>NC_071513.1:52350000-52950000 GCF_027887155.1 Malaclemys terrapin pileata
TGCAATAATAGCAAATAAACATGGAAGCCAATTGCTAACACAGCAAAGGGAGGGGTGGGGTGAGTTCTCCATCTCCAGTGGAATTCAGCACACACACACACAACACTGCTCACTCACCCCTCCCAGAGAGGACTTGTGTTTGGTGCTTTTTAAGACATGGCTGAAGAGCAAATGACTTGCGTCTGTAACTGGCCAAACTGCCCCAGATGACAGGTATTTGCAAAATATTTCCTAGGGAATCAAACACACTACTCCTCCTGCCTGCAGCCCCTACACATCAGGGTGTGGGGCCAATGACAGGCAAATGGGTGCATTTTTGTGGGAGCTCGCTCTTAAAATAATGGCAGTACATCTGAGTGTGAGGGCCTGATCCTGGCACCCTTTGTGATTGGAACTCCCAGTTACTGCAAGAAGGTGTTACGATGTTTCAGACTCACAGGACTGGGCCCAAAGAGCGGCCGGACCTGCTGGGAGCACTCTGCTATGTGAAATAGGGTAGAGGGAAAGTCTTGATCAATGGCCTTTTTTTGCTTGTATATTGTTCTCTGTTTCTCTCTCTTTTCATACATCAGTCTGTCTTCTAGCATTGTCTATATTGATTAGATCAATTCCATTATTGTTAGAGATTGATTTTGATTACTCATGGAGCAGGGACTGATGTCTCTCCTTTATTTTCTCTGCTGCACCAAGCGCACTGCTGGCCTTCAACAAACAATAAACCATCATCATAACTCTTGGTTACCCATATGCTGAATCTGCCTTTCTCTGTCTGATTCTGCTTTCTATACCTATTTATCCCCCTCTGCTACAGTACATATGCCTCTTTCTTTATATTCCATTCTTTAAGGTTGAATTCTCTGTGTTATTTGGTTTCTACAACATCGAAAGCGTTTTCTCTTGGTCCCTTTAAATACGTGGTGTTAGTGCAGGTTTCAGAGTAGCAGCCGTGTTAGTCTGTATCCGCAAAAAGAACAGGAGTACTTGTGGCTCTAATACATTTGTTAGTCTCTAAGGTGCCACAAGTACTCCTGTTCTTTTTGGTGTTAGTGCAGTGAGTTGCATTAATGAATAGGCAGCAGGTTTAAAGCACAGATTAGCAAGTACTTCTTCACACAGAACAGGGTTAACCTGCCAGAAGCTGGGACTGGATGAAGGGGGTGGATCACTTGAAATTGCCCTGTTCTATTCATTCCCTCTGAAGCATCGGGCACCTGCCCCATTGTCACAGACAGGATACTGGGCTAGATGGACCATTGGTCTGACTTGTAAGGCCATTCTCATGTTCTTATGCTCTTATTATGCTGTATAATATCTCATTCTCCTTCCTTCCAACCTCTCTCCATTTGCTCCTTTCTTCCCATTCTCTTCTTTCCCTCCTCACCCCCCAGGATGGCTCTCTGACATTTTATTTTCACCCCCTCTTCAGATCATGTTATTCCCCTTGCCCATGAGTTAATTTTCACTTCTCTTGTATTTCCCATTTCCTCCTTTCTCCACAGCTCCCTCCACAGTTCCCATCATGCACCAGGTAAGTGCCACCATGAGGAGCATCACGCTGTCGTGGCCTCAGCCAGAGCAGCCCAACGGCATCATCCTGGACTACGAGATCCGTTACTATGAGAAGGTGAGCCGGATCTGCCACCCCGAGATCAGCAGCACTGTGGGCTCACGACCAGCCACCGTAAGCCTGAAAGAAAGCAGGGGAAGAAGGCTGGGGTGGGGACAAACACACTCAAGGCTCTGAAACGCTTCTGTATTTTTTTCCTTGTTGTGGATTGTTAATTATGGGCCTGAGCCACCACTCACTGAAGTCAGTGGAAAGACCCATTGACTACAGTGGGGTTATGGTTAGGTCCTGGGATAACTCAACAAAGTGTTGAGGTAACACCCAGCCCTGGCAGGTAAATTGGGTGTGAGGTGTGGGTACGAGGGGGCATAAGTGACACTGCTGCCGGCTATGCCTAGACTAGAGTTTGGGTCATGTTGAGTTAATTGAATGTGAACTAACTCAAGTTCTGTAAGACAATCGTAAATGCTAATCCAGACACACCACCAGCATTTGTTCCAGGACAGAAACGTCTGTTTCTAGTCTAGGTGCAGCATAGGCCAAGCAATTAATTAACTTGAGTTACAACATGACCCGAGAGTCTGAACAAAGCCTAGTGTGCTGGATGGGAGGACGCGTCCATAGAAGAGCCATGTCCAAGCGTTCATTCTGTGTGTTTTTAAAGGGAGGGAGCAATACCCCATAGAGTGCAATACCCCTTGTTAGGGCCAGGCATAGAGTGCTCCAACACCAGCTCCGGCCATTCACTTCAAGGGGCTCATTCCTTGGCTGCACCCCACTCCACACCTTCTATTCCAACCCCACATGGCTTGGCCTCCATACTTGCTTTCTGCTCCACAGCTTCCCCGGCTAAAGTGCTGACCTGTGCACCCCTGCTGTCCCGTGGACAAGCAGGGCTAGGAGAAGACAGGCCATACCGACTTTCCCTTAGTGACCTGATCTAAGATTTGAATCTATGTCTCCTGGGGTGACAAACAGTGCTCACTGCACCAACAAACACATTCGTGTTTGTAGTGTGGTAGTGCTTCGAGACCTCAGCTGAGACCAGGACCCTGTTGTGCTAGGTGCTGTGCATGCATATATGCCCCAATGACCTTGCAATCTAACTGGACAAGATGGAGGGAGGGGAGAAGGAAAGACTTGTCTTCGTTCCCATTTGTTGATGTGTTTGCTTTCCTTACTCACTTCTGCAGAGAGTCTTTCCTGATCTCTCAGAGGAAAAGCCTGTTGCAGGAGGCAGTTGTGTCATTTAACCCACAGACTGTTGCTCTGGGCAGGGCCACCTTTAGGGAAAATGGCACCCTGGGTGAATTTACATTTTGGTGCCCCTGGAGCCAGGCCCTATGGGCATGGAGCCCCCCATTTCCCCTGGTCCCCCATCCTCCCTTCCCCCCTAAGCCCTGCACTGTGCCACCTTCACCTCTAATCCCTGCACCTCCCTCCTGCACCCCAACCCCTGCACCATGCATGCCCCCTCACCCCAACCCCTGCATTCCCCTCCTGTGCCCGTAATCCCTGAACCGTGCACTTTCACCCCAACCCCTGCACTCCCCTCCTGTGCCCCTAATCCCTTCACTCCTACTCCCTGCACCTCTCTCCTGTGTCCCTAATCCCTCCACTGTGCCCCCTTCACCCCAACCCCTGCACCTCTCTCCTGTGTCCCTAATCCCTCCACTGTGCCTCCTTCACCCCAACCCCTGCACCTCTCTCTCCCTAATCCCTGCACTGTGTCCCCTTCACCCCAACCCCTGCACCCCTAACCCCTGTATCCCCCTCCTGCACCCATGTGGGGAAACTGACCCACTTGGATGCACAAAGCAGCTGGCATTGCTGCTTGCTCCCCCACTGGACTGCTGCTTGTCTGCCCCATGCACCCCCTGGGCTGCGTAAGAAAAGGGCAGGAGAGCAGCAGCTGCTGATGCCTCAGCACAGCCCAGGCGGGGAAGTGACCTGAATGCAGGGAGCCCTGGTGTTATGTGTGTTGGGGGGGACTCTGTGTGTGTGTTTGAGGGAAGTGTGTGACAGAGCGTGTGTGTGAGACTGTGTGTGTTGTGTTGAGGGGACTGTGTGTGTCCCTGAGTGTATGCATGTGCTATCTCTTTAGGAAAGCAGTCGGGGCAGGAGCCTGAAGGCTTGTGTTCAGACACAAGCAGCCGCCAGCAGCACCTGACCCAGAGAGGCAGCAGCACACACACAGATTCCCCCTGTCCCGTCACCCCAGCTTAGTGGAAATTGGGAGCATGGGGAGGTGAAGGGGAACACCCCAACAACAGCCTCCCCCTAGCAGACAGGAGGGCGCTCCCAGTCCGGACTGGCCAAGGGCGGCTCTGGGGAGGACGAGGAAGGCCGGGAGTGGGAGGAGGTGGGAGGCAGGAACAGCAGCAGCTGCACATGTGGAGCAGGGGGGAGGAGGGGCACCCCTGATCCGGAGGTCATCCAACTGCCCCCTGCAGCTCGGGTCTCTCCCCTCGCCCCCTCTCCAGCGCCGTGGCAGGTCAGGTGGGAATCCAAACCCTGCTCACGGCGCCCTCTTTGGCAGGCTGCCCTGGGTAGAGGCCCAGACAACTGACCCCAAAGGCTGGCCCTGGCTCTGGGGACAGATTATTGGCCCATGTAAAGAACCATACTAAGGTCAGATTGTAAGCAGGGGTGTGTGTGCTGCAATGGCACTGAGAGAGGAAGCAAAGGTCACCTCATTGTCTAGATCTGCCACCTCTAGTTAGTACAGCTTGTACCTGCAAGTGGTTTCTCAAAGCAGCCATGGCAGGGTGACACCCATGTGCAATGTGTCTAACTACCACACTGTATATATGGACATATATATAGTAATTTAAGACATGCATTTCATTAATGACAATATGGCCATGTGCATCTTCCTTCAGTTCTCTGTATTTTCAGTGCAGAATGCTTGGAGTGGGGTGATTGGAGCAGTAAAGCTTTAACTCCAATATTCCCATTCCACCAGTGGATGAGCCTCATGCCTGAGTAGAACCCTGGGGCGGCCATTGGATGGGACTACCATTGCTCTGGAACTGTGACATCCCCTCCTGTTGATTGACACCAGCCTTTCTTTACTCTTCCCCGTAGGACCACAATGAGTACAATTCGTCCATGGCCAAGAGTCAGACCAACACAGCCAGGATTGAGGGGCTGAGGCCTGGCATGGTGTATGTGGTACAGGTGCGAGCCCGGACAGTGGCTGGCTATGGGAAATACAGCGGGAAAATGTGCTTCCAAACACTGACAGATGGTAAGTGTGTGGCAAAAGGAGGGGGTAAGAGATAGAGAGAGGCCTCACTTGCAGCTCAAGCTGTAATTGGATTAAATAAACCTGTCTCTCCAAACCCCAGCTCCCAGAGGGGCAGTGTGGCGAGAGCCAGGTGATTTATAGTGATGTTTGATTAATTGCCAGCTGGAGGAGTAATCTGTTTTAAATCTCTTATCTCTGTTTTCTCCTCCACCATTTAACTGCATTTCCCGTGTCTGTATGTGGCTTAGATTATTTGCATGCCAGCCAGGGGAGAACCTGAACGTTTACCCCTTCCTGACCCCGCACCTCTCACCTCAGGAGAGCTTGCTAAGAGCCTGTTCCGGCTGAGCTGGGAAATATGGCACATTAGAGTGCGTGTGCTGTATGGGGGTATGCACAGAGGTGGGGGTGGGGATGTGATCAAGTGCCACGGAATCACATGTGCATAGAAATGAAGGATGGAAGAGAACTGTCAGGCCAGCTGCTCTAGTCCCTCTCCTGGCTAGTTCAGGGTTGTTGCCTACACTCCGCTCACTGGGGAGGTCTATGCTGCAATCCGAGGTGCGACTGCATGGCTGAAAATACCAGTGTACACGTGGCGGGGGAGCTTCAGCATGGGCTGCACGCAGCCGCTGGGGAGCTACTCATGTTGCTGGAGCCTGCACCACCAGCTCGACACTGCTATTGTTAGCCATGCTGGCAAGGGTAAAGTTATCGCGGTATGTCTACCCGACCTGCAATCACCCCTTGAACTGCAGCATAGACACACCCTTGGTCCAGACATTTTTTTAATCACTCACTCAATGTAGTGTCCGCTCCTTCCTTTGAGAGACTATTTCACGCTCTAATAGGCCTCACTCACTGGAAGATTTTCCCAATATTCAGCCCCAGTGTTTCAGTTTCATCCCACTACTTCCAGCCTCTCCTTCTTTGGCCCTAAATCTTGCCACTTCATCTGTGGCATTTACTCCCTCCAGATTCTAATAGATTATGTCCCTCCATCCTCTGCTCCCTAATTCTCATTTCACGAGCGCTACCCATATAGCTATTTGACTCTTCCCTCCTGTAAATCAATCCCCCAACTCTTTAATCATTTGTATGGCACTTCTCTGAGTAACATCAATAAAAGATGCAAAGAACAGACTAAAATAAGGAGATTGGAAAGAAGCTATCCTTTCTGTACATGCTCTCTCCTACTCTGTATAACAGTTTATTAGTTGTATATTTGGTAAGTCACTCTAAGAGATAAACAAACTGCTTCAAATCAACTAAGAAGTGACATGAAACGTTCCCCAGATCTCAGAGCATTTTAAACCTGATCCAAATCTCTTCAGGGCAGATGGGTCCAGGAATCAGACCAAACAGTGAATGGAGGTGTTCAGGGTCCTTTCCTCAGTTCAGTACATTGTATCAAAAGGTCCAATTCAGAGTTCACACCCTGGTCTAGTTCTTTCTCCAAAGTTACACAACAGCCAAGGATATTTGGATCCATTCCTCTGGTTCCAACTTGTCTCTGTTTCTTAGCATGAAAAATTGCCAGTTAACCTTAAAAAAACCATAAGGTGGGGGGATTATCTTTCATTCTCACAACACTTCCCATTCCTTCAGGGAAGTGCTGAAATTGGCAAAGAAAGGCTTTTCTTGTGATAGTCTAACATGTCCAGAAGCCATAAGTTCAGCAGTCTCCCAAAGGCAGTCTGTTCTCTCTGATTTCCAGCCCATTTGTACCTTCTCTAGAGTAACATGCCACAGGCTCAATCCTGTAAGGTGCTGAGCATTCTGCCTCTGATCCAGCAAAATATTTAAGTATGTGAGTAGCCCCACTGAAAACAACAGAGCTCTGCTGATTTACACCAGCTCAGGATTGGGCCTGTAATAGATATTACTGCTACTGTTTATGAACTTCCAGGATGTCACATGATGGACACGAGTTACCTAGATTGCTCCAGTGAAACCACGTGATCAGTAGTCTGATATGAACATGTATGTGAGGTTTTCTCCTAAGAACACAAGTGGATTAAAATTGAGGCCTATAGCTAGGAAAGAAACTCCATAGCTCTGTCACCTCCTAGCCTGTGTCTTTTCTTTCTCTTTTGGCTCTGTTATTTTGGGCTTTGTCATAGTGAAAAAAGGAACTGAACATGCCACAAATGCAAAAGATCCCCAGCCTCTTCTCCAAATCTATGCCTTTATTTTGCACATCCAACAAAGTGTCATATGTGCCCATGCAGATTGCACATGTTTGAATCAAGCTAGATGTCTGTCTGCCAGCAGGATAAGGCACATGCTTAATTGTGGGTACAAATGGATTAGCAGCAGCTAGGATTTTCAAAGGGGCTTAAGGGAGTTAGGAACCGACTATCACTGAAATGTAATGGCAGCTGGGTGATCTGGGTAAGCACTGTTAAAAATCCTCACCTATTAATATTAATTTGTATTGGGGTGGCAGCAGGAGATCCAGTCAGGACCCCATTGTTCAGTCATGTACAGAGATATATAGAAAAAGACAGTTTATAGCCCAAAGACGCAGAAGCCATTAAAAGAAAAATATGGCACTATGACTGTTGCCCAGAAGCACAAAGATGTGTGTGATTGTCTATGGCAAATGTTAATTATTTATATTACTATAGCAACTAAGGGCCCCAAACAATATCAGAGCAGGCACACAGTAAGAGACAGTCAGAGATTTATTCAGAGCAATTCAATGACTTGTCCAAGGTCACACAGTGAGGTTCTGAGAGAGTCAGGAATTGAACCTACATCTCTAGAGTATTGATGAAATGCCTTGACCCCAGAACTATCCTTCCTCTCTGAAAAGTTATTTTGCCTTTTTGTATTTAAGAAGCTAACCTTCAGCAGGTTCTTTTGTATATTTTTCCTGTCAGGCAAACATCTAACAGCATAAGGAAAAGGAAAAACACAGAATGATTGAAAGGATGCAAACAAAAAATGAATGTCTTGAATATTCAGGATTAGCGAAGGGAGGAGAAAACTCTGCTTCCAATAAGCAATTAATTGAAATTTAATAAGAATGGATATTGTAGATTATTAAATAATCATTGATCATTAAATGAGACTTTCTCAGGATTTAAGTAGCACGCAGGAGATAAATCTGGTTACTAGCAACTAACTGTGAAAAAGAAAAACTAAAGATAAAAGGAGTGCTAAATACTTCCTTTTGAAGGACTTTTACTTTAACCTCTTGGTTTCTGCTTCTGGCACAAGTTAACAGGTCTTACTCTTTAGAAAATGAATTATTACTATTTGTATTGCAATAGGAATGCAGAGTGGGGCCCTGTTGTGCTAGTTGCTCTACAGACACGTAGCGAGAGACAACCCTGGCTCTAAGTAGTTTTTCATTTATATAGACAAGACAGACAAAGGTGGGGAGGGGAAACAGAAGCACAAAGATGGGACGGTCACGCAGCAGGGCACTGGCAGAGTCCAGATCAGAACCCAAATGTCCTGAGTCACAGTGCCGTGTCCTTAGCCGGTAAACTACAGCGTCTCCATCAGCCAGGCGATCATTGTTAAATAGACTTAAACAAAAGAGTTAGAGGTTGATTCTTGTTTACACTACGGCCCCTATACACTACCCCAACAGTGTAAAAGGCTTAAAGTAGGCATACATGCAGTTGAAATGGCCTTAATGTAAATGAGAACCAGTTCCTTGAGATGAACTCCTGTTGTAAGATTCTGGATTTTCATATCTCCCCTCCTGGTTTTAACTCCTTCGCTGCTGCAAGTCAGGTGTGTGTGTGTTTTGGTTACATTTTTGTAATGAAAGGAGCTGTTCAAATGAGCAGAACACAGCAGCAGATAGTATGTTTTCTCATGTGTGACCTGGGAAATCAACTTCCTCAGTTGCTGCAGCTACTTCCCTGTGTTCCATGGAGTTGAAGAGCTGTTGCAGCTAAAGTTTTCTTTGCAAGATGGTCACCCGAGCTCTGTAGATATAAGGAGCCAGTAAAGCTAGAGTTCTCCTCGTGACTACTCTTTTTTTCTAGTTCCCAGCATGTTGATGCCCTCGGGATAGTCTAAGGGAAGGGCAGGGAATAGGGAATCTATATGAGCTGTCACATTGTAGCTATGGGGTAAATGATGGTTGGGATTTCCAAAGGAGCTCCCAACTCTACCTCTCTTTGAAAATCGCAGACGTAATTGCTAAATACTCCCTCTGCCCCAAGCTCATGGCTCCAAAACTCCTTCCATCTCCCTCATGATTAGCTCCCTCTTGGTAACATATGATGCTTGTGCAAAGCCAAGGGTTGTGCAGTTACCCCTTCCCCCCTTCCCACCCCATCCCTCCAGTCCCAGTGTTCAGTCACCGGGAAGTCTGTTGTGATCTGCTGTGGCAGGTGCTCAGCAGGTACCTTGTGTGAGTCAGTGTCCTGTAGAGCACCAAAACAAAGCCCTGTAGCATGATAATCTAACATGTGGCCGCGTGGCTGGTGCCACGGCTGCCAGACCCAGACCTGAGGAAAAGGTGGAGGTTTTCAGCTTTTCACAAGGTTCAGAAATGTGTCACGTTCGCTTAACCTGCCAACCTCTCTGTTCTGTTTTTTAACCCCAAACGCATGCGAGTCGTGTGTGACAATCCACATCAGGGCTATACAAGCCCTGGACTTGCTGTTTCCTAGCCTATGTTGATGCTCCCAACCCATAAGTGGTTGGCCTTGCCCAAGAGGTGGGAGAAGCAATATATCTGGTGCCTCAGTCTCATTCTGCTACCCTTATTCCCAGCAAGTAGTGCCTTACTCCATTGAAGCCAACTTGGGCAGTAAGGTACTTCTCAGCCAAAGGGCAGCAGAATCTGGCCTGGAGAGGTTTGTTCTTGGCTCTTTCTTGGGTAGGAGAGAGCGTAAGATGCCTTTCTCCCTTGCAGATGACTACAAGTCGGAGCTGAGGGAGCAGTTGCCTTTGATCGCAGGGTCTGCAGCGGCTGGTGTGGTCTTCATTGTCTCGCTGGTGGCTATTTCAATCGTCTGCAGCAGGTACCATTTTTCACCCATAGTCTTTAGCTTTTCTTTTGCAATCAGAAGGGAGAGTCTCCTTGGCATGCAGTGGCCGTGCCTCTGATTCAGTGACATGGCCTTCAAGGAGGGGCCTGTGATGGGTTCTGTCACAGAGACCCCCTTCGGACTGCCACGTGATGTGCTGAGATTACCTTTGAGCCCATTTTCTCTGTCAGTTTGGGCCTCCAGAGCCCTGCCTTGTTGAGCCAGACATGCCAGTCTGCTCCAGCACAGACCCAGGGTCTGAACCACACGCCCAAAGCTGCAGACTTAACTGAAAACAGCTTAAGAAGTGCTTCTGTCTCCAGCACCCAGACACACCCAGTTCCCAATGGGATCCAAACCCCAAACAAATCCGTTTTACTCTGTATAAAGCTTACACAGGGTAAACTCATAAATTGTCCACCCTCTATAACACTTAATAGAGAGATATGCACAGCTGTTTGCTCCCCCAGGTATTAGTCACTAACTCTGGGTTCAATAATAAGCAAAAGTGATTTTATTAAATATAAAAAGTAGGATTTAAGTGGTTCCAAGTAATAACAGATAGAACAAAGTAAGTTACCAAGCAAAATAAAACAAAACTCACAAGTCTAAGCCTAATACATTAAGAAACTGATTACAGATGAAATCTCACCCCCAGAGATGTTCCAATAAGCTTCTTTCACAGACTGGACTCCTTCTTAGTCTGGGTCCAGCAATCACTCACACCCCCATAGTTACTGTCCTTTGTTCCAGTTTCTTTCAGGTATCTCTTTGAGGTAGAGAGGCCATCTCTTAAACCAGCTGAAGACAAAATGGAGAGGTTTCGAGGGCCTTTTATATTTTCTCTCTTGTGGGTGGAAACACCTTTGTTCTTCTGTGCAAAGTCACAGCAACAAAATAGAGTTTGTAGCTACCTAGGCAAGTCACATGTCTATGAATGATTCAGCTTGTTGCTGGCCGACGCCATTGTTTCCATGTTAGTTTGAATGTTCCCAGGAAAGCTCAGATGTGGATTGGCATCTCCCAAAGTCCATTGTCAGTTAAGTGTTTCTTGATTGAGCACTTACTGAGAATAGTCCTTTCTCAAGAAGCTGACCAAATGCTTCCCTGAGGCTACTTAGAATCAAACACATTGAGATACAAGTACATAGCCAATATTCATAACTTCAAATACAAAAATGATACACACATACAGACAGCATAATCATAACCAGCAAACTACAACCTTTCCATAGACACCCCACTTGACCTCCTCTGTACAAGCCCTGATGCAACCATAGGACCCTGGTTGCAACAATGATCTATACGTTCACAGTTCACGTCTATAACGTCACAGGGCCATTGGCTGCAGTGCCTTCCGCTGGCCAGCCTGGAGCGAAGCAGTGGCCAGACTGCAGGAGAAGGGAACCCTTCACCATTCCCATTGGTTGGATGTGCCGTGCCATATAGGTGTAACAGGAACTGCACTGAGATTTGGAGGTGGTGGAAAGTACAAAGTAAATAGCTTGTGCAAGTAAAGCATGTGAGGTGGGGAAGGATGAAGTATCCTTGCAGTATTAAAGGCGCCCGAGATGTGAGTCCTCCGGCTCCCATTAAAGCTTGCCAGGAGAAGGCAGCTGAATGAGCTCGGGACACCTAGCACAAGGCAGTTTACAAATGACCATGATTCTAGTATTGTACTAGAGATTCCCAAGGCAGTGCTGCCACAGGCAAATATAACACCAGACAGTTCTCAGTGGGTTATAAATTTTTCAGTGGGTTTTTTTGCGAACACAATGAGAAGTTAGACGTGAAACAAGAGGGTAAGCGTGTTTCATTCAAGTGAACATGAGCCATGGAGACAGCAACATATTTAAAGGAGTTTAATCAGAGAATTTACTTCAACAATATTTTTGCAAACACGGACCCAGTTTTATTGTCTCCTACCCCTTTCTGCTCCGTTCACTGAAACTGTAGAAAGCAGGGAGCACAAAAAATGGGCATGCGGATTCCAGAGCTACAGTTTATGCTGGGTCATTGTCTCTTCCTTCCCCTGTGGACACTCACTGTTTCAAATCTCTGACATACAGACCAATATGGGAAGACAGCTGCACGTGTGGGTGTGTCTCTATCGATATTTCTGCATGTGAATGTGCACAGCTATATCACCTCGATGGAAATATGTGTTAGTGTGTGTGTAATAGGCATCATTTTCCCATGCCAGTGCAGGTAAATTCATTGTCACACTCTTTTTCAGAGATGCTCTGAGCGGTCTGGGTAAGAATGAGCCACTTATACATTACCTGAACAATTTGTCTCCCCTTTCCCTAGGAAGCGGGCTTACAGCAAAGAGGCCGTGTACAGTGATAAATTACAGCACTACAGCACTGGCCGAGGTGAGTGGAGAGAAAAATGGTACAGCAGGTTTGTGTTGGAGAAAGAAAGTTGTAACGTGTGTGTTTCCTATACACTAATAATTTTTATAGAGAGTTGCAAGTGTCTGTGTGGCTTTAGAAATCACATCAAAAGATAAACTTCTCGGCGCAGCCTAACTCAGATGAAGATGATACACAGGACAATAGCAAAGAATTTATAATTATAAGATCAGTGCAGCTCAGCACACATTCACGGACTTGAAAAAGGAGAGCGAGGCGGTTTGGTGGAGAGAGAGGGGAGGCTATTGTGCAGTAAGCTGCAGTACTAAAGAAGGAGAGAAGAAGACAGCGACTATAAGGTGGAATGAGTGGGGTAGAAGCATTGCATGCCTCTGAAGGTGAGGAAAAGGAGTTGGAAGTTGAGGGAGAGAGGAAGCTAGTGAAGGGATCTAAGGAGAGCAGATGTGATCAGCGCACTGGGAAAGATGCCGATCTTAGCAGAAGAGCTAGTGCTGGACAAATAATTGGCTTTATGGTTTGGTGGCTGAACTGAAAAGTCTGAAAAGAAATTTCATTTCAGGTCTACCTGAAACAATAATTTTTCAGTTTTTCTCACTAAATCAGAAAACCCCCAAAATTTTGTTTGGGGTCAGCTCAAACCTGCATTTTTCAGCAAATAAATTATTCACCAAAAAAAAAAAAAAAAGCGTCACCCAATCTAGTTTTTGCTAGATTGGAGCTAATTACAGACAATCCAAAGTGCAGGAGGTTGCAAGACACAAACTGACAAGACACAAATTGAGTAAGACATGGATCAGGATTTATTGTAGCAGGACTTGAGGGAAAAGGGCAGATCTTAGAGATGGTATAGTGATCAGAGGAGGAGAGCAAAATATGCAGTGTGGCTGATTCTTGCAATTTTTATCATGTCTCTCCCAATATTTGGGTTCTTTTAAAGCTCCAGATGCTGGCGGCAGGTGATTAAGTGAGATTCTCAGCTTTCATTTAAAAAAATTAAGTTTCTAGCCCTCATTTCTGCAAGAAAATCTTGAAAATGTGATGAGAGCATCTTAGAGGCTCAGAGACCAGGAGACCAATAAAAAGAACCCAACCTTTATCATTGTTTTAGTCTTATGATTTTAAGACAAACTTTGGATTTTGTGGGGGCCTGACTCATGGTTTTAGAACAGATTTGCAATACAGAAACCGGCCTTTGTGTTTTGAGTCAGGGTGCTATAGGGGACAGTGGAGTTTCACATGGATAGATAAGAGGGGGTGCAATGGGGGGCTGAGTGATCCGATAACCAGATGTTTAGACACATTGAGCTGGAGCAGTCTGTCGGGCATCCATAAAGCGGTACCAGAGACACAGCAAAGGTGCAAGGCTGGTCAGGAAATGAATGTCAAAGTCAAGAGAGCAGATGGATGGCTTAACCCATGGGCTCAAAGGAGAGCATCTAGGGCAAGAATAAGACAGGCATGGGGAGGGCAGTGACAGAGCAGGTGCCTCCTCAAGCAACACTGAAAACCAAGAGCATGGAGAGCTCAGAAAGCCCTGGGAAGTAAGAGCCTGGAGAGGGAGGGCCCATGAGCCAGGCAGAGGAAGCAGGGGTCACGAACAAAGGGAGAAGGCTGTAAGGCTCGGCTATGTGACTGGGTGTGATGAGAGCAGTCTGAAGGGAGGGAAGTAGCTGAAATCAGGGCAGGGGAGTCAGCCTCATACTCAAATCAGAGAAAAAGGACTCTGGGGAGAGGGGGTGGGGGGAAGGAGATGGGGGCCTGGGCCAGACAGTGGGAGATCTCAGAAAGCCAGGTACAGGCGGTGAGGATTCAGGGAGGGAGAGAGCAGGTGGCAGAGGAGACCTGCTGCTGCAGATTGTCTGTGTTGTCTTAGAAGAAACCCAGGAGACCTTGAGCAGCAGAGGCAGAGTGCAAGGGCAGGGAAGGAGAAGGAGGTTTAAGGAGTGGAGCAGAGGGATTGAGAGCTGCTGTGGGTTGACAGCAGGGGAAGCAGACAGGGAACTGAAGCAGAACAGAGGCAGGACAGTACAAATCTATGTATGGGGGGCGGACTTTCTCCAGAGATGGTCAGTAGAGTGGATGGAGCAGCCAGGATAGAGGAGCCAGGAAGAAAACCCAAGTTGCAGAAGCATTAGAGGAAATCAACAGCCTTATCTAACTGGGGCTCCTCGTGGTTTCCTCCTTACATGGATATTTAAAAAGTTAGCTGGAGTTAACCTAGGGCCTGAACAGAAAATATTTGCTGGAATCTAAAAAAACCTTTTAGCATCTTTCACACAGACCATGGGGTGGCAGCTCTTCTGTCGGCTTCACCACTCTTATGCTCAATAAGAGGCCAGTGCTTCTATCTCGCACTGGCAACAGGAGGCTATGTTACAAATAACTGGAAAGGCTTTTTGACTGGATGCTCCTGATCTGGTTGGTAAACAAATACAAGAACCTGAAAGTCAAGAGGCAGTTCTATTTTTCTAGAGGGGGTTCGCTTTTTTAAACCTCCCTTGGAGGTCTGTAGATCCACAAGTCTGAGTAAAATCTAAGCATTGGTTGTGTGCAGAAAGTATAGCTCATACTCAGATACTCTTCCAGTGCATAAGCTCTGCTCTTGGTAAAACAGCAAATGGGCCTTTATGACCTGCGTTGGAAAAGATAATAAATGCGTAAAGCAACAGCCCCAGCCAGTAACTCCCATCCACATTTCCACAGACTTCACATGCTCTAGCCACACGTGGAACCAGCTGCAAAGAGTTGAATTCTGCAATTCCCAAGTGCTTCAAGGAATGTCTCTAACACAAACACACACTTCTCTTTAGGGCTTTGCAGATTACAGACAGCCTCAGTACCCACGTAAAGCAGGGCATAGCAGGAAAGCAGCGGAGTAGGAAATGAGATACAAAATTGGGACTAGCTGAAATCCAAATTACAGTCTACCACAGAAACCTCCCAGATGCATTCATTTTCTTTAAAAAGGACCCAAGACAACAAATGGGATTAATTATAATTGTAATGAATAGATTATGTTATTTGAGAAATAGCATGAGGCGTGTAATTGGACTACAGGAATGCAGATGCACAGGGGCAGAGTTAAGGTTGCATGTTGCATTTCCTGACTCTGAGTAATTCACTTTGTAATCCTAAAGTTCTTTTAGTCATTTTTCTATGGAATTTCCTAGAGGTGTTTTTAATGAAGAAAACAGAGTGAATACAAAAACCACAGATACCAACAGAAAGAGTTTAAAGAAAAGCATGTAAAATCAGAAAATAAGAGCTACAATCTAGAAATGTATAGGTATATTGTTATGCTTCTGAATTACTAGGTAGTGAACTGACACCTTGTTTGCAGACTTAGCTCCAGCCAGAGTACTACTGTGGGCTGATGAGTCATGCTAAACAGCGTGTCCAATTTGCTTGCTCTGGTTTCGGAAGGTGCCACCCAAATAGTCGACTGCCACGGATTCCAAAAACTGCTAAAGCTGTAAACCCAAAACCTGTCAGGGATTCTTGATCATGCTGAGGCCTAAACATCAAGCCAAGCTTTGGAATATTGGACCAATAGTTTTCAAAATGATAGGACCTGTTTCTCTGTCACCTTGCACTGTGTAATCATGCAGCCCCCTGCAAAATGAGTGTGAATGCTGCCCTTCTGATTCTGTCATCTCAAATGCAGGTGACTGAAACTGATATCTACAGAGGAAAGAGCTGCTGACCCTTGCTTCTGTTTTTCCTACCTCGACCAAAACTCCCTGTCCTTGCCATGTTTAAATGTTAGACGAGATGGGTGAGGGAATGTCTTTTATTGGACAGAAGTTGATGCAATAAAAGATATTCCCTCACCCACATTGTCTAATATTGTGGGAACAACCTGGCTACAACAACATTGCATGGCTATGTGTCATATACCTACATAATATACCAGAGCAACACCAGAGCAACACCCTATGCAACAGAGATGCCTGGGAGAGGAGGTGGTGGAATACTGTGGAATCAGGGAAGCTAGAGGATGGTTTTACCTGGGATATGCAGCTTGTTATGCATACAGTCCTTATTCATGTGGCTAAACCTACTGAGCCAGTGGCTGCTCCTACGAGTAAGAATTTGCCTGATATTTGTATAATTCTCTTGAAAAAGTTTCTATGTATTTTGACTGAGGAATTCTTTTGCTGCTAGTTTGGAGTCCAAGCATACAGATCCCTAAAGTTGAGTTAAATTGTATCCCTGTTTAGGAAGTTAGGTTACAATGTTATGGCTTTTATTGTTAATCACGGTTATTACAGTGGTGCCTGAGAGCTGACTAAGATCTGGAGTCCATTGTTCTAGGCACTGTACAAACACAACTGCTAGAAGAGGGCCTCATCCTCCCTGATTAAACTAACCTCGTTATCTCTAGACTGATTCTTGCCTGCATATTTATACCTGCCTCTGGAAATTTCCACCATATATGTCTGACGAAGTGGGTATTCACCCACGAAAGCTTATGCTCCAATACGTCTGTTAGTCTATAAGGTGCCACAGGACTCTTTGTCGCTTTTTACAGATCCAGACTAACACGGCTACTCCTCTGATACTAGAGAGTTCTAGTTAGTTCCATGATTTTTTTCGGAGGGTGGAGCTTAGCTGATGGAAAGATAGGTGGGACGAAGGGATTGAGGGTGTGGAGCAGGTGAGAAAAGGGGCCGAAGGGGGCTATGAGCGGGTAGGTGTGGAGTGACACTAAATTGAGTGAGAGACTGTGAGGAGGAAGCGGGAGGGTTGGAGCAAAGAGCCAGTCAGTCAGGGCAGAGAAAGTCCAGTTAAAACTAAAAAATATTTTAGATGGATTTTGATCTTCTTAGCTCCCCACTGAAAACCCTTGCAATCTTGATGACCTTGTAATCTTTGGGATCAGCAAATCTTTAAGCAAATGTTTTGTACAGTTCTCTAAATATCACTGGACTCCAATAAAATACAAGGGTTCTCTCTTCCCTCCGTTGCTTCCTTGTCCCCATTTTAGATTCTTCTGCTGCATATCTCTACTTGGAAGAAAAGGTTTGTTGAAAGTCTACCAGCTAGTGCCTTGTCCACCAAGTCACTAGTGTTCTTTGCAGCCTGTACTCTGACTTGTTCCCAGTGCTGAGCACTTGTCTCCATCGCTGGAAACAGCTCACATGAAGTGAGGCAAAAATATTGCAGTAAGAGAACAGATGTCTTTGGAAGAGGTAGGACAGCCCTGCTCAAACTAGGATTTCAAAAGGATACTAGCATACCTCTCATCACTCAGAGAAGAACAGCAGCTGTCGGTAGCTGAAAGGGCAATAGAACAAGCTATGTTGGGAATTTCCCTTCTGGATCTTATTCCAAATGAAATGATTAGAGAACGCAGCAGTGTGAAAGATATTGTCATGGAAAGCAGATATAATAAGATACAATGGGCGGGCCACATAGCACGGTTCACGGACAATAGGTGGACTGCAATCATTACTGAGTGGTACCCGCGAGAACAGAAAAGACCACCTGGTCGGCCACCAAGAAGATGGGAAGATGACATTGTTAAACGTTTCGGACGAACATGGAGAAGAAAGGCAAGAATGCGAGAAGAATGGCAGATGTGTTGTGATCGGCAAAATCTTAACGACAGTTGAAGACCGATCGATTCAGGTGATCCAGGTGACTAGCATACATCCTCTTGAACCAGTTCTTAGGAAAGATAGAAAAGGTTTTGTTGCAGGAACCTTTCTGCAGCTCCACCTGCAATTTGTGATCTTGGGGTCACATTGCCAATTGGCGTTTTTCCCACATGTTTGCAAATATTGCCAACCTCCTTGAAGGAGGTAATTCTTGATGCACCAGAATGATTACAAATAAAACCCAGGTGTTGTGAGTTCTGCACCTGAAAGCTCTGCTGTGAAGAGTGGAAAACAGGCTCTTGGATTGCCAGGGAGACTGACAAGGTTAGAGAGACGACTAACGCTAATGCTATTATTGCACACACTAAAGGAAAACAGGTGGGAAATTTGTGGAGAGCAGCTAATGCAGTAACAAGAGCATCAACTGGAACAAATAATGCACTCATTTAACTGAACAGCAATTAGAGTCTCCCCTCACCCGGCCTAGCTGTTCATGTTAGAGCCACTTTGGGGGGGGGGGGGAGTAGAAGGGCAGGGTCTGATGTGGGATCCTGGGGAAAGGGATACTTGACTAGAGCTGTGCCATCATCTGATTTTCAGTGGCCAAACGGAAAAATAATTTTTAGAAACTTCATTTCAGATCAATCCACTATGAAAAATGCTGTAATGTTTCAGTGAACCAAAAAAGTCGAAAATATTTAGTTTCTGGGTGAATGAAATGCTTCATTTCATGCTTGAGTTTTTTTACCATTTTAAAACTGAAGTACAGTTTGAACTGAAAAGTGATTTTGATTCAAAAAATTGAAATGTTTCAGTTCAAAAATGTCAAACTAAACTTTTTGAGGTTTTCTGATTTTTTTTTTTTGTGAGGGGAGGGGAGGTGTTCAATCAAAACTATTTGATGAATTTGCAAAAAGTTTCAGCCAAACCAAACCTGAATTTTGGGGTGGAAAAATGTTTCATCCAAAAAATTTTGCTCGGCTTTACGCCTGATAGATGTGGTGAAACATCTTCTGTACACAACAGGCCTTTGTGGATTACTCCAAAAGGGAGATTTGTCCTTTAATGCATGTTTGTGTACATGCATGCCGGCATCATTGCAATAGGCAGAATTTGTATAATTTGTATTGTGACAGACCCAGACCAGTGGGGTACAGGAGTTTGGTAGAGGGCAAATATATTGGTCACTGGATGAGTAGTTTTCTGTTCCCTGAGTGATCAGAGCAGGGGCTGCACTAGAGTAATCAGGAACCTGCTAGAACCAGTTCAGGCAGGCAGGCTAATTAGAACACCTGGAGCCAATTAAGAAGAAGCTGCTAGAATCAATTAAGGCAGGCTAATCAAGGCACCTGGGTTTTAAAAGGAGCTAACTTAAGTTTGTGGTGGGAGTGTAAGGAGCTGGGAGCAAGAGGCGTAAGGAGCTGAGAGGGAGAGGTTGCGCTGCTGGAGGACTGAGGAGCACAAGTGTTATCAGACACCAGGAGGAAGGTCCTGTGATGAGAATAAGGAAGGTGTTTGGAGGAGGCCATGGGGAAGTAGCCCAGGCAGTTGTAGCTGTCATGCAGCTCTTACAGGAGGCACTATAGACAGCTGCAGTCCACAGGGCCCTGGGCTGGAACCCGGAGTAGAGGCGGGCCCGGGTTCCCCCCAAACCTCCCAATTGACCTGGACTGTGGGTTCTCCCAGAGGGGAAGGTCTCTGGGCTGTTCCCCAACCCACATGGTGAATCTCTGAGGCA
This sequence comes from Malaclemys terrapin pileata, assembly GCF_027887155.1. Classification (NCBI taxonomy): domain Eukaryota; kingdom Metazoa; phylum Chordata; order Testudines; family Emydidae; genus Malaclemys; species Malaclemys terrapin. The sequence goes on from NC_071513.1 coordinate 52,369,531, forward strand.
AGAAAATCCGCCAGTAAGCGCAGGACCCACCAAGATAGAGGAGGAACTTTGTCACAGTATATGTAGTTACATGCATATGTGTGGGAATCCCTGGTTCTGGTTATCAAAGAGACATGGGCCTCCTATCCAAAGCAAGGGCACTGATTTCTCTTCCACACTAGCACTGAATAGTCCATGCTGAAAATGATGTAGCTTGCAGTTTTCTTTTTGCTGCAATCTGGTGCAGCATCCAGAAATCAGGGGGAGTATGGATTTGGGGAGCTGGTATATCATGTATTCACCATCATCATAATAACTGAGCATCTCAGAAAGATTAGTGAGTATGTCTCCCAAATACACCCAGGAGGGCAGGAAGTGGTGTTGTCCCCATTTCACAGATGGGGAAGTGAAGCTCAGAATGACCATGTGATTTAAATACCCAGGGTCACACAGGGAGTTTGTGACAGAGCTGGGAATGCAACCCAGATCTCCTCAGTCCCAGCCCAGTACCTTAATCACAAGCCCGTCCTTCCTGAAAGAAGTAGGAGGAGAAAGTAGTTTCTCATTCATTCTGAGAGATTATGGGGAATTCTGAGACTGAGTTTGATAAATTTATGGAGAGGATGATATGATGAGACTGCCCATAGTGGCATGTGGCCCATCGGCGACTGCCGGTAGCAAAAATCCCCAATGGCCAGTGATGGACACTAGATGGGGAGGGCTCTGAGTTACTACAGAGATTCTTTCCCCGGTGTCTGGCTGGTGGGTCTCGCCCACATGGTCAGGGTCTCACTGATCACCATATTTGGCATCAGGAAGGAATTTTCCTCCAGGTAAGATTAGCAGAGACCCTGGGTGGGAGGTGGAGGGGGGGAGGGTTCACCTTCCTCTGCGGCATGGGTCATTTGCAGGTTTAAATAGATTAAATGGTGAATTTTCTGTAATTTAAAGTCTTTAAACCATGATGTGAGGACTTCAGTAACTCAGCCAGAGGTTAGGGCTCTATTCCAGGAGTGGGTGGGCAAGGTTCTGTGGCCTGAGATGTCCAGGTAGTCTGACTACATTATCATGATGGTTCCTTCTGACCTTAAAGTCTGTGAGTCTGCTATGAAATAATAGTGGGTTCAATCCATCTCTTTTGCTTCTTGATCTTGCCAGCACTCCTCCTGACTCCTGGAAGGGGCTCTATGTAGCTCCTTCTCCCTCCATGTTCCCCCAAGAAGTGCAGTGAGAGTGGAAGGGTTTGTGGTTTTCTTTCACTTCCCGTTAATCAGACAGAGGTGAGGGATTGGCAGCTTCCTATGTCCTGCCCATCTTGGTCAGGGAGAGGTAATGGCAGGCAGAACAAAGTAGCTATTTTTTCTGTACGACCCTGTCCTGGGGCAGATTTCTCAAGCAGGGCCAGATTCTCTATTGTATCTTCATTCACAGATACAGATTCCTGGCAGTTGTTCTGTTGGCTCATTACTGTTGTAGAGTGTGAATACGTGTTCCTGTAAATAGTATATGGACCATATGTTTCTCTGCTGTATGTAGGCATGAATGTCTGTGTAATCAGAGAGGTATTTCCATAAATTGATGTTATAAGTATCGGTGAAATGGATTTTATATCTGTCATCACACACCCAATCAGTAACAGAGTTTCATTAGTAGTGGATGATGCATAAAGTTGTAAAACAGTTTAATTAATAAGCTTTGATTTGGACATGATCAACATTTTCTGAAAAAAATCACCTTTTGGGCTGTAATTTCCAATGCTTGGTCTATGTCTCTGCTCTGCAAAGCACTTGGAGATGACCTGAGTATGAACAACGCGATATAGGTTAGAACTGTAGCAATTCAATCAGTCGAAGTCTGCTCCAAGGTATGCCCCCTTGCAATTCCATGGATGTCTAGGTTACACACAGGAAGGAATTCACATGCAGGTAGAACATGAAACTACTAATGGTTACAAAAATGAGCATTTGGCTTTGCTATCAAAATACTAACTCATTTGCTATGCTCTAATAAGGTCGTTAATAACCGGATACAGCTGAGACAAGTATCAGGGCAATAGCAAGAAGGAAAGGAAAGTATTTAGAGTGGGATCGTCAACAGACCTCTGTGTTGGCCTACCTCTGCTCTCATTCACGCCAGTGATTAAACTCCCAGCACACAGCCCTTTTGAAACTCCCAGTCTTATTCCTCATAGTGATGGCTGGCTAAGGTCCTACAGACTGAGATGATCAACTCCCCCCCCCCCCCCCCGCCCCCAGAAGATTTGGATGCCCTCATTCCATTAATGTGGGCATCAGATTCCTTAGGTGGCTTTGGAAATCTCTACTCCCAGGTCTGCTGGGACACAGTATATTCACTAAAAAAAGATGCTTATCTTTCATTGTCCATGAATCTCCTGGCCTCCTTACTCCCCTTCTGTCCCATCCTGTGTTTGTTCACCCTATCAGCTATATTCCAGAGCGCATCCACTCTGTGTTCCTACCCAGAGCGAGGTAATGCAGAGATTTTTACCCATATAGTGGAAATTGTCTTCTTTAAAACCAGCAGTGGGTGCAGTGGTGGGATAAATTTCCTCCATACCTTTCAGTGTAAATTGGCCAGCCTTGCCCCACCTACCTTATGTTATCTGTCATGCTCTGTAATTTGGCTGCTCTGTAATTTAAAAACCTACGGACATCTTAAGGAACTACAATATATTGCAATGGTATTTGTGGAGCATCTTTCATACTCACTATCTCTCAGGATCCTTTCCACAGTTGAATAATACAGCAACAGAGCTAAACGTGAGCAGATGGAGAGAGAAATGAATACTCTGATCTTCACGCTTTCTTTCATGCTCTCCCTTATGCTTGGATATACCATACGCACTCTTGTGTGCCAATCATCCACCATCTCCACATCCCTCTTTAAAGCACACGTCTTCCCTCAAATCTGTCAGGGATAATTTGCATAAAACTGAACAAATGTAAATATTCTCTAATAATCCCCTACTGCAATTAACCAGAAAGAGGCATACAAAGCTAGTAAACTTAAAGAAAGGCTACTGAATAGAGCTGGTTGGGAATTATTCAACAAAACCTTTTTTCACCCGAACTGCAACTTTTGGCAGAAACGTATTAGTTTCGATTAAACTTTTGTCAGGAAGGTTTCTTAGATTCAGGGTGGAATTTCCAGTCAAAATTAGAGAGCATGACTCACCCCAGAATAGCCAAGAGCTCAGTGGTTTGAGCACTCACCTGGGATTTGGGTAAACCAGGTTCCAGTCCCTGCTCCGAATCAGGAAACTGGCGCATATTGTCTCTCTTTTTTGGGGGGGAGGGGGCAAAAATTCCAAAGCGTTTTGGTTTTCACTTTGTGTGAGACCTAAAACAAATTCCAAAACCTCAACATTTTTCAGACAATGGAATTCTTGTTTCCCGCCAGCCTCCTACCAAGCTTCCCAAGGAACAGCACTTCTCCCTGATTGTGAGAGGTGATGTTTCTCCACCAGCCTTCCCTACCACAGCCTGTCCTGGTCCCTTGTCAGCATTTGTTGTCTAATGTAGGGCCAGTCCTGCTCCCATTAATGTCAATGGGGGGATTCATTTATTTCAAAGCAGGATCAGACCTTGAAACTGTAGATGCCAAAATGCATGGGCTTGTCCTGTTACCTCCATGCACAGCTATAGCGCTATATACATCAGAATAGTGTCTCTCATTGGTAATAATAAATACAGAGGAAGAGTGAATGCGCTGGAGGATAGTTATTGCACACGTCAGACGCTGCAGAGGAGAAGGCTGGCACACCAGCACCAGCAGCAAGACTTTGTGAAAGGGGAGAGGGGAAATTCAGCACAGATTCGCAAAGGTCCATTGAGAGCAATGGAAGTGAAGAGCCTACATACCTTTGTGGAGCTGGGCCCTAGTGCCTACAGAGTGGGGGGATTGGGGACAGGAATTGACAGAGAAAAGGTGCATTTGCTAGGCTGGGGCAAGTGATGGTTTAAAGGCCATGTGGCTGTTATGAAGTGGACCCTGTAATAAATGGGAATACAGCGTGGAGGGGGTGTGGTCTCAGTTCTTTGCCTGGGTGAGAGGGTGGCTGAAGAGGGGGTTGCAATAGTCCAAGTGAGAAGAGGCCAAGGAATGAGTGAGGGTTTCCTGAGAGGTGGGGTTGTGGCAGAGGAGCACATGGGCATGTTGTGATAGGTATCCCTGATATTCAGCTTCAGAGAAGCCTTTGATACTGGAGCAGGCTGTGCTGCTCCACACAGAGTTAGGCCTCTGGCAGACTTGCCCTCCTCGGTGCCCCTCCCATCCTGGCAAACAACCTGGTGGCATTGGATCCACAGGCTGCTGCTCCTTCTCCCAATCTGCACTGAGGTCCCGCATCCCCTCTGGGGTGAAAGAGCAAGGGAGACAAGATTTTTTGATCACTAACTCAGTCTTGGTTATGATCCTGTAAATCCCTTTGTAATCCTGGCAGGAGCATCAGCTGCTCTTGTAAAAAAATTTATGGGGCCGTTAAAGTGTATGAGACTGAGCCGTAAAGGGATTTATGAAGTGGGAGATGTACAGATGGCTTCATTGCAGTTTTCATCATCAGCCTTGGGAATGTGGCACTTCTGCCCAAACTGGCCCTGCTAGGAGCAAGGAGCTCATCTGACATCCTTCTTGAATCTCAGACACCAGAATCATGAGCTCATTCTTCCATCAACTGTTTTTTCACAATCACTCCATAATTAACAGGCAACTTCTGATAAACTCTTTCGCTCAGATAGTTTAGGGTTACCATACGTCCGGATTTTCCCGGACATGTCCGGCTTTTGGGGGCTCAAATCCCCGTCCGGGGGGAAATCCCCAAAAGCGGGCATGTCCGGGAAAATCGGGAGGGAGGGCTGGGCCGGGGTCGCGGGGCCGGGCCGGGGTCCAGGGGCGCAGTGCCGGGCCGGGGCCGCGGGGTCGGGCCGCCGGGGGGGTGAGCTGGGCTGCGGGGTCGGGCCGCCGGGGGGGTGAGCTGGGCCGCGGGGCCGGGAGCCGGGGGGTCGGGCCGGGAGCTGGGCCGCCGGGGGGGGTGCGCGGGGACGGGGGGGGTGCGCTGGGCCGGGGGGGCCGGGCCGCCGGGGGGGTGCGCTGTGCCGGGGGGCCGGGCCGCCGGGGGGGTGCGCGGGGCCGCCGGGGGTGCGCTGGGCCGCCGGGGCCGGGAGCCGGGGGGGTGCGCTGGGCCGCCGGGGGCCGGCCGGCAGTGCTGGGTGGGCCGGGGGTGGTCGGCCGGGGGCCAGGGCCGGCACCCCAGGGCCCGAGCCGACCCAGGCTGGAGCCGCCGGGGGGGCCAGCCTGGGCCGCACCTCCTCCCCCCACACCCCCCCTTACCTGCTCAGGCTTCCCGCGAATTAAATGTTCGCGGGAAGCAGGGGAGGGGGCGGAGACTTTGGGGAGGGGGCGGAGTTAGGGCGGGGGAGGGGGCGGGGGTGGGGGCGGGGCCAGAGCCCCGTGGAGTGTCCTCCTTTTGGAGGCACAAAATATGGTAACCCTAAGATAGTTGGATTTCACTGCTAATTCAGAATGGCTCCCTGGCATCGTAAAGACGCAATGGGCTCATTCAGATTCCCAATGTACAGTCTGTCACATGACAACAGGCGAATTGTTCAGATGTCAGCTTCAGAAAAGCTTCCCTGGGACCCTGATCCTTGAGTGGGGATCCTAAAGATACTACTACTAATAATAACTAATAATAATGGGAACAATTAACTAAGCAATTAAAATAAATATCAAAATAGTGGTTTGACCTGTAGTGTAAACCTTCGAAGAAAAACAGGTCAGATCAATGGAGTGGGGCAGAGAGACTTTTCCCTCTCTGCTCACCGCAGACACGATCATCTGGAAATCCTCACTGACATGGGTTCTCTGCTCACTTGATAGATTGTAAGGTCCAAAGGGACAATTTGAATCATCAGGACTCTCTCGTTGGCAAAGTCTGTGCCCAGACTGGAAAACCAAACCACCTCTCCTTATACCAGCCCCCAGTAGTGACTAGCTTAGCAATGCTTCCAACTTTGCTGGGTCAGTCCTGATTCCCCTGAGCGCAGGGCAGCGTGGGGATCGGGGCAGCTACTCCTTCCCTCCCCCATCCCAGGAGGTGACTCAAGGGACTTATCCCTGTAGAGGAGAATCTCAGATTTCATTAAGCAAAAATCTCATGAGTGTGTTATGCTTTTCTTTGAGAAGAGAGTCTTGGAAAGGCAGAGTGGTGCAAGCGAATGGCTCGGGGTGACAGGAATGGTAGTGAGGCTTCTCTTCCACAGCGGGGGGCCCAGCAGGACCTGCAGCCCTGATACAGACACCACGTGTAAGGAGTCACTCAAGGTGTGGTGTGGCTCAAGAATCACAGTACTGTTCCTCCCCAAAATTCTTGAGCTGACACTGTGCACAGTAGGGTGATAATCAAGGGCTAAGGCCGGATGAGATGATTACCCCATTCCATGTGTCCAGGAAAGCAATTGAAGTCCATGGGAGAGAGGAACATGGTGTCAGGGGAAAGGGAAGGTATAGGGCCATCCTAGACCATTGTTTCTTTAAGGGCCCGGGACAAGGAGCCTTGCAGAACAGGCTGACAAAGCTCCCCTTTCTCCCTGCTGGCCAGATGTTTGGGGGCGGGCCCCTAGCAAAGCATGCTTATGACTGGGGGGACCGAGGTAGAGGAAGGGATTGTTGGCCACCAGTGTTCTGAGACTGGGATTTTGAAAGGAGCTAAAGGGAGTTAGGTGCCAAATCGATGGGCAGCCAAAATCAGTGACCTCTTTGGTAGCACAAGTCAGGAGTCTACATGAAAGGCAAAAGATACGCTCAAAGGAGGGATGTGAGGAAGCAAACTGGGAAGAGACTTAGATGGGAAGAACAAATGAAAAGTAGGAGAGGGAGGAGGTGGAAGGAAAGCAGGCTAAGAGATAACAAATTGAAGGGGCTCGGCAGGAGAACAGGGCTGGGGAGTGACAATAAAGAAGAAAGGAAATGAAAGGAGACCTGGCTGCTGCTGGTTGGAATGAACGGGGACAGTACTGTTTTTTCCACTGGATGTGTCGTCATTCCTGGGAGATAGTTATAAGCACCAAGTTATTCCAGCGCTAGCTAGCTGGGATTACCAACTCCGGCATGCACAAAGCTCTTTGCCAATTAAAGACATTCACTCCTGCTGCTAACAGGGCCTGGGAAGAGAAACTGTAGAGCTGGGGAGAAAAGTGTGATAATTTCCAAGAATGAGAGGCAGAGAGAAAACAGAATGAACTGGAAATGGAACAGAGAGGAAAATGGAAAGGAGAAGATGGGCATGGAGTGAATTAAAGGAGGTGGAAGGAGAGAAAAAGAATGAGAGAGAAATATGCCACCAGAGAATGGATCAGTGAACTTTCACCTCTCTATGTTCCTAGTGATATTTCCATAGGTAGAGACCTCAACTGGAATCAAGGCTGAGTTGTGTTAGGCACTGTGCAGACACATCATAGGAGCCAGTCTCTACTCCAGTGAGGCTAGGTCTACACTAAGGCCAGGTCTACACTAACCCCCTAATTCGAACTAAGGTACGCAACTTCAGCTAAGTGAATAACGTAGCTGAAGTTCGAAGTACCTTAGGGTACATCTACACTACAGCGGGGAGTCGATTTAAGATACGCAAATCCAGCTACGTGAATAGCGTAGCTGAATTCGACATATTGCAGCCGACTTACCCCGTTGTGAGGACGGCGGCAAAATCGACTTCTGCCGCTTTTTGTCGGCGGCGCTTACTACCACCTCTGCTGGTGGAGTTAGAGCGCCGATTCGGGGATCGATTGTCGCGTCCCGACGGGACGCGATAAATCGATCCCCGAGAGGTCGATTTCTACCCGCCGATTCAGGCGGGTAGTATAGACCAGACCTTAGTTTGAACTTACCTCGGTCCACACGCCGCAGGCAGGCTCCCCCGTCGACTCCGTGGCACTCCTCTCGTCTAGCTGGAGTACCGCAGTCGACGGCGAGCACTTCCGGGTTTGACTTACCTCGTCCAGACAAGACGCGATAAGTCGAACCCAGAAGTTCGATCGCTCGCCGCCGAACTACCGGGTAAGTGTAGACCTACCCTAAATAGACACAACAGACAAAGATGGGAGGGAGAAAAGAACCACAGACTGGGGAAGTGACTTGCTGAAGGGCACAAAGCAGGTCAATGGCAGATCCAGGAAAAGAACCCATCTCTCCTGAGGTCCTGTCCACTGGGTCACAATCTCTCTGTAATTGTATGGTATTTCCCTAGTTGGTGCCCTCCTGCCCCAGGAGCTCGGGGCAAGAAGAATTCCAGAATGGTGTTATTACTGGTGTGGGGCATACCATGTAGGTTTAACCATAACATGCCCCACACGAGTGTGTGTAATTAGAGGAGAGTAGCTGCAAATAATGTCTATTACCTGTGTTGCAGGTGGTGCTACCTGCTTCCCTTATCCAGCGGTGGAAGGTTTAATTCTGAAAAGCACCGTTTTATTATGATATTTTAATAGCATTTGCTAGACTCATTTTTTCCACTGCCTAATGTGCACCAGATGAGAGGAGCAGCCACCATTAATGGTGTTTGCATCCCTGGGCATGAGGATTTTGGTTTTAATTTTAACGAGTACTGTAACAAGATCTGAGTCCGATTTGACGCCCAAAGGCAGATTCCACATCTGTCTATAGGGCCACAGAAATTCCACAGTTGTCTGGCTGAGCCTGGGCAGCCCTGACTTGAGGAACATCCCCTTGGAATGCTTTTTAGTAGTGCCTGACTATTGGTTATGGAGGCTCGTAACTCATCTTTTATCAGGCCATTCGGGGTTTTGATTATAATTGCTACACTCTGTCAATTTAGTAGCAGCAACAAAACTTTCAAAGACCTTTTTGGGTAAATAAATATTTCTCAAATTATGCAGGAAGCATCATAAAATTGCTACTTTCCTTACCATAAAACCAGCTAATTGTAGTTTTGTAACTTCATTGCTGGGAGCTGAATGTGCTATATAAGCAGGAGAGCACTTGGGGAAAAACACTTATAGCTATGGTTTAACTCAAGAAGCTGTGGCTTTAGGTTGTCTGGACCAAATGAAAACCCTCTTGGCATGACTTTACCTCCTAGAATGATAGCTGCAGCATTCAGAAAAAAACGGTGCTGGCAGTGTTACCAACTCTCCTGATTTTAGCGCAAGTCTCCCGGTATTTGATGTTCATCTTACAGCCCCCAGATCCTGAAGTCGTGCTATCTGGTGAGAATCTCCACTTCCCTTAAAAACAAAGGAAATTTCTAGCCTTTGTAGTTGTGAAGAAAACTTGAAACGTCACCCAAGTGCAACCTAACTCTTCAAAAACTAAAATGCAAATAACAAGAGCTCCACTTTTTAAAAATCCTGTGATTTTTAAGCCAATCTTATGACTTTTTGAGGCCTGACTCATGATTGTTGAGCTCTTGGAGTTTGGCAAAAGGAGTATTCCTTTCTTAGAAGATCAGGGCCTAGTCTATCTTCTTCACTATAGGAATGTATTTTTCCTGTTAGGATGATACTATTATTAATATCATGTTTATCACACTAGGAACCAGCCAAGAATGGGGCCTGTTGTGCTAGGGTCTGTACAAACACAGAGCAGCAAACTCTCTCTGCCCTGAAGAATTTACAATCTAAATAGATCAGACAGACCCAGGGTAAAGGAAAGTGGTCTAACACACATAGCAAGAGTGAAAAACACTGTAATGACAAGTTTCAGAGTAACAGCCGTGTTAGTCTGTATCCGCAAAAAGAAGAACAGGAGTACTTGTGGCACCTTAGAGACTAACAAATTTATTAGAGCATAAGCTTTCGTGGACTACAGCCCACTTCTTCGGATGCATATAGAATGGAACATATAATGAGGAGATATATATACACACATACAGAGAGCATAAACAGGTGGGAGTTGTCTTACCAACTCTGAGAGGCCAATTAATTAAGAGAAAAAAAACTTTTGAAGTTTTTGACTCTATCTCCCCTTGTAAGTACTCTCACACTTCTTATCACACTGTCTGTACTCGGCTAGCTTGATTATCACTTCAAAAGTTTTTTTTCTCTTAATTAATTGGCCTCTCAGAGTTGGTAAGACAACTCCCACCTGTTTATGCTCTCTGTATGTGTGTATATATATCTCCTCATTATATGTTCCATTCTATATGCATCCGAAGAAGTGGGCTGTAGTCCACGAAAGCTTATGCTCTAATAAATTTGTTAGTCTCTAAGGTGCCACAAGTACTCCTGTTCTTCTTTTTGCAAACACTGTAATATTTTCCTTGTGCATATCTGTTTGTCTCTTTATATGTCCATACTGTATTTTATATTTCTTTATGTATTTCTCTTTATGATTTTATCCTTGTAAATTTTCTTTTTTTAGTATTTTTATTTTTTCCTCTGAAAGTTTAAAAGAAACTTTGTTTTTTTCCCTTTCTAACCTTTCTTCCTTTAATCCTTCATTTCCCACCTTGCTATTTTTCTCCTTTTTCTAATCTCTTCCTCCATCACTCTGTGTGCTATGTCACAGCTGCCTGGTATGACCTCAGCGGCGGCTTCCCCTCCAAAAAGTGTCAGATTGATAAATATTGATCTCAACCTGCAATTCTACATTGGCTCTGCTTCTAATGCATTTGATATGACTTCAATAAATAAATAATGGCCACGCTGCAGGTTCCCATGTGCTCTGTGTGGACTGGTCTCAATCTGTCAACTTATAAGTAATACGTTCCACCTACCAGGAGAGGAGCAAGAGGGAAGATAATGGAGGAGAAGTGGAGGACAGAACAATAAGAGCAGATGAGTGGGACTGGGGCTGGAAGGACGGTGAATGAGCGAGAGAGAGAGTGGAGTAGAAGAGCTAAGAGAAATAGCATTGTAATTGACTTGCAGAGAAGTGAGAAGGTATCAGAGGCACAAGATGCTCCCAAAGCCCTTTACCTAAATACCAACGGGTTTTTTTCTCCCTGTTGCTGTCCCGCCTCTCTTTCATGATAAGGCTCTCCAGGGATGAAGATCTACATTGACCCCTTCACTTATGAGGACCCCAACGAGGCTGTCCGCGAGTTTGCCAAGGAGATTGACGTCTCCTTCGTGAAGATTGAAGAAGTCATTGGAGCAGGTGTGTCTCGTTTCACCATTGGGTGTTTTTCCCCACCCGCCCTCCCACCCTCTCCACAACTCCCGCATTTTCCTTTCTCTTCCTCCCTTTCATTTTATATCCACTCATAGCTCAGAACGGACCAGCTAACTCATTCAGTTAAAATAAAAAAAGATTCACACTTCTGCCTACAGCCTGAGTTCTGAATACTCTTCTGAGGTTTGGGAGGGTTTGGTTAACTTATTAATTCATTGATCTTGGTGCTTCTTTGACCTCTTGGTTTAACTTACAGGAAATAACAAGAGAAAGTTGGACCTCTCTCTCACTCTCTCTCTCTATCACCTGAAGCATTTGTAGTATTATTGTTAAATTACTGTATTATGTCAGTAGAATAATAATAGAGAAAGTGAGAAGTTGTGAGGAAGATTCAAAGAACCAATTGATTGTTTCAAATTTGGGGTCAGATTAATCTCACTGCTTTATGCTGCTCTGTCAATGCAAAGCAGCTGCAAATCTGACTTAAACATGAACCATTCTAGTGATCTGTAGGTATCATTAGCTTCTGCACAAGAGATCTATAATTTAGGCTGCCCATTATTTGCTCTATAATAAATTCAAGCTAGGTAGTTTTACATTTGGGGATTGGAGAACTTTAAGGGATACTGTCAATTAGTTTGAGGCCTAAAATTTATATATTGTTACAAAGAAAAGGCAGGACGCGTCAAGAGGTTATAGAACATCATAACTTGAGCTGTTTGGTAAACTGAAGATTTTTGCATGGAAAATTTTGGCTCGTTATTCAAAGAAACCCAAACTGAAAAGGCTTCAGTTTTCAACAGCTGAAAAGTTTCTGTTTTAATTTTTTTTTTTAAATTTCTGATGCAAAATCAGAAATTGTCAAAGACAGCAGACACTTTCCAAGGAATCAAAAAATGTGAAAATCCAATTTTCTGACAAAATAATGTTGACGAAAACTTTTCCACCAACCCTAATGATAACATTGATATTGATCTATTTCAAATAAACCCCGTTATTTTGGATGCAAACTTTCCCCTGTAGAGCTGAGCTCTCTATGAAAAACAGCATTGTCCCACTAATGCCCACGTAAAACAGTTAAACTTGACTCTAAACAAAAGTGAAACTGACCCTCTTACTTCCACATTCCAAGAGGAGTGAAATGCAAAAAGGACAGTGTCAATTATAACATTTTAGATTTAGGAAAATCCTTTTGTTTTACTGGTATCTTAGGCTCTGATCCATGGCATCTGCACAAAGCTCCATTAACCTTGGAAGAGTTGTATGGGGGTGCAGGGTTGTATCCAGGTAGAGCAGTTTGTAGACTCAGGAATATTCTTAGTAGCAGAGGAATGGATGCTTTTGACACTGCCCCTTTAAGAGGGGGACGACAAATAGTATTAAGAGGACACTATTTAAATGTGCACATATTTCAGCCAATCAGATTGGAGCCTTGGCAGCTATGTGATACTGCTGTTCTTTACCATGCTTTGTTGTGGTGGAGAAGGAGGAAAAGGAGGAGGTGGTTGCAACTGATATTCTTGCAATTGCAGGGGAGTTTGGAGAAGTATATAAAGGACGTCTGAAGCTGCCCAGCAAGAGGGAAATCTATGTGGCCATTAAGACATTAAAGGCTGGCTACTCTGAGAAGCAGCGTAGGGATTTCCTGAGTGAGGCCAGCATCATGGGACAGTTTGACCACCCAAATATCATTCGGCTGGAAGGAGTGGTGACCAAAAGCCGGCCAGTCATGATCATCACAGAGTTTATGGAGAATGGAGCTCTGGACTCCTTTCTGAGGGTAAGGAAGCATGATGGCCTCATTGGCTGCTCTTCTATTATAGCACTGGAATGGAGTCATGTTCGTTGGAATCGAGTCATGCTGTGGTGTAGAAGATCCGTTGAGGTCAAACCTCTAGCAGCTGGGCTCATGGAACCCTAATAACTGACCTAAGAAACAATATTGAGAGAGGGAGAGATTCTCAAAGGAGCCAAAGGCATTTCAGAGCACAAATCCTGTTGTCTTTCAGTGAGGCTTGTGCTCCTAAATCTCTTGGGCACTGATAAAAATCTCCCCCAGAGACCTCAGTAAGAGGAAAGGGTTGCTGTGCCCACTACTACAAAAGGGGAAATGAAGAAATCCATGAGGGGAAAGGCCAGTTTTTGAGTGAAAAGATAAACCATAACTGCACTAACACATTCTGAGGGCTGGGGATTCCACTCCCACCAGGAACCACCCCAAATAAAAGTCCTTTGCTACTGCCTGGGGACCTGATCATCATGCTAGCTAGGTGAGGTGAAGGGAGGCAAGTATAGGAAGCAGGAGAGGCTTTGCAAGGACTGGGAATGCTAGATGAAAATTGAGAACTTCTGAATCACTGAGGCATGGGCAGCTATTTGAACTGGTCTAGAACTGGAGGGAAGGGAGGGGGAGGCATGACCAGAATTAAAGAAGTGCCCTTTTATTGTCTCACTTCATATTTGAAGCCAGCTTCGAGTATTTTTAGCATCAGCTTGTATCATCATGGAGCATCAGTGACAAGAGGTCCGCTGTGTGACTCCAAACACTGCTCTTTTGTGGACAGTGTTCATCTCATTACGGGATCTGAGATCATCTGGAGGAAGCAGCTGCTGCAGCAACAGTATTAATCCTCACGCGGCAGGGAAACCATCCGTTGTTCTTTGTAGTGGCATCTTAGGTGATGTGTCCTAGGGGTCTGGAGGCAGCTCAAAGGCAATCTGACCCAGAGTTCTGGTGCACACCTCTCAAGAGGTTGGGAGGTAGGGGAAGGAGGGTGCAGGAGAGAGGGAGGGAAAAGAAGCCAGGGAGGGAGAGACAGGAAAGAAAGATGGATGAAGAGGGAAGGAGAGGAGAAGGGAGGGGTAAACACTGAGGCTGAGATTTTCAAAGGGAGTTGGAGGAATGATTAATGGGAACTGAGCATCCAAATCCTGTTAATGCCACCTTCTTTCCAACGCTCAGAAGCAGGTAATTTATATGTCTAATTTCAGTCTTGATATAAAAATAGCATCGCTAATTGGTGCATCAGCTGCTTGGAAAGATAGCAAAGTAGGTCATCAGTGTCCCTCCATGGGGGCCAGCCCAAAGTAGCGAAATACTTGAGGGCCCTACAGTCAGACTGACCCTTAGGTGCATGCACAAAGAGTTGGGAGGGAGAGACTGTTGTGAGGAGCCTTGCACCCCCATGCAGGTGCCAGGAACAATTGCAGTCCCTGTGCTTTCCAGAACTGACACATTGCTCCCTGCTGTTGGCATCATACTCATAGAGGCCCCAAAAAGGGAGAGGGAGGAGGTGCCCTCTAATAAGATGGCCACATTTTCCACATGATAGACTCTGACGTCTGTCTCCTGGGAATGTTGACCTTTATGTTCTCTATGGAGAGTCCTGAATTCAAATGGTCTTTCCTTCCCCTCTCCCCCCCAGCCCTGTGTCCGTGGGAAGGCCTAGGGAAGCCTGATCTGTTTTCACTTGTTCCATAATGTGGGTTGCCCAGAATCTAACACTTTTTTGGTGGGGGTAGGGAGAGGCAAGAATTGAAAAGAGAGAAAACAAATGGCCTGAAAAATAAAAAGATGCCCAGAAGAGATCTTAAATTTTAAGAGACAATGGAGCTAGACACAGATTTTTAGAGATGACTTTTCCCTAAATTAGTTTAAAAAAAAATTAGTTAACCAAACAACAACAACCACCTGACCATCCTGACACCAAATACAACAGAAACTGGACTCTCAGGCTGAAAATGTGCTAAGTGGGATCTCGGTGGTTGTTGTTCATATTACAGTAATGTCTGGAGGCCTCAGCCATGCTCAGGTCCCATTGCGCTAGGTGCTGTACATGCACCTAGTGATAGTCCCTGCTCCAAGCAGCTTACAGTCTCACTACATAGGAGAACTGACTGGCCCAGAGTCACAGGTTTGTTTGGATAATGGAGTTATCTATTACCCTAGGAATAGCTGGATCATTCTAATTATGGCACCTGTTCTTTATGACCGCAGCAAAACGACGGGCAGTTCACAGTCATCCAGCTGGTGGGGATGCTCAGGGGAATTGCTGCGGGAATGAAGTACCTTGCGGAGATGAACTACGTGCACCGGGACCTTGCCGCCAGAAACATCCTGGTCAATAGTAACTTGGTGTGCAAAGTGTCTGACTTTGGCCTCTCACGCTACCTGCAAGATGATACCTCTGACCCAACCTATACTAGCTCCTTGGTATGTACCTTCTGCCCTGCTGCATGTTCCCCTTTCCCGATCTCACTTTGCTTCCACAAAATTTCATTACTTCCTGGGGCTTTTCCCACTTCAGGGGGCAGTTCATTACAGCTGGACCCTGTGGGGAGGGTTACAAAGAGCAGTGAGGTGCCCAGGTCCCACCGAAAGGGGGAGTAAATAGGGGTCGGCGGGTGGGAGATCCTTGGGGGCTCTTCTTCTATTTCTTGCCCTGGCCTTTATAAATCCCAGCCACAACCCTGCTGTGGAGTTTAGGGCTGTAGGCCCATTGCAGAACAACATCAAAGCTCAGTCGGATGGAATGATGGGATTGTAGATTCCAGTATCCATCGGCAATAGCTTCTTTGAGCTGCATTTGCAAAGATATTTAGGTGCCTGAAGATGCAGATAGGAACTCAGTGGCATTTTCCAAAGTGCTTAGGTGAGTTTGGTGCCCATCATCATCTTTAGGCACCCAAATACACTTGTCAGTCTGGCCCTTTCTTGCCACTTTCCCTTCAAATGACATTAAAGCATCCTGTGATTTGTTTCTCTCGTGCTTTGAAAGGACAATTGTTTTCTTTCTCTTTGTACCTCTCCCTGCCTTCTCTCTCTGTCGCGCCTTTCTTCATCATCCTTTCTTTCTCTTTTTCTCCCCTTCCCTTTCCTGTTCCCTCTCATTGTTTTTTCTCTCTTGTCCCCTCCCTCTCAAGTTTTTCTGTGCACTTCGCTAGTTTTCAAATGAGAATTTCTCTCTCTTCCATTAAATGAGCGGGGAAGGGGGTGAACAGTGGGGATCTGGGAAGAGGTGCAGAAGGGGAAGCAGAAGGAAGACTGATTGCATATAGGAGGTGTTTTAAGTACAGCTACAGTATCACTCTAATCCTGAGCTATCTTTCTCTGCTGGAAATTGTTCCGGGAATTAATTAGAGACAAATCTAATCCAAGCTCCACTATTCCCCAGCCACTGTTCTCTTGCTTAATTAACTCATTCATAGGTAATCCCAGTTCTCCCCCACTCCCTTATTGTCTCCTTGTTCACCTGCGGTAGCCTAGCACTCTCCCATTGGTGCCTGCAGTAGAGAAGATAACAGAATCCTGGTCCCCTCTAGAGCATTCTTTTGGAATCATTCTGCCATCAGGAACTTGGCCTCTGGATACTATCGGAATCTGTCAAAAATGGGGTGGGAGGGAATAAGAAGATACTTGGGTGATTGTCATATTTGGAGTGAATGAAATAAATAAACCACACGTTATGCTAAGATTCAGTTTATAAATACCCTATAAAAGGTTAATAAATGATTGATAGATGTCATAATATATTACAGACATGAGTCATGTATATTATAGATGGTTATAAGTGCCTCATCAGTTGGTGTTACAGCTGGTTATAAAACATGGTTACGAGCAACCTGTTGGACTGTACCACAATCTGTAAGAATTGATTAATCATTTATTAACCCTTTATAAACCATAGTAGTAATAATATGATCCGTGCATGCCTTGGAGAGTGAAAATAAGGAGAACACAGTTTTTATTGGCAGCAGTAATAAAGGGGTTGAGGATTGTAGATCAGCAACAAAGCAGGTCGCGTCTATATTGTTCAATAAGTACAATTTAAAATATCAGAGGGGTAGCCGTGTTAGTCTGTATCCACAAAAACAATGAGGAGTCCTGTAGCACCTTAGAGACTGACAGATTTATTTGGGCATAAGCTTTCATAGGTAAAAATCCACTTCTTCAGATGCATGGAGTGAAAATTACAAATGCAGACATAAATATACTGACACATGAGGAGAAGGGAGTAATTTGTAATTTTCACTCCATGCATCTGAAGAAGTAGGCTTTTTACCCACGAAAGCTTATGCCCAAATAAATCTGTTAGTCTTTAAGGTGCCACCGGACTCCTCGTTGTTTTTGTACAATGTAAAATATAAAGATTTTTTAAAGTAAAGAATTAAAGCAACTTCAGTTTGCCTGAGCAGTGAACTTACAGGTTTGGTCCAAACCACTGAAGATTTTAAATCAGTAACAAAATATGTGTGCAGGCTTGACCTGTGACAACGGCGCTCTAAACCGAACAATTTCTCCTTTGTCTTCTTGTCAAGTCCTCTGTTCAGACTGTTCAATGTGCCGGGTTGTTCCCCGGCTCCAGCATGGAACTAGCCTATGAATGGAACCTCCTTGTGGTTAGAGAGCTGGAGGTGGAATTCAGAGGGATGGTTTTGACCTTTGAAGCCTGATCTGGTTTGGAGGGTGGCTCTCAGACAGCCCACCTTTCTCACGTGGCTGCAATTATGATCAGCGGAGGTCCCTCGATTCAATCAGGAGGGAGCTGAGGATGTGGTGATCTCTGTGAAGGCCTCTTGGCTCTGAAATCCACATCTCCCCTGGGTGCATCAGAGCCCGGATTTGTTAACTTCCTGGCCATGCTGGAGAGAACACACACACACACACACATACACCCTTTGCATAGGGCACAGATCAAGTCTTTATGAGCTATGAGGAAATGTCTGCTAGGTAGAGGGATTGTTGTTATACTGGGCCGGAGGGTTGGCCCATTGCATGGAATCTGAATTATAGTGTCTAATGTAATTTGTGGCAGAATGCGCTTGTGAGATGAGCACCTTTTGGATGTGATCAAATAGAAATAAATAAATAAGGAGAATCACCAAATGTAGGAACCCGAGGTAGCTGGGGATGTGGCCCATTGATGTCAACGGAACGAAACCAATTCACACAGGCTTTGGGTCTGGGCCAGAGTCTGATCCTGCTGCTTTTGATTTAAATGGCAATGCTGCCTAATAAGGAGCACAGATTGTGGCATTTTAAGTCAAACAATGTCATTTGAGATAACGTGCCCAGCACTAGCTGCTGGGGAAAGGCTTGAAGTGGCCTTTCCCACCTTTCAAGATAAAATGGATTCTCTCATCTGTGTTTATATTTAATTTATGCCATACTAGGCCTTCCCAGCAGCTGGGAAATGATGCTCTGTCTGCAATTACATCACTGCCTCCCACAGCAGGTTTGAGGCTCTGGGGAAAAGGCAGGAAAAACAAGCTGGCAGTCACTTTATCAGTTTGTAGTTATTTAACTAGTATTTTTGCCATCCATCTTTAAAGAGCACCTGACACTTCATGGAAGACAATGGAAAACATTCGTGCTAAACAATTTCTGAAATGATTCAGCCCCAGAGTAAATACCAGACATATTCTGCATTTTCCCTTCCTCCCCCATTATTTTAACTATTACTGGAGTCATTTACATGGAAATGTGATTGTTGTTCTCCAACAGTTCATATGCTCCTGCTGCTTATTCCCCAATGAAGTCATAATCCTCTGAATGTGACATCATAATCCTTGCCAAGGTAACAAGAAATGATGTCACAAGCAGAATTATGGGGCAGATTCTCCATGGAGCTGGGACACTTTAAACCAGATGAGGATCTTGCACTGAGTTGTCTGGTGGGAAATAACCAAAGGCAAATGAAAAAAGAAATAAAGATTCTGTTTTCATGTGTTGATAAGAAGCAGGGTTCTAAACCTCCTTCCCCATGAAAATGAGCTATTCTAAACAGGATGGTTTAGGACCTTTCCTAGGGATTTTTAACACAACCTCATGGGTTCAAATCAGCAGCAGGAAAAAGGAGGGATCCTTCCCTGGAGCAGTTTTGACCTCTTCTGATCATTTTATTGCAGTAGTTGAAATGATTTTCAGGGACTAGGGCTGATAGGATTTGGTTGTAGCTTCCCCTTAATGGTTGAGTATAATAGACTCATTACATTTAATGGGAGTTATTCAGATGTACATTGAAGGGGAAAGAGACCCTGGTCTACAGCATTCGGTATCTTTTGCATAGAGACCTGAAGGTCATATGGTAAATCCCATATGTGATTCTCTATAAATCACAGTTGCTGTCTGACGAAGTGGGTATTCACCCATGAAAGCTTATGCTCCAATACGTCTGTTAGTCTATAAGGTGCCACAGGACTCTTTGTTACTTTTTACAGATCCAGACTAACACGGCTACCCCTCTGATAGTTGCAGTAATGATGCTCTAATTGAAGTAGGATTCACTTCCATTATGGGAGCCTTCTCTCAGGGGTCAATAACTTTCTGGAAAAAAATTACCCTTTGGACTGAAATTTCTCTTGCTTCTTAGTCCACAGGTGTCTGAATTTGGAAATGTCGCTAGAATGACCCGGAGCAGTCTGTGGGGTAGTTGAACATGAAGAAGTGTGGGTCTGAGTCTTCAGTGCCTTGCGATCGATGCGTTTATTATGCCTGCGCAAAGTGGGAGTACAGTGCTACCATCCAGATTTGATAGCCCTTTATGCCCACTTTGCACTGGGGTAAATGATGACACACGATGGAAGGTAGTGGAGCGTCAGGCCCCACATCCTTGTGGCTTTCTTTCCTTTGTTCTTTATGGCTAATGATCATTTATACAAAACCAGGATCTTTTGTTTCTTTGAGAATCCTTCTGTTCTTTTACAATACCCCGGATGAAGTTGGAGGGCCAAATTCTCAGCTGGCATAAATTGCCACAGCCCCACTGAAGACAAGGGAGCTGTGTGGATTTACACCAGCAAAGAGTTTGACTCGTAAGGTCCTGGTTGTGACACCAAAGTGCTTTGCCAGGGAAATGATGCTGATGTCACAAGCAATTTCCTGTATCTGTGGCTGCTGGTTGGGACTAGATCCCTGTTGACCATCCCAGCAGCAGGAATGATTCCCTTCCCTTCAATATGTGGAGTGAACGTCAACTAAATGAAACCGGCATCACCCCTACATCATGTTTTTAATTTAAAACCGAGTGATGAAAATACCTGCTAATCCTCAGCTGGTGCAAGTGCTATTCATGGCAAGCTGTCATCTCTGCACCAAGGGCATCTGCTCTCATCCCTCACCCCTTCCCTGCCACCATCCCCAGGGAAGGGGCCTGAAGACAGGGAAGCGTACGTGCTTTGTGATGCAAAGCAGCCCAGGGTGTAGAAGTGTCACTCAGGGTAGAACTCTGAAGGCTGAGGTTTCTACTTTACATGCAAGGAGGAGCAAGGAGGCAGCTGTTGCTGCCAGCCTTTGACGTCTGCTTTCTGGCTTCGGGAGACCAGAGCACCTACAGATTCTCTGTGGGAAATGCAGAGTCCTTTTAAACACCCGTGCGCACATTCATTAGCATTCATGGAAGCATCTAACGTAGTATTCCTAGTGCAGGTTCGCTGGATGAGTTTAACCCTTTCATTGAAGGAGTCAGTCAACAAAACGCCAGCAATGCTAAAGGCCAGAGCGATCTATGCTCCCATCATTTAGGTGCATTTGCCATATACGATAGCACTTGACTAACATAAATTTCCCCACCCTAAAGCTGGCATAGGGCACATCCGCTTCATGGCTTTAGCCTCCCTGGAGTGGGAAGGGAATAAGTATGTCAGGTGCTTCATTCCTACCTGTTGCTTGTGAATGGAGGAGGGCCAGGGTTTGACTTCAGTTGTACAAGTGCAAACATGCAGTAATTCACGCACTGGCATAGGTGAGTTTCTATCTTTCAGATAAACTGTTGTCACATATGTAGGGTCCTACCAAATTCATGTGAAAAACTCAGCACGGCCTGTGAAATCTGGTCTCCCCCATGAAATCTGGCTATTTTAGGGGATTGTGGTACTGCCACACTTACTTCTGAGCTGCCTTCAGAGCTGGGTGGCCAGATAGCAGTGGCTGCTGGCTGTGTACCCAGCTCTGAAGGCACTGCCACTACCAGCAGCAGTGCAGAAGTGAGGGTGGCAGGACATAGGGGTGTTGTCACTTTTTGGGGGGGGCGGGGAGGATGGGCTGGCCTTACGAGTGGGTGATGTGGGTGACTGCCCAGGGCACTGTGGCTGGGGAGAGCACTGCAGTCACCCTCTCACAGGCAGCCCAAGGCCTCTTTGCACCCAAGCTCTGTGGAGGGGCAAGGTTGGGGGCACCCCGGCCAGGGGCTCCTACCATGCACTGGGCTCCAGCTACTAGTCCCGGCCAGGCTGCAGAGGGACAGGCCTTCCTCTTCTCCTGCACGGGCCACTGCTGGGGCCAGGTAAGACCAACCTCCTCTGGTGGCACAGAAGCAATGGTTCCAATGCCATACCATGCCACCCTCACTTCTGTGTTGCTGCTGGCAGCGGCGCTGCCTTTAGAGCAGCCAGCAGCTGCTGCTATCTGACCACCCAGCTCTGAAGGCAGCACAGAAGTAAGTGTGGCAATACCACAACCCCCTAAAATAGTCAGATTTCACAGGGGAGACCAGATTTTACAGTCTGTGCCATGTTTTTCACGTGAATTTGGTAGGACCCTACATATGTGACAATAACAGTTTATCCAAAAGTTAGAAACTCACCTTTGCCAGTTCTAATCCAGAGAAACTAGCTGTGTCGCAGAAGTAAGAGTGGCAATACCGTGACACCCACACCCCCTCGCACCCCGGACCCCATTTTGGGTCAGGACCTCCACGGTTACAATACCATGAACTTTCAGATTTTTTAAATCCTATGACAGTGAAATTTACCAAAATGGACCGTGAATTTAGTAGGGTCCTACACACATGGTGTGGAATCTCAGCTACAAGGCCTGCAGCCAGACCACCCTGTGTTATGATCCTTTCAGGTGCCATGAGCTAAGTTACAGGGTCAGGCTGGCTCAGCACTTGTGTGGGAGACCTCTCACGAGCAGCTTGGAAGGGAGTGCCATTAGTAACTCCTGAGATGTGTCCTTGACGCTGATTGCTTGGTTCTGATCTCACTTACACCAACATAACTCAATCAACTTCACTGAGAGACGAATGAGGTCCTGAGTCTTTTCTAAAGTAATGCCTAGCACCGTAGCATGAGGGCAGCATGCTGCTGAAATTGACATCTTCTAGATGAGATAGAAAATGGAAGTCCTGATCGATCTCCTGGTGCTGTTTGTAATCACTGGGGTGATAACCCTGCCATCCTACCCAAATGCCAGCTCACGCACTTGCATTGGATCTCAAATTCTTTCTACTGCACTGGATCTAATTCTTCCCCTCCTGTCCTTCGAAGATACATGCAACATTATTATGTGCTATGGGACAGTTTATTCGTGAGGCAAGTGCATTTCAGGGGTGAATGATGTGATGCTTGTTTATCAAGGATATCTCATCTGGTTAGCTGTATCTTACAGCACATACGGGTCTCTTTTGGGATGAAAAAGATACTATATAAATTCAAGATAATGTTATTGTGAGACTAGACCCCCTGGATTATAAAACCATAATAAAAGAGTAGAGAAGTAACTCATACAGCTAAAGGAAAAGGAAAATGTAGGGACAAATTAGAGGAATCCTTTTGGCATGTTACTAAATAAGTGGCCTATTTCATCCTTATTCACCTACATTTCTATTTAACAAATAGTTTTATTAGAGGGACAAAAGTGGGTGAGATAATATCTTTTATTGGATCAACTTCTATTGGTGAGAGAGACAAGCTTTCAAGCTACACAAAAAAAAAAAAAAAACAGGAGTACTTGTGGCAAAGCTACACAAAGCTCTTCTTCAGGTCTTTACATGTCTTTTCATTTACATGCCCTTGATGTCAATTGTTTTTTTTTTTTTTATAGTTTCCTCCATAAATACTGACCAGTACCTTCTCTCCTCCCCCTTTCCCTCTCCCTTCCTTTTGTGCGCATTGACTTGTCCTCAGTAGCAGCAGTAGCAAGGGGGTGTTTCTGAAGAATACTTGTAATAGTAGTTGGGGGATTTGATATTGTATTTTGGGTGGGCATTAGATTTTCTTTCAGACAATCTTTTGCCAGCTTGCCCTGCAGATCCTTATTTGGGCACCCCACTGCAGCATCTTCATCCTTTTGAGGACCACCTTAAAATGACAGAAAGGTCAAGGGAGTGGAATAGTGTTGCCATCTACTGGGGGCTATAGACAGATCCAGGAGGTGGAATTGGTTGCTGGGGTTCAGGCATGTAGATTAATGTTGTCGTGATCAGGATAGGCAAGGCAGGAATGATAAGATAAATTTGAGCATCGGGCATTGTGCAAGGCTTTGTCTTGTAGTGAAACTTAGGGTATTAGTAAACGGCAATCTGTTTTATGTTGCTGAATGGAAGATAGGTAGCTAGCCATTATTTAATGAAGGAGGAGGTCCCAGGGTGTTGCTTCTGGACCATTGCTGTTGAAGGTCTCTTCAGCTGGGTATATTCATCAGCATTAGGGAAAGGGGGAGGTGCTGTATCTGTGCTTTTATCATCTAAACTTAGGTCCAGGTTGTCTCCCACCCCAACACTAGCTCTACTAGATAGTAGGTAAGACGCTATGTGCAGTGCCCTTCAGCTCCTGATTCAAGGTAATGTAATGTAATAGGGCTCCATTTTGGGTCCATTTGGAAGCTGAGGTTGGTGCTCAATGGTGTGGCACCCTTACAGTGCAGGATGTCGTGCGGTGAGTGCATTACAGCAGTGCTTCAAGGCTTGCCTTGGCTCCCAGTTAGGAGCGTTGGGTTTGACCTATAATGTCCTCAGTGGTTTGGGACAGGGTTATTTCAGAGACTGCCTCTCTCCCTGTTGCCCTACTTTCAGAGCCACAGCAAGTGAAGGCTCTCAAGCTGTGGTTTCCTTGCTCTAGATGAGAAGGAGCTGTTGGCAAGTGAAAAGCCCCTCTACTCTGGAATGTTTTCCCTGCTTAGGTCCACAGAGGCTGGATATGTTAGCTATGTGGACACGTTACAAAGCTCATCTGTTGTCTCGGGCTTTTGATTTAGGGGCGGGGGGAAGGGTCAACGGCAGTGACATGGGGTTATGATTTGTGTTGATCTATTTTGGATGCAGAATTTTTAATTCTCAGTACACCTGGTTGGACAGCTTGTTTGTGTTGTAGGTATTTTGATTCCTCTTCTGCTCTGTACATTTAATTATTGTGCAGCACTTAGAGGTGTGAACAGTTGCTTAGCAAACTGAGGAAGAAGGCTGGCGGCAGGTCTGGGTAATTCCTAAGTACTTTTGTCCCAAGGGGTGATAGACAGTCCAGGGCATACAATTGAACTGCTTGTCCTTCTTCTCCAGGGTGGGAAGATCCCGGTGAGGTGGACAGCCCCCGAGGCCATCGCCTACCGCAAGTTCACCTCCGCTAGTGATGTCTGGAGTTACGGCATTGTCATGTGGGAAGTGATGTCCTTTGGAGAGAGGCCGTATTGGGACATGTCCAACCAAGATGTGAGTGTTCTGGGCACTATCTCTGTGTGTGTATCAGTCTCCAAGGGGAAGAACCAAGTGCTGCTATTCTACTCCCCACCCTGCCCAGCCTCTATCAGCAGGAATCACTGGAAAGAATGATGTAGGAATGCTGACAGAAGTCACCATAGGAATAAGATAGCCATATATCATGGAAAACCAAGAGTCTTTTGGTTTCCAGGGTCTCCTGGGTGGGTTCACACAGCTGTGTGTGTGTGTGTGTGTGTGTCTAAACTCCTTTGAAATTTGAGCTGGTCAGCAGTAACTCATTGTGATATCGAAGACTTCTGCTTCCACTGAGATTCCGGAGAGACACTAAGGGCACGAAGAGAACAGGCTGTTCCTTCCAGCACTGGAATGCTGCCCCGCTTCAGCCTCAGTGCCCTGACCCGACGGGTTGTGTGAGAAGGAAAGCAGGGGGTACAGGAGGCTGTGTGAAGAGAGAAAGAATGGGCAGAGGGGAAGCTCGGAGGTGCCGCCAAGCTCTGTCAGTGCCCTGCTATGGGATTTCATTATTGCAAATAAGGAAGTCAGGGCTGGGACAAGTGGCTCAAACACATTTATCATGGCTGCTAGCCAGCAACCAGCCTGCCCCAGTCCGTTCCTCACCAGTGAGTTTTAACAGTATCTGTCTCTTTGCAACAAGTGTACATTAAGCTTGAGAAAGGGGATGATGGGGAGAAAATATGGGTTATGGGAATGGAGCAAGGGCAGCAGAAGCTTCCTAACAGTGGGGGGTGGGCACCAGCGCCCAAACTTTGGCCCCACCCCTGGGCCGTCCCTTCCTCCCGAGGCCCCACCAACACATCCCCTCTTCTCCCTGAACCCTCGCTCTTGCACAGCTTCTTCCCCCCAAGACCCCTCTCTCCATTGTTCATCCTTACAGCTGTAAAAAGTGGTGGGGCCATGGCTCCGGGGTGAAGGAGGAGAAGGAGATAGAGAGTGGAGGTGTGGGGAGGCAGAATAGGGTGAGTGAAAGAGAGAGGGAACAGAAGGAGAGGTAAGAGGAAAAGAATGGGGCAAGAGGATGGGGTTAAGAGACAGGCAGAGGAGGCGAGTGGTTGAGGAGTTGGAGAGGGATGAGTGGCCACATTTTCACTGGCAGTACCACTGCCTCAGCTGCCAAAACCCTCCCCTACCAATCCTCCCCAATTTAGCCTTCCCTGTGTGTAGGAGCACTACCTGCCTGGGAGCAGGACCGGACACAGGCCTCAGTGCTTGGATTTCAGACCATGTGGATTTGGAACCGAGGCACATTTGGCACATCAACGTACTTGGCTTGCTGGTGCTGAGCCCCCCAGCTTGATACTATTCTACTCACCCTACCCCTCCCAGCCATTTCCATTTGAGGGCACCAGACGATGGGGAATAAGAGACTATTCTCCCTCCCACTGTATGGCAGCCAGACAACGGGGGTGAGGGGCTCATTTTTCATTCCCTCCTATATATTTGGAAAGAGAAAGACCTGGTTCCATCCCTCTCTGGGTCTTTTGGTGACACAAGGCCATGACAGGCCCTTAGTCCTGAGTATATGGGGGGGCTCACCTGGATGCACACACCACAAATATTGCTTTAGATTTGGCAGCAGTCCCTCTCCAGAAGTCACTGCAGAGAGTAGTGCAGAAGCTCTCGCTGTGAGGTGTTAGCTCACAGCTACTCCAGCCCCAGCCTCTCAACCTGTGCAGCAGTGGATGGTTTTCAAGATGAAAAAGGCTGATGAATGAAAGGTTTTAAGATAGGAAATTGGGAAGCAAAACCAGTAGGCTGATAATTGGACTTCAGGAAGCCGGAAGGCCTTTGAAAATGTTCAGAGGGTTTGTAACCCAGGGAGAGAGACTTGGTAGTTCAACTACTGTACTCCAGTTTGATCGGCAGAGATAATGAGAGTGGCAGCTCTCCACAGAGAGGGACTACAATACCCTTGACTCATCAGAGCTCAAATTAACCTCTGAGTGCCTTGGTTCCATCTGAGCCAGCAACACCACCTTGGCTCCTTTTGCCTGCAATCACTCCGCTTTCCCACATCCACATCATTAATGGGGAGAACACCGTAGCTTGTGGCAAGGATTCTGCCTCGGAGAGAAGAGAGGGCAGTGGTGGCGAAGTGATTACTCTCCTAGGTTCCCTTCGGTGCTTAGATGCTTGTATTTGTGCTAGTGCAGGCAGTTGTGTTCATTACTGTCACAGGTGCACCAATGTACTGCAGAGGCCATCTTTCCCTGAAAACCTTGCTTTTAGAACACATAGCTCTTTGCTCTGGTATTGGGTCAGATCATCACTCTTGTAAAGCCTCTGATGCATCACTGAAGTCAGTGGAGATACAGCCATTTACGCCAGCAGTGAATCTGACCCAGTGAATTTGGGAACTCTTGCCTTTAGTGTAAATCTTTTGGCCAGTGGAAAGGTTGATTTTTTCCAGGGTGCATGTTGCTTTGATGGAGGTTCGGGTTGGGTTTGATTTTTGAACTTTGATGACTGTTCTGAGATTTGTTCCTCTATTTATCTGTTGGTTTCATGCTCCTTCTCCCTGCAGGTAATCAATGCAATTGAGCAAGATTACCGTCTTCCCCCTCCTATGGACTGCCCAGCTGCACTGCACCAGCTCATGCTAGACTGCTGGCAGAAAGACCGCAACACCCGCCCTCGCTTCACCGAGATAGTCAACACCCTAGATAAAATGATCCGTAACCCGGCAAGCCTCAAAACTGTGGCTACCATCACCGCTGTGTGAGTCTTAAAGTGCCCTGATATTGTATGTGCAGTGGGAAGTTCTGGGAGAGTCAATGGTTAGGTTTTGCGAACTCATCGCTTAATGTTCCAAGCCTTGGATGTAGGGCAGGGGTGGGAAAACTATGGCCCATGGGCCAGATCCGGCCCCTCAGGGTTTTGGATCCAGCCCGTGGGATTGCCACCCCCGTGGTACCGTGGGCCCTGCTCCATTCCAGGAAGTGCCCGGCACCAATCCCTGCAGCCCCTGGGGGAGGGGGCGCAGAGGGCTCTGCACGCTGCACTTGCCTGTGGGTACCTCCCCCGAAGCTCCCATTGGCCAGGACCAAGGAACCGCCTGCCCTGGTCCCGCTGTGCACCGCTGCCACCCCGGAGCCGCTCCAGGTAAGCGGCACCGGGCCGGAGCCCACACCCTGAACCTCTCCTGCACCCACACCCCAACTCCCTGCCCTGAGCCCCTTGCCTGCACTCCAACCCCATGATGCACCCCACACCCTTACTGCACCCCAACCCCCTGCCCTGAGCCCCCTGCCTGCACCTTGTACCCCTCCTGCACCCCAACTCCCTGCCTTGAGCCCCCTGCCTACACCCCAACCCCCTGCCACACCCCACACCCCTCCTGCACCACAACCCCCTGCCCTGAGCCCCCTGCCACACCCTTTCTGCACCCCAACCCCCTGCCCTGAGCCCCCTGCCGCACCTCACACCCCTGCACCCCAACTCCCTGCCCTGAGCCCCCTGCCGCACCCTACACCCCTCCTCTGCTCCAACCCCTTGCCCTGAGTTCCTTCCTGCACACCACACCCCCTCCCACACCCCGCACTCCCTCCCACACCCCAACCCCCTGCCCCAGCCCTACATTCATGGCCCTGCGTGCAGTTTCCCCACCCAGATGTGGCCCTCAGGCCAAAAAGTTTGCCCACCCTTGATGTATGGTCATAGACCTAGTTGAGTTGTTACCAGGTAATCAATTATCCAATTAATTTTGCTTTTCTTTTTTGTTGATAAATCATTCATGACCCAATCAAGATTTGTACAAATGTATTCACTATAAATAGCCATCAGCCAAGTACCACGATGAGCAGTTGTTGTTGTTCATGGGTAGACTCTTTGTTATTGGTTATTCCTGGCATGTGATTGATGGTGAAAGTCACATGGTATTGTTTCTACCCTTTAATTGGATACTGAAACTTTTTAAACAGGAGAATAATGAAAGACAAATAATGAATAGTGCCCATGAACCAAATACCCATGCAAATAGTGGTGGTATACAAGGAATTCTCCAAACTTTCAGATATATAATGTCTGTGCATGAATGTAATCCTGAACAGTGAATAATAAAAGACATGAGCAAGATAGAATCAAATAGCCATGGTAGAATCAAATGGCTGTGCAGATGTTAGTGAACACTGAGTTTGCAGTATACAGGGGCAGTATGGATAGGATAGGATAGGATGATATAGTGACTCAGCATTCCCAGGTACACTTCTGCCTCCTTGCTGAAGAGGCTGTGTTCCATTACCTCATGAAGACAGACGTTTGTGCCGATGTGCCACAAATCTTCACAAATCCTGCCTCTGTCACAAGTTACCATCTCCGGGACCACTTTTAACTCCATATAAAGGCCTTGGCCTTCCAAACCATCTGCTAAGAACCTGTCCAGACCACACTTAGAAAGAGTTATGTTGTTAGCAGTCCATCCATCCTACACATGTACAATCCAATAGCCACAATAAGTAGGACACTATCTGCAGTGCCTTTCAGCTCAGATTCAAGGTCTCTCTGTCTTCCCGGGTATTTTGGGGTGGCGGCTAGGAGTGCATGATGGTATGGTGGAAGACTGAGAGTTCAGGAAATGTTGGAGGGATTTAAGATTTTTGGCAGCAATCCCAAATAGATGGATTTTATTTACATGTGGCGGTGGCGGGACTGGGATAGGTGTATTTTTAATAAGCACAAAATAATTGTACTTCTCAGTCACAGACTGGCAATGCTTAACTGATTATACACTAGGTAAAGTGCTGGCAACCCAGCATGACCCCATTTCTACCTACTAGCTGTCTGGTTTCACCCTTGTTTTTGATCTACAGCATCTGTTGGCTTGTGTTTCCAGTCCAGCTTGACCTAGGCTCCTTTCTGTTGTGTTTCAGGCCTTCTCAGCCACTGTTAGACCCCTCCATCCCAGATTTCACTGCCTTTACCTCAGTAGAAGATTGGTTAAGCGCCATTAAAATGAGCCAGTACAGAGACAACTTCCTGACTGCTGGCTTCACCTCCCTCCAGCTTGTTGCCCAGATGACCTCAGAGTAAGTGGCACATACAGTGTACTCACCTAAACTCTTACTCAGCTCCCACTGAAGTCATTGGAAAGACTTCCATTGACTTCTGTGGGAGGAAGATCTGACTCCTAAAGACTGACTTTCTCTTGAGATTGTCAGTGCTTCTTGGCTGAGACAAGATCAGAAGTAATATGAGAATTGCCTTTCTTGTGGTAGTTTACGATTTTCTCTTCCAGGAAAAAAACACACTAGGAAATGGAAAAAATAAATAACCTCAAATCAACCAACTTTTTTGAACTTCAGATAGGTTTGGTTTGAGTTTGGGGCAAATATTCAGTTTGGTTTTTGGTCTGTCTGATACATGATTGCTTATGAGCCTGCAAATACAGGTCCATTATTTTAGATTTAGAGACGGGACACCTTTTATTTTGTTTTTCTCTCCTATCTCATCAGTAACACTAAAGAACAAAATGAGGTGTCTCTGGGACAAATACCATGAAACATATTAAAGAGTGTAAAATTAAGACATCTAAACTGAACTACCTATCGTTTTTTTACAGAGATCTCCTGAGAATAGGGGTGACTTTGGCCGGACACCAGAAGAAGATTCTGAACAGTGTCCAGTCTATGAGAGTACAGATGAGTCAGTCTCCAACCTCGATGGCATGACGTCTCTCATTTTATGGGGATGGGAAACAGAGGGGAAGCAATGAAGGGTCAGAGGTGGGACGGGAGGAACAGACTGACAAAGCAGTGAAAAATGTGGAAGGGTTGAATTATCGTCTGAGAACTGTAGCAGCTGCAGACAAAGAACACATGGGACTCGTTTCTAACCGGCAGCTTCCGTTTCTTGCTAACAGAAGCACACTTACCAATGCCAGGGGAAACAGCATATAAATAAATATAAATATGTACAAATCATATATTTAAAAGACAATGAAGACAAACCAATGTGTGTTGGGAAAAAAATAGACTCCAATCCCACCACCAGTGAGCAGTAGTCAAAACTGATAAGAAACAAGGGGCCAGTGGGGTGGGGAGAGGTGCAAGAATTGAGTTCCCAACCCAGAAAAACCATCTTCACAACAACATTCCTTTTCTTTTCTTCTTTTGCTCCCCTCCCTGACCCTCTCTTCCACACCCCATTCCCTTTCTACTCATGATCTATGTGGAAGTGTCTTCAAAAGTCTCCACAGCTACCTACTGTAATATCAAGATGTTGTTCTGTCAAGTACCAAAGGACTTCACTGACCACTGCATGGGGGATCCAAATAAATCCAGTTAATGTCTTCATATTGAAGAAGAGATGTACCTTCAATAGAAAACCTTGTTTTTCTTTTGCTTGCATTTTTTTGCAAAAAGGAAAAAAAAACATAATGGAAAAAGAAAAAGGTGTTCCCATGTGCGTGCACGCACATTTGTATGTGTACTTTGTCAACTTACTGTGGATTCACTGCTTCTCCATAACAGAGAAAACAAACCAACCCAAGTGGAATGGACGGTACATTCATAACCTCCAGTGGAACTGGGGGTGTGGGGGAAGGGACCAGTGACTGGCTTTGCTTTCTGTCTGGATCAATTGCACCTGGAATGTTTAATGAGAAATAAGAAAAAAATAAAGCAAGCCCAACTCTCAATGTTTTGCAAACTTGGAGGAAGAATCAAAGGAACAGTCAGGTTGGATACTGCACGGGTTTCATATGGGATTATTATGAGATGCACAGTGTTTGTTACGGGATTGTTGACTGCAGAGGCAACAAGAAAAGAAGACGGAGAGAGACACTCTGGAAAATAGACTGGTTAGTCCTCTAGCATCTCTGTGATCTGCAAAAGATGGCTATGGAGAACTTTTTTTTTTCCATCGTGTGGACCTAAGGATTTTGCTATTAAGTTACTGACTTAGGTTTCATGGCTTCAGAGGTAGGTCCATATGTTTTGCGTGCCTCTGTGTCCATCCATCCTTCCCTATTGTATCTCTTTGCTCACTTCACTGAGGCATCTTCCATTGAATGTTTTCCAGTGTTTGATCTGTTGTTCATCTGTCAGTCTCTTTGCTAATTTGATCTGTCTAGTTAAAATTACTAGAAGTATGTCAGTGTTTACATAAAACGTTGCAAGAGTGGACAGTCTAGCCTCTCTCTGGAATATGTGAAGAGTTTATAAAAAGAATGAACTCTTAGTAAGGACTTTACTTAGCTCATTCTGTGTGAGTTATCATGCTCCATCACCACATTCTTACAGAAATCACAGTTGTCAACAAAGTGTATTCATGGCATAGGGAATAGATTTCATGGCCCGCTCTTCCAAACACAGAGGTCTGATCAGTTGGCTGAAGGAGCCTGCCTCGCTTCCGACCAGAATTAGCTGAGTTGCTACCAAGCCTGGCATATGAGTGCCTAAGATTCATCTCCTTAAGGAATTTCAGTGGCTCAGTATCTCACATCTATGATTTGGTGGCTCACTAGCTCGCATCCATCATTGTGACCATGCAGAGATGTGATGGTCTGGGGAAAAAACAGAAACTTTTGGAAAAAACAGATTTTTTCCCCATTTTTTTCTGAGACCCAGTATGGAAAAATTAACAATTTGGGGAAGCATTTAAAAGAAACTGTTATATGAAATATTTTCTCTCAGAATGAATAGTGAAAGAAGGAAAAACTTGAGCTGTGCTAGCATTTCCAAGAATACATTAGTAACTGTTTAAGTTATACTGGTTCATAGGATGGCTAGGTTTGTCTACAATTACAGCACTTACTGTATATATAATGATAGTGCACTGTTAAAGAGTATAGTAACTCCGCCACCAGAAAGTTTGATATATAGCTGAATTTACTGTTGGTCCTTAATATTCTGCTCTGTTAATTACATTATAGGGACATTCATTTTCCAAGCTTTTTCTCTAGAAACGTGAGTTTCTTCTGTTCCTGCATGATAATGTCAGGTCAGGTCTATATATGTACTATGTCTGAGCCCAAAGGATATAACCTCCCATTATGTTTATAATAGTATTAATGTTTTCTATTTTCAACAATAGGCAAAAAATACACCTAAGTACCTTAGCGTGCAGTTGCAGCTCCCTAATACTAGGTGTATTCGTCATTATTCTCTGAATCAAAGCTAAAGAATTTATACTTAGTTCATAAATATACCAACAGTTCTTTTTATGTGCTAACTAAATTATACACATTACATTTCTCATTCTTAAAGAAGCAAATAAAGTTTCATTTTGATAAGCACATAACTACTGCAGATATTTCAATTTTCCACAAATTTCTGTTTTGTTTTTTTTTTTCTGGAGGAAAAAAAGCAGAAACAGCTGTGTTTGCTCTCTACCTTCAAAATGTCTGGAAATTGTACAGCTCTACTCTCTTCCACATACTGCATAGATGCACTTATACAGCCGAACACCACTGGAGCTGATCTTCAGTTTGGGTGTAATATTGGAGGTGGAGTAAAGGTAGTTCTATCGCTGGACAAATATTCTAAGCAAAAGTCATTCTGCCTGGTGGCCTGTACCTCTCCTCTGTGCTCTTTCATGGGCACCAGATGTCTTCTTTCTCCATGTTGCAGTTTCAGATGGGCCATCTCCTGTGACCACTGCACCCCCAATCCTGGAAAGATTTTCTATGGGGCATGAGGTTGGCTGCCCAGCATCCTGAAACAGTGAGACAAGTACATTCCTGTTCACACCAGCACGCTGGGTGATGGGATCTAGAGACACTTCCGAAGTATTTGCACTATCATTAGGACACCTGGCCTTCTGGTTTGTCCCTTTCCTCCAGAGCTGAATGCATGAGTAGTGGGAGTTATCTTTAGTTACTACCCTATTCTTGCAAGATGGGACTTAGCTTCCAATAGCTAAGAACACCTCTTCCTGGATTGGGAGGGCTGTGGCTGCTCAGAGTTGTGAGATGGGAGAGCTGACATCTATCACTTCCTAAAGAGTTGTGGAGAGGGGAGAACAGGATACCCAACGTGCAAGGGCAAAGACAAAGGAATTATAGGCCTCCAAGCAGATTTCAGTGGAAAGTGGACCCTGGCACCTGGATATTCTTTACATCGGCAGTTTTCGCTTTAGTTAGGAAAGTGTCACAAAGCTCAAATGAAGAATAGATACTAACAAATGCAAAAATTATCTTGTTTCAACTTGTAGAGTTTCCCCCAGAGAAACAGGCAAAGAAAAACTCCCCTTGTCTGACAGCAGAAGGGACTGTTCCAAGGCCTGTCTGATAGACAAGCATTAATACCGTTTGGAATATTCACCACCAAAATCTGTATTCAAGCATGTTGTCACACCAAATACAACATGCATATGAAACATGCATTCTGCATACTAATACACTGTGTCACTACATTTCTATTCACAATTGGTAAGGGATCCTTTGTGTTTTTATTATTTCTCTTTTATTAGAAGCAAACTAAAGGTATAAAGCAGCATGACAGTGAAACTGACTAAATAAAAAAACCTACATTTATGACTACCTTGCTGCTGCTTATTATGCAGGGTGGGAATGCTCCTGATAGGAAGTTGTCCCTCTAGCCTTGCTTTGCCTAGTTTCTATGGTTTATATGTAGTGCAGGAACAGAACTGAGTTACAACCCTTCTTAATGTGAAATCAATGGGTCCAATTCTGCCCATTGAAGTCCATGGGCTCTGTACCCATCTGGCTGAGAATAAAATTGACCCTTCTGCTTCCAAAGTAATTTAGTTGTTCTAGGATGCCATGCTGTTTAACTCTACCTGATTATTTCCTGTGACAAATTACCTTTGTTCCCTTCCCCACCTCTCATATTCGTTGTCACTGCAGGCAAAACCTGTGTTACTGGTCTTGACCACTTACTGAGCACTGGCAGTGTGCTAAAAACTATAAAAACATAAAGGAGAACAAGGATCAAGCTCTTCCAAAATATCTCCTAACTGAGACTCCTAAATTCACCTACATAAATGTAAGAGATTTTCCAAAGTGCTGCGCACCTAGCGGCTTGCACTGGTACCATAGATTCACAGATGTAAAGATTGGTTAGCCATGTATCTTTCCCAGGGTCCATTAACCATCATCCTATTGTTTAATTTAACTCTCTGGCCTAGTGGCTAGAGCTCTGTATTGGGACTCAGGAGACATGGGTGCTATTCCGGCTCTGCCACTGGCCTGCTGGGTGACCTTGGACATGTCACTTCTCCCCTCCATGCCTCAGTTTCCCCATCTGAACAATGGGGATAATGACACTGACCTACTTTGTAAAGCACTTTGAGATAGACTAATGAAAAGTGCTAGATATGATGATTTAGAGTTTTATTCTCTCCTTTTTGCCATGGAACAGACCCTGGTCCCCCTCTGTCTCTTCCAACTTGCGTAGACCAGGGAGTAGACATGGGCAATGTTCCTGATTTCCACAACAGGAAAGTGTTAAATTGCAGATGGAAGTGTGGGAAATAAGCATATCTGGTCACAAGGAGCTTCTGTCCTGCCATTTGAGGAGAGTGGGATATTTCCTCTGAGAACAATGCTATATTTATATAGCTTTGTATAAGATCAGCTAATAGAAGCACCCATCTGAAGCTCTG
This sequence comes from Malaclemys terrapin pileata, assembly GCF_027887155.1. Taxonomy (NCBI): domain Eukaryota; kingdom Metazoa; phylum Chordata; order Testudines; family Emydidae; genus Malaclemys; species Malaclemys terrapin. The sequence continues at coordinate 52,404,675 of NC_071513.1, forward strand.
GATGCCCTTTTCCAAGGCTGAGAATTTACAGTACTGAGAGAATCACAGGAAACTGTTTAAACCCACTGCAACTTCCTCCACAATCCTGATCAGACCTGCTTCCAAAACTACATACCATGATACCATGCCAGTAATTAATCCCATCCAGTTCTCCCCCATCCTCTCCCCAGAAGCCTGAGAAGAAAGGCAAGCTTTGTGATGTGTCCAGAAAGTGAACAAACCCCAGCAGGTCCAAGGCAGGAAGCATGTCCCAGTTGAGGGGATCTTTCAGAGAATGCCTTCCTCTCTTCCATATGGAGGGAGCTGCTGCTTGAGCTCATCTGCTGACGTCAGCTGTTGTGCAACAGCATCATGAAAGAGGCAACCAGCTTCCAAACCACTTAGGCCTCTAAAGGGCAAAACCAACAACCTAAACTCCATCCAGCAGCCCATGGTGCACCTGCTATGTGCTCCCAACTAAAAGCTCCACTTCATACAAGTGCTGTCACATTCTGGATGAATTTTATCTTCTGAGTGGCCTCAAGGTACACCCCCCACCCAGGACAGCACATTGCAGTATTTGAATCTTGAGGTGAAAGAGGTATGGATCAACACAGCAAGGGCCACATCTGAACAAAAAGTGTCCACTCACCTTGCAAGGACAAATAGTAAACCTGCTCCTAGTCACAGCTGCTACTAGAGTATCCAGAAGTAACCTTGAGTCTAACGAGACCTCTAAGTCACAAATGTGATTGCGAAGTAATGGCTGCATGCCACCAATTATTGATGCTGATATAATTCTTGCCAATTCTTCTGGATGCTGCCCCCAACCCAACTAATATTATCTCTGTCTTTTTCTGGACTGACCCTCAGTCATCAAGCCCTCATCCAAATCCCAATCTCCTGCAAAGACTGGGTCATCATTTCACTGCACCAAAAGCATCAGCTATAATGGAGATATAGATCTGGGTATAATCTGAATACTGCAGATGCTGTAGGCCAGGACTTCTTCTTAACCCTCCTGCTGGCCTCATACACACAGTGGACAGTGGTGGGGACAGAGCAGGGCCTAGCTATACTCAGTATGAGAGACAGTTAGGGTGGATAAACAGCTGCTCATAATTATCTTCAAGGTTCTTCTGTGTTAAAAAGTGCAAAACTGCTACAAAATGATTCTTCTCCTGCTAAGAACCTTCATCCAGTCAACAACCTCTCATGAGCAGTGTACAAAAAGCCACTGAGAGGTGTAATAAAATTCACATGGACACATTGTCTTCATCGTTATTCAGGAGGAGATCATCCACCAACAAAAGTGATGCAGTTTCTCTCCTACACTGAGGTCTAAACCCAGAACAACCAGGGTCAAAGAGATCTGAAGACTGCAGATATTCACGACCACCTTCTCCATAATTTTTCCCTGAAATACTGGAGATTTGGTACTGGTTTACAGGTGGTCCAGTGGTCATTAGCAAGATGATAACTTAAGTAAAGGCCTCCTTGGGAACACCTGGGATCCTACCCTCAGCATTGACCGTTGCGACTGTGTCATCACCAGTCTTTACCAGCCAGCAGGGACATGGCTCTGATACACAGGCAGTGGCCCGAAGTGCCCCCACCATTTCCAGAACTTGAGCAACACTGGCTAAACCTCAAACGGAAGTCTCAGGACATTGACCTAAACTGACAGATGCTGCAAATGCTGTCTGAATTCCAGCCATTTGTATTGTAGTGGAACAAGCAAACTCCTCACAAAAGCGAAAAACTGGACTACATTTCTAAGAGGAGTCAGCTGGGATTAATCAGGCTATCCACCACCTGAAGCAGTTCTGCTGACTTTGCAGATGCTATGGGGGACTCAACGACACCTCTCCATGTCAGAGCATAAGTATTTTAAAATTTTCAGATTGGGACTTCTACCAGCAGCTCTCTAAGCATCTCCCTCTTGGTTAGTCTGTTGCAAGTCATCTTTAAGACTTGGTGGCCTGTGAGGGTAAAGTTATATCAGCAACCAGGGATAAAATATCCTTCTAATAGTCCCATCCCATCAACAGAGTGATAAATGGTTGCCCAGAACCTGTTTCTCTAGGTTTTCTTGGGCAGGCTTTGGTCCCTCATCTTAGTGGGAGAGAAACACCAAAGCAGGAGTCTTCCCAGACCTAAATAATGTCAGTGCGTTCCATGGCAAGTGACTCAAAATGTTGCATTTATGCATATTTAAAAGCTGCTTTCTAGAAATGAATGATTAGGGGATTTATGGTAAAATGCGTGGGGCTGACTGAAATTTTTCCTTCAAAACATTTGTTTATACAGTTGGAAATTTTCATGAAAAATGTTAGTGGTGATAGAAATTTTCTGATTTTTCAATAGAAAACTGAAAAAAAAGACCCTTCCCTCCCAAAATTTCTGGCTTCCCTGACCCCTCCCTCCCAAAATTTCCACAGGATTCCCTGCCCCCCAATACTTTCCAGCAAGAAATAATTAGCATTTATGTCCAGCTCTAAAGATGAATAAAATGTAATAGCCCCTGTTTGCAAGCCTTGTGGAACATTTCCCTTAAACTCCTCAGTGTCTCTCTCTCTCTGTCTCAGACACACACACTCTCACTCCGCCTCTCAAGAAAAAAAGTCCTACAATGGGTTGTGCAAGCTCCAGTGTGAGTGAGAGGCTTTATTCCTTCCCCTGGTTTCTCATTGCAAGAGTTCTGCTCTCCAGAGTTGCTGTCACCATTGACCCCCAAGGTTACACTCTCCACCACAGATAGCAGAGCCTTCTCAGTGCAGGGCCCACGTCCCTGGAAGTAGCTCCTTCCAGGAGGCTGAGTTTAATGAGCTGCCAGGCACAATATAATACCTGCCTATTGAGTCAAGGCTTTGTACAAGGTTTGCTTTAGCTTAATGTTGAAGAAGTGGAGATCTTATGGAAAGGAGTGAAAGGGCAGGTTTGCTGTAGGCCTTAAAGATAGAAGCTTGGGATGTTGTTATTGGTTTTCTAAACATAAGGCATCTAGGTGCGTGGCAATAGATGTGGAGCTACATTTCTGGCTACGTAAGTGAAATCATAACTACATTCTTCCCATCCCTCTGCATTAATCTGAAGCTGTCTCTACAAGTGAAGTGTGACCTGCCCTTCTTCTGTCAATTGTCTGTTTTTCAAAGAGCAGGCCCCACATGATTCATTAGATAGAGATCAGAGGTTAAAGGTGACTTGAGGATGTGAGTAGCAATGTCTCTGAGGGACCTTTGCAAAGATAAGATTGACCAGCTGTGCAAGGAGGACTATTGTGTGATTTTAAATTATTTCTAGAAGCATCACCTTCAAAAGACACGACCTCCAAAATTATCTGGCTGGGCACTGTGCTGACTTCCCCAGCAGTATTGACTTGGACAGGCTGTACTTTCAGGAATAAAACCCAGTTAGGACAAGTTAGCTGGGACTTTTCTTGAGTGGAAGAGAGAATGTGTTAATTGAGAACTCTCCTACCTCTTGAGTTGAGCCAGCATGATTGTTGACTGACCACATAATAAAATCTAAACAGCAGAAAGGCAACATTCACTATGAATCAGCCTCAAATTTGGCCACTCCCTTCTAAGAAGAATTTCAGATTATAACATCACCCCCACATTTCCTTTCCTTATTCTTCCTCCCAGTTTTCTGTCTCAAAGGGTCTTTCTCCCCCATTGTCTTAACCAAAAGCTCATGACCAGGTTCATAAAAAATGGAATGTCACTGCCATGTGAGATACAAGGAGTTTTCTCCTGTGAAATTCAAACACCAATGCTTAAGATTTGCATTTCTGAACGGGTTTGGCCAGCTGGAAGAGTGACCTTCAGATTTCCAGGGCTCCATTCTAAGGCCCTGTTTTCCATACACAGGGATACATCACTCTTGAAAAGCAACTTCTGGGTAGCCATGTCCATTTTGCACTCATGGTGCCTGAAATGGGAACAAAGCTGAACCATGGCTCCCTGTGTTTTTACTCTACCTGCCGAAGGCAGCTCAGTGCTGCTCCCTTTGGAAAGCGTAGTCTCCTCACTGAACAGTCTCAGCCTCTCCTCGCAGCAATGCCTGCAGCTTTACAGCCCACTTGTTCCTTTCCTTGCTCTCCTCTGGCAGCAGAGGACCCAGGGAGGATGGGAAGAACAGCTAAGGCCTGCCTGTAAACAATCCCTCTTAGATGTTTCTCCCACCTGGCTGGAGCCACAGTTAACACTGTGTGGACCCAACTCTGGTCCCCATCTCTTAGTCCTTGCAGTGGGCTCTGCCCTTTCTGGGCTGCCTTATATTTCCTTCACAGGGACCAAAAAGGGAAACAAACATTCCAGTGTGTCTGAGAATAAACCTTTCTTGGAGCCAACTCAAAAGAGAAATAGCCAGCAATACCCTCTCACTTTGGGGGTGCTTGCAGAATGGTTTTACAAGAGTCCTTCTGGCCGGGGAGCCAAATCAGGCTCAGCTGGGAGTTCACTACATGCCCCGTAGGGCTGGTGGTCTCCAATAAGGGAGTTCCCCCTGCTGCTGCAGAATCCCCTTCAGCTAATTCTAGCTCCGAAGTCCTTCCTGCTTTGCAGACAGCAGCTTCCTCCTCTTTAAAAGCCTCCTTCCCACCACCCACACAGGCCACTCTTGCTCCTTCCCCATCAGGGCAGGGTGCATAGGCCCCATCACACCGCCCATCAGCAATAATGTCCCACAAGGCCTCCATACCCTGCCTCAGAGAGGCTGCTAGAGCCCATGGTGTGGGAAGCCTCCAGCATGGCCAGCCCCCCCTTCTCCTGGCTGTAGGAAACAAAGTGGGGTGGGCCCTGCAGATACCTCCCTTTCACTGTTCCTCTATTTATTCAAGTTATTCTGCTCTCCCTTGTGGCCTTGTATGGCCCCAGTGGTGTCTGCTCTGACCCAGTGCATTCTGGTGTGCGGGAGTAGGACAGTTTTGTTCCTGCCTGTGTATTTGTCCTATTTTAAGGAAGGAGGTTCTGTCCCTGCACTAGGGTTGCCAGTTTTGTTTGGATGTGTTCCTGGAGGTTTCATCACCTGACATAATCTTTAATTAGAGATTGATTTTAATTTCCTGGAGACTTCAGGACAATCCTGGAGGATTGGCAACCCTATCCTGCACTCAGATTGTCCAAGGCATCTCTTTTGTCAAAGAGGTTATGGAGTCTTTAGAAGCCATGGTGCAGCGCTGAGCCTTTTACAAGGAGAGCGTTGGGTGTGAAAGCCTGCAGCCAGGTAGCCTGTGGGACTGCCAGGTGGGCATTGCAACCCATCCATTTCTTTCCTGGATCTGTGGATTCTAGTGTAGGAGAAGATAAATGTATCGTTCAGAACCAAATTGTCCTGATTTTTGTTGGATCATTTTGCTGGCTCCTTCATGCTGCTGCATTTGAACTTTGTTCAGCCATCAGGGCTCTCCCGGAGTCACCCCAAGGCAGATTATTGACATCTCTTCTTCCTGCCAGCTAAGAGATAGCACCTCTTCCGCTTCATTCCAGGGCAGGGGTTGCAGCCAGAGTAGGTGCCACAATCTGGCTTATGATCTTTTCTTCTTCCAGTTCTGATGCCTCTGGAGGGAAGGCTCTGCCCACCTGACACCCTTAGAAATGGCAATAGGCAACATTGTCACTTCTCAAAGGCAGAGGAAGATCTGAAGTTGGAGGTATCTGTACCTAGCTCAAATGAATTCTGAGTTGTTTGTCACCAGGCTCACTATGAGTCTGCCAAGCTGTCTCTTCAGTCCGTCTTGGTCTCTCTTTGCCCAGATGCGACATTTGATTATGGCCCTTGCCATCCCAAACAATTTCTTTTAAAATGGCAGATGCTTCCAGTAACACTGAGGGATGTGCTTTTTGACAGCCAGTTTAACAATCAATGTCTTTTTTGTTCTCTCTTGTGAGGCCAGGTAGCTTTGCAAGAGGGCAGCATGGCATTGTAAGAGGGCACCAGTGTTCTGCCATTTTCACTCAAGTGCAAAAGACTTTGGCAGTTCTGCCATCAGATTTTTTTTATATGTCCCACTACAAGCCCCCGAGAGGTGCTGACCATTCATTGCAGCTCCCACTGACTTCAGGAACGGACTTGGAGAGATGGAGGTGGAGGAAGGGTGGTACCTGGAAAGATGGAGGGGGGCATAGAACTGGGGAGGTTGGTCTGGACCCTAGGGCAGGGAACTAGGTTTAGACAGCAGACCAGTCCCATCCAGGCCCTCCATATGAATTCTCCCTTCCTACTTGCGACTTGTTAAGCCCAGCACGTATTACATCCCTAATTCTGAGTCTTGCTGTCTGATTGCATCACTGTTTAATTCCTTTCCCTCTCTGTTCTCCATGCCGCCAAGTCTGTCCATTTCACAGGCTGGCGTTTCTCTGGCAGTGAGTCTATCTTTCTCACTCCCTGTTTATTTCTTATGTCTATCTACTGATCAATCTATTTGTCTATCTTGCCTCGCTCTTTATTTTCTTTGACTGAATCTATCTTGTTCTCTCGCACTCTCAAATCATGTCCTTTTACTCTATGAAATGCTTTTCAATTGTCAGTTTCATTTCTACATTTCTATGGCAACCACAAAATCTCAGCCTAGTCATCATCTTTTTTTTTTTTGCATGTAGTGGATTTGCTAGGAGACTGCTGACAGGCTGTACTTCAAGTAATTTATCTCGTAAAGCAAACAGCTTTGGGGAGGGGAGAGGGGGCAGAGCTGAGGAAGGAAGGCCATGAGAGGCTGGGGTCTAGGATATGAAGAAGGCATTCAGTGACTGAAGGCTTCCTGGGGTCCCCAAGCTGATAGCTTTGTGATTGGGGTGGGAGTAGGGGCATAAAACTTGCTGTGAGTGGCTTGGAGAGGTGCTTAAATCTCCTTACAGTTGTGGACAGATGGTGTGGTGTTTGTTAAATGGCTGTTTACAATTCCACTGAGCAGGATAAAGCCCTCACTGCCCGCTCAAGAAGCAATTGGAGGTGTGGAAGGCTCGGATGGCTGTGACAGAGACAAGAGTGGGGGTATGGGGCGGGGGAAGGAGCCGATGTGTGTATGAGAAACGCACTACATCATACTCATTGTTGAGACTGTATCATCCGAAACCTGCAGCCTCTGGAGTGGAAGATGCTCTTGCAGCATGGGGATCTTTGACGCAAGACTGGATGTCCTTCTACAAAACATGCCACAGGACATGGGCTTCATGGAGAAAACACTGGGTGATGTTCTCTTGCCTGTGCTGTGATGCTCAGCCTAGATTATTATGTTGGTCCCTCCTGGCCCTGAAGTATGAGTCTATTTCATTGGTACCCAACAAAGTCAAACTCAGATGTTTCCTTTTCCTTTGGAATTCATCACTCTCTTTATAAAATGTCATCTGTGGAAAGTCAAGGCGCATGAGTGTTAGACAGACTGCTTTCCGATAGCAGTAATTAAAATGGGTTGCAGTGTAGCTGGAAGCCAAGGTAAAGTCAATCGCTCTCATATTAGAGACAATAACAGCATTAGAAATAGAGAGAGAGAACAGATTAATAGCATTATTATGTGGCTTTTTATAAATAAAGGAAATATATTTTGCACTGTTAATGACCTTCAAATTAACGTCTCTTTGAAAGCACTTATGTATATTTAATTGTAAATGTTGCTGAAAGTCAAAGCGGGGATTGCAGTGAAAGCAGCAGGAAGCCGGTTTTTAAATAAGAGCGAACTCGGATCATTATTTCTAAGCCTGTCAGCTTTGGGGAGTTTTAATGTATTCATTTTTCCCCCCAAGAAAATCATTGGTGGGTTTTTTTGCACTTTGAAGATCTCCACTCTCTCTCTGTGGGCAATGACTCGATATCTGTGTTGTACTTCCTGATTTTTCTTTTTGGCTTTGTGCTCATTGAGAGAGTAATCACGTTTATTGATATCCAGTCTAGGAGCACAAAGGATTTGGTGACCTCACAATTCGAGGTAGTTTAGTAACTGGTGATTACTGATGTAGCATAGTGAGAGGTTTATTCTGCCACAAATAATAATGCTTACCTTGTAGGCAGCAATTTTCATCCAGAGATCTCAGCACACTCTATAAAGGAGGGTACATATCATTATCCCCTTCTACAGATGGAGTAACTGAGGTACAGAGAGGTGAAGTAAGATGCCTAAGACCAACCAGCCGGTCAGTGGCAGAGGTTAGGTCTGCTGACTCCCAACACAGTGCCCTATCTCCTAGACCACAGACCCTTCCAAGTGAAGAGAAGGTGGAGAGAACCAGAATGGCATAAATGTAAATGTCAGGGTCCTTATTTTCTGAGAACTTGTGAAATGGCTTCTCCCTAACTCCCATTAGCTTCAGTGGGAGCCAAGTTAGACTAACACAAATACTTTGGAAAATCCCACCCAAGATATTTAATATTTGTCTGTGGGTGCAAATAATTTATCCTAAGGGTTCATAGGAATTCTTTTTGCCATATGTGTTGTTACAAAAGCTGCCCAGACCCCACTATTACAAGGTGCATACAAATAGACTTCCCAAGAGACCTTGGGGCAATCTGGGACATGATGATTTGGAAGAGAACCTGGTGTCTCCTACTGATTGGGATGCTGCAGGAGTATTCCAGCTGGTAGAGGCAGGGGATCTGGAGCAGAATAAATACTCAGGCTTCATTTACAGCATTTTTTAGTGAATTACCATGATCATTGTTGCTGATTTACAACTAGGATGTACACATTTGCATTTCTTACATTTCTTGCTTCTGATCTAGAAAAGCTGCTAATAAATTTGAACCACAATATGTTCATTTAGAAGCCATTATTTTTAAACATTGAATTTAACTTTAAAAAATTCAATAGATTTCCAACTTGAGAAATGGATTTCCAAACCTCACAATAGATTTTCAAACACTGCCAAACAAATTCTAACTCTTCATACTTCCTCCTTCTCACCCACCTTCATTTCTCTGTCTTTGGGTTATATGTGATTAATTTATCATTTAGAGACTTGCCATTCTGATCAGAGTTTTAAATCTGCCTCTTGCACTTAAAGCAGGTGTTCTGTATTTGCTTTTTCAAAGTTCTGATTGAGTAAGGTGATCCACAGAAGGTTATTCAATTTACATGTCATAATCTGATTTGGCGGCTCTTATATCAGAGCCTGCCACGATGGATGATGATCTAATTATAACTTGGGAGCCTTCCAAATTGTTTTCAAAGAAGTTCAAGGAGACCCTTTTGTGAAATTCAAAATAAGATTCCCCGGGACGAGAGAGAAAGAGAGAAAGAGAACGAACTTCGTATTTAAAACTTCTAAAATGATTCTGGGGAGCAGACACAGATACCCCATATTTAAATGCTTGTTGCATTCACAGAGTAACATGAGCCCGTGGGGTGGATCCAGTGGATGTCCTCAGTTCTAATCCCAGAGCTTCTACTGAAATTCTGTCTGACCTTAGGCAAGTCTCTTTACCTTTCTGTGGCCTGTTTGCCATCCCACCCATTGTGTATTTAGACTGTGAGGTCTTTGAATTTAGGGACATAGGAATTACCAGATTGGAGCCGACCCAAGTCCATCTAGTCCAGAACCCTGTTTTTGACAGTGGCTGGTACTACATGCTTTGGTGGCAAGCCTAAGAACCCTGCAGCAGGCAGATGTGAGAATGGAAGGTCTCTCATTATGTGTTTATATAGCTCCTAGCCCAGTGGAGCCTCTAGGTGCTACTGAAATATGACGACTAATAGAGCATAATGGCAGGTTCTATGCCAAAACAGTGCTGAAAGAAGTTATTCTTATGGCAAATTTGTCGTTGAAGTGTGCCAACCCATCTGAAAACAACCTGAGATGCTTGAACTCTGATCAGGTTTTTAACTTTACATCTTCCTCTTTTTTATGCATTTTGGTCTGGTGTAATGTGCATTGGCAGATGTCTGCCTGTATGTTTCTGTGCAGAGTGAGCTACTTTTACAGTCCTGCTCTGACCGGGTGGAAGTGCCATTCCAGCCACGCTTTTTGCGCGTGAAGGTGCGTGCTAGCTCCAGCAACTGGAAGCAAGAGATGAACTTTAATAAAAAAATTAATTGGAAGCCTCCAAAAGCATTTTCAGGGCCGGCTCCAGGCACCAGCCCACCAAGCATGTGCTTGGGGCGGCGCCTGGAGGGGGGCGGTGCAGCAGGGCGCTCTGGCCTGAGAGCGGGGCCGTGACTGGGCTCGCCGCCCTCCCCGCGGCGCTCCTGCCGCCGGGGGCTCTCCGCCCTCCCCTCGGCATTCTGGCCGCCAGGGAGAGTGGAGAGCCGCGGCGGGCTCTCCGCCCTCCTCCCGGCGCTCTGGCCACCGGGGAGAGTGGAGAGCCCCCGGCTGGGATCTCCGCCCTCCTCCCGGCGCTCTGGCCGCCGGGGGCTCTCCGCCTTCCCCCTGGCGCTCTGGCCGCCGGGGAGAGCGGAGAGCCCCTGCCAGGCTCTCCGCCCTCCTCCCGGCGCTCTGGCCGCCGGGGAGAGCGGAGAGCCCCGGCCGGGTTCCCTGCCCTCCTCCTGGCGCTCTGGTCGCCGGGGAGAGCAGAGCCGCGGCGGGCTCGCCGCTCTCCCCCCGGCGCTCCAGCCGGTGGGGGATTTGCCTAGGGCAGCAAAAAAGCCAGAGCCGGCCCTGGCATTTTAACCAACTCTATTAAGGAAAATGGGGAGAGGATGAAGGTTGGAAAGAGGATGAAGAGGGAGGAAGAGATGACCGGAGTGGGGAGAAAAAGAGACAGAATCTTTGGGGTTAACGCTAGTGTCGCACCAGTTTAACACTGGTGCAAGTCTAATGTTTTCAGTAGGGTTACTCTAGACTGATATCTATAAAAGGGAAAGGAGAAGCAGGCCCATTCAATTCTGATATTGGTGCAGTACATTTTTTTGTGGTCTGTCCAGTATGAGTTGGGCTTGTTATCATTTCCCCTGGCAGTCTAATTTGCAACCTCATGCTATAATAGCTAACTATTAATAAATAAAAGGCTTTTCTGATATTTGGCCTAAATTCCCTTTCTTAATTTGATTTCAGTAGTCCTATTTATATCCCTGTGAAACACACTAAGGGCCAGGTTCTACCACTGTTATGCACAGTGAGTAGTGACTTACTCCACAAGTAGCTGCTTGATTTCACCAGCATAACTTGCCAGTAAGGTGCTACCCAGGAAGTGTGTCAGAATTTATACCCTTCAGTATCAGCTCAGATTATCATAGAATATCAGGGTTGGAAGGGACCTCAGGAGGTCATCTAGTCCAATCCCCTGCTCAGAGCAGGACCAATCCCCAGACAGAGTTTTGCCCCAGATCCCTAAATGGCTCCCTCAAGGATTGAACTCATAACGCTGGGTTTAGCAGGCCAATGCTCAAACCACTGAGCTATCCCTCCCCCCAAAAATTGAACTGGAAGGGACCTTGAAAGATCATCAAGTCCAGTCTCCTACCTTCACAGCAGGACCAAGTACCGTCCCTGACAGATTTTTGCCCCAGATCCCTAAATAGCCCCCTCAAGGATTGAGTTTACAACAGGCCAATGCTCAAACCACTGAGCTATCCCTCCCTCCCCATAGAGTCACCAGTCAGGATTACTTGTCTCCTTTGTCTTGCTGGTGGCTCCACTTTACTTGTTTCATTGAGGTTATCAGTTGGGCTATCCTGTCTTCTTTTCCTTTTGTCAGTATGCTCCTCATCTGACCTCTTCTCAAGTGCAGAATATGGTTGTTGGTGAGTAGGATGAAACACTTCACAGTTGGTGTTCTCTAGCTTTTTGTGTTACTCATTCTATTCACCACATTTGTCTATCTATATACTTGCTTCTGCAGAAGCATTCCAGCCATTGTGTCCAACTTGTGATGGTTCTGATGGTTTATCCTTTGGTGCTTAATAGGTTTGCTTTCTTGCTTTTTCCCATTGATCTGATCTGCTGGTCAGGCCCTGGTAAGTTTTCTTCCAGAAAGCAGATGGCCTTGCACTTCATGTAAATGTAGTTCTCCTGGTTTTCATTCAGGAACAGCAACACTGCAAACCTTCTGCATCAGCTCACCTTTGGATCCATGCTGTATTCCACTTATGCTGTGTACTTTTTTCAAAGGAGTTTGGTAGGACTTCACAGTGCCTGGCCTGCACACTTCAGCGGCTTCTTCTAAGAGCTTCCTGGGGAATTCCCATGGAAATCCACTGCTAGCTGTCCAGAGTGTTCACTCAGCATTGACATTTATCGCTATTCTCACTTCCAGCCCCCTCATTATCTGCACTGGCTCACTGCCCCAACTTCTCAACCAGCCCACACATGCAGCTCTCAAACAAGGTACCTAGGAAGGCACATCGCCCTCAATACCAACAGCACTTTCAGCTACTCACCGCTCTGAATGCAGCAGTTGTCATTCCTTCTGTGCTCTCCTTGCAAACACCCCCTGAGAAACACTGGGGCTACCTTTCCTCTTCTCTGCGTATTGCAGCAAGGGGAGGTGAGACTGATTTACTGATGAGCATCTCTGACCTCATCATCCCACTGGACATGACATCTCAAAACCACCACCCAACAAAGGTCATAGGCCAACTGCATCTTCATGGAGCAGGAAGAGGAAAGACAGCTCCTTCTGTTCTTACAACCTCACCACTCAACCATCCCATTTTTAGAAGGCAGCAGAAGAGGGAAGAGAGGATGGAGGAAGCCAGAGAACAAAGAGGGAGAGCAGAGAACAGAGCATCCATGTTTATTCCCATCCTAGGATCCTTTATCCCAGGAAAAAATACTATAATGCTTTACTGTGCAGAATGTCACTTAATAGCTTAATAGTTGCAGAGCCATGATTGCATGAGCATACTGCCTGAATTTCATTCCCAGCCCAGGTCAGAGTAGTTCCTTGGCTCATTGATAGAGCAGTTTAGATGTGACCAGCATTGACTGGCTTAGGAAATAGAATTTCACTCTGATACCAAGCTATCCAGCTCCTTACACATGATGGTTAAAGTCCAGTAGCAGAATAGCAGGCTCATAGGAATTCCATCTCTATTGGCTTTAACCCCATCAAAGGTATTGCATTTGCTAGGTTTCCTACTTTGCTATTTGCCCATTGCCACATAAAAGGAGTTCTTTGTTTGCCTCCCCTTCCCCTCTCTCTGACCCGGTGCCTTCTTCGTGTTCTTCCTTCCATCTGGTTCTGATGTCTCTATTATTATCAGCATTACAGCAGTGCCTAACGGCCAGACCTGAGACTGATGCCCCACTGTGCGACGTGCTGTATGAGCACATAGCGAGGGACAGTCCCCACCTGCCATGAAGGATTTACAGACAGCAGATGGGAGGGAAGACAGTGGCACAAACAGGCAACATGCCATGCACAGGGACGCACAGCAGCTCCGTGGCAGAGGTGGGAACAAAAGCCAGGTCTCCTGACTCCTAGTACTGTACATTATCCACTAGGGCACACTACCTCTCATCACCATAACTTTCCATTCTCTTCTGTTGCCCTTTCAGTTGTCTTTCTCGCACACACACTTGCCCATAATCGTTGCTTTTTTTAGGGCATTTTCATCCCTGGAGTTACTTCATTGAAGTCAATCCAGTTACACTAAGGATGAATTTGTCCCTCCATCTTGATGATTATCCTCAAGGGTCTCATTAGGCAATTGAACCCTTGTTTTGAAGGTGGGGAGAGAGGGCATGAAAATGATGGTTAACATCAGTGCAGTTATCAATGCTAATTAGCACTGAGTGGGACTGACAGCATGAAATACAGACCATGCCAAGTATTATATTTGAGGAGCAAGATGCCTGGGGAGTTTCATATCTGAAAAGCAGACTGGAGCTCTCTAGAGCCTACCACAGACATGTGGGCTTGCAATCTGCACAAGTCAGTTCTTTCCCCATTCACCAATTTGCTAAAACATTTTCACAGGATTCTTGGGTCCCTCCCCTGAACAATTTAGAAATGAGCCCACCCAACACACTTTGGATTTCAGAATCACTTAATCCTGATTTCCCCTCTGCAGCCCAGAGATTGCATTAGTTTGAAGAGTTGGGAGAGCCCAGCTCCTGCTGTCAAAGAGTTGATCATTAAATACCCAATTTCTCCTACTGTCATTTCTTGATTGGGTTGGATTTTATTCAGCGCACAGAGCACTGGTCTCTTATTTGATTACTTATCTGTTTATTACTTATTTTGTATTAAGTAGGGAAAACCCAAATGGGACAAAATGGATCACAACACTGAAGGACTGGATTGCCTGGGTGGGAAGGGATACGGGGGGGCTTCTCCCACCTTATGCCTCCTGCACAAGGGCTAGGGAAGACTCTTCCATCCAGGCCCTCCAAGACCCCTCACCCCAAAAGGAGAATGGAATGAGCCACAACCAAGGTTGAAACTAAACAATTCCTCAGCCCAATGGTTGGGTAAAGAGGCATTGGTCTTCTGGTGGTGCCAACTTTCAGATGAGACAGAAAAGAGGGGACATGACTATCTGCGTTCATGAAATCTATCTCCTTGCTGCCTTTTCCCAGCTCTGCGACAGATCTCCTGTGTGACTTTGGGCAAGTCACATCACCTGCCTCCAGCCCAATTTCCCCAGCCTCAGGACAGGGAATGTAATACTCTCCTATCTCACAGGGGTGTTGCAAGACTGAATTTGTTTATGTCTGTAAAGCACTTTGAGATCCTCTGGTGCAATGCCCTATACCAATGCAAAGTATGATATTTATTATTGATTCCAGGGCAGCTCAGCTCATGTACGTGGGTACTAAGCAGGATTTTCACATTGTACAGAGCCAGGAAACGTCTGTACGGGGCTCATCTTTGCTGAAGTGTTACATGAGATTTGCCTAGTTCAGAGAAGCGTGATTTGGGAGCCTGTGTATATTAGCAGGCTTTACTCTTATCCTGCTTCTTGGAGTGGTCTGGATTAACCGAAGGAGTGTGTAGGTACATAGGAAGAACTGCTGAACACCCTAATGAAAATGAAATGCTTCTCCCAGGATAAAGAAGAACAGGAGTACTTGTGGCACCTTAGAGACTAACAAATTTATTAGAGCATAAGCTTTCGTGGACTACAGCCCACTTCTTCTCCCAGGATGTCCAGCACCACCCAGGGTCAGGGCCCTGCTATAGCCAAGCCAGTGGAAACAGCAGACTGAATCCTTACAAGCTATTTCCTTTTCACCTGTCTTCCTTGCACCTCATTGACTCCTTATACTTTGTGCAGGCTTCCCACTCGCTCTTTCTCTTTAATGCCTATGGAAATTAACAAGCTTTCTGTCTCACACACCTGGCAGGGGAGCGGTGTTAACACAGAGAAAGCATGTTTTAACTCTTAACTACTGGATGGCCTCCCTTCAGGGAATCAAAGCGCCATTTGCGTTAATTGTGGCTGTCAAATTATCCTCCCTGTTAAGTGTGAAACTGCACTTCATTGACAATTGGGATTCCCCAGGGAGATGGCATTTATAAGGGCTGATCCCCGGGGACAGCTTGTGGGAACAGTTAAAGAAACAGTGATTGCTTTGCTCTCTTTCTCCCCTCATTTCTCTCATCACAAACTGGGGATCCCTTTCTATGTTCTTCCATATTTCTTCCCTGATGTATGCTCCTGCTTGCTTCCGTGCTGCCTGTGTTTCCTATTCATTCTTCCCCTGTAACTCTTGCAGGAATAATAGACATCTTTTCTTTGCACTGGTCAAATGTGTTACATGTGTTATACTTGATCAAATGCGTTTCATGCAGCTGTGAAGTGTCACTATATTTATAATTTATAATTCTGCAAAGCAACCTAGTTTTTATGGCCCTTAAGAGGGAGTACGCAGTTTGCTCCCAAAATAATGAATGATGCATTATTATACAATTGATACCAATACAAATGTTGTTTGCGGTGTTGTGGTCACGTTGGTCCCAGAGAGACAAGGTGGGTGAGGTAATGTCTTTTATATGACCAACTTCTGTTGGTGGAAAGGACAATCTTTATACAAGCTCTGTGATGCTCAAAAGCTTGTCTCTTCCATCAACAGAAGTTGGTTCAATAAAAGGTATGACCTCAGCCAGCTTGTCTCTATCAATATCAATAGCACTTTGCCAGGTATAGTGCCTCTTCTTCCGCATGAGTGTTTCCTAGTTATTACTATTTATATTACAGTAATGCTTATAGGCTGAGCTCAAAGCCTCATTATTATAGTCTATAGCTTTTACCACATTCCTCAACATAACGTCTCAGCACCTTCTAGTAGTTCTTTAAGCGGCATGACTAACATCTGTCATCTGTGCTTTATTTTCTCCCTCTCATTCTGCTAGGCACTGTACAGACATATAATGGGGGACCCTCTCTGCCTTGTAGCACCTGCAGTGTGAACAAACAAGGCAGGCAAAGGCAGTATTATTGCTATGCTCATTTTACAGACAGAGGATGGAAACATTAAGACCCAGATCCTCAAGAAGCCTACATATCTTTGAGGATCTGAACCTAAATAATTTGCCAAAGGTCACAAACAGAGTGTGTGGCAGGGCTGAGAATAAAAGACAGCTCTGCAATGCCTTAAACCACAAAAGCATCCTTCCTCTCCTTGAAGAGCGGTCTGTCTTTTACATTTATTGTTTAATCTTATTATATGGCCAAATCTGGAGCTGTGGTATATCACTGTCACCCCACTGACTTCAAGGCAACCATGCTGATTTACCCCAACAGAGATTCTGACCCCGGGAGACCTTAAATATCATCTGATATATTTGGCATGTAATGCCTTTTGTAAAACATAACTGGGATGCATTTTCAGTGCAGAGTTCTTCAGCAATTTAGACTTTCTACTCCCATTAATGTTAATGTGAGCCATGAGGCCTAACATCTGAGCGTGGCATTGAAAATGGACCCTGGTGGTAAGAAATACACGGATATATATTTTCTTCCATATAAATTATCTTTTGAGATAATCTCAGTTTCTCTCTCACCACTCTTCTTTTCTCACCTCTGCTTCCTCCCCTTTTTTCTGCTGAACTCTACATTACTAAATAAAAGTTTCATTACTACCTAGGTGGGCTAAAATGATTTTTATTCAGTACGAAGATGAATTTTAATAGGAGTAAAATGTCAGACACAGCTGGAATTATTTTTAAAAGCATCAGTAAGTTAGGACAGTAGTACAGAAGCCCTAGTATAATTACGCTGACGGTCCCCAGTCAGTGGTAGCCAAACAAGGCTACTCAGCGGTCAATTGCTTTGTTATTTAATGTGGCGGCTTTATGTTTCCAAGGTGAAATTGGATATTAAAAGCTTCTTTGCCCCCCTGAAGTGGCTAAATAATGGGATTTCGCTTCCGTGCTGCACTTCTTGGTTACAGTGTGAGTAGGAGGTGCTCCCAGTGCTGCTCTCTTTTTTGCTGGAATCCTCCTAGTCTTTTTCATGAAAAATGCCATTTTTCACTTGAAAAGAGGCAGTCTCTGTGGTGAGCATAGAAGTCTCATTTAGCTTCTCATTCTCTTTAGGGGTGCAAATGTGGGCCATTGCAGGGGGGAGGGGTTGCGGGCTGGTGTCCATTTTGGGATTGTCTCCCTCTGTGCCTGGAATCCATACTTAATCTGCTCAGCAATCTAGCTCAGGTTCTTATTCCAAGGCCTATGCCCAAATTCCAATGAATGTGGGTCCCGGAATCCTATTCAGCTTCCTCTCCTCCCAGCCCTGGAAGTTGTACCAAGTGTCTATTCCAGGAGGGCACAGAAATCCCATCCTGTTTCTTTTCCCCTTTGGGGCTATGCCCAGAGGCCATTCTAGGTAGTCACAACTGTCCAGTACAGATTCTTTTTCTTCAAGAGACTATAGCCAGAGATCAATTAAAATGGGCATAGAATTCTGATCCCAAGGCTGTTATCCATGGCCATGGCAAGTAAATCTATGACTGGATCCCTCAGCATGATCCCCACAACTCCACTCACTGCCCATGGCACTCTCTCTACCCCCTGTGCCCACACCCTTATCTCCTGCAACCTGGCTTTCTGGGCAGAACTGGCCCATCAGGGAGACAGCCCAGCAGTGGCTGGTGGATCTGAGCAGTCATTACAGCTAGTTTTTGCCTCATTCAAATCAGCAGTTCTGGTTAAGGGGAACCATGCTTGATGACAGATGCTTCCAAAGACCTGGTCAGGAGCCATACACCCAAATCACAGTGACTTTCAGTGAGAACTGAACACCTAGCTCCTTTGAAATGCCCAGAGTAGGTGTTTAGTTTTCAGCATTCAAAAGTGTCCTGTGTCTGAGAAGTGAGTGCCATGAGATGAACTGCAGATCGAATGAGAAATGAAGTTACCATGCAACTTTGACCATCTAACTCGACCTCTTCCCATGGAAGGATCCCCCTAGGACTTAGTCTTTCATTCTAAAGTGGTGTCCAACTTCCTCTATTTTTTTCAAATTAACCTGCCCCAAGAATTTTTTTCTCCTCTTAAGTACATAATCTGCCTCCCACTTAGCACACGCCTGCGGGAAGCAAGGGATTGGTGAGATACAGTTCTGCTGCCATGTTAGGTTTTCTACATGCCCCATGCTGGCTAGGTGTGGGGACCATCTCTCCCTTTACTAACTGGCCCACTTAGAGAAAAAGTGCCTTCTTCTACAAGCTAGCAGAGCTGTTCCTCTACCTCAATTGGTACAGGCTTATGCTGTGGGTGATAGAAGTCTTGGTTCTGTCCTTACTGGTGATTGATAGTAGGGACTTCTTAAAGAGCAGAGATCTGTATAGGATTTGTAGTTCTGTGCCCCTTAGGAGGAGCTTTCTCTGGAATTGAGCTCTCTACAGCACAAGTATCTTCAACTCAGGCTCAGGCCTATGCTCTGCATTCAACTCCTGGCTACAGTCAGGACAGAGGCCTTGTCTTCACTGCTTAATAAAGTGACTTTGTTTACTTCAGGGCACCTACCAGTAAAAACTTAGTAGACAACAGGCACTTTAGTTTTATCACGAGGTAAATGGCCAGGTAAACAGCCCTATCCTCCCTCCAGGGGTTGATCTTGGTGAATTTACCGCATGGTAGAATTAAAGTGTCTGGCCTTCAGTGTGTTTTACCTCAGGATAGCTCATGCACCTTAGTTACCCTGAGGTTAAAAATACACCTTTCTGTGGCAGTGAAGTCAAGACCAGAGAGACCATTAGCCCCAAAGGCAATGTATCCTGTCCTTGCAGTGTCTTGTTTCTATATTGTTTGGTGGGTGCTGGGTGTTTGTCCAGTGCTTCTGCCGTGACTGCTTAATTATGATGGGTCCAGAGCAAAAGCCTAGATCCAAACACCCCTGAACTTCAAAGCAGGGCAGAACCAGAACCTGGTTATCTGCTACACTCATGGCAAATGCACCTCTTGCCCCCCCAAACACCTGCCAGTGAAGCTGCCCATTGAGAAAAGCTTGGCTTGGCTGTGCTGACAGTATTTCTTATTTAGAGCTGGAAGCCTCAGCAGGGGTCTGAAAAGGAGTAAAGGAGTGGGGAGAAGGAAATTGTTTGGTTCTTATGCCAGAATACACACTGATTGAGCCATGCAGTGTGCAAGAAAGACTGAGGGAAAAGAGGCAGCATTTGGGCAGAGGTTATTACCAGTGCAGCATTAAGCAAACCCAGTTTTATTAAAGTTATGGCTCATGCTGGCATTAGAGCAATAGAGGTGTCAATTCTCCTGTTACTAACTTCACTGCCTGGGGCACAGATTTCAGCTAACAGCCAAGAGCTGACGCTAATCTCAAGCACAGATGGGAAGGCCAGGGGTAATTACCCCAGCCTAGCGTAAAACCAGAGGGGAAGGGGAGGAGAATTCAGGCAAAGCTGTATTGCTTCTATGGAAAGAAAAGGAAGTATCTAAAGAATAGTAACAGAAAAAAGTCCTGCTGCAAGATTTCATAATGGGGGGAAAGGAGGTAAAGGGTTGTTTCCGTTTAACCCTTTCCTTTTGCTATAGAGGTCATCTAGGAACAAATTGGGAGGACATACCTAGTGGGGTCCTGCAGGGGTCAGTCCTGGACCTATTTTCGTTAACGACTTGGCTGATGGAGTGGAGAGGAGAGTATGTTTATAAGATTTGTGGATGACACCAAACTTGGATAAACTGGAGAACTGGTTTGAAATCAGTAAGATGAAATTCAATAAAGTGCGAAGTACTGCATTTAGGAAGGAAAAATCAAATGCAAAACTATAAAATGGGAAATAACTGGCTAGGCAGCAGTACTGCCGAACAGGATCTGGGGATAATAGTGGATCACAAATTGAACATGAGCCAATAATTTGCAGCCACTGCAAAAAAAAGCAACTGGGGAGGCTTCAGGTAGAGTACTGTGCTCAGTTTGAGATGCCACAGTTTAAGAAAGACGTGAACAAATCAGAGAGAGTCCAGAGGAGAGCAACAAAAATGATAAGAGAGTTAGAAAACTATGACCTATGAGGAAAGGTTGAAAGAACTGGGGATGTTCAGCTGAAAGAAGATAAGGCTGAGAGGAGACCTGATAACAGTCTTCAAATATATGAAAGGGTGTTGTAAAGAGGATGGTGATCAGTTGTTCTCCATGTCCACAGAGAGAAGGACAAGAAATAATGGGCCTAGTGGGCAGCAAGGGAGAGTTAGGTTAGAGATTGGGAAGAACTTTCTAACCATAAGGATAGTTAAGCATTGGAACAGATTACCTCAGAAGGTTGTGGAATCCCAGTCACTGGAAGTTTTCAAGAACAGGATAGCTGTCAGGAACGGCCTAAGTATACTTAAGCCTGCCTCAGCACGGCGGGGAGGAGGGCTTGTCAGGCAATCTTGTTTATTGGGCTGTCAGAGCCTTTTGGGACCAGGACTTTCTTTTACCATAAGCGTGACCAATGCTTTGCTAGAACTCATTCAAACATGGAAGTTTCCTATGTGAAAAATGGTGCTGAAAACAAATGTATTATTTTTGTAAAAAAAAAAAAAAAAAAAAAAAAATAGGGGGGTTGCTACAATTTTTCCCCCGGGTTTTCTGTTTTTGATAAAAATTACAAAAATTTTGATAAATTGTGTCCCCCTGAGCCACTGTGGTGCTTCATGGGAGTTATAGTTAAGGTGCTTCATGCCCCTATTCTTCCTTATGGGCTAGACTCCTGACTAGACTACATTTCCCATGATGCCTCATGATCATGAGACATCCCTGAATCAGTGTGCAGATCAGTGTGAAGACTGTGGTGCACCTTGGGAGATGTACTCCAGCCAGGAAGCACAGCCTATTGGGTAGAATAAGGTCAGTGGGCACCCAAATTACACCACCAATGAGGGACTGCAGTAGCTCAGGCTGACACAGTTTAATGTTAGCCAGAAATGACACGTTTTGATTCCATTCAACTAACTGAAATGTTTGGATCTAAATCCACTCATCTTGAAAGAAACTATTTTATTCCAATTTTTACAATGGCAAATTGAACATTTTTCACCAAATCAACATTTTTCCTACAATTTCAATTCTTGCTGAAATCTTTTATCAGCAGGAAATGCATGACTAGCTGTCATGATGACTATGGACAGATGTCAGGAATAATCATGCAGTCTGGTTGGAATTTACCAGGATACTTACTCCTAAGGAGTCAGCACACATTTTCACTAAACATCTGCATAGAGCTATATGTGATGTTAAAGCTGGAAGCCCAGGGAGCCTTCTGTAGATCACTGTAGCCTACAAAATTGTATCTTCTAGTGCCAACAATATACCCAATTAAGGTAGGGCATGCCATCTCTTAGCTGTGCTTTGCTGCTCTCTCCTATGCTGCCGAAGCACAAGTGATGTGAAGAATTGGGATGATGTTTTTTTGCATTAAAATGAACTTATTTTTTCTTATTTTGTTTTTCCCCCTTTCTCTTTTAGGGGGAATACATCAATAATTCATCTCACAAGGAAATGGAGACAGGACAGTAATGCTCACCACCGTACTGCCCGCCTCCATTTCCTCTGGCAAAGCACCCTGCCACCATGACCGCAGGATGAATGCTGACCTCTCCACAGCAAAGTCAGGCTGTCATGCCAAGGCCTCGCTCTGTCCTGATGAGCAGAGGTGATGAGTGCCCTCACCTCAGCAGCATGCACTGTGCCGGCCAGCAGATGCCCAGTCCTGTACATAGTCAATGAGATGTCTGTACAAGATTTTGCCCCATTGTAATTTTTTTTCCCAATTTGTTGATTGTGTTTAAATTGTCAGAGTTTGTAATGGTAACTTTCAGAGAATATTGTACTAAAGAGAAAATTGCACTCAATAAAAATGATGAAATACGTCTGATCACTTTTCCTTCTTCTCCCATAGACTTTATTTTTTCCTGGTATTTGTCTTCGACTTAGAACTGGTTAAATACTGTAAAATAGTGGAGAAATTCATCACATAAATTATTCATTTTGCTTTACTCGTAGTTAAGTTTCCAAGAAATAAATGTATGGCAGTAAAACAATGTTTTTCCTTTTTGCATTAGGTTGGGATTTTCAGAAGCACTCAGCATTGGCCAGACTCTGTTCCCGGTGATGTTACTGGTCATTCACCATTGACATCAATGGGAGCAGATTTAAGCCAACAGTGTATACTTTAGAAGATATCACTTTTAAGGCTTGCCTATGCAGAGAGTTAGTATGTGGCAAGGTGGAATGTAAGTCTGCAGTGCACCCACCTACCACCTGCTAACTGGCCATGTGGACCCTGCTACTGCACTCTAGAAGTTCCACAGTGCATTAACTCTCCTTATAAACAAGCCCTTAGTCTTTCTGGCAGTGCTGAGGGTGAGTTTGAGAATAGGTTCAAACTCTAGAGCCCCTATGTGCTTCTTTTGACTGCATTGAATCAGAGAGGCTTCTTGCGCCTTGAAGTTCAACCAGTGACAGCGTCAATCATTGTCAACTTGTTTGGTCCAATGAATATTTAATGATTATTTAAGTATTTGTACAAAGTGGAACAGCTTCAATAGGTGAGATTGAGAGCAGCCAATCACAGAATAACCTATAGTCTGCTCACCTGGGATGGGGGAGATCTTCGTTCAAGTCCCTGCTCCAGTGCTGAGATTCAGAAGTGGGTCTCCCATGACGCAGGCCAGTACTCTGATACTGGCTAAAGGTTATAAAGTGGGGGAGACAACTCACACATGCACGTACCTATGTTTTCTAGAGCTGACTGGAATGAAACAGTTTGTATGACCCAAAATGAACTTTTCCAGTTGCCTGACAATTTCTGAACATTTTTGGAAATGAAATATTTTTTCAGATTTTTTTTTTGGTTTGCTGGACAAACTGAAACACAAATTCTTCACCTAGCTCTAGTTAAAGGTTACTGCAAGGCTCTCTGCTAGACTTCAGTGGGCCTTCCATCAAACCCCAAAGTCCTTAATGAAAATATTCCATTATATATACAAAGTGCAAAGGGGTTGGAAGGACATTGGCAGATTGAGGGCAGAGTTAGGGTTGTTTGTGTGTCCTTGACTACATGATCCAGTTTAACAACGTTGTATCTGTTAGGGGGCTTTCCCATCACCCCCTTCCCTGGTTCTTGTCACGCAGACAGAAAGCAGAAGGCCAGAAGACCGAAGTGCAGGCAATGCAATGTTTATTCGGGTTGGTTTCAAGCAAGCATATCCATAGCTCTGACGCTGCAGAGCCTGTTCCCAGTGCTCCGTTCACCCACTCCTTAGCAGGCATAATTATACCTGCAGTAGTCGCCCTTGGTCCCACCTCTTACAATTTATGGTCATGGTCCATTTTGAGGGGTCATGAGACTGGGGGCTTTGTCCCACTTCTTTTGTATCCCATGAGAGGGGTAAGGAGTGAGGTTGTGCTATGGTCAGGGACAGGCATTTCTTTGCCCTCTTAGTGCTTCTTATACCTTCCCCCCAACTCTCCCTGTCCATCCCAACTGGTTACTTGACCTTGCCTTGAGATAGGAGTGAAGGCAATTTTCAAGTGTACGCTCGTATATTACACTCCCACCATGCCCAGTAACACTGTAGCTGTTCTTATCTGTCCCATTATACTAACAAACCCATCTGGCTAGGCAGAAGCAACAGACAGTGTTCACACATATCAGTAAGGATATAAGTGTATCAAAAATCAAATGGGCAAACAAGACCCCAAATTCTATCTCAGGCAAATATACAGGCCTGAATCCTACATTATCATAATTAACACTGCTAACAGTGTCTTAATTGTATATTCCCAAACTTTTGATTTTGGGGTTTCACTCTTGAAATGTAGCCTTCTCTTTGAATGTCCAGCTTTTCCCATGTATTTGGTTTTTTGGGAAAAACAAAAAACTCCTACACTGTTCATTTGTTGATTTTTCCCTCTGAGTAACCAAAAGACATTTACAACCTGAGCTCCAGATTCAGAAAGTGGTTTGTCTTTAACAGGATTTGCAAGAATGCCACTGTGATGAGGTGTGCTCCCCACACTGGCCCTGAAGGGGTTAACGTAGGCCAGCTGGGCCAATCAACCCATTAAGTTGCAAACCGGGGGATATTTAGGCTGAGAGAAAAACCCTAATTAAGGGAAGCTCACTTGTGCAGGAAGAGGGGGAAGCTTTGATCAAACCAGGGTGCTGGTAGCAAAAAGGGTCTCTAGGGAAGAGGGTTGCAGCCGCTCTCCCTGGGACAAAGGAGAGAAAGGGATTTGGACCCAAAGGGAAGGGTGAGTCTAGCAGACCCATAGGAAAGGGGTTTGGCTAGAAACTTGGAGAATGTGAACCTGGGATAGGCAAGATAGGAAGTAGTCCAGGGGAGTGGCAGGGAGGTTTGTGGTTGCCCAGACCTTTGCTGTTAGAAATAGGGCCCTGGACTGGAACCCAGAGTAGAGGGCAAGCCTGGGTTCCCTTATCAGCCACTGAGGGAGAAGTACAATCTGGGCAGTGAACTTGGAGGCTATCTGGGACCATGCTCTTTACCCACTAACGAGTGGCCCATCCAGGGCAGTGGACTTAAGGGCTGCCTGGGATGGTAAGGAAGATGTTGATATTACCTGAAAGGGGAGGTCTTTTTTAACTTGGCTGGATGACAGGGCCACCCAGAGGAGGGGCAAGTGGGGCAATTTGCCCCAGGCCCTGGGCTCCACAGAGGCCTCCATGAGAATATAGTATTCTATAGTATTGCAACTTTTTTTATGGAAGGGGCCCCTGAAATTGCTTTGCCCCAGGCCTCCTGAATCCTCAGGGCAGCCCTGCTCCTGTCTGGTCTGGGGTTTGACCGCTGTATATATTTGTGTTCAGAGGAGCTAGACAGCTTTTTGGATGCTGTGTGGCTGCAGTACATGACACTGCACTAGAGCAGGGAGGTAAAGAGGAAGACAGTTTTGAATAATTATCTAAAAGTAAATGAAAAAATCAGAGCCCCAGCTGGTGTGAATCAGCCAGAGCTCCAGGAAAGTGAGTGTGCCAGAGCCTAGCTGGTGTGAATTGGCCATAGCTCCTGGGAAGTCTGCAGGCTAGATCCCCAATTGGTGTAGCTTCAGTGAAGTCATGCAGATTGATACCAGCTGAGGATCTGACCCAGCATATCCTAGAAACCCTAGACAGGCACTACCAGAAAACGGGGCAGGAGAAGTTTAAATCTAGTACCCAATTGTGCTCTGCTAATTGACTCAGACATGTTTTGTTAATGCTCCAGTGACTCTGCACGGCTGCCCTGATCTATACAGACACCTTCAGAGTCCCATGAAGGCCATCAAGTGGTCAGTGGCTGTCATGAGGACCTCTACTCACTGCGTAGTAGTGCCTTCTCCTGGCTGTTCTGGGGATTTGCTCTTTCAGCCTGACATCCTCTTCTTGCAGTTGCTTGGCCCATCATCTCACTCTCTTACTCTGTGGCCCCTCTGCTGCTCCTCAGGAGCTGCAGTGCCTCATCGTCCCTTCCCTTTGGGTCTAAATCCCTTTCTCTCCCCATCTATTCTAGTGGGAGCCCCTGTGGAGCCAGGGGCAAATTGCCCCACTTGCCCCCCCCCCCCCCCCGGGCAGCCCTGGACAGGAGGCTCAGAGTGACAAATCATTGTGTCATGGCTATCAGGTTTGAAAAGCTAGAAGCAAAGTGATGCTTTCCATTTCTCTGCAGGTGGGCCAAGACATTTCAATATGCCTGGCTCCTGACACCAGTGTAACTCAAGGGGCTTCAGTGAATCACTCCTGATTTACATCAGCAAGGGGGAGGGGACAATCAGGCCAGGAAGATGCCAAATAAAACCTTGTGAATAAAGCTAGTTGAAGACCAAATCCCTATGGGGTATATGGTACCCAGAAGCTGAGGATCTGACCTTAAGTGTATGGTAAAGATGCTGAGTATGGTTCTTTGCACTGTTAAAGTAGATTGGAACCAGTGTCGCTCCACTGGCTTCAGTGCAGAACTGGAGAATCAGTCCCAGAGGTATCTGTAAGATAATGAACAGAATTTGGGGCAAGCCAGTGAGCGAGGTGAGATTTGCCCTGCTTGCAAACAACATTGGTGATTGGGAGATGGGACAGCTATCTCCAGGTTCCAGCACCCTCCTTTGCTACAGATGTGCACTCCATTCTGCCTGGACCATGGTGCACACCTTCAGAGCAGCTAACATCTGTAAGACCTTGCAGTTGACAACACTTTGAATGAACAGTTCTCCAGCTGACAGAAATCATGAACCACGAGGGAGACCCTCAGGACTTGGTAGGTGCCAAATATTGGCTCTGACAACACAGGGACAGTACAGCCCTCAGAAGATCTAGTTGAGCACACTATATTTCATAGCTAATTAGGAATGGTATGAATCTTTCATTTGTACTGGGCTCTTGACGTCTGCTTTACAATCTTTCACATTTGTACTTAAGATATTAAGTTTACTATATTCCTTGGCAAATACAGCTCTGGAAAAATGCTTCTGCTTTAAGAACTCATAAAACAGTTACATATTAAAGCCAATGGTTTAAATCCACATTAAATCCCAAATGATTTGAAATAACATCACTCCATTGCTACAGATTTTGTTGCATTCGTTTTGAAGTAGCTGTTTATAAAACAAGACATTTGCCGCAATCTTCATTTGAGGATGATTTTTTGTGCTGCATGACCTACAAAACTGCCTGACCTTCCACATTTAGCTTCTGCCCTGCAAAGACACCCTACATCTGTGGTGCTGCCCACACCTGACTATTCTAGCATTGGTTTACATCCTCTCTCAGCAGAGATTTCCAATCGTGCTGACTTTTGCAGTGCATGGTACTATCTGTAATTAAAAATATATTTGGAAGCTGGACTATCAAACCTATTTCATTTATAAACTGCTCCAGAATTTAATCCTAGTACTTCAGAAATAACAGATTAGGAATCATAACATCATGAAATGTAGGGCTGGAAGGGACCTCAAGAGGTCAAGTAAACCTAGATCACCACTGACAGGTGTTTGTCTAACTGATCCTAAAAATCTCCAATGATGGGGATTCTATACCCTCCCTTGGAAGCCTGTTCCAGAGCTTAACTACCTTTATAGGCTCATAGAATCTCAGGGTTGGAAGGGACCTCAGGAGGTTATCTAGTCCAACCCCCTGCTCAAAGAGGGGCAAATCCCCAGATGGATTTTTGCCCCAGATCCCTAAATGGCCCCCTCAAGGATTGAACGCATAACCCTGGGTTTAGCAGGCCAATGCTCAAACCACTGAGCTATCCCTCCCCCCTAATCAGCTTAGTAACTTCTGAGTTCCAAATCTCTCCCTCCTTTGGTTTGGGAGCAGTCAGCGTACCCTGCACTTCCCCAACTAACAGGGCTGTGGAGAGCTAGTGTCTGAAAGTGAAATGCTGGAGGTAGTTTTCTTATCTACTGACATCTTTGGCTGTAAAGGAGTCTGGTGGCACCTTAAAGACTAACAGATTTATTTGGGCATAAGCTTTCGTGAGTTAAAACCTCACTTCTTCGGATGCGCATCCGAAGAAGTGAGGTTTTAACTCACGAAAGCTTATGCCCAAATAAATCTGTTAGTCTTTAAGGTGCCACCAGACTCCTTGTTGTTTTTGTAGATACAGACTAACACGGCTACCCCCTGATACTTGGCTGTAAAGAGCATCCATGATTATTTGCCCTGGACCCAGGATGCTCGCTAACTTGTGCTTCCCTATACTGGATATTCGCGGCCACTGAAGCAGCAAAACGCCAGGCTACCTAGAGTTTGTCTGTTGGCTGACTAGCCCTAGGTGGTGTCTCAGAACCAAACATACAGCTCTTTGGGATCCAGAGGATGCTGCTGGCAGAGAACTCTTTTGGACATAGGTTGGTTTGGAAGCCTGGACTGCTTGGTAGGGACCCTGTAAGACAAGGGTAGCCAAGCTTTGCTGATCTAAGGACTGTGTTGTAACCAGCGTTGTGGTAGCATAAAGTCTGCTTGTGATTGGCAGAAAATGGTGCCAGCTGCAGGTGCCCTCATCCCTATAGTTCAAAAGCTTTTCCAAATTTAACCTAAATCTGCTTTGTTGCAGAATATGTCTACAGCTAGTTGCCCTACCTTCAGCCCAATCCTTTAACATATTTGAAAAATGTTATCAGTTCCCCACTCAGTCTTTTCTCAAGACTAAATATGCCCCATTTTTTTTAACCTTTCCTCACAGGTCAGGTATTCTTAACCTTTTATCATTTTTGTTGCTCTTCTCTGGGCTCTCTCCAATTTGTACACATCTTTCCTAAAGTGTGGCACCCAGAACTGAACACAGTACTCCTGCTGAGGCCTCATCAGGGCTGAATACAGCAGGACAATTACCTCCCATGTCTTAGATATGACACACCTATTTACACACCCAGAATGATATTAGCTTTTTACACAACTGCATCACATTGCTTACTCACATTCAGTTTGTGAGCCATTCTAACCCCAGATGCCTTTCAAGCAGTTCCACCACCTAGCCAATTATTCCCCATTTTGTAGTTGTGCATTTGATTTTTACTGTCTAAGTGAAGTACTTTAAACTTGTCTTTATTGAATTTCATCTTGTTGATTTCAGAACAATTCTCTTATTTATCAAGGTTGTTTTGAAGTCTAGTTTTGTCCTCCAAAGTACTTGCAACCCTTCCCAAGTTGGTGTCATCCGCAGATTTTAGAAGCAAACACTCCATTCCATTATCGGAGTCATTAATTAAAATATTTATTAGAACCAGATTCAGGACTGACCCCATGGGAGTTTAACAACAAACCATTGATAACTACTCTTTGAGTATAAAGTATCAGAGGGGTAGCCATGTTAGTCTGTGTCCACAAAAACAACGAGGAGTCCAGTGGCACCTTAAAGACTAACAGATTTATTTAGGCACAAGCTTTCATGGGTAAAAAAACTCCACTTCTTCAGTTGCATGGAGTGAAAATTACAGATACAGGCATAAATATACCAGCACATGAAGAGAAGGGAGTTACCTTACAAGTGGAGAACCAATCAACAAGGCCAATTCAGTCAGGGTAGATGTGGTTCACTCCCAATAATTGATGAGGGGGTGTCAATACCAAGAGAGGGAAAATTGATTTTGTAGTGAACCAGCCACTCCCAGTCCTTATTCAAGCCCAAATTAATGGTGTTAAGTTTGCAAATGAATTTTAGCTCTGCAGTTTCTCTTTGAAGTCTGTGTTTGAAGTTTTTTTGTTGAAGGATGGCTACTTTTAAATCTCTTATTGAATGTCCAGGGAGATTGAAATGTTCTCCTACTGGCTTTTGTATATTACCATTTCTGATATCTGATTTGTGTCCATTTATTCTTTTATGTAGAGACTGTCCAGTTTGGCCAATGTACATGGCAGAGGGGCATTGCTGCCCCATGATGGCATATATCACGTTAGTAGATGTGCCGGTGAATGAGCCCCTGATGGTGTGGCTGATGAGCCCCTGATGGTGTGGTTGGATCCTCTGATGGTGTCACTAGAGTAAATATGGGGACAGAGTAGGCACCAGGTTTGTAACAGGGATTGGTTCCTGGGTTAGTGTTTCTGTGGTGTGGTATGTAGTTGCTGGTGAGTATTTGCTTCGGGTTGGGGGGCTGTCTGTAAGGAAGGACTGGCCCATCTCCCAAGGTCTGTGAGAGTGAAGGATCATTTTCCAGGATAGGTTGTAAATCGTTGATGATGTGCTGGAGAGGTTTTAGCTGGGGTCTGAATGTGATGGCCAGTGATGTTCTATTATTTTCCTTGTTGAGCCTTTCCTGTAATAGGTGACTTCAGGGTACCCACCTTGCTCTGTCAATCTGTTTCCTCACTTCCCCAGATGGGTATTGTAGTTTTAAGAATGCTCGATAAAGATCTTGAAAGTGTTTGTCTCTGTCTGAGGAATTGGAGCAAATGCAGTTGTATCTTAGGGTTTGGCTGTAGACAATAGATTGTGTGATGTGTCTTGGATGGAAGCTGGAGGCATGTAGGTAAGTATAGTGGTCAGTAGGTTTCCGGTATAGGATGGTGTTTATGTGACCATCACTTATTTGTACTGTAGTGTCCAGGAAGTGGATCTCTTGTGTGGACTGGTCCAGGCTGAGGTTGATGGTGGGGTGGAAATTCCAGATGGAATTCTTCAAGGGCCTCCTTCCTGTGGGTCCATATGATGAAGATGTCATCAATGTAGTGCAAGTAGAGGAGGAGTGCTAGGGGACAAGAGCTGAAGAAGTGTTGTTCTAAGTCAGCCATAAAAATGTTGCATACTGTGGGGCCATGCGGGTACCCATAGCAGTGCCCTGAATTGAAGGTATAAGTTGTCCCCAAAGCTGAAATGGTTGTGGGTGAGGACAAAGTCACAAAGCTCAGCCACCAGGTGTGCTTTGGCCTCATCAGGGATACAGTTCCTGACAGCTTGTTGTTCGTCCTCGTGTGGAATATTGGTGTAAAGAGCTTCTACATCCATGGTGGCCAGGATGATGTTTTCAGGAAGATCACCAATGCATTGTAGTTTCCTCAGGAAGTTGGTGTTGTCTTGAAGATAGCTAGGAGTGCTGGTAGCGTAGGGGTTGAGGAGAGAGTCCAAATAGCCAAATAATCCTGCTGTAAGAGTGCCAGTGCCTGAGATGATGGGGCGTCCAGGGTTTCCAGGTTTATGGATATTGGGTAGCAGATAGAATACCCCTGGTCGGGGCTCTAGGGGTGTGTCTGTGTAGATTTGTCCCTGTGCTATAGCAGGGAGTTTCTTGAGCAGATGGTGTAGTTTCATTTGGTACTCCTCAGTGGGATCAGAGGATAGTGGCCGGTGGAATGTTGTATTGGAGAGTTGCCTGGCAGCCTCCTGTTCATAATCCGATCTGTTTATGATGACTACGCCACATTCTTTGTCAGCCCCTTTGATTATAATGTCAGAGTTGTTTCTGAGGCTGTGGATGGCATTGCATTCTGTATAGCTGAGGTTATGGGGCAAGTGATGCTGTTTGTTCACAATTTCAGCCTGTGCACATCTGCGGAAGCACTCTATGTAGAAGTCCAATCTGTCATTTCGACCGTCAGGAGGAGTCCACGCAGATCTACCTGTACATCTACTAATGTGATATATGCTATCATGTGCCAGCAATGCCCCTCTGCCATGTACATTGGCCAAACCAGACAGTCTCTACGTAAAAGAATAAATGGACATAAATCAGACATCAGGAATGGTAACATACAAAAGCCAGTAGGAGAACACTTCAATCACCCTGGACATTCAATAACAGATTTAAAAGTAGCCATCCTTCTACAAAACTTCAAAAATAGTCCTCAAAGAGAAATTGCATAGCTAAAATTCATTTGCAAACTTAACACCATTAATTTGGGCTTGAATAGGGACTGGGAGTGGCTGGCTCACTACAAAACCAATTTTTCCTCTCTTGGTATTGACACCTCCTCATCAATTATTGGGAGTGGACCACATCCACCCTGACTGAATTGGCTTTGTCAACACTGGTTTTCCACTTGTAAGGTAACTCCTTTCTCTTCATGTGCCAGTATATTTATGCTTGTATCTGTAATTTTCACTCCATGCATCTGAAGAAGTGGGTTTTTTACCCACGAAAACTTATGCCCAAATAAATCTGTTAGTCTTTAAGGGCCACTGGACTCCTCATTGTCTTTGAGTACAGTCTTTCAACAGTTGTGCACCCACCTTATAGTAATTTCTAGACCACATTTCCCTAGTTTGCGTAAGAGAATATCATGTGGGACTATATCCCAAGCCTCACTAAAATCAAGAGATATCACATCTATTGCTTCCCACAGTCCCCTAGGCCAGTAACCCTGTCAAAGAAGGAAATTAGGTGGGTTTGGCATGATTTGTATTTGACAAATTCATGTTGGCTATTCTTTATAACCCTATTTCCACTAGGCGCTAACAAATTGGTTGTTTAATAATTTGTCCAAATATGTTTCCAGATATCAAAGTTGGTCTGACTGGTCTATAAATCCCTGGTTTCTCTTTGTTCCCCTTTTTAAAGATGGGTATTATGTTTGCCCTTCTCTAGTGCTCTGGGACTTCATACGTCCTCTGAGTTCTCAAAGATAATTGCTAACTATTCTGAGATTGCTTTGGCTAGTTTTTTAAGTAAACTACGATGAATTTCATCAGGTCCTGCAGGCGTGAATACATCCAACTTATCTAAGTATTCTTTAATTTGTTCTTTCTATATTTCAGCTTGTGTACCTTCCCCCTTGCTGTTAATATTGATTGTGCTGGGTATCTGGTCACCATTAACCTTTTAGTGCACACTGAAGCAAAATAGGCATTAAACACCACAATGTTCTGGATGTCATCAGTTATTAGATCGCCTTCCCCACTAAGTAGAGAACCTACACTGTCGTTTGTCTTTTTTCTTGCAATGGGCCTCAACCTTGAAGAGCTGGAGAGCATCACTGAATGAAATCAGAGAGAAACAAACTAAGTCAAGTGTGTTCTCTTGGCATTGCCTGGCAGCATTTGTGAGATCATGATACAATAGGTGATGGCGTCGAGCTGTGACAATGCACGGTTGTAACACGCACACAGACATTGCATCCCAATGGCAAGATATTACAAAGTGATTGTTTTGTGAGTCTCTCTCACTGCCACTCTTGGCTGGGGGAAGTTTAAACCCCTATTTCCCTTCCATGGCCAATGGCCATGCATGTCTGTTTGAAGGGATGGGATTCTCGTTTCTTTCTTTTCCTCTCTCAGGTCCCGGCAGGAGCCTTGTGTCTGTTTTTCTACCTCAGTGTAAGGAGAGCAGCCAGCAGCATCTCCTATTCCAGCTGTCCAAGCCCTGCCTTGCATTTTGGGCCCAGCCCAGTGAAGTCAATAGAAAGACTCCCGTGGACATTGGATGAGGCCCTTCATGGGGAATATGCCGATAGTCACTGGCTTTCACGCTAAGTATTTAAATGGCTCACATCTACACTGCATCTGAACATTTCCCAGTCATTACTGAACTGATCCTTGCACCGCCCCTGTGAGGTAGGCCCCTCACCTTTTAAACAAATGAGGCACAGAGAGCCTGCCCTTGCTTTTCTAAAGGTCACAGGATCCAGATCTCCTGAATCCCAGCCCAGAGCCTTAACCACAGGGCTATTCATCCACTGTACAGTGAGAGGAGCACCACTCGCACCCTGAAAGCTGCTGCAGGAACCCAAAGAGCCCCAGGTTATGTGCCACTGCACTAGTGCATTAACCCAGGCCATCGATTAGTCACAGATTCATAGATTCCAAGGCCAGAAGAGACCACTGTGATCATCTAGTCTGACCCCCTGTATAACACAGCCCAGAGAACTGCCTTGAATTAACTCAAATTTGAACTAGAGCAGATCTCTTAGAAAAACATCCAATGTTGATTTAAAAATTGTCGAGGGTGAAGACTCCACCACACCCCTTGGTAAGTTGTTCCTGAGGAGAGTGGGTGAGGAAAGGCTCTCGAGGTGGTTAGAACTCAGAGGATCATGGCCCAGGAAAGGGGGATTCTTGCCCCAGTACATCAGAATGATGTGAAGGATGGGCTTTGATTTGCCATGGCCAAAGGGCTAAGAAGAACACAGGGCCATTTTTGTTGTATAAGAGCTGGTTCCCCCAAGGGAATACAGTGAAACAGGGTTTTTGTAGGCCACCCTGCCATGGAGGATCTTGTAAGAGCTGCTAAATGAGGTATTGTCACTGATGGAGAATCTATCATGACCCTTGTTAAGCTGTTCCAATGGTTAATTACCCTCACTTAAAAAATCTTCTCCTTATTTCCAGTCCAAATTTGTCAAGCTTCAACTTCCAGCCTTTGGGTCATGTTAGACCTTTGTCTGATAGACTGAAGAGCCAATTATTAAATATTTGATCCCCATGTAGCTACTTTATAAACTGTAACCTAGTCACCCCTTAACCTTCTCTTTGCTAAGCTAAATAGACAAGCTCCTTGAGGCTATCACTGTAAAGCATGTTTTCTAATCCTTTAATCATTCTCGTGACTCATCTCTGAACTCTCTTGAATGGTGAGCACCAGAACTGGGTACAGCAGAAGTCGCACCAGAGCCAAATATAGAGGTAAAATAACTTCTTGAGATTCCTGTGTTTATGCATCCCAGGATCGCAATAGCTTTTTTGATCACAGTGTCATACTGGCAGCTTGCTATCAGCTGATTATGATAGCCACCACAATCCCCAATTTTTTTTCAAAAACTCTTCCTAGAATAAAGTCCTCCATCCTGTATATATGCCCTGCACTCTTTCTTCCTTGATTTATACAGTTACATTTTGCCATATTAAAAATCACAATGTCCTTTTATCAAGCTGGATGCAGGGGATATATTTCCCTGTAACAGGGCATTTTCGCACTTCTCTTTTAAAAATAAAAGATAAAGTCTGGATTCCTTTCAGAGAAACCAGTAACCACGGGAGCCCTCACATGACATTATTTAGGAGGGGAGTTTAATTTGAATGTTTTTAACCATCCAAGCAACGACTGGAGAACATGCTTACGGTATCACCGCAACAGCACTTTTGTGAGAGCACGTGGTTCTCAGTCAGAGAGAGGTGTGTGTCAGACAGCATGCAAGTGGCATACTGATATAAGCAGGACAAGCTGACCCCCAGCTACTTCTGCGGCTCATTTTTTTTTACATTTCTGTCCATGGAATTCCTACACACAGGACAAGTCCAGTTAGAGAGGTGGCTTTCGCAAGGATTTTCCTCTTCATGAACAAGCAGAGTCGGTTCAAAAGAGGAACACATGGGGGTTGAGGCAAATTGGTAGAACACCTATCCTCACTTCCCCTGCTGTCTCTTAGACTCAACCCCAGGGCCGGACTTACAGGTACGAGACATGGGCAACCACCTAGGGTGCCGTGGTCTGAAGGCTGCAGTGGTCAAGAGTCAAGGAGCGTGTTGCGCCTGGGGTGCAAGACCATAGAAAGGAACTCAGGGCAATGGGGGGGAAGTCAGCAGGGCCTGAGGATGATGGGGGGGCCAGTGGGGGAGCCCAGGGAGCCAGCAGGGGCCAGGAAGGATGGGTGGGGTGCCCAGGGAGGCAGCAGGGGCCAGAAGAGCCAAAATACAAGTTTGTCCCAGATAACATTTTCCCTAAGTCTGGCCCTGCTCAACTCTTCCTGGCCTCTGACCAGCTCCTTTGCATTTGAGAAACAAGAGGGCAGCTTTAAAGACACTGATGTTGAAAAGAAACGAGTAGATTATGGATGGGAGAATGACACATTCAAAGTCAAATCTTCTATCCCACTCTCCCCACCTTACCCCCCTACTCATGTCACACTTAAAAACAAATGACCTGTCTTGTAGGGCTATCAACTAAATTATAATTAGAACAATATCATTGAATTACAAAGATATGTGCCAGTCTGTGTGAAATGGAAGCATCTGCTTGGATTCTTTGAGGTGTCCCATCAACAATTAAAAGTGCTTTCGTTCCTAGCGGATAACCCATCTGGCCTGCACTGATGCCTCGGTGCCTGTTGTGCTAAGCTTGCGGGGGCTGGGGGTGCGGGGAGGTAGGGATAGATTGATATTACATTCAGTCTTAAAACATCTCCCATTTGCACACCAGGCACTATGGTGTAGGAGGTTGTATTGGGGTGCATGTAGTGAGGTGTTACAAATGTATGTCTTCTCCTGAATTGTACTTAGATGTGCCTAGCAAATTACAGTATTCCAAATTGCCCTGAGGTCACGAACTACAGTGTAACCTGTTAATAATACACCGAACTGGGCTGAGGAGTCAACCAATTAGAAACTGGGATTTCCAGAACTGGGCTCTGAAGTCTGACCAGGTTAACTTGAATTTGGCAGGGAGGTCATTAATTAATTATGAGAGGAAGAGCATTTTCTGTCTTTCTAGGTTCCTATATGGCTCCCATCCATGGGGTATCTAACCTGCAGAACTGCATTGTATCCATTGCATTGCAACTACACGGCATATGAAGCTAAAATGGAGACATTGTTTATAATTTGGAGGTGTTTGTGACTCCAGTCAGAATATTCTGTAGCGTTCTGAGATTCCTCTCACTATCTAAAGGGATTTGGGCAGGGGTAGGATTTACATCCACTCGATTGCTTTTAGCTGGTTTTCAATTACCATCTTAATTAAGGGATACCCAGGTGACCTGCTCCTATGCTGCTGCCCCATAGTCAACAACTATGCAGGAGCATTAAAACCCAGGGGTCTTATTTCACTGCCTCAGGTGGAACACC
Source organism: Malaclemys terrapin pileata (assembly GCF_027887155.1). NCBI lineage: Eukaryota > Metazoa > Chordata > Testudines > Emydidae > Malaclemys > Malaclemys terrapin. The sequence continues at coordinate 52,441,182 of NC_071513.1, forward strand.
TTGATCCAATTATTCTCTCTCTCATACTGATGCTGGAGGCTGGCAGTGCTGATATTTGCCCATCTCTATGAATGAATTTCCCATAATATATACCATGCAAGGACCTCTTGGCATTAAACAGTAGAAGCAAAAAAAAAAAAAAAAAACCAGCAACACCTTCAACTTATAAAGCATCTTCTCATGGTCTCCCGGCGCTTTAGAGACGTATGGTAACAGAATATCACCAGACGAACAGGGGATGGGAGCGGGGAATGAGGGACACTTCTGCTTTGATTTAAGGAGGGAAAACACATTGCTTTCAGCTGCTTTTCAATTACCATGTTAATTATACCATACCCAGGAAACCTGCTGCTGGACTGCTCCTACCCGCTCAACTGCTGCGGAGTGGGGAGCAAGGAGTGTTGCAAAATATGGGGGACTTCCCCCTTCTGTGCTGCTTCTGCAGCAAACACCTCCCGTCCCCCCGTGGCCCCTCTGCTCTGATCTCAGTGGGATGCTGGTTGACACCCCCACCCCATGGCTGCACTGCTCTGGGTTCAGTGGGATGCTGGTTGACACCCCCACCCCATGGCTGCACTGCTCTGGGTTCAGTGTGGTGCTGGTTGCCCCACCATAGCCCCTCTGCTCTGGGTTCAATGGAGTGCAGGTCACCCCCCCCCACCCCATGGCCCTCTGTTCTGAGCTCAGTGGGGTGCAGGTCCCTGCCTGCTGAGAGGGTTCAGGACTGGGCAGTGACTCTGGACCTTGCTGGATCTGCCAGTCACAGGATCTGAGCCTGGCTGCTGGCACCCGTCCACACCCCATGGCCTGCCTGGCCTGAGCACAGTCTGCTGATTGGTTGCCTGCCCCACCTGCTCACTTCAAGGGGCAGAGCAGCCAATAAGGGGTGCTGCAGGAGGGAGGCAGAGCCCCCGGTAGGGGAGGGAATGGCTGACACCTGTGAGCAATGGGTTAGTCTGACCTCTGTTCCTTCCCCCCCATGTGCAATGGGTTAGTCCATGCCTGCTCCTTCCTCCTTGGCATAGTGGGCTAGTCTGTCCCTGCTCCTCTCTCCTGTGAGCAATGGGTTAGTCTGCCTCCTGTTTCCCCCCATGTGTCATGAGTCAATCTACTCCCTCCTACCCTACTCCTCCTTTCTGCTCTGTTTGTACAGCAGGGGGCGGGTAGGGCTGGAAGGGAGCAAGCAGACCCCCCTGTGGAGCTGCCCCCCCTCCCAGGACTCGGGTGGTGGAGTACCAAACCTCCAGTGCTGCAGAGGAGCGGAGATGGGGCAGGGTGGTGGCTCAGAATTATTGTTGGGTTGGGCCAGATGTGAGGTCTGGACATAGGGATGCAACAAGCACTGATGTGGGGCTGTGGCTGCAGCGCTGATGGTGGCGGGGGCAGAGCTGGGGCACAAAGTTCATTGACAATGGGATGCAATGGCTAGAATCGTGTTTGTCACTATAATGTGTCCTGACTGGGGGTGGGGAGGTCAAAGGTCAGAAAGCAGCTCACACTCCATTATTTAGTCTTTAAAACCAAAATGGGGCCAATCATGATTCTGGGGGTCTGGCTTATGATTTTTGAATGTTTCGGGTTGGCAAAGCTGCAGATGGTACAAGTGCCTCAGACAGTCCCTCGCTCAGCTCTAGGCAGTGCAATATGTCCAAAGGAATTACATGAATAGAACGGTAAGATTACGAAGTCAAGCACTGAAAAGTTAGGAAATGCCTGTGCACTCTTCATTCGGCTCCCTTGTGCGTCTGCATTGTGATAGTGTCTTTAATTACATGAACACATGCTATTTTCTCCACCGGTCTCCTGCCTCAGTCAATGCACAATACAGACAGCATGCTCTGAATGAGCAGCTCTTCAACATTTCTTTTTATCCTCAGCATTCAATGTGTAACCCCATGCATTATATACTGCACACCTTCCCAACGCTTCACTGAATATAGAGTTATTAATTTCCTCCTGGGCCTTTCTGTGGTGCTCTAATCATGGTATCTTAGCTTCTTATGAACATTAATGAATTTACTTTCCAACACCCCTGTGAGAGAGGAGATGTATTTTATTCCCCTTTCTACACACGGAGGACTAAGGCACAGAAAGATTAAGGTTAAAAGTATCCCCTAATTTTGGGTGCCCAATTTGAAATGCCTAGAACCTGATTTAACATTAAATAGCACTTCCTACGTTCAAAGCATAGCTCCTATGGACTTCAGGTGCAGCCCTGAGTGTGAAGCCATTCTGTGTATCGGCACCTAGGTGTCTCAAACAGTATCCAGAACATGAACACCCAGTGACCACCTGTGAGACTGTTGGTGTCTTGCCCAGCATGACGTACACCCAGGACAAACCACCAATGTTGTGTCAGAGGCAGAGAGAGAGAAGCCATATCTCCATATCAACCACAAGACCCTCCTTTCTCTTCCCTGCCTCTTACACCTGGTTTCTGAACATCTTGCATCTGACCTGTAACTCTAAAACCTTTTTAAAATGTGACTGAAGCTGGCCTAATATGCAGCTCAACCAGCCATGTGAATGGAGTACTGTGGGCAATGAATGGCTCAGCCACTGAAAACAGCATTTGGACCATTTCATCTCTGAGTAGCTGGTGAAAATCTAGCCTAGTTTGGGAGTGACTGAGGCTTGGTAGCTGAAAGGTATTTAGTGACCTATGTCAAAAGACTTAGTGATTTCTGTCCAGTTCCTAGGGGACACAGACCTCTGGCCAACTGGTATTAATTAGCCACCAGCCTATCAGTCTCTGCAATGATGCCCCTGACCAAATGGAAACTGTCAACCTGGCATTTTTCCAGAGTACTAAGTTAGCTACCAATGTGTAAAGCAGGGAAGATGCTCCAAATCAGAAAGCGTTCCAGAGGGCTCATGCTGTACCCAGGGCTGTGCAGGGCTGCCAGTGGGAGGAACCCCAGGACGGGCAAGATGTATCGGAGCTGTGGCCACTCACTCAGGTATGGACATTGATTGAATACGCACTCATGTAACCAGAAACTTTACAAGTTGCAGCCTATGCATTAAGCAGGAATCTATATATGGCCTTAAATAAGCAGACCCCTGCTGAGCTTCCACATCATGTGAGATTAAGGCAGACCTGCACCTTTGTCTTAAAATAACCACACAATTTCCCCCCCTGCTGTGGAAACAGGGCCGTTAGTCTGCACAGTCACGAGAAGCAGGAACAGATTATAATGGAGACAGCTCCTGTTTACACACATTTGTCTTCAGCACTTAGTCATCTCAACAGGGAACAGCCATAAACGGAGGCACAGCCAGTTTGCTGTTGGTTACAAGATGGACATCCTAAATGATGAGCATTAGCTAATGCGGAAAGCCGAGTGGGGAGGGGAACGGTCAACTTGGAGCTGCCCTGGAACTGTTTGGAGGATCTAGCACTCCCTTGGGAAAGGTTTAACGTGTATTGTAGTTTCAAGGAGTCGTGGTGGGACCCCAGTCCCCAGCTGCCTGGCAGCACGGTGGCTGCACTACATGCTCTCAAGTGTGCCATATAAGTGCTCCCAGCACTCAGCTCTCTGGGGGTCCCAATAGCTCTCACCCACTTCCAATAAGAGAGGGGCTTTCTGTGCTAGTGCTGGTCCCCTTGGTACAAGTGTTGTGCATTACAAACAGAAAGAGAAACCCAGCAGTGCCCGGCCAGCCCCTAGCACAAGCCAGGCCAGGGGTAGGAGAAGTAAGAAGGTGCCTATGTAATCCCTCTGCGCTGCCTGCAGGCACAGCCCTGTGTCCTGCTGCTGCAGCTACCACTTGCCCCCTGCCAGCAACAAGGTGTGTCTTGACACAGCTTTCAGGCTCTCCACTTCCAGTTCTCAGGCTGCCGGCTATCCCTGGCTCCAGCCTGCTGCTGTTCCTCCACAGCCTCTGGCTCCCTCCTGAACCAGGTCCCCTCTGAGCCCAGCCCTGCCCTTCCCTTCCCTCCCACAGGTGCTGGCTGCCTGTTGCATTGGAACTGAATGCAGAAGCCAGCAGGGTCATTACAGAATAATTTCTTACCCAACCCCCCATGTACTCACATTGTATTCTCTGTGCCAGCAATGCTGATCACCTAAAGCTTTGTATATAGTGTTAAGCCCACCATTTCCAAAACTCCCGGTCACTTTTACAAAAGTTTACCCTGGCTTCAAAAGTCAGGCAACCAAACCCATAATTAGGCACCTAAACAAACATGGCTTAATTTTAAGAGGTGCCGGGCACCCAAAACTACCACTTCTAGGGGCCTAATGATGGATTCAGGTGTTTAGCTAGGCACGCCAAGTGTGATGGGGGTGTCCCTGAGTGGGTTAATGAGGGCCAGATGGGGCCAGTTAACCTTATCTGCTGCACCTGGAGGGGAGCTAGGACTTGATTGGGCCTAATGGCAGATGAAGTTCAGCTGGGGGAGGAGCTGAGCTAGGATTATAAAACAGAAAGTGAGAGCAGGTCTGTAGGGAGGTGGTCTGCAGTCACTCAAGGGAAAGGAAGTAGGCCAGGGACAAGGAGGCCATTTGGGCTGGGGTGAGGGAGAGCCCACCCACCCTGGGGCTTTGTCTGGACTGTCTTCAGCAGGAGACTGAGAAGGGTGAAGTAGCCACAGGGAGCAGAGGAATCTCTGGTGGTAAACCAGAGCTAGGCCAGGAGCTAGAGAGGTGATGTAGGAAGGAGCCCTGGGAAACAACCCCAGGGTCTGAGACAGGGTCTGGAGTAGTGGGGAAGGCAGCGCAGGGACTGGAGACTTGCAATGGAAGGCTGTCTGACACAGCGTGTGGACAGCTTGTCTGGTGGGACTTTGTTATCCCAGAAGGGGGGGGCACTACACAGTGACCTGGCTGGAGGGTTGAATCACGAAGGGAGAGTGGGACCACAGCATGAGCAATTGATGGCAGGGGGTGCCATATGGGGTGAAAGCTAATTCCCAGACCTAGCCACAAGGAGGTGCTCCAGTGGTGAATGAGGCCCTATATACCAAGCTTAAAAGTTTTGGCCTTAATCCTTTACGGTAAGTATTTCCCTGCCTTGTCCTTTCAGCGATGCCACCGTGCTTTGGGACAACACAATTACTCCCATGGTAACAGTGTCTCATGTGGCTTAAATTGGACAGTCGGATGCCCACAAAACAGCCTTGCTAGGGACTGGTGAATCTTGTTGATAGCACACTTTCTGGGCGAGATTATCTGGGTGTAGGGAGACTGGTGGAGCAGTGGCGAAGGGGGCAAGTCTTCCTCACAAACTCAAACACAGCTGAGCTTGAACCTTTCAGGAGCCCTGACAGTGCCCACTAGCTGCTTTCTTACCCTCCCTGGCTCAGAAGCAGGGTCACTGAAATTATACAAGAACAGCAGCTTGTGTGGTGGTTTTGGCCTAGCTAGAAAAGTCTGGTGTAAGTGACCTGCCTGGCGTCCCACAGGTACTCAGGGATAAAATCCAGTTCTCCAGGGCAGCATTCAACTGCCTTAAACATGTGATCATCCTTTCTGTTCCAGCAAACCCCTGCCTCGTTCATTACTCACCTTCCAACTTGTGCAACAAATGAGGCAGGGGTCCTAGAGCCAACAACTGCTTTCACTGCATATCCTTGATTGAACCCCAGGTCAGGTCTACTCCATGCAGTGAATGAGAAGAAACAGCAGTACGGGAGAAATAGGCTCCCAGTTCTGGGGCCTTAACACACAGCAGCTCAGAGCTGCAACTGCAGGGAAAGTCAAGCTCAGTTCCTGGCTGGACCATGCTCCGTGTGCCTAGAGTCTTCAAGGAATTGAACTGTGAAGCAAGTCTCTATTGAGAATGTGCAATTTTTCAATGGCCAAATTTGAGCAGATTTTCATGGGGATGGCAAAAGGCAAATTCCTTACACCCTGCCAACTTTCAAATCCTTGCTCCAAAGCATGGGGAGTCTCACAGAAAAGATCACCAAAATTTTTGAACATGGGTAAAACAAAGTATTTCCCCCTAGTTTCCTTCTCAGAAAAGGGTTGACCATTTTGGCTGATTTTATCTATAACATACCACCGTGAGGCAGACACCCAGCATGGAAAATTTCAGTGCCATCAGTTAAAGTCTGGCAAAGTTATAATCAACAGAAAACAGGGACTTATAATGGGAAGTGTCAGGCAACCTTATTGTGAGAGGGCAGACGGGCCCCACACTGCAAGAAGGTAGTTAATGAGGGCCTGTGGCTCTAAATGGCCCCACCCCACTGATGTCGGGTGTGGAGTTTAAAAGGAGAAGGCCTTAGTTTGTGGCTGTGCAGGAAGAGGAGCAGAGCTCTGCTTCTCCCTTGGCGAGGGAAGCCTGGTTTCAGGCAGGAGTCTGAGACAGCTGTCTGCCTGGATGAGTGTCAGAATGCATAGGATGAGCAGGCCCAGAGAAATGGACCCAAAACTGTGTGAAGACAAGCCTGAGTAGAAGGATGGGGTGCTACCAAGGTCTCCTGCTTCTGAGTTTGTAGCATGCCTTTGCCTTTGGACGGGGCAGGATTGAAGCACCGCGACACTGGATGCTGTGAAAGGCAGCAACTGGCCATGGGAGACCTTGTGACAGGGTGACTAGTGTGATGGGTTCAGTCACAGAGACCCCTTTGGCACTGTCACCTGATGTGCTGAGACTACCGCTGAGTCTTTTTTCTCTCCTTGGGCCTCCAGAACCCTGCCTTGTTGAGCCAGACATGCCAGTCTCCTCCAATACAGACCCAGGGTCTGAACCATGCGCCCCAAAGCTGCAGACTTAACTGAAAACAGCTTAAGAAGTGCTCCTGTCTCCAGCACCCAGACAACCAACTCCCAATGGAATCCAAACCCCAAATAAATTTATAAACTCTTTATAAAGTTTATGCAGGGTAAACTCATAAATTGTCCACCCTCCATAACACTGATAGAGAGATATGCACAGCTGTTTGCTCCCCCAAGTATTAATTACTTACTCTGGGTTAATTAATAAGCAAAAGTGATTTTATTAAATATAAAAAGTAGGATTTAAGTGGTTCCAAGTAATAACAGACAGAACAAAGTAAGTTACCAAGCAAAGTAAAACAAAACATGCAAATCTAAGCCTAATACAGTAGGAAACTGAATACAGGTGAATCTCACCCTCAGAGATGTCCCAATAAGCTTCTTTCAGAGACTGGACGCCTTCCTAGTCTGGGTCCAGCAATCATTCACACCCCTGTAGTTACCGTTCTTTGTGCCAGTTTCTTTCAGGCATCTCTTGGGGGTGGAGAGGCCATCTCTTGAGCCAGCTAAAGACAAAATGGAGGGGTTTCCAGGGCCTTTTATATTCTTTCTCTTGTGGGCAGAAACCCCTTTGTTCTCCTGTGCAAAATCACAGCAAAAGATGGAGTTTGTAGCCACCTGGACAAGTCACATGTCCATGAATGATTCAGCTTGTTGCAGGCCGAAACCATTGTTTACATGTTAGTTTGACCATTCCCAGGAAAGCTCAGATGTGGATTGGCATCTCCCAAAGTCCATTGTCAGTTAAGTGTTTCTTGATTGAGCTCTTACTGAGAATAGTCCTTTCTCAAGAAGCTGACCAAATGCTTCACTGAGGCTACTTAGAATCAAACACATTGAGACACAAGTACATAGCCAATATTCATAACTTCAAATACAAAAATGATACACACATACAGACAGCATAATCATACCCAGCAAACTACAACCTTTCCATAGACATCCCACTTGACCTCCTCTGTACAAGCCCTGGTGCAGCCATAGGACCCTGGTTGCAACAATGATCTATATGGTCACAGTTCATGTCAATAACATCACAACTAGTGCTCTGATGGGCCACAAGGGGGCACCACAGAGGTGGTACTCATTAATAGGTAGTGCTCCTAGCCCTGCCAATGATATGGCATATAAGCACACCTCAGTCTAGCCTTTCCAAGAAAGGGGCTGAGAGGACTGCACAGTGACACTACAGCTGCACGTAAATGTTCACATTCCAAACTAGCCTGGCCTTTGTGCTTTGATGGGCCTGTGTCGCTCAGAGGCATTTCTACCATTTTGTTTGTGCTGTTACTTCACTACAGCGATAGGCCATTTGTGAGGTCAAAGCCTGCTTCCACTCGGCCATGAAGCACTTTCCTGTGAGCAGCACATTCTGCTTTCCAGCCATCTCTCATGCGAAGACCCAATCTGTTGGTGCTCGCAAGAGAGGAGAGGAACATACCGCACTACTGTACTTACAGTCATATTTTTAGACATGCCTTTTATTTTTAGCTGCAAGCAAGAAAACCATCCACACCTGGTAATGAAAACGAGACATTGTCCTCTCACCTGCCCAACCCACCCCTTTGTCTGTTTCTTCCGCCTGGTGCATCTTCTCAGAATCCTTGATTTTGAGCTCTTGGGAGCAGGGAATTGGCTGCGCAGCACCTCCTAGCACAACCGGACACTGATCTTTGACTGGGGCCTCTAGAAGCTACTATAATACAAATAATTAGTCATAATAAATTAGGATGAAACCAAGCCCTTCCCTCCATGACAAAATGTCTTGGGTAATTTACTCATTGCATGACCACGACCTACCCTGACTCAGATACATACCCAGTCAGTCCTTCCGTTCCTGAATAATCTCATCCTACTTATGCGGGCATTGCTGTCAACTCAGGTGTGAAATAGAACATTCTATTCTGAGATAGACTGTGAGGGGCTAAAAACCTAACCCTCCTGCCCCAGAGCAAACCAAGGGCTCATTTCCTTTGCAGAATCTAAGAGCAGCTGCCTAGTCTCTGGACAGAGTGTTGTCAGTGTCAGAACCATCCTGCCACTTCTCTGCAACACTGTCACCCAAGCTGCTGGCAAGAGGGCACTCCCATTAGATAAGAGGCACCTGTACAGATAGCCATGACAAGCAGCAATTATTGCACTGACAGAATATAAATTGTGAGCTGTTTTGAAAATATTTGTGAAGCAGCAGAAGTAGGCGTAATTACACATAAAAATGTATCTCCTTTATAGACTTTTAATTATCTACTCAGGTGAACCATAATTTGAGGAGAAAAGCTTTAAATATATTTTTCTTTAATAAAAAAAATGGAATTGGTAGGCCAGGATTATGATGCAATTAAGTGAAGAGGCGATGCATCTGGATTTCTGAGTTATAGCACAAGGGAGCAGCAAATCCCTGGTGTGCTGATCCCAGTGTGACGGTGTGCCCCATAAGGCTTTATGGAAATATGCTTATGAATGTATATATATGACAGAACTGGAATATGTTTTATGCTACATATGCCATGTAACATATCTCTGTAAAGGTTATGATCTACTGAATCTATTCATCCTATTTGTATGCATGTGTCATTGTTGTATTCGAAGTTATGAATATTGGCTGTGTACTTGCTTGATTTCTAAGTAGCCTTAGTAAAGCATTTGGTCAGCTCCTTGAGAAAGGAATGTGCAAATGAAGTGCCCAATCAAGAAACACTTAAAGGACAATGAATCTTGGAAGGCTCCAATCCACATAAGAAGTCTACCTGAGGACGTTCAGGGTAGCATGTAAACAATGATTGCTGCCTGTAAAAACTGAGTCATGCATGGACATGTGACTTGCCCAGGTGACTCCAAAACTCCATCTTGGAGCTGGACTTTGCATAGGAGAGAGGAGAGGGACTCCACCCACAAGAGAAAGTCTATTTAAACCCCTCCATTTGCTCTTCAGCTGGCTCAAGAGGTGGCCTCTCCACCCCCAAGAGATGCCTGAAAGAAACTGGCACAAAGAACGGTAATTACGGGGGTGTGAGTGATTGCTGGACCCAGACTAGAAGGAGACTAGTCTGTAAAAGGAAGCTTACTGGAATACCACTCAGGGTGAGGTTTTGTTTGCATTCTGTTTTCTTACTGTATTAAACTCAGACTTGCGTGTTTTATTTTATTTTATTTTACTTGGTAATTCACCCTGTTCTGTCTACTACTTGGAACCACTTAAATCCTACTTTCTATATTTAATAAAATCACCTTTTACTTATTAATGAACCCAGAGTATGTATTAATGCCTGGGGGGGGGGGCAAACAGCTGTGCATATCTCTTCATCAGTGTTATAGAGGGCGAACAATTTATGAGTTTACCCTGTATACGTTTTATACAGGGTAAAACGGATTTATTTGGGGTTTGGACCCCATTGGGAGTTGGGCATCTGAGTGTTAAAGACAGGAACACTTCTTAAGCTGCTTTCAGTTAAGTCTGCAGCTTTGGGGCACATGGTTCAGACCCTGGGTCTGTGTTGGAGCAGACTGGTGTGTCTGTCTCAACAAGACAGGTGCTGGAGTCCCAAGCTGTCAGGGAAAGCAGGGGCAGAAGTCGTCTTGGCACATCAGTTGGCAGCCCCAAGGAAGTTTCTGTGATCCAACCTGTCACACCCAGCTTTGCTACTTAACAGCCATATGCTCTTGGGCGAGTCACTTCATCTCTTTGTACCTCCGTTTCCCCTCCCATTCTTTAACTGTCTTGTCTAACTAGATTGTAAACTCCTTGGGATTGGGACTGCTTCTTACTGGGTGTACAGCCCTAGCACAATGGGACCTTGATTGTGACTGGAGCCTCTAGGTACTGCTGTTATACCAATAAATAATAATAAACAGCTCTGTTAACAATAAACATTAGCTCTGCTGGATTAATGTAGTAGCGATGACATGGTGACAATCATGTTTTCACCTTTTGCTGTTGTTTTGGTCTCTACATCCAGTACATATCCTTAGAGGTGATTTGGGTGTAGACAGAACCTCCATAGAATCTGGCCTTGCAAGTGACAAGTGTGAATAAGGGGAAATGATGTTTGTTTGGCAGGGATATTCTCAGAATACCTCAGTTCAAAGCCACATGCCCATGTCATTCAGAAGTGGAACAATCCAAGTAATGCACAGACAAGAGGAAAAGTCCATTAGAAATGAGGGAGAGGCCAAACAGCTTCTCCCACAAACCATTGGCATCTTTTTGTCTGTGAGACGGTGGGCACTGCAGCCTATGATGTTGATGGTTTGCAATATCTCATGTGACTGAATAGTCCAATCCGAGATTTGCATGATCTTTGGCAGTTAATGCAAATGTATGTATCTTGGTTGGGAGCCACTTGCTTCCTATGGGCACTTTTCTCTCCAACCCTTAGGAGCCAGCTTCTGTCATGGACTTTGATGGAGATGATGGTGCCACTTGTTATGATCACTTGCCAAGGTTTCCGATTGGTCAGGATCAATTCCAAATTCCTTCATATCATGCTTGCATGTGTGTTTATAGCAAAGCTTGGGATGTCCTGTTGTTCTTGTGCCCTCTGATAGCCTCCCCCCACCCCCGTATAGCATGTCCTTGGGTATGCGTCTGTCTTCCAAGCTATTTAGATGGTCCAGTCTTTGCTTGAGCAGGGCTGTCACACTTGGTAAATCTGCCCTTTCAAGAACCTCTGTGTTGGTAACTTTATCTTGCCATTTGGTGTTGAATATGCGGCGTAAACAACATAGGTGGAAACTGCTTAACTTTTTCTCCTGATGAGCATAAGTTGTCCATGTTTCCCCACCATACATGAGAGTGCTGAGGACGCAGGCTTGGTACACTAACATTTTGGTCTTAATGGTAAGCTTTGAGTTGTTCCATGCTCTTTTAGTCAGTCTGCTAAAGGTGGTGGCAGCCTTTCCAATGCGAATGTTTAATTCTTCATCCAGTGACAGGTTGGTGGTTACTGTAGAACCTAAGTAGCTGAGCTTTTGGACTACTTCTAGCAGGTTTGCATTTCAGGTGATTGAAGGATCTTGTGGAACCCCCTGTCCTAATACAACTGTTTTCTTAATGATGATGGTGAGAGCAAATGCCTGACAAGCCCTTGAAAGGCAGTCCATGAGTTCTTGTAGTAAATCTTCATCGTGGGCTATGAGGGCAGCATCATCAGTGAATAAAAGTTCCCTGATTAGCATCTTTTCGACTTTAGTCTTTGCCTTAAGTCAGGACAGGTTGAAGAGTTTCCCATCCGATCTTGTGTGGAGATACACTCCATCTTTCATGTCCTTAAACATACAGTTCAGGAGTTCCAAGAAGAAGATTCCAAAGAGTGTAGGGGCAATCCCTGCTTCACTCCTCTTTTCATCTCAAAGCTGTCTGAAATGGACCCGTCAAACTGGATAGTTGCTCTCATGTTGTCATGGAATGAACGTATAATACTTAACAGGGTTGGTGGGCATCCTATCTTTTCTAGTATTGCAAATAAACCTGCTCTGCTGATTGTGTCAAATGCTTTGCTTAGGTCCATAAAGGTGATGTACAATGGTTGGTTTTGCTCTCTGCACTTTTCTTGGAGCTGTCGCAGAGAAAATATCATGTCTATAGTTGATCTTCCAGCTCTGAATCTGCATGGTGATTCGGGGTAGATATGATTCGCCAACTGTTGTAGGCACACTAAGATGACTTTTACAAAAGCTTTTCCTGCTACTCTTAGTAGCGAGATACCCCTGAAGTTGTTGTTATCACCTTTTTCACCTTTATTTTTACACAAAGTGATGATGTTTGTGTCGCACATCTCTTGTGGTACTTCACCCTCTTTCCAGCATTTCAGTAGCAGCTGATGAAGATATGGTAATAGGCTGTCTTTCCCGCAGTTGAGGATTTCCGCTTGGATGCCATCTTTTCCAGGAGCCTTGCCACTTGATAGCAAATCAATGGCCTTGCTGAGCTCTTCTTTAGTTGGCTCCACATCTAGCTCTGACATGACCTGCAGAGTTGGTAATTGGTTCAGTGATCTGCTGGCAATGTTTCCTTCTTGTGCATATAGCTCTGAATAGTGTTCAGCCCAATGAGACAACTCTTGGCTTTTATCTGTGATGATTTCAGTGCTGTGCAATTTGAGATGGGCAACCTTGTTGACAGTGGAGCCTAGAGCTTTCTTTCGGCCGTTGTACAACTTCAAGGTTTCTTGTATCTAAGGCTGTCTGTATCTCTTCATAGAGCTTGGTCCAGTAATGATTTGCACAGCATCTCCTTTCTCTCTGTACCTTGGTTTTTGCATGTCAAAGTCTCATTTTGGTGCTCTCTGTTGGCTTCTTATTATGTTCCAGATACGCTGTGTTCTTAATGTTGATGAGAGGTAATAGTCCCACTTCATTTTCTTCGAACCAGTCCTTTTTTGATGGCCTCTGTGACGTTGTGCAGTCTATATGGTTTTATAAAAACATAATAAGTGAATATAATGTAACTGGAATATGCTTCATGCAAAAGGTCTCTTGTAAGGTATCATTACAAAGCTTATAATCTACTGAGTGTGATCATCCTATTTGTATAAATGTACCATTCTTGTATCTAAAACTAGACATATGAAATTTAACTCTAAGGGCCTATTGCAATTATGCAAAGTGTGGGCCATTAATAGTGGTTTGGAATCTTGATGACTCCCATTAACCAGGACCATTGTCTGCAGATAGCTGTGTTTACCTGTTAATCTTCTTGTATATGTGTGTGCTGGCAAGTGGGCAATGAAGTCTTGCAGTGACATGTGATCATGTCACCTGACCTGGAATCCATCTTTAACCTGGTGCTTTTCCAGTGAGGGGGGGTGGAAACCCAGAGGGACAAAGGGTTCCTGCCTTATGCAAAAGATATATAAAGGGGTGGAAGAGAACAAAGGGGGAGAGGAGCCATCATGAAGAATCCCCTAGCTATCACCTGAGCTGGAACAAGAGCTGTACCAGGGGAAAGAATTATGCCCAGGCCTGGAAGGTGTCCAGTCTGAGAAAAAGCTTACTGAAGTATCTCTGAGGGTGAGATTATCTGTATTCAGTTTGATTAGACATAGATTTGCGCATTTTATTTTATTTTGCTTGGTGACTTACTTTGTTCTGTCTGTTACTATTTGGAACCACTTAAATCCTATTTTCTGTATTTAATAAAATCACTTTTTTTCTTATGAATTAACTCAGAGTATGCATTAATACCTGGGGGAGCAAACAACTGTGCATATCTCTCTATCAGTGTTATAGAGGGTGAACAATTTATGAGTTTGCCCTGCATAAGCTTTATACAGGGTAAAACGGATTTATTTGGGTTTAGACCCCATTGGGAGTTGGGCATCTGAATGCTAAAGACAAGCACACATTTGTGAGCTGTTTTCAGGTAAACTTGCAGCTTTGGGGCAAGTGATTCAGACCCTGGGTCTGTGTTGGAGCAGACGGGCGTGTCTGGCTCAGCAAGACAGGGTGCTGGAGTTCTGAGCTGGCAGGGAAAACAGGAATAAAAGTAGTCTTGGTACATTGGGTGGCAGCTCCCAACGGGGTTTCTGTGATCCAACCCGTCACAGCCTCTTTCTCCCAAATGTAGCTAAAGCAGTTTCTTGAATTGTTGTTCTTAAATCTTCCCAAAATTCCTCTGTCTTCTCTGGTACTGACTTCCCATGCATGCTAAGTTCAAAAGCCTTCATAAACTCCTTGCATTTCCTCTGTTTTTTGATGTTAGTAGTGTTGATTTTAGGCTTGCTCCTAGATTTTGCTCTATATAATTTCTTGGCTGTAATCTTCAATTTGCTAATAATCAAGGAGTGGTTGGTGTCACAATCAGAACTGTGGAACATGCGAGTGTTCTGCACTGAGAGTAGGTCTTTCCTCCTGATGATAACAAGGTCTAGTTGTATCAAGTCATGAGAAGAATACCATCAACTGAGCTACTTTTTCTCCTCGGGGACTTCAATGCAAGAGTTGGCACACACAACAATTCATAGCCAGGTTGCTTAGAATATTTTGGCATCGGCAAGATGAATGAGAATGGCCAACAACTTCTTGAATTCTGCGCCCAAAACCAAATGTGCATTACCAATTCATATTTTAGCAAAAACAGCACCACGAAGTGGACATCCATGATCAGGCCACTGGCTCCCATAAACACCTCCTTCAAACACAAGGAATGCCTGGGTGCATAGACGAGGCATGGGATAGAGCACTTAATTTTTCCCCTCTGTGTTGGTGGTTCAAGTTCAACGGGACTGAGCATTGACTGAAAAGTGTTACCAGCTGTCAGTCGAGGTGAAATACGAATTGGTGGTCTCAGAACAGCTCCCCCTAGGATAGGTGTACACATGCAGAAATACCACCCTCACCCCCATCACCAAAAGAAAAACACTGTCACAATTACTATTCTTAGCAGAATCCATGAACTCACCCCTGCTGCAATGCATGCAGAAAACTGCCGTCCAATAGCAGCTAAGCAGGTGGTGAATTGTAACTAGCACTGCTGATGCTAAAACACCCTATTATTGTTACCCTAACTCCCCACTTCCCACTCACTTGTTTGTTCCGCCCACTGGTTCCATCTTGTCTTGTAGCCTGAGAGCTTTTCGGGCCATGGACCGTCATTCACGGGGGTTGGGATTTTCAGATGCCCGCAGTGTTGTCCGAACACTGTTCCCATTGAAGTCAAGGAATCAGTTACCACTGACTTTAGTGTGAGCCACCTTTGAGCATCTTTAAAAATCTCCCCCTATCTGTTTGTCTGGGAGGGAGGGGGTGACGTAGGAGCACAAGCCAGTACTTTCAAGAAGGTGTCAAGTATCAGAGGGGTAGCCATGTTAGTCTGAATCTGTAAAAAGCAACAGAGGGTCCTGTGGCACCTTTAAGACTAACAGAAGTATTGGGAGCATAAGCTTTCATGGGTAAGAACCTCACTTCTGAAGTGAGGTTCTTACCCATGAAAGCTTATGCTCCCAATACTTCTGTTAGTCTTAAAGGTGCCACAGGACCCTCAAGAAGATTTGTGTTCCTAAGCCACTTAGATGTTTTAAAAATTCCACTCCCAGGCTCTAGCACAATGGGGCCTGGGGTGGTTGAGGCCACACTGTAAATAATAGCTGATAGTGGAGTGTGAACTGCTTTCTCACCCCTAGAAATGATCCCTCTGGGTCTCCCCAGCAGGATGGGGACGCTCCTGGACCTGTTCTGTGGTTAAACACTGGAGGCCAGTGACATGGCACCATTCCCAACCCTCACATTCAATGATAATGCAAACTCCAGCTGCTCTTCCTCTCCGGCCTCACAGACAGTCTGTTGGGGGCTCTATCCCCTGGGTCCCTTCCCTGAGGCTGAGTCCACTCCTCCTCTTTGAGACGGTGCAGCTTCATTATGCAGCCAGACTGAGTTATAAAACGTATGATGCTGTCAAAACAATGGCAAGGTACTTCTGTGCATTGTTGCTGGAAGCATAATATAAAATAGGAGGTTGACTGTCATTTATAAGAACATGGGAAGGATAATGTATTTGCTGCAATGATACTATCCAGACAGCAGGGAAATAATGGACTGTACATTATCTCCTCCTGGAAAGGGCAGGCTGGATATTTTAATAACAAAACTATTGCAGCCTTTAACACTGTGTTGCTGCCTTCACTCTACAGAACTCCACGTGGTCTGGGATTTGGTGACAATAATAATAGCCCGCTCTTCTCTAGTGCTGTTCTCCTGTCAATCGCAAAGCATTTTATAAAGGAGTATACCAGGATGGCTTACCCATGGGCTGGAGGCCTTGGGGCTAAGCCATCCCTGATTAGAGGATGAGCCACAGCTGGGTTGAATGAGGTGCTCCCAGAATCATAAAAAGAGCAGGAAGTTGCAGTAAAGGAAAGAAAGGGGGCCAGGAAAGTGCAGTGAGCAAGAAGGCACCTGCCGGGCCCTGGCCTGAGTCAGCAGTAGGGTTGCCAACTTTCTACTCACACAAAACCGAACACTGTTGCCCTGTCCCCCCTTCTCTGAGGCCCTGCCCCTTTTTTGAGGCCCTGCCCCTGCTCACTCCATCCCCCCTCCCTCTGTTACTCGCTCTGTCCACCCTCACTCACTTGATCATTTTTATCAGGCTGGCTCAGGGTGTTGGGGTGCGGGAGGGGGTGAGGACTCTGGCTGGGGGTGCGGGCTCTGGGATGGGACTGGGGATGAGAGGTTTGGGGTCTAGGAGGGTGCTTCGGGTTGGGACTGAGGGGTTTGGAGGGCGGGAGGGGGATCAGGGCTTGGGCAGGGGGGTAGGGGCATGGGAGAGGGTCATGGGTGCAGGCTCCAGGTGGCACTTACCTCAGTCAGCTCCCAGAAGCAGCGTCATGGCCCCCCTCTGGCTCCTACACGGAGGCGCAGCCAGGCAGTTCTGCACGCTGCTCCATCCACAGGCACTGCCCCCTCAGCTCCCATTGGCCATGGTTCCTGGCCAATGGGAGCTGCGGAACCGGCACTTGGGGTGAGGACAGCATGCGGAGTCCTCTGGCTGCCCCTACACATAGGAGCCAGAGGGGGGCATGCCTCTGCTTCCAGGAGATGCGCAGAGCCAAGGCAGGCAGGGTCCCTGCCTTAGCCCCGCTGCGCCGCCAACTGGACTTTTAACGGTCCGGTCAGTGGTGCTGACTGGAGCTGCCAGGGTCCCTTTATGACCGGGTGGTCCGGTTGAAAACTGGACACATGGCAACTCTAGTCAGCAGGGAAACAAAGCCGAAGAGGCAGAAGGGAGTGGGAGACAGTACTCTAGGCAGGGAGGCTAGGAGAGGCCCTGCCTAAGCAGTGGAAAGACTGTAAAGGCCGGCTGGGATGAAGCCGGTGAGTTTGTTTAGTGCTATTTTGAGTTAATCAGGGAAGAGACTCTGAACTGCTTGGGGCCTACCGGGCCCCTGGTAGGGAACTTTTGAGTGTGAATGCTGAAAGGGCCCTGGAGAGAGGCCTTTGGCCACAATGGGGTGCTTGGGAGGTAGCTGCCCATGCTGCAGGAGGTCACTGGCATTCTTCCCTTTTTACAGATGGGGAAACCGCGGCACAGAGTGGCAAAGTGACTTGCCCAAGGTCACCCAGAAAACCCTTGGCACAGCTGGGACTAGAGCCCTGGTCCTCTTGAGTCTAGTGCCCTATCCACTGGGCCCTGTGTCTCTGACAAGGCAGGCCTAAAGCAACTCCCTTGCTACCTTTGCCCAGGGCAGGTAAGAGCAGCTAGAAACGCTTGCTGACAGGCCCTAGAGCTGAGCTCTTAGACTGGAGCGCTCGAAGTGCCTATGGCAGCTAGGCATTCAACCCTACTGAAATGCAGCTAACTTTTTTAGGCTCCTTTGGGCATCCCAGCCTGCAGGACTGCACACTGGCAGCCCCTGACTGGTGCCAGAGCCTGAGCTTGTTGGCAACACAGAGGGTTATCTGGGGTGCTTACACAGTCATTTGCTTGATTCTTGAATGAAAGGGGGAGATTTCCCTATGCTGCTGCTACTATAGTAAATAATAGTAGCTGTATTCTGCCCTTCCACTTGGAATCTCAAAGCATGTGACAAACACTGAGCCAAACCTCACAGCTGTCTTGGGAGACCCGGTGGGGGAGGTGATAGCTTCAATTGTGGGGAGAGAGAAGCTTTGGAGCCACGCAGAGCTCTTCTGTCCTGGGAGGTATGTAAGGAACCGTCAACTGTAGAAACGGGAATTGCCAGATCAGGTCAAACCTGAGCAGCATCTAGTGCAGGATCCTGTCTCTAACCTGCCGGCATCCGCTGCTTCTGAGGAGAGTGCAGGAATCTTGCAGTGGGCAGTTATGAGTTAACCTGGCTGTGGGGAAAGACTCTTCCTTATGAACATAGGCTCTGGGACAGCATCTTCTCAGCCTCTTCTCCACTCGCTCACTTTCCACTGCAGCTGCTGGGCTTCTCGGCTCTATGGCAGATCTCTGGATGGCTCTTTTTTCTCAGAGGTTGACCTGATGCAGCTCACCGGTTTTGCTTCTCTAGTCTTTCAGTTCCACTCCATGTTACTGCCCAGCCACACCCCAGACAGGTGTTACAGTCAGCAGGTATCTCCTGGGCCCAGCCCCACTGCAGTGGTTCTTTTGGGTGCCTAGTTACTTCATGTCCATAATTCCTTCTCCCCTAGCCTGCCAGACATTTTTTCTTACTCCTTATGATTCAAAGGTCTCTTAGATCATCCCCAGGATGGGCTGCTTAGGGCTCCAGGTTTTTTGCCCATCCATAGGCCCAAGAATCTGACCTTCCCCACCCCCCTTCCCTCTCCCCGAGGTGAACAGCACACCATTCCTTCTTACCAACGAGATTTCAGAGAGAGGAACATGTGCCAGACTTTATTATTTTTATGGCCGTAGCACCTCAAGGCCACACCTGAGATGAGGGGTATATTTCTCTGGACACTGTAAAAACACGTAGTAAGAGACATTCCCTCTCTTGAAGCTCTTATAATGTAAATAGCAACACAAATAGGAGAAACTCAAAAGCTTGTCTCCCCACACCAGAAATTGGGCCAATAAAAGATATTACCTCCCCCACCTTGTCTCTCTAACATCCAGGGACCAACAACACTGCGTAGCACAAAACAAATAGGAAACAGAGATGGTGATTTATAGCAGTGCTGGGATTAGAACCCCGCTCTCCTAAATCATGCACTGCTACATTACACACAGGGACTCCCTTACTTTACCCTCTCATGAAACAAGCTAAAAGCTCAGACAACAGGTTGCATTCAGCAATGCACATGCTTTTCCAGAAGGAAAGAAGGTCTCGGCCTATCTGCAATTCCTCCACAATAATGAATGTCAAGCACTTTGCAAACAGAGGAGCTAAATGTCAGATCCAGTCCCTACAGATCCAGTCCCTTGTTATAAATTGAATTATCAGCCAAGCTTTTCTGTTTCATTCCCACTTTCTCAGTCGATAAACAGTATCCATCATATCATCACGCTCTGAAGCAAAACCAGAAGCCAGTTTTCTTCACGCTACTAAGAAAATCGTCCCTGATGTCTTCATCCTCTTTGTTGGAAATCCTAAAACTCTTATGGTCACTCGACTTCACATGATATAAACAAGTCTAGCTCCACTGAAGTCAATGGAACTAAGTCAGCTTACATCAGCTGAGGATCTGGCCCTTAAATTTCATCATCTCTTGTATCTCGCATGTTTCAGTCTCTTAACTTCCAGATCTAGAATATAGTAGTCCCCTTCCGCTGTGCAGTGAATATGCTCTAGCTGAAAGACAGTAGGAGGCAGTCATTTTTAGCCAGAGCTGCAGGCTGTAGTGAGTAATTGTTGCACAGCTGCACTAGGTTTTTGCACAAGACTTGTGCATGTTTTCAATTATCTTTTAACCTTTTCAAAAATTGAAATAGATTGAACTCCTCTAGGTGTTCACTGTAAGGCCTGTGTTCCAGTCACAACATCTTTTGGCTCTTATCTCAACCTTTGCTAATTTTTTGACATCCTTTCTAACAATGTGAACAACAGAACTGGGCGCTGATCCTAGCTGTGGTCTCATCCGTCCATGTGCAGAGGTAATATAATCTCCCTTTTTCTCTGTATTCATCTCTCTGTGCACCCAGGGATCATGTTAGCCCTTCTCGCCACAGCATCACACATGGAGCTCATGTTCAGTTGGTTATCTACAAAGACCCCAAAGTTGGGCTTGGTGTAGCTGCTTCTAAGAGTACAGTCCCCCCCGTCCTCTAGGTCTGGCCTACAGCTAGGCATAAAGAATTCACTGCATATGACTGTATTAAAATGCATCTTAGTTTACATCCAGCTAACCATGAGTTCCAGACTTCTTGATAACAGTGACCTATTCAATGTAAGGACCCAGAGAGCTCAAACCAAGCCCAGGGGTCTCCAGGCAGCCCTCCCACCCTGGCTGCCACTGGACAACTCACCCAGAACTACTGGAAGTGAGGGGCTAGCAGAATTCTGACCACTGGTGCCGGAACTGGGGGAGAGGGACCAGGGGCCATGCCTCCCCCCCCACTTTTTAACACAAGAAATATATGCGCTGTGGGAAAAACATGATCGGAGGCAACACATTGGGGCTGGGAGCACACGGGAGCATCCTCCCCCCCAGATTTCTGCCAGGGAGGGTTCACACCAGACCATGGCCAGCAGCAGCCTTTTGGCACTGTGAGGGCGGGAGGAAATGGGAGCTGCTGCTAGCTGCAGGGGGGAGAAGGGAAGAAAGAATAACCAGACCCGGGTCTTCGCAGAGCTCATCCCTTCCCTGCCATCTTCCCCTGTGGCTGGCAGGCATTCCCATCCCTTCCTGCCTGCACAGCACCAAAAGGCAGCTAATGCCAGGCTCCTGGTGCTGGCCACCAACATAACTCAGCCGCTTCCTGTACTCCGGCTGCAGCATGGGCAGGAAGGGGTTAAGCCCTAAGGTGGCATTGTGCACTGGGGCACCAGGGAACCTGACTGTAGGAGTTTCAGCGGCTGCGGAGCCTGGCCAGAGGTGGCCCAGCAGGGGAGAGAGCCCCATGAAGCAGAAGCAATGGCACACATGGCTGCTGCCATAGCACAAAGCCTAGGGGATGGAGCAGCCCCACACTCCAGGGGAAGGGGTGAAAAGGGTGCTAAGCCCCTGCACTGGCACCTGCTGCTGAGCTTGTGAGTTCAGGGCCAGAATAGGCTAGAAATCACTTTCCACCCACCCACTCCAGCAATGTTTAGAACTCAAATTATCTTATTTTTTTGTTAGTGCTATAATTATACCTTCAATACTATAATGTGGCTACATTTTGTATGTTTGTTATTTAAGTGACAGTTGTATTCTGTGGATATTGTAGTAGTAGGTTAATTCCTCTACCACTTTGGCCTTGGCCCCCCACTTCTATAAAGGTTCTGGCACCCTTGACTTTGTCCCCTCCCAGAGGCTGGGCCACAAGACTCCTCACTGGGGATGATGATGAATGGCCCCACCGATTGGCCCGACCACACTGTTTCATCCAGAAGGTGCAGAAGAACTTGTCTGAGCAAATGAGAGGCTTCCTGATTAGCTGTTGCACCAGACCTGACTCTTCCTTGGTTCCTGATTTCAGCTTTGACCCCTGGCTTGGACTCTTAGCTCTGACCAGTAGACATGACCATTCCTGCTCTGACCACTAGGTCTGACCACCCATGTCCAGGTCCTGACATCCTCGTAGTTATTTACCATCCCCCATGATGACATTCCAGGGTAACAGGAGATGCCCTTTGGAATGTATCAAATGGGAAATAATTTACGTTTTGTGTCAGATGCATTTTAATGTAGTGCAAACCCTTGATCAAAAGAGCTGTCCCCAGGCACACTTGCAATGAATGCTGCTGCTTCCTGTCCCAATAGAATGCCCGTTAATCACATCTACGAACTAATTTAGAACTAATTTAGGGGGTAAACAACAGACTCAATCTGAACTCAATTGCCAGAACATTGACTGTGGCAGGTAGCTTCTTTACTGGGATATTTGTAAGTATTTTACCATCCCTTCATGCAGTGATTTTTCTATTGTGAATTGACAATGATCGTGTTCGCTCTCTGTATAACCCGAGGAGCCATGCTTGGGTTTGTTTGTTTGCTTTTTTTGTTACAATCATTGTTCTTCCCACAGTGACTGCTGCATGGTTTGTAAGCTCATTTCGAGCTTGACTGTGGGGATTAGCAATAACGCTGCCTATTTTACGGTGGGTCTTATTATTTAAAATTTGAACTAGAACAAAGACAATTCAATTCCATTCCCACACCTGATGGATAAAATAGCACTTGCCACCGCCGGTGAGGAAATGCAACGCTAAAGCTGAAATTCTCTCCTAAATGTTGTACCATTTAATTTCTTCCCTCCAAGAGAAGATCAAAGGATGGAGTGAAAAATGGATGGCTGCCCTTAGCTTTGCATCTCCCAGCTTCAGAGCAGCGTGCATTGCCTTTTCTTGGGGCTGTTTGTGGGGCAGTACTTAACCTAATATCAGCCTATTTCACTTGTAGATTCCAAAGTGTTTTATTTAGAGGGGAGGAAAGTTGGTCTTGTGGTTAAAACACTCCTGGCTTTGCTACCAATCTCCTCTGAAACCTTGGGCAGATCACTCGGTACTTGGTCAATACTGAAGAATATTCAGCCTCCTGTTGACTCAATGGGTTGGGATAAGACCTTCAATGCCTGAGGGTTTCAGCCCACCTACCCCATGAAACAGGAATAATAACTTGCTTGCAGGATCTTCGGGGCAGGCTTTGTCTCTTGCTATGTGTATGCACAGCATCTAGCACAATGAGATCCTGATCAGTCTCATTTTACAGACAATTGGGGTGAGGCACAGGAATGTCACGGGGTGAGTCTGGTAGGAGACCAGCGGGTTGTTCCTGGCTCTGCACCTACTCCCATGGGCTGTGTCCTGGCGTGTTTATAAATGCAGCCCTGCGATCTCGGAGGTAGCACGTTGTCTCCCGCTCTGTAAGCATCTTTCTGACTTGGGGTTCTAGGGGTGAAGAAAAGGCCTCGTTGTTATTCCATCCATGGAGTTTCTAAGTCTCTGGAGCCTTTAGCTGCAGTAATCTGCCCTGTCTTCCGCGCCTCCCCAAACCTGCCTAGAGCAGCATCATTATCCTACCCATCATCTTCACTGAACGGCACTGCTGGGGGTGTCCAGCAGTGGCGTCTGGCATGGCCTGCTGCACTCTGCCATGGCAGTAATGTGCCCGTCTCTAAAAGGATCTTGAAGTGGAATTCTAATCATGACCCAACCCATAACGTTGAAACGAGCACAGCAAAAGGGCAGGGTGTGTGGGGTGGGGGGAGCTGGAACTGTGAATACACAAAAGCTGGAGCAACTGCAAGCAGCAGTAACCCTAGCAACAGTGTCTCAGGATTTGAATGTAATTATATCTGGAACGTGATAAACACTCCGAAGGACTCCTTATGTGGAGATCATACTAAACAAGTCTTTGAAATTACCCTCATCAAATATTGAGAGAGGGAGAGTTAAAAAAAAACAACCCAGCTGGTGCCCGCAGGCTGCGGGTTAATGGGGATCTGTCGATTTATCAAGGCAACATAACCCACTGATAGCCCTGGCTCACAACAAAATTAAAAGGGGGGGAGGGGATAAAACCATGGGGAAAGGCTGCAGTATCGATTTGCTTTTTGTTTGATGTTCCACATGCTGAACAGCGATCCCAATAAAAGCCATTTATCTTCCCACGCCACGCTGATGAAACTTTAATCACTGCAGAAGGTGAAGGGGTGGCGCCCGTGGGCTGGCGTGGGTGGGGAGAGAGATGAGGATGGCCGAGGATCCTCGTTCATTGAGCATCATAGCTCTTTGCAGAAGGGAGATCCTCCGAGCTTGAGTGGGTGGTATTTATGGCTTCCTCCAACAGTTCTGCCATCAGAACATGCCTGATTTTAGGAGACCTGCTTCTCCTGGACTGGGAGAAGGATTTATTGCCCATGTTCATTAATCTTTGCATTCCTCACCCTGCTCTATCAAAGCTTGATGTGAAGGAGCCTGCCAGTGCTAGAAGTGACTGCACGAGGCAATGGAGAATCAGGCCTATTGATTCTATCTCAGAAGGGTCTCCGCGTTCCTGTGTAACAGGAGAATTGAATTTCCCACTCTGTTCAGCTTTGAGATTCCCATCACAGATCCAACAACGGACCCTGCTTCTGATCTGGAGGCACTGCTGCCTCCTGGATAACACAACTGCCTCTGGATTGTTTTCTGCCTGGAGCTCATCTCTGTTGTTCCAAAGAACCAGTGCCATGGAAGCAAGCACCATGAGGCCACGTGGCACCCTGGGGAATAGTCATATTGGTTCAGGGCCTGGAGATTGATGGAGCAGGAAGGAATGCTGGTACTTGGAGAGTGCAGTCTGCATGTACTCAGAGATTCCCTTTTCCCGCCTTGCCTGCAGAACCAGTGGTCTAAACTTTCATCTTCCTCTTTTGGAAGAAGATCTTCAGAATGGGTCCAGGACCCTCCCCCGGTCTCCAGGGCCTGGGGAAAGAGTACTCCATTGCTTTGGATGCCCATGCCCCAGATTCTGTCATGTCACAATGGGACAGAGTCACATATATTTTCTTCTAACACTGAACAAGGAACTTTATTAGAATATTAAGGAAAACAGTGTTATCTTTACAGCTACTCTGTCTGCCTGTGTCTTTCCTGCCTAGAACCTTCCCTGCCACCTCCTGCCTGACTTCCTTCCGGCTACAGATTCAGAGAGAGTACACACATCCTCAGAGTTCCTGGACTCTATCCCCTGGGCCTGCAGAGTGTGGGATGGAAAATTCCCACAGCGCTCTTTGCTCCTCTCTTAGGCCTTTGAGAAGTACAACTGTAGCCTCTCAGACCTTTTTGGAGAGGGATAAAAGATGTCTGTGGCTTCCCCTTCCATGTTCCTATCTGCTCCTGCTCCTCTTCTCCTGAGCCTTTTGGAAGGAAGGAGAAAAGCATCTTAGGGATTCCAATGGAATCACCTCCACTGGTGCTGTGTTCAAAAGATGAAGACTGTTGAGTGAATGCTGTGCAAAGCTTGGCTGGAGTTAGGGTCACTGTTCTGTGGGGTAGTTGAAAGGGGTGTGTGTGAGAGGAAGAGAGATATTCTGGATAACCTTGCGGGACAAGGAGGAAATATTTGTCCAGATTAAAATGATGCTTTGGCTCTTCCTGAGGTAGGAGGGGACGGCACAGTAAATCAGAGTTCAAAGAAGAGTTGAAATTCTTGGCCTGAGAGAAGTGAATGCTAGTCCAGTGTAAAGCCTGGATTGCCTGGGAATACCTAGAATTCAGGCACCCTTTTAAAGTTTCATTCTGACCTGCAACAGCAGCAGGAGACCTGCAGTGCACAGAGGGAAATAATCACTGTACAAAGAGAACCACTGAATGTTTGGGGTTTCTGGCTTTTTAAAACTTGCTGTAATATATTTCTTTTACCGCCACCACCCCCTCCCCGAATTGCCTCCTAATGCATAGTCCCAAAGCGGGAGCCAGTTGTGGCGTCGGTACCTGGGCATACTCCACTTCCTCCTGCTACGAGGTGGCAGAATAAAGAGCTCCTGCAGTAATCTTTCTCTAAGAGTTGCATTATTAAAACCTTCCTTCGGGAAATCCAGGGAGCGTAATTGCTCTAGTCTGCCTCTGCCCACTGAGCTGCTTGAATTAAGTGGGTGTTTTGGAAGCCTGAGCAAAGCCTTCTGGGAAACAACCTTTGACCCCAACCGCTGCACTTCTCAACCTGCCGCTAATTAGGATGGAGAGAGTCCCCCTTTGTTTTCACATACTAGTTTACTTCTGTCTTAACTTTCTGCCGGGAGCTAACCAGAATGACTTGGTGCATAATGAGGGGGAGGGGGGCAGCAGATGGTAGCACACCAGCGTGGCAGAGCCGTACAACAAAACTTTTAACACTGCAAAGCAAAGAGGGAGAAAGGCCAGGCTTTGAACCGTTTGCTGAGTCTCTTCACAGCAAAGCCTCTCATTATCCACAGAACTGTTAGTCCTGGAATTAATGTCTGTAACAAGCCTTTGTTTAAAAAAAATAAAAGGAAAAGAAAAGAAAAATACCTCCATGGGCGGGCTGCTCCTCGCTGTTTTCATTCAATATTTGCAAACTTGGGAGGGATTTTAGAGAATAGATTAAGTTTGATACAACATCTACTGAAGTGAAGGGAAATTCCATAATGGGCTCTGGATCAGGTCCAAGGTGAATTGTGTGGGAGACGGGGGGCTTTGATGGTCTTAGTAGTGCTGGGTGGGAAACTTTTGAGATTGAAATTTTTTCCCATCACGAATCAGGAAAAAAAAGTCAATATCTCAAATTCCACATTCTAAAAAAATTGAATCAAGTCTGTCAAAACATCTCACTTCAAACATTGCCATTTTCTTGGCATTCAAATGTTTTGAATTTTTTTTGACTATTTCAAAACAAAAGGTCATTTTGATCCAGGGCACCAGAATTTTTCATTTAAAGAGGTTGAAACGTTCTGACAATTTCAAAACTTTTTTTCAAAAAAATTTTTGAGTAAAAAACATCAAAACTGCCTCTTTCCCATGGAAAAAGTTTGGTTTCAATGAATTGGCATTTTCTAATGGAAAAATGTCTCATTGAAAAATTCCTGAGCAGATCTAATCTTTGGGCAGGATATAAGGGGAGATCCAATCCTCCCTTAGCTAGAGTATTCCCTAGAGTATTCCTCTCCCATGCTGATTTGTGGTGTGACTTCAACCCAAGGCACCATTAAAGGACTTTGAAGATATTCCAACCTGTGAGAAAATATCTTGCCACCCACTAAAAAAAAAAAGGGTCAGAAAAGTCTGAAATTTTGAATGGCAAAAATGCCACCAGAGGGAGAGACTGAGTTATTAGACACATGATGTCTGGCATATGTGGCCCATAAGAGGCCAGATACATGCAGTGATTTATTTGGATTTATTAAGGGCCTCTGTCTATACTCAGACCAAGATTCTCTTAGGTGGCCTCGGATTGAGGATGTGCAGGTTAAGAAGTATTGAGCCCCCACAACTCCACTTGAAGCCAAGGGGAGCCGCAGGGTCTCAGTTTAGATCCCCAGAAATCAGGGCATCCAAAAGGAACAGAAACTTAAAAAAGCCAGCCTAAATGGACAACACAAAGAGAAATCTCCACCCAAAAGCCACTTCACACCCTTGTCCACTGATAGCATAAAGAGCCTAGGCAACATGTAAAAACCCAGCCACAAGTAACAATGCCCACCTCAACCATCCCAGTTTCTCTGCTGAGGCCCTCCATGGAAATGCCTGAGACAATGGGTGAGCCTGGTGGCTTGCCATGAAGATGAGCCAGTCCCAGCTCTGTTGAACCAAAGAGACATGATGCAGAGACGGGGGCTTCTCGTGAAGCATGTCCTGTAGGCGGTGGCTGGCTCCAGTGGTTCCCACCATCCCAGCTGCGAGGCTATTAGATGGCAAGCTCTGTGTCACGAGTGAGCAGTCAAAGCGGACCCCAATCACATCTGACCCACAATAAGGAATCTTCCCCCATGAAGCTCGCTGTGTCAGTCTCATCTTAAGTCAGCACAGCCCTGGAACAGTGAGGAAGAGTGACCCTGAAAGAAGAAGCAGAGAGAAGGAAAAGCCTCTGGCCAAGTACAGAAAGGACAAAATGATCTCAACTCACAGCTTCGTCCTACAAGGCCCCTACTTTAAAATCCGAGTAACAATGAGTGAGGGTTGTGGCCGCTGTCAGGGCTAGCCTGATACAGCATCTGCTGCAGTCAGTGGAGAGACTCCCATTAATCTGAACGGGCCTTGGATCAGGCGTGCTTCCCCAATCTTACATGCATTGTATGATGGGGGGGTTTCCAGGTCAGGCCTCAGCCATCCCCCTTGTGCCCAAGCCCCTGTCACTCCTGCTCTCCTGTTGAACCCACCTGCTTGGTGAATGGCTGGAGCTGCACTGCCAGAGCCTGGAGCTGAGACTGGGGGCTGCAGAGCCTCATGGCTCCTGCCTGCTGGTGAAACCCTCCCATATCTTGCTGCACCAGGAGGCTGAACCTCTGGCTCATTGCACACGAGGGCACCCCACACGCGATGGAATAATGGGGGTAGAACTCTGCCAGGGGCTCCCAGAGGAGTGACCCCCCCCCCACACACACACTTTAGGATTGTCCGTGGAAAGGCTGGTCTCAGCCATGTTTATTTTCAGCACTGTTGCTCCTTTAATAAGAATGAAGAGTGGCTCAGACCAGGAGAATCGATATGTTGTTGGGGAGGGGTGGGGAGTGCCTGGTGGAAGGAACGGGGACTCAGCTAGCATGACAACTTGGAGACATTCCATCAGGAACGTTTGCATTCAGTCAGTATCTTCTGGCCAGGAAAGAAAATAACCTGTCCCCATCCGGGCCAGCAGCAAGGAGATGGCACAGCTTAAACATTCATCCTCTCACACAGTGTATTATGGCGGCTGTGCTGAGAGTCAGCAGCGTGCTGTATCCCAGGGCTGCCAGCTTACCCAATGGGAGGTGTCAACTGACAGGCCTAGGGGCCCTGGAGCAATTTCACTTGCTTTTGATTCATGGCTTGTCAGAACGCTAACCAAATATTCCATTTTCATCTTTGCACTATGCTCTCCCTGGCTGGCTCGCTGCAGGGGCGAGCGCTCCGCTGGGGCGGCTGACACTGCCTCTCCAAGGGCCTCAACTATCCCAGCTTTAGGACTGTTTTGTCCCTAGAAGGGCAAGACAGGCTGCCTCTGTGGAAGGGGGATTTCGCACCATGGCTTGTTCTAGTGTGCGGCTTTATCTCCTGGGTATCATAAAGAAAATGCTTAAGCCAAAGGGCAGATTCAGTAGCACAATGAGTGTTCAAGTGTGAGACTGGCTCTAAACCCATGCCCCCATGTCCCAGACACAACCTCATCCTTCGAGCGTGTTAGAGAAAGACACCCGGCCATCTGTCGCCCTTGCTGGGTTCTGACAGTGGGGTGAACTAAGGGGTTTGCAGCTTAGAGCTGAGGAGCCAAGGCAATGACTGGGGGCAGGCTAGGCCTGGGCTCACAAGCAGTGCTGCAAATCGGGGTCGATGGGGCATATCAGTGGGATCCTAGGGGAGACTCTTACAAAGCACCTGTCAGCAGCATGGCAGGCCAGAGCTCTTCAGTTTCAATTCCATTGACGTTAGTGGCGCTGAGCCACTTTACAGTAGCTGAGGAGCTGGCCCTTTAAGTTTAAAAAACAAAACATGGCGAGGGAAGGGGGGAGATTCATGGTGTCAGCTAGAGTAGACAGATAGGGCTTGATTTCCAGTTATTGTTCCTGCGCTCTGAGCGGTGTCGTGCTCCTGTGTACTGTGTTTCTGTGCAGGGGCCAGCACAGCCTCTGGTGCAAGATAGAGCAGCCTCAGGGCCACTGTAAATGCGTCTCTGATCCCATAGCCCCTGGGGGCACTGGGAAGCAGAGAATAGCTGGAGTGCAGTGTGCTTTGGCCACGTCCCTGATCTACCCCTATGTTGGGTATAGGGCGGGTGCAGAACTCCCGCATTGGCTCTATGCTGGCTGAGTAGGCCCTCTGTGCTGAGAGTGTTGTCTGGGGGTTGTTTTTACCCTTTATGTTTCCAGGGTGGCATGTCCTTGAGACTCCAGCCCAAAGTACGTAGGTGGTGCATTGCATCGTGCTCTTGGACAACATTTCTATACCCTAACGAACACCCCCCTTCATGCTCACAAGCGAAGCGCTGGCTGCAAAGCAGAGGTGGATCTCTGCTTATCAGACTTCAAGAGCAGGCTTCAAATCATGCCCTCAACTGTAGCAAGAAATCCAACTTGCCCTGAGCCGGGGAGCCAGAGTTGCTGCACAAACAGCGTGGGGACTTCTGGAAGGAGATGACAGTGTCGCTGCCTCTTCCAGTGCGTGTTTTAATTGCTTGATGAGTGGGGCTTGAGGCCTGACTTATATGTCCCAGCATGGAGAAACTGAGATGCTGATCATGGCGAATACTGGAGGCACCAAGCCCAGAGGAGAGAGGGAAATGAGAGGGAAATTCAGCTCTCTGAATTGTTTAATAAGAACATGTAATTCAACCCCCCCCACTACCCCTCTCCCCCCCCGGCTTGTTCCTTGGCAGAACTGAAAAGATTTGGGTTTGCTTTCTTTAGAAATGGCAGATTGATCTGGCTTCTCCTTATGTCTAATTGAGATTGCACGGAAACAATGGCAGCAGGTACACGGAACATGTTGCTTCTCAGTCAAAGTGCAGTTCAGTGAGATGATAAAGCTGCTTGCAGAGGCAGTGCAAGTGGCTCAAGCAGCTCATAGCCTCAAAGGAGACTTGGGTTCTAGTCCCAGCTCTGCTCCTGACCTGTAAGTCAACCTCCCTTTCTGTGCCTAGGTTTCCCTTCATTCTTTGGCTGTCTTGTCTGTTTAGAGGTAAGTGCTTCAGAGCAGGGACTGTCTCTTACTCTGTGCTTGTGCAGTGCCTAGCAGAATGGGACCTGGTCTCATTTGCATTACTGCTGTGTCTAGGTGCCTTGGGCATGGACCAGCTAGATGCTGTATTATCACAGAACTAACTGATTTCAAAGGTTTCCACTTTCACTTTCCCTCCAGTCTTCACTGGAACGAGGAGAGGCTCTGTCTTAAACCCCACTCTGATCTCTGTGAGGCCTTTGCAAAATAATAATGGAGTTTTCAAAGGAGGCTATTTGGATGCAGTGCAGGGAGCATGAGTGCTGAATTTTGGACCCAGAATCATGCAGGGGGGGATTAGGGTCCAAAGCTGAGGAAGGGTGGCACAGGAGGTCTAGAAACCCTGCGCCTGCCATTTCAGGTTCCTCAGAGGCAGAGCCCTGGATTCTTCATTTCTAGTTGTTGTTTATACATCACTCCAGAGCGTCTAGTGACCAAGTCTAAATGGTAGCATTTATAGGAATGGTGGGGGGAATACCTGTGAAATGCCAGCCCCACCACACTCACTCACCCTTGTTTGCCTGGCTATGGGCCTACTTGGAGACAGGAATGCCTTTCCTAGTCAGATACCATGGTGATGGGCACCATATACAAATCTAGAAAGATATTGTGGTGATTTGAAAACTGTGTTAAAACTGTACCACTATCACTTTAATTCCTATGGGGTTTCTTTCTCCTGCTTGCAGGCTGTGAGACTCTGTAGGAAAGCATGTGAGCCAGCCAGCCTAGAGTAAGGTGGGGTGGGGGTGAGTTGTGTGTCTCTCTTAAGGCGCAGCCTGCTTTGTCTCTGTCAGTTACACTGCAGACTTCCAGCCAGAGCACTTTTTATGTTTTTATCTAATTTCTCTGTGTGTTTGCCATGGACGTAACAGACAGTCCCCATTCTCGTTCTCTTGCAGTGTCCCTTCGCTACAAGATGATGCAATGCTGCATCACCACATAACATGAAAGGCTGTGATGACAGCCCTAGGACTGGTAAACTCTCTCTGCTATCTTGATCTACTGGGTCCATCTACTTCTTGCCCCCTTCCCTTGTCACAGTCTATTCCTCATGTCCCTAGATACCATGGAAAGATATTGAGACTGGGATAGAAGCGCCGACTTGGCAACTTTTAATATTGCTGAAACATAATCAGCTTTTGCTTCTACAGCAATTAGCATATTATTACCCATAATGTTTTGCATGGCAATTTTGTTGTAAACATTTGTACTAATTCACCATAACCTAATTATTTTTATGACACATAATTATGAAATATTTTGGAGGAGGAATGGTTTCTTTTTTTATGTGTACAATTATTTCCCAGAAAAGTCAGAGATTTTAACCATCAGGAAATAGCATCATCCTCCTTGATTAGCTTTTATTATTTATGATTCTGTTTCTCTGAGTCCCCAGGAGCCGAACTGCAGAAAGGACCCTGTGTGTGATGGACTCCAGGAAAAATGCCTCCAAGTTTATTAAAAGGAATGTGGCAGCCCCATGCTGAAATAGAAAAATATCACAGGTGGTCATCTTTACTGCTCAGTGGGTAGACATAAAGGTTGATAGTCACACTGTCTGTCAGATCCTACCCTGAATGAATACCAAGGAGAGAATTGCATGCTGTGGTCATTACCTGCTGACTGCATTTTCCTGGGAACCTAGCTTCTCACTTATCAGAACTTAGACCCAAGAGCTGTTTGGGACCTGCTCCAAAGCCAATTGATGACAGTCGCTGAAGCCACGGGGCTATGGATCGAACCCTTAGAGCTCAGGTTCCCAGACCAGGAGAGTTGATAGAACCTCCACCTCTTTTTGTTTTCTAACTCAAAACAGACAAGATGCCTCATCTTGATCTTACAAATGTTACCTAGCATCTCTGTGTTCTTGGGGAATGAGGACGCAGTACCCAGCCTGTCTGACTCACGAAAGACCTTCCCCCTTTTCCCCCCAGAGCCTCTGCTTGAACTGAAACTGATCAGAAGAAAGACTTACAAAAAGCAATGAAAAGGCAGTGGGAGACACACCTAAACCCCTGGGACAAGGGTGACAGGATTAAGGAAACTCCCCTAACCTCATTTGCATCAGAGATGGGACAGGGAAGCATCTCCATTAACATACAGAATGGAGAACAGAGATTCCAAGGCAAGAACCGCATGGAACTCTGGGACCAGAGAAGCAGAGAAGCACTGCATGATGGGGGATCTCTGCTCCAGATGTTAATGAACCCATACCTGCACACACCCAGCTCAGTAGTTATCAGACCAATTTTAGTAATAAATCCTCTATTGGTGTCCAAAATAGTGACCCTCCCTAATTGCATTGTGAACTCCCTCCAAGGAACATGGCCATAGCCAGGAATGATCAGTTCCTATTGTTTAGCCTGAACAAAACAACTTTAGTATACTCCCTTGAGCCATCAGTTTACACATAAACAAATCTAGTGTTCTCCCTTGAACCACTGTTCTTTCCCTGCAAAAACCCCTAACCATGCTCAAGTAAGTGTTCTGATGTCTGGATCCAAAATCTGCATCATTTCCATTGGGACTCCATCTCCTGACTGATCGTGCTGGTGGCTCTGCCTGTCTCCAGCACTCCGGACCCTCAGCTACCACCACCACCTGCGACCCCCAAGCGATTCAAGCTTCACGGAGTGGTGAGAACCCATGTCTCTCTCTCTCTCTCTCTCTCTCTGACTCTCTCTCTCTTGGTATAGCCTTCTGACCCTGACTTGTGTGATCAGTTATGGTTTTCTAAACCTGACTTTTATAATCAAATTTAAGTTAGATTTAATATTATAACTGTTTTGTTTGTTTGGCTCCCCTATGGTTAGTACCTGGCAATAAATAACTCTCATGGTTAAGCTGGTTGCTTCTCTCTCTCTCTCTCTCCCCCTCTCAATCCCCCTCACCCTATGGATGTTTTTTGGCTTCCCTATTTGCTCTGCAGCAACGCTCCTCGTACCTAAGTTAAAGATCCCTGCAGCGCCCCAAAATCCTGTGGGGTTTGCTCATCACATGGGTTACTACCAGAGCAAATGTAACATGAAAGTGGGGATAGGGACGTGCTGAAACTGGGACATATGAGGGTGGCAGATTGAAAGTGCTGCTCGACCCAGCCTGCTCAGGCGTACCCTATTCCGGTGCAGTGCCCATTGCATATGAGGGTGACAGCTTGGAGATGCTGCTCGACCCAGCCTACTGAGTCCAGGGACATATAAGGGGAGTGCTGTTAATGTGTTTGTGTGTGGGTTCATCTGATCCTGGGGCTGGAAGAACCCAGCCCTGGGGAACCTAGGTCCTGCAAGATAGCTCATTGGAAGGGAACTTGCAGAAGGGAGAAGTAGAATTCCCTATAAGAACACAAGTGACACAAGCAATACATTGATATAATTACAGAACCACCATGCTCCCCAGAAGAGTAATCCTAATAAATGAGCATACCTCAAAGTAAAAGGCAAATCTGGTAACACAAACCTTATGCTTCAGTTTTATGTTGACTGTTGCAAACATTGGCCAATGACCCTTACAAGTCCCTTGCATTGTAGGACTATCTTTCTCCCTGTTTTGTAGGTGGGGAACTAAGGTACAGAGGCCCAGATCCTCAAAGGTATATAGGTGCTTAACTCCCATTACAGTCAATGAGAGTTAGGTACATATGTACCTTTGAGGATCTGGGCTAGAGAGACTAAGGGACTTGCCTAAGGTCACACAGGAAACAGAGCAGGGATGTGAACCAGGTCTCTTAAAACCTAGGTTAGTTTCCTAACCAGTGGACAGTCTTGCCTCTCCAGTGCTTTCCCCTGACCCCTTCTTTCCTGGTGACTACAAATGAGGCACTTGCCTCTCCTGACATGGAGAGTTACTGCTTCACTGGGACATACTGTGCCTCAGTGGAATGTTCCAGGCCAAAAGCCTCCCCATTTCTAAGGAGAGACTTCAACTGGGGAGCGTCAGTAGGAAAAAAATGGACTGAAATTCTGTGAGGTTCTCAACTGCAGTTTATGGTAATGTCACAACGTGTTCCAAAGTGGATCTCCAAGCATGATATTGTGTGTGGGGGACTGGCCTTTCCACTTACAATACAGCTGCATTTTCAGAAAAGGGGCATTGGAAAATCTAGTCCCTTTACTTTTTTTTCCCTCCTGTCCTCTTATTAATGAATGAGAAATCGTTCCCAGAGTGGTTGTTCAGCACCTTGAGTTCTTTTGCAAGGGGTACATTATCAAAAAAATTATTATTCTATCCCGAGTCCTAGTGTCACAGACATGGAGACCGGGCACATGTGTGAAGCAGAATTATCTTCTGGGCATTGAGATGAGGAACATGCTCCACAGCTGGTGTAAACTGGCATCGCTCCAGTGGAGTTAATGGGTCAAATCCCCGGCTGGCGTAAAGCAGCGCAGCTTCATTGCAGTCATTGCAACACACCGATTTAGACTAGCTGAGGATCTGGTCCTTTGAGCTGAACAATTTTGGTTATAGTTACTGGGTGAAAATGTGTGGATTTGAAGGCATGAGAAATACAAATACGGGAAAGAGCCAAATGAAATGTCAGAGTGTTTTAGTGCTGATTAAAGTTTCCCCCACTAATGCTGTTCATGTCAGCAAGAACTAAGCAAAGGGCCTAGCTGCCTTCTGAGAGAGATGGGGCTGGGGGAAAATTGGAGTCAAGAAATCCCCAAAGAGGCCCCTGCCTATGCCCCAGTCGGTGCACTAGGTCCTGGCCCACATGAGAACCTTACGGCTCAGTGAAGAGGTGCCAGGTGGGCAGAAAGGGAAACAGCAGCAGTTCAGGCCTGGGTAAAAACCACCCACTAGGATGATTTAGATTTCTAAGGCTTTCAGTTCCATGGTGATAGGTGTGGCTGTAAAACTTGGTGGATGAACGGATGGGAAAGGTCTGAGGCAGTGGTGCTGGAACACTTTTTAGAGTGGGGATGCTGCATCCCCCCTTATCCCTGTCCATGACCCCTGCTACCCCCCAGAGCTGGAGCTGGGAGCAGGGCCATGGATCTGGGAGAGGAGGGATGTGGTAAGGGGGCCAAGGCTGGGGCCGCAGCTGGGGGTGGGTGAGGAGCTCCAAGCACGGGACCAGGAGCAGAGTCCTGTGTAAAACCTGGGGGTGCTACAGCATCCCCCGCTCCCCTAGTTCCCATGTCTATGGTCTGGGGTTTGTATTCAGGCTTCAGACCCTGGGAGGTACCAGACACAGCTGTGACTCTAACTGCAGTGAACCCATGAAAAGATCTGCGCAGATGTTTCGCTAACCTAGTCCAGCTTTTTGTTTGTACATTAACGTTGGCTTTATTGGGTAGTAGTGGCTCTTGGAAAGAGTCTCTGCTGCTTGATTTCAAGCCTCATAGCTCCTTTTGTGTTCTCCCACCCAGGGTCTGGCAAGATAAGTAAATCCCTTTCATCCCTTTGCGTTCTGATTTGTAAACCCATGTGCCGGTTACTTTGAAACAATGGGGTCATTGTAGCTCTTCTGCTATGTTTGGTGGTTCCTTGAACCTGCTCCCCAGCTGCCTGCACTGTATGTGAATTCTCTCTACTGGAGGTGTAGACATAGGAACAAAACCTTTCTTTGCTGAACAGCTTTCCAAAGTAGTTTGCATATTGTTGGGTTAACCCATTAATTACTATGGTATTAGTGTCCTTCAGGACCAAGCATCAGAAATACTTAGATGGGCTCTCATCTTCCTCTTGCAGTATACATAAACTGTTAGGTAGCTTCTAATTGGTAAGGAACCTGGCTTGACTTTTAAATATCAGGGTGCATTTGCAGTGTGGACATGAGATTAAAAAAAAACCCAACAAAGAGCTATTTTCTCACTAGTCAAGTCAGTACATTTGATATGGAAATGAAGGACAGAGACTGAATATGGAACCCATGATTCTACAACCAAAGTCTGGGTTCAGCACGAACCTGTTCTCCAGGATATAGGACAGAGGCCTGGTCTATACTTGAAAATTAGGGCGGCATAACTACATCTCTCAGGGGTTGAAAAATCAACACCCCGAGTGGCATAGTTAACTCAACCTAAGCCGTGGTGTAGACTGTGCTAGATTGACAGAAAAATTCTGCCGTTTCTCAGGGGTGTGGATTACCTATGGCAATGGGACAATCCCCCCTGTGGGTGTAGGTAGTGTCTACACTGAAGCACTGTGGTGGTGCAGCTATGCCGCCGTAACATTTTAAGTGTAGACATACCCATAGTGACTCTCCTGCTAGATTAGAGCAATGTTCTGTTCAGATTTATTCCAGAATGAAGTCTCTATAGTCAATCCTTAGACCTAATGAAGCCAATGTCAAAACTCCTGTTGACTTCCATGTTACAAGATCAGGCTATCTGGCAGTGGCCAATAGCTCATCTTTTAGAAGGAGAAAATAATAGCAGCAACAACAATAAAAATCTCCCCTACTACAATTGGCTAGTTGTGCAGTGCTGCAACCCCCGAGTGTAAATTCCTTCCCCACACTCACCGGTAATCAGCTTTCACAGTGAAGCATGAAGTTTGATTACTCCTGTAAAATTTTATTTGCTTGCATAGCTGCAAATGTTATTAATGCTCATAAAATTATCCAGTTCTTTAAAAAGCCTGTTACGCTGGTGTGTGTCTCACTTGTGGCAGTGGATTCTATAGGCAACTGGGCAGTGTTAGAGTGTGTTTTTATTTTATTTGTCTCTAATTTATGGCCTCCTATTTTGACCAAGCACCCTTTGTTTACACATTAAATTGTAGGGCAGGGTAATACAAAACACTGGCTTGGCTTTAACTGCAATGCTGTCTGAGGTTTATACTTCAGTTAACTCCCTTCTTACTCTTCCCCTTTGCAGGCTAAATAATTCTACTGGGATTGATTGTACCCCTTAAACCCTTGCTCACAGGAGACTATCCTGCATGTGTAACTCACTGGTCAGGGTGTATATGTCCGGATTTTCCCGGACATGTCTGGCTTTTTGGGCCTCAAATCCCCGTTCGGGAGGAAATCCCAAAAAGCCGGACATGTCCAGGAAAATAGGGAGGGAGGGGTCGTGGGTCTTGGGTCCGGGCGGGAGCCTGGGGCAGGCGGTGCTCTGCTGGCGGCCGGAGCCGCTGTGGCCGGCGGTGCTCGGCCGGGGCTGCTGGGGCGGGAGACGCCGGGGCCAGAGCCTCTTGGCCTGGGTTGGCCGGCCGCCACAGGGAGCCACTCGGCTGTGGGGGCCCGACTGGGCCGCGCCCAGCCCCAGCTTACCTGCTGCCTCCCTGTTTCAGGCTTCCCGCGAACATTTGATTCGCGGGAAGCAGGGGAGGGGGAGGAGCAGGGGGGTGGAGCATTCAGGGGAGGGGGCAGAGTTGGGGTGGGGACTTTGGGGAAGGGGCAGGGGTGGGGCAGGGGAGCGGTTGGGGCGGGGCTGGGTCTGCGGGGAAGGGGCAGAGTTGGGGCGGGGCTGGAGTGCCCTCCTTTTTTAAAATTAAAATATGGTAACCCTAGTATTACCTAGCCCCTCTATGACCCATGCATAGAAGATGTGAATCTGTTGTACTGCTTGGTTTTAGAGGTTGGTTTTCTAGTTTAAGCTGTAGAGACTCCTGCATTTAGCTTTGGAGGTCTCTGGTTCAATCCCCAGTGCTGGCCAAGATGGTGGGTCTCATGCATGTATCTGTTCCTAGGGGTCTGCAGAGAGCTGGCTGGTCAAACAGTGGCGGTGTATCCTTGTATCCAGCTATCAAACTGCAATAGATGACCTACATTGACTAGGTCCTTCCATCTGAAGTCAGCGGGACGACTTGTGTTTTAGTATGTGCTCATCAGCATGAGTAAGGGTTGGGCTGTCTAGCCTAAACCCTTTCTTAATATTGCTGCTCCAGATCAGCCTGGGATGCTGGTAAACCAAGTGCCAGCTCTGGCCAAGGCCGCAGGTGTTAGCTAAGAACTGACAGACTCGTAGCTGGAAACCAAACCAGCTCACCTGTATGTTAGTTTTGTTCAAAATAGGTATTAGTCTTTTATAAGAATATATTTAGTGTTTAGACTCTATGAAATGCTTGTAAGTTGCTGCATGTATTAATCACATTTGTAATGTCTGTATTGCATGCTACAAGGAAATATGCAAGTTTTGCTTTATAACTTTGAAAATGCTTGCTCTGAACTTGTGAAACCGGGCACAGGAATCCTCATCCCCATCCATTCAGAAGGCCTATCAAGATTAAACAGGGCATTAAGGAACATCACAATACAAAGGATTGGTGAATGGCCCTATTACCACCTTGGAAACGCTATGTGCAAAGGAGCTCGTCTTATGGACTGGAAGGCCAAATGTAAAAGATTAAACAGGATCACAAGAACATTTTTTATCTCTTTGCTGTTTGAACTCTCACAGGGCCAGAGACAACACAAAACTAGAGCAAAGGTCCCCAGGGCCAGTCTGGGTCCATCCTGAAAGACATTTGCTACATCTCTTTCACCTTTAAGAACCATATATGGCAACTCATTGGTGTGTATATGTTTGCTTGCTTTAACCTGTAAATAACTCTCACTTCTTTTTCCTAGTTAATACACTTTTTGATAGTTTATTACAGGATTGACTACAGGCGTTGTCTTTGGTGTGAAATCTAGGGTACCAATTAATCTGAGGTAAGTGACTGGTCTCTTGAGACTGGAAACAACCTGAACATTTTGCAATTTTTGGTGTAAAGGACCATTTCTCACTAAGTCCAGCTAGGCTGGGTGACAAGATAGACTGGAGAGTCCAAGGGGACTGTCTGTGACTCCATGGTGAGACTGTTACAGTGATCCAGGAGTTCACATTTGTTACAGGGTGGGTGACGGCTAATTATAGAACACACCACTAGCTGGGGGTGTCTGCTCTGCTTTCTGACAGTCCGCCCTGAGGTCTGCACTCATGGTCGTGAGCCACTCCAGCCAGGGTGACACAACCATTGCTGGAACTTCCACAGGAATTTTCTGTGATCATGAACGAGAGCAGAGGAATGTGATCCTAGAGGCAAAGGGAAGTGGTCAACAAGAGAATCTGTTTAGATGTGGTCAATGCCATGAAAGTGTTGAGAACCCCTGCTTTAGAACGCCACATCTTCACTGAGCTTCAAGACAACTAATACTGGTTAGCCGTTCTTATTATTGGTGAAAAAACTCATTGCCAACAGGTTTGAATCAGCATTATTTAAGACAATCTATCCACTACCCTTCAGCCCCAACAAGACGATGAAGGGACACCTCAGTAATAAGACTCATCAACAATAAGAAAATGGAATGGTCAATACCTGCCTACAAATCCGATTGACACGGTATCTTCTCATCATGTCATGTCTGACCCTTGAGCCTGGATTGCGTTAGCTCTATCCTCATTTGTCCCCATCTTCCCCTGGAATCTGATGCCATCAAACACCCTGGCCATTTTAATGTTGTTGTTTTTTATCATCTGAATGGAAGGCTGAACATCTGGTCTGTTCCAGACTAGCATTAACCTCATTTCTTTTCTTGCCCATTAAGAGGATCGGTGTGAGATAGCAGAGTAGTCAGCATCTTCGCCCTTCTTACAAGACCAAACCTAGAATCTCCACTAGGCAGGCAAGCATGGAGAGATGGATCCTATACATGGTTGTCCATCGTGGTTCTGTGAGTAGCAGCTGGACCAAGTGCTTTGCATTCTTTTCTCTTCCCATCTCTTCCTCTTCATGGCTTATCTTGCTCAGACTTTTTTGTTGAATTAAGGGCTCATGAAAATAAGACTACTTCAGGCCAGGCATAGCATAAAGATGCTTTCTGCATGCTCTCCCTGCTCTCCACAGCGCTACCTCACTCATGACTTGCTACAAAACCTGCTAGTCGAGTCCAGGGTGCCCACACAGACAGCAATACATCTGTGATGGGTTGGACCCCCCCCCCCATCCGGGATGCTATCTGATGTACTGGGGTTTAACTGAGCCTCTCCTGCTCCATCAGCCTGGATTCCCGCTTCCTGTTTTGCTGAATTAGGCTATCTGGCCTCTTGCAGCAGACACACACAGGTAGGGCCACACCCAACTGCAGACACAGACTGAAGTCAGCTCTGTGTGAGATGACTCACCCAGCACTCACATGCACACCCCTTTTGGGAGATAAACCCAAAGGTATATTGTCTTGCGCAGTATAGAAAAATCTGCACAGTGCAAGCTCATAAAAATTTGCCCTCTTCCTCAATGTGAAGAGAGAGATGCACACCTTCTTGCCCGCCCCCCAGTTAGAAATTGCACAAACTGGGTTCAATAATAAACAAAAAAAAATTAACTATAAAATGCAGATTTTAAGTGATTATAAGGGATAGCAAACAGAACTCATAGACTCATAGACTTTAAGGTCAGAAGGGACCATTATGATCATCTTGTCTGACCCCCTGCATGCTGCAGGCCATAAAACCGTCCCTACCCCTTCCCTGGACTCTGCTGTTGAAGTCCCCAATCCTGTTTTTAGTGACTTCAATCGGCAGAGACAAAGCAGATTACTAAGCAAATAAAACGAAACACGCAAACTAAGCTTGATTCACTAAAGAAACAGGTTACATAATGTAATCTCTAACCCTAAATGTTGAATTAGGCAGGATGCAGAGTTTCTGTAACTCAGAATTCCAGTTATTCTTCTTCCTGTCTCAGTTTGGACTCACCCCTGCCTTTCCCTTCAGGTTAGTTCCTTTGTCCCTTCAGATTCTTTCCGCAGTCCTTTTTCTTGGAGAGTCATGTTTGCCTTCCTCCCCACCCTTAAATAAGATTTACATATGGTGGGAATCTTTTGTTTCCCAAACTTAACACCCCTCTCCTTTTAGTGTAGAGTTACAAGAAGTCCAAGGTAATGTTTAGTATCATGTGACAAGACCACCTGATTTAGTAGTGTCACAGTTACGTCCCAGGACTCCTCCCAGGAAGAAACGAGATTAGTATCTTCACAGTCTTGTTGTTTCTTCCTAATGGCCCATTGTAAGTGTGCAGGACTCACCCCTGCAATGCCTCCTGCTGGTCTTCTCAGGAATTAGCTCATCCAGCTGTTGGAGCGCCCTCTGCAGGCTGGTGTCCAGCTATCGCTTGGCCCCCGTATCCCTCCCAGACCCGGTGCCCTGTTATCTGGGGCGCTGCCCCCTGGCAGTAACCCCTCAGTCTTAGGGTCTCCCCTCCCCAGGGAACCCCCACCCACTATCCCTACATCACCTCAGTCATGGCTACTGCCAGTCTCTGTTTAGCCCCCGTGCCCTGGGGCGGACTGCAGTCTATCAGCCGATCATCACAGGCAACAAGGGGTTTGGACTGGCTGCCTTTACCCACCCTCTGGCAGCCCCTCTGCAAGCCCAATACCTAGGTAGGCCTAGAACTAGGCCCTGCAGCCTGGGGAGTTGCTGGCCTAGGGCTTTTGAGCTCCTAAGGCCTTTCCCTAGCCCTGCCTCACTCTAGGTCCCCTAGGTGAGTTCCCCAGCAGCCAGGCCTGTCTCCCTCTCCAGTCTGAGAGAGACTGTCTGCTGGAACTCCTGGCTCAAGCCTTTATAGGGCCAGTTGGGCCCTGATTTGGGCATGGCCCCAGCTGAGCCTGCTTCCTCCCAATCAGCCCAGGCCTCTTGCCCTTCCACAGCCCTCCTCCAGGGCTTTTTAAACCCCTCAGGGCAGGAGCGGGTAACCACCCCGCTACATCCATCAAATCTATCAGCTGGCAGCTCCTTCATAGGGCCGTGAGCACAGGTGTGTACTTGGCGCAGTTTACCCATGTCCCAGACACCTGCTCCTTCTGCAGCGTGAGGGAGACCCTGGCTCACGTTTACTTAGAGTGTGCCAGGTTACAGCCCCTACACCGGCTCCTCACCGACATTATGTTACGTTTTTGGTTACACTTTTCCCCTCACCTTCTCATTTATGCACTCCCTATCCGTGGCCCCACAAAGTCACGGGACCTCCTGGTCAACTTCCTCTTGGGCCTGGCTAAACAGGCCATCTATAAAACCAGGGAGAGGAGGTTGGCCGATGGAGGTTCCTGTGGCTGTGGGGCCTGTTTCCGATCCTCTGTCCGTTCACGTATCCGGGCAGAGTTCCTCTGGGCGGCGTCCACTGGCTCCCTTGACGCCTTTGAAGAGCAGTGGGTGCTGTCTGGGGTTCTCTGCTCGGTGTCCCCATCAGGTTCCCTACTTTTGACCCTTTGATCACACTCCTGTCCCTGTTTTTACATTAGTTGTCCCCCGTAATTATTTGAGTTTCAGGCCCTGTGGATCCTCCCCTTAGGCTGGGGGAGGACCCTTTAGCACTTCCTGAAGCCCAATAGGTACATCCATCAAATCTATCAGCTGGCGGCTCCTTCATAGGGCCGTGAGCACAGGTGTGTACTTGGTGCGGTTTACCCATGTCCCAGACACCTGCTCCTTCTGCAGTGTGAGGGAGACCCTGGCGCACGTTTACCTGGAGTGCGCCAGGTTGCAGCCCCATACCGGCTCCTCACCAATATTATGTTGCATTTCTGGCTGCACTTTTCCCCTCACCTTCTTATTTACGCACTCCCTATCCATGGCCCCACAAAGTCGCGGGACCTCCTGGTCAACCTCCTCTTGGCCCTGGCTAAACAGGCCATCTATAAAACCAGGGAGAGGAGGTTGGCCGATGGAGGTTCCTGTGGCTGTGGGGCCTGTTTCCGATCCTCTGTCCGTTAACGTATCCAGGCAGAGTTCCTCTGGGCGGCATCCACTGGCTCCCTTGACGCCTTTGAGGAGCAGTGGGCGCTGTCTGGGGTTCTCTGCTCGGTGTCCCCATCAGGTTCCCTTCTTTTGACCCTTTGACCACACTCCTGTCCCTGTTATTACATTAGTTGTCCCCTGAACTTAGTTGGTTTCCGGGTCTTGTAGATCCTCCCCTTAGGCTGGGGGGGGGGGGGTTCCTTTAGTAGTGGGCGGCCTTACGCCCGCCCACTCCTGGATCCCAATAGGTACATCCATCAAATCTGATGGCCTGTTGTTTGGTGGCTGTCTTCCCAATACACACCCAGTTGTAATTGTTATATAGTCCATATTCCTAACTTTAGATACAGAAATGATATATGCATACAAATTGGATAATCACATTCAATAAATCATAACCTTTTCAATGATATCTCACATGACCCATTTTGCATAAAATATATCCATATCAGAAGTATATTTCCGTAAAGAATATGGAGTGTAACGTCACAGCATCTCGCTCCAATTGTGGAATAGCCTGGGCTTCTAATGTTGGGCCTCTTCCAAACAGGAATTGCCAGTTGCTCCAAACAGTGGGGATAATGTCTAATCTTCTTGGAACTAGGGTGAGCAGACACAACTCGTTGCACTTGTGCGGCTTGAGTTTGAAATCATGACTCCAGAGGTGAAAGGAGAGTGATTAGCCCAGCCCTGCCTGCCAGCCAGACCAATGCAGGCTCATTTCCCCCTTTTCTCCATTAAATGTGGAACCCAGTGATTGATAGTGTGAATATCTGTTTGTACGCTGATTTAAGATTATAGCTGAAATAAAATTAGTAATGCTAATTGCTGTAATTAGACTTCTTTAGTCTCCATATGAATTTTACAGCTCTTATCACACATAGGACAGGAGCAAGACTTTCCCAAGAGAGAGAAAATTAACTAGTGAAGCAATAAAAATCTCTTCTTTTGAGCGGGAGGAGGCAGGAATGTGCTGGCAGACAGTGGATGATCGAATAATGGAACCCCAGAATGCTCTCTTGTAGATCTTGGACAATGTCCAATTGGCACAGCTCAGAGCAGGTTCTGATTTGCC
This sequence comes from Malaclemys terrapin pileata, assembly GCF_027887155.1. NCBI lineage: Eukaryota > Metazoa > Chordata > Testudines > Emydidae > Malaclemys > Malaclemys terrapin. The sequence goes on from NC_071513.1 coordinate 52,485,571, forward strand.
ACAAATAAGGTAGAGTTTGTCATGGGGAACAAACGTGCCATAGATTATGCGATTTATCTACTTTTTTGGGATCTTTGTTGCTTCCATCCAATCTCCTCTATTGTCCCCTCTCCACTGTAGAGAAGCAAAAGTCCCTGTTCTGCACAGACTTCCTGTGTAACTTTGGGCAAGTTGCTTAGAGTGGGTCTACATTGCATCTGGGAACGTTTTTCCCAGCACGGATGGACAGACACGTGCACTCAAGCTAGTGTGTTCAAAATATCAATGTAGCTGGGCATCCGCTGGGTATGTACTTTGGTGGCTAGCTCGAGGCACATCCCATGCCACCCCTGCAGCTGTGCTGCTGTAAAATCACTCATGTAGACACGCTATGCCAACAAAAGAGAGCTCTCCCGCTGACATAGCACTGTGTACACTACCACTTATGCCTGTGAAACTTACGTTGCTCAGGTTGTGGGTTTTTTCCCAGCCCCCTGACAGTGGGGTAGTGTAAACACAGCTTAGCTCTCTATTTCAGGCAAAGCTAAGCTGTTTATCTAGCCATGTTAGGAAGCGCACTCCCAGCTTCAGTGTGAACATATCCTTAGTCTTTCTGTGCCCTAGTTAGGGATAATAGCAGTGACCTACCCCATGGGGCTGCTGTGAGAATAAAGACATTAAGGATTTTTGAGGATGTGACAGAATAGAGGATTTTCTTGTTTTTTTCAATGGTTTGCATGCAAAGGGGGTGGGACACAGTTTCCCTGGGTGTTACTGGTTTAATGAGGTGATGGGAGAGGGAGTTTGTTGTTACAGAGGACAGGGCCGGCTCTAGGCACCAGCAAACCAAGCACGTGCTTGGGGCAGCACGTTTTCAGGGGCGGCATTCCGCCAACCTTTTTTCTTTTTTTTCTTTTGCGCTTCGGGCGGCAAAAGCCTAGAGATGACCCTGGCAGCAGCAGTGCATCGTGCGCAGGGGGCATCCTGGGGCCGCTGCGGTTCGTGCCGCAGAGGAGCAGAGCCCATACCTTGTGGCTGGACCGGGCAGGCTCCGAGCGGGGGACACTTGGGCGGGGTGCCGCCCCGCGCAGCCTGCAGGGTGGCTGCCCCTCAGCGCCGCAGCCGGAGCTGGGCGAAGTGGCCTGAGCATCCCAGGGACTGCGGCAGGGCGGCCAGAAGCAACAGCAGCAGCGGGGCCATAGAGGGCGGGGCACTGCCGTGCGGAGCCCGCATCCCACTCTCCGGGGCTCCGCTCCCCCTGGGGCTGCCCTGCCCTGGCTCCTCAGTCCCCTGCCGGGGCGGTCCCCAGCAACTGGTGAGCTGACTAGCCGGTTCCAGCCAGTTAAGAACAAAGGACGAATGAGAGGAGAGGAGGCCCAGGACACTCCCTGTGGGGGCCCACGGCAAGAGACAGGTGTGCTAAGGCTCAGAGAGCTGTGGTTCCAGGAGGCAGAGGTGGCCGGACATGTCCGGCTTTTTCAGCCTTAAATGGCCGTCCGGGGGGGATTTCTAATGAAGTAGAAATGTCCGGGATTTCCCCCTTCCCCTCCTGCGGAGTGCGGCGTGGCTGATTGGACGCCTGGCCTGATTGAAAGATGCTTGCAGCCACTAGGGCCTCTAGCAGCCAGAGTCCCTCCCCCTCCCTTGCTCCCTCCTCCCCCACAGAGCAGCACGGAAGTGTTTGAGTCCACGTGGAGCCTGCATTTCTCCCTCTGCCTGGTGAGTGGGGGGAGCAGGGCAGGCAGCGGCGGGGTGTGTGTGTGTAGAGGCTGCAGGGCGAGTGGGGAGCAGGGGGCACAGAGGCTGCAGGGGCGGGGGGGTGCAGAGGCTGCAGGGCGAGTGGGGAGCAGGGGGCACAGAGGCTGCAGGGGCTGCGGGGCGAGTGGGGAGCAGGGAAGCACTTAGCAACTCCCAACCAAGATCAGAGCGGGAGGGAGGAGGGGGAATGCGGGGTGCTCAGAGGAGGGGGCAGAGTTGGGGCAGGGACTTTGGGGAAGGGGTTGGAATGGGGGCAGAGAAGGGGTGGGGTTGGGGCGGGGCCGGGGCGGGGAAGGGGTGGAATTGGGGCAGGGCCGGGGGCGGGACCAGGGCCCCGTGGAGTGTCCTCTTTTTTAAATGTTTGAATATGGTAACCCTAGGCAGAGCGGCTTTACCCCCTGAGAGAGTGGACTCCTGAGAAGGGCTGTCACAGTGGAGGGGATTCCCCCCCAGGGACCATACGGGGCCAAAAGTGGGCATGTCCTGAGAGTCCATGACAACATGGTAGGAGTGGATGGTTTGTGGATGCACCCTGTAGACAGTTGGTTGCAAGCACGGGTGCTTTGCAATGAGTTGCTGCCAGCGATAAAACGAGGGAATTGAAGGAACCAGCGAGGAAATGGCCTATAACCATTGAGTGTAAGAGTGACCTAGCAGGGAGAGAGGGCTGAGCACGGTGAGATTCACTAATGAGCAGCTGATGGCTCAGCTTGTAGAGAATGACCAGTCTGAGGAACAAGCTCCAGACCCCAGGGAGGCTCCCGGGATGCCCGGAGAGCCAGGGAGTAGCTGTTGGGGGCAGTCCGTGTAGCAGCCAGGAGTCTATCATACCCGACTCCCCAGTCAGCACAGGGGGCCCCCAGTCAGGTTTCTCCCTGGAGGAGCTGTGGAGATTGGAGCTGGAGGTGAAAGCAAAGGACCTGGAACTGGAGGAGTGGAGGCTGGTGGACTGTGCAGAACAGCGAAAGCACGGGTTGGAGTTGGAGGAGAGGTGGGCCAAGAGGGCCTGCTGGGGAGTAAGTGGGGAAGGGCCCCGAGATGCCAATTTTGTGAGGAATCTAGTCACCAAACTGCTGCCTGTGTGTGTGTGGGGGGGGGGGGGTGGGAGGGCGGGGGATATTGATGCCTACCTCACAGCCTTTGAGAAGGCTTGTGATCTGAACCAGATTGACCCCGCTGTCCACTCTCTCTCAGGGGGTAAAGCTCCACTGTCTAGCCCCCCTGCTGGGTCCCAAGGCCATAGAGGCATTCAGCCAAATGGATGGTATTGAGATGGGGGACTATGACCTGTTCAAACAGGCTTTGCTGCTGAAGTTCGAACTGATCCTGGAGGCATACAGGAAACGATTGCAGGGTGTACACAAGACCCCAGGTGTCACTTACAAGAAAATTGCCAATCTGCTGGGGGACTATCTCTGTAAGTGGGGGAAGGGCACGGGGCCACTACTGCAGAGGACATATATAACATGGTGGGGTTGGAGCAGCTGTATGACATCTGCCCTCTAGACCTTAAGATGTGGTTAGTGGACCGGAAGCCTAAAGATCTGCGTAGTGTGGGTGCACTGGCAGATGAGTTTGTGGACAGCAGATCGGGGACAGGAGGGAGACCCGCATCGGGGACTCAGAAAGGGAGTCACCCAGAGACCTCTCAAAGGTGGGACTCCAGGAAGCCCAACTCATGGGTGCCCATGAATGCTGGGATGTGCTGACCCCCCCCTCGTGGGACTTGGGGGACCTGAAATTTAATTACTGTGGCCAAAAAGGACAGAAGGTGGTGCAATACCTGAAGATGAAGGAAATGGCATCCAAGCAGAACCCGTGGGGTGACAACTGGGTGGAAGCCCACAGAGAAGGGGAACTGCCAGTCCAGGGGGCCACAGTCAATAGGGCTGTGCCGGGGGCTGGGGACCGCCAGGCCAAGCCAGCCGGGAAAGGCTGACCATTTTCAGCACAGTGGGGTTCCCCAAGGAGGTCCTTAGTGACCAGGGGTCCAACTTTATGTCAATCCTGCTCCAGTGCTTGTGGGAGAAGTGTGGGGTCCGACACACCTGGGCCTTGGCGTACCACCCTCAATGGGCTGGTGGAGAGGTTCAATGGGACCCTAAAGTTGATGCTGAAAATATTTATGGACCAGCACCCGCAGGACCAGCACCCGCAGGACTGGGAAAAGTATTTACCCCACCTGCTGTTCGCATACAGGGAAGTGCCCATGAGGAAGAACAAGTTGAAAGCTGCCTGGGTTGGCCCCTTCAAGGTCATCAGACAGGTAAACGGGGTGAACTATGTAGTGGAACTGTCCAATCGGGCACACAGTGTCAATATGATGAAGCGATACAGTGACAGGGAGAAGTTGGTGCTGGCTGTATGTGGGCAGTGGGAGGAGAAGGGAGAGGATCCCCTGGCGGGATTCCTCCCTGAGGCAGGGGCTGACCCCTCACTGGAATCAATTCCCCTCTCAGACCAGCTAACCCCTGTCCAGCAGGCTGAGATCAGAGCGGTGCTGTATTCAGACCGGCAGCTGTTCTCCAACCAGCCTGAGCTCACTAAGTTGGCTGTTCACCAGGTAGAGACGGGAGCCAACCTTCCCATCAGGTGTTCACCATTCAGGGTCACTGGGAAAACAGCCCAGAACCTGGAGAGAGAGGTCAGAGACATGCTGGCTTTAGGGGTGATCCAGCCATCCTCCAGCCTGTGGGCCTCTCCCGTGGTGCTGGTGCCCAAGAAGGATGGGTCAATCCGATTCTGTGTGGACTATCAGAAGCTCAATGCCATAACCATGTCCAATGCCTACCCCATGCCTAGGACCGATGAGATCCTAGACAAGTTGGGGGACACCCGGTACCTCACTACTATGGATCTCACCTCTACTGGCAGGTGCCTTTGGATCTAGAGGCCAGGGCGAAGTCTGCCTTCATCACCCCAATAGGGCTCTTCGAGTTCCTGATGATGCTTTTTGGCCTCAAGGGGGCACCTGCCACCTTCCAGCGCCTGGTGGATCAGTTACTAAGGGGGATGGAGGACTTTGCTCTTGTGTATATTGACTATATCTGTGTCTTTAGCCAGACCTGGGAGGAACATGTGTCCCAGGTGAAGAGGGTGCTGGGTCCCCTCCAGGATGCAGGACTAACTATAAAAGCTAGAAAGTGAAATGTGGGGATGGCAGAGGTGTCATACCTGGGCCACAAGGTGGGGAGCAGCCACCTGAAGCCGGAGCCAGCCAAAGTGGAGGCAATCAAGGACTGGCCCGCTCCCCAGACTAAGAATCAGGTCCAGGCTTTCATTGGGATGGTGGGGTACTACAGGAGGTTTGTGCCACACTTTAGCTCCCTGGCAGCTCACCTCACAGAGCTTTGTAGGAAAGGAAAGCTGGACAAGGTGGTCTGGACTGCGCAGTGCCAGAGGGCTCTCTGTTCACTGAAGAGGGCACTGATCCAAAGCCCAGTGCTGGTAAACCTGGATTTTAACAAACCCTTCCTGGTGTTCACCGATGCCTCAGACACCTGGCTGGGTACGGTGCTGATGCAAACTGATACTAAGGGGGAGAGACACCCCATTGTGTACCTGATCAAGAAACTGCTGCCCCGGGAGCAGCACTATGCAGCAATAGAGAAAGAATGCCTTGCCATGCTGTGGGCCCTTAAAAAGCTGCAGCCATATCTATTTTGGTGGCGCCTCACTGTGTTCACTGACCATTTGCCCCTGATGCAGCTGCAACAAATGAAAGGGGCTAATGGGATGGAGTCTGTTCCTCCAGGGTTATGACATGGAGGTGGTCCATGTGAGGGGGAGTGCCAGTGTTATAGCTGATGCTTCATCACGGGGCAGGGGCCTTGAACTTCCCCAGGTCACTGGCTAAGTGATCCCGCTCAGTTCAGACTCGAAGGGGGGAGAGATGTGACGGAGTGGGGGATTTTCTTGTTTTTTTCTTGTTTTTTTTCAATGGTTTGCATGCAGAAGGAGGGGGACTCAGTTTCTCTGGGTGTTACTGGTTTAACAAGGTGATGGGAGAGGGAGTTTGTTGTTACAGAGGACCAGCGACAGAACTTGGGACCCCAGCCAATGGCCTGGAGAATGGATACCCCAGCGACTGGTGACCTGGTGACTGGGAGGGCCAGCTCAGGAGTCACAGCGGGTTCTGGCCAGTGGGAGGACAATGGACTGTGGAGAGAGGACGCCGGTGACCTGACCAGCCAGTTCCAGCCAGTCAGGAACAAAGGACGGATGAGAGGAGAGGAGGCCCAGGTGACCCTGTTTACCTGGACAGAAGACAAAGGACAGAGGCAGGGCTTGGGGGCAGGTAATATCGGATGCCCAGCTGGAAAGCACGGGGGCTCGGGACTGGAGAGAGAGAGCAGGCAGAGCCCACCTGGATGCAGGAAAGACTTAGATGTACTGTGCTGAGGGAGGCCAGGCCTGAGGGCCCTGAGAGTTTCCTATGCTGTGTTCAGACGCTCAATAAACCCTCCTGTTTTATGCTGGCTGAGAGTCACTCTGAGAAGGGCTGTCACACTGAAGGGGGTTCTTCCTCCAGGGACCGTACGGGGCCAACACTGGGCATGACCTGTGAGTCCGTGACAACGGCACTCACGGTAATGGGTGCCAGATAAGTATCATTCGTTGGTGGGTAGATAGATATGAGCTGGAGAGAAGCACCCCCTGCCTGATCTAAACCATGTTTTCCCACCACCTCCCTTTCCAATTCATGCTGTAAGCATGGACTGTCAGTAGTAAAATACAGTACATGTAGAAAGCCTCTATTCTCTGAAGTACATAACAGCCAATAGAATTTATTGCAGCTATAATCATGTCTAGATATAATGATACCGTGCAGTTATAGAGTGTCTTTCATCTAAAAGAACCCAGTCCCACGGTCCTTTTCTATTCCTATTACAGCTTTGGATTTACAAACATAATCCAATTGGCTGAGGCATGGTCCTGTGACCAAAGATCGTTTTGAAGTATTGACCTAGCTAGATATTTATGCCTTAGTTAACACTATGGTGTCTCAGCACCTAGCAATAGTATATCAATCCAGATAGGTGGTCTCCTCATACGTGTAGGCTATTCCTCTCCCTTTCATGTTCATCATCATTATTACTAAACTAGGGTAACGAGATGGGCCTGGCACTGGCTCTTAGGGGCAATTTGGGTTTGTGGTCATTCATAACTACAGCGAAAAGATGCGCTGCAGCTCTGGGTCAACCAGACTGCACTGCAATAAAAGACCTGCAGCACAGCTGTGGCCGGCCCAGGTCAGCTGACCCGGGCTCAGAGACTTGGTGCCACGTAGTGTAGACATACTAGTGTCCTCCAGCTGTTAGGAATACCATTCATTGTTCCCGAAGCACTGCAGAGTCTCAGCGCATCTCATCTGTGGAGCAAGAGGTGACCTCTGTTTGGGCATCTTGAAAGAACAGAGGAGGGAAAGAAAAGATAGGCTAAAAAGCTGGTGGCAAGGCTGGGTGACTTCCATGCTAGCGGTGTGGGCTCTGTTAGCCCCAGAACCTGCGTGAACCAAACTTCCCACAACGCAAACCAAGAGGATTGATAATAGAAATTACACTAATGAATAAACAAGCTCTTTAAAATATGGGCTCCTTGTGCAAAGTGTTATTTTTAACTTAGTGGCAATTTGCATGCCAGTCAATTTGCATACATTAAATACAGCTCCCCTTCCTCTTCACCTCCTCCCCTCAGAATAACAGCTCATTATAGTGCTGCTGAGACCGAGGAGTCCACGGCTTTGGAGGGTATATTAATTTACCCAACACATGCTGTGTAGGTTTTTATCACTTGCCGCACATTGGACCTGGTATCTTTGAAGTTGTTAGCGCCTCCAAGGGCCTTCTGCTGGAGGTAGTGGGAATGGAAAAGAGAGGAAAAAAAGAAAAGCCTGGAGGAGAAATGTACAGGGGAAGAAAGGAGATTGTTTGGTTTGTGTTAATGCTGGGAGGAAGAAAATGAGCAATGCATAAACCTCTCCCTTTGTGTCAGAATAGGGCGTTTTTATTATTCTAAATGAAATGTAATCTCTCCCCAGGGACCCAGAACACGATGCACAGGCGGGGGAAGTGAACCAACAGACTCCGCTGGAGGAGACGTTATGTGGGAAAGTTGGTGGGGGGCCAGCTCTACCCACCCACCTAGATACAGCAAGATTGTGGGGGTGGAAGCTAAGCATCAGTTAATGCCTAAGCAGCTACCCATATGGGTTTAATAGAGAATACTGAAGGCATAAGATGGTCCTTTGTTTGGGGGGAGGTGGTGTGGCCTAGAGCATAGATCCTCAGGAGAACTAGCCTGCTGGGTGATCTTGGGCAAGCCACTTCACCGCTCCATGCCTCGGTTTCCCCATCTGTGAAAAGGGAATAGCTGTGGTCTCCTTTGTCAAGCCTTTTGAGATCTACTGATGAAAAGTACTATATGACCGCTAAGCATTATTATTATTAGTCATGTGAGGCACGCAGCTACCATGGTGATAGGCAACCTTGTGAAAACACAGGATGGATACATAGTGTGTGACATCTCTTTCTCCCTCTGGTGTAAGCACAAACTCAAATGTAATTTGTTGCAATTAAACCTAGTTGCAAATGTCTGACATTTCAACAAACATTTTTTGCCAAACATTTTGCATGAAAAAGTTCTTTACCCACTTTGTAGAGCAGTCCGCAGTTTTGGAAAATTCCAAATGTTGATAAGAAAAGGTAGGACATTTAAAAAAATAAAATGTGCAGAACATCTGCATTTTTTTGCCACCTCTAGTTACAACAGGAAATGTTGTAATGATATCAAATGTTCCTTTGAAAGAGCCTTTAAAGAGGGAGTTGGGTGAAACTTTTTAAAGGAAATGAATCAACTGAAATTCAGGTTGATATACTGTAAGGGAGGCACATCATGGAGACACATTACAATGTGTCTTTGATCTTCCTCAGCCACTTTCCCACCAAATCTTGTGAAATGTGGGGAGCTCCGCAGAGGCATAAAGCTGACGGCTCCTTCATGTTGAAGACATTTGGAATTGAATAGAAAGAAGAAATGTTTTTGCGGTAGAAACCAAGGAAAATTAGAGCTTAGGGGACAGAGATGAGCATCGCCCCAGGTAGTACTGAACTACAGACATACTTGCAAAATTTTGGATGATATGAAAACATTTTGAAACAAAGATTTTATGCAGTGAAATGAAAACCTAGCTGATAGTCATCTGGCTTTCTGGAGTTACTTGCTAATGGCAAGTTTTGTTCTGCAAGAATACCATCAAAAGTAACGGGTACCAATTATTATTATTGATATCACAGTAGCACCCGGAGGTCTCAGCTCAAATCAACCCCTCCTGTATGAACCAAGAGAGACAGTCTCTACCATTGAACTTGTATTCTAAAGAGATAAGGAAGGCAGGCACAAAGAAGGGAAGTGACTTGCAGATCCAGGGCTAGAACATAGGACCACTGCTCTATTCGCTGGACCACCTTGCTCTCCAGAACACTTGTATGTTTCCCAGATATACACAAAGACAGACATCATGTTTGCTTGCTGGCTTCCCCTTCTGGGGGAGTTCAAGACAGCTGTCTGGCTCCTCTCCATAACAGGAGACTTAGGGGAACCTGCTCTCATGATGGCCAAGCATGTCAAACCAGCGTCCTCCAGTGTATGCTCTTCAGGTCTGGGGCCCACGATCATAGTTTCCAAGGCCAGAAGGGACCATTTAGGTCATCTAGTCTGACCTCCTGCATAGCACGGGTCATAGAACTTCCCCAAAATAATTTCAAGAACAGAGCTTTTACAAAAATATCCAATTTTGATTTTAAAATAGTCAGTGATGAAGAATCCACCATGCCCCTTGGTAAGTTGTTCCTGAGGAGAGCGAGTGAGGAAAGGCTCTTGAGGTGGTTAGAACTCAGAGGGATGTGACCCAGGGAAGGGGGATCTTTGCCCCAATGCATCAGAATGATATAAAGGATGGACTTTGATTTCCCATGGCCAAAGGGCTAAGAACAGGACTGTTCTCATTGTATATGAGCCGGTTTGCCCCTGCCCTATTTCCAGTGCTGATTTGCAAAGGGGATATTGTGAAGCAGGGTCTTGGGAGGCCACCCTGCAATGGAGGATCTTGTGAGAGTTGATGAGTGAGGTATCCGGGCTTGCTAAGTACTGGCTGGCCCCACTGATGGAACATGTTTCCATGGCAAAAGAACAATGCCTCCCTTTCCATCCAAGAACCATTTATTACACGATACATTTCAAATGTCTCTTTGGGGAGGGAAAATAAAGCAAAGCGAAACAGATCTCTTTTGCTGCATGGCAGCCAGTGTTCTACCCCATAATGTATTAATTATCCCTGCACTTAGGCAGAGGGGAGGAGATGTCTGGAACAAGTGCCAGCTTCGCATTCCAAGCTAAACAGTGATGAATTTCTAACATCTTTTCCCAACATAAAATGGGCAATTAATTCATCAGGAACGTTAATTGTTAACTGTTGTTCCCCCCACCAGCTTCCTCTCTCTGTTTACATGAAACACGGGAACATGTGAGGAGCTGAGGAGTAAGAACTGGTTGGCTGAATCCTAGCATGGTTCTTTTCATCTTTAGTGCTTTCTCGCCCCTTTCCCGTTCTGTCTCTCTTAACGTCCTCTAAGGTCAGAAGTTTTTCCTGGTTCTCTGCTTCATACCCTGGAGGGAATTGTACAGATTAGATCCTCAGCTGGTGCAAATCGGTGTCGCTCCATCAGTGTCAGCAGCTGAGTATCTGGCCCTAGCTTTTAGAGACTCTCTAGCCTCCAGACAGCACAGGAAGGAGAATCATCTCACTGGGCCTTCTCCTTGCAGAGGGAAACCCACTCAGGGAGGAAGGTTTGGGATGAATAATGACGACTGCAAATACTGCCTGTGTAGAATCCAAAGCACAGGAATCAAATGCTCTTGCGTCACCATTGTCTAGGTCTTCCTTGTTTTCATTTCTGCCCAGCCAAGCTGCAGATCAAGCACCAAAATCTAAATCGTGCTGTCTCTGGACCATGGGTGGCGGGTATCATAGGCAGGGGGAGGCTCTGCCTCCCGAAACAGGCAGGCATGGCCCCTCCCATGATCCACCCTCAGGTCCCCCTCTGCAGCTCCCCCTGTGCGGTGGCCCCTGCTCGGGCTGGGGCTGTGCAGCCCGCCCTCCCAGCACTCCGGGGCTGGGGATGCTGGGGCCAAACCACCAGTCCTCCGGGTCTGGGTGGGGGGAAGCTAGCCTGGGCAGGGGCTGATGGCTGTGGTTGGGGGGTCTGGGTCTGGTGGTGAGGAGGGACGGGTCCTTGGGCAGAAGGGGCAGGTCTGGGGGCTAGCCTCCCCCAATCAGCAGTTCACACACCGCCCATGCTATGGACTCTGCTCAGTGAGCTACAGAGATATAAAGCAAGCAGTCTGAGCAAGCCCATCCATTATGGGGCCCTCTGTAAAGTGGGCTGAGGCAGGGATAGAACCAAGGATTAGAGGACATGCAGTTGCGACTGTAGCCATCTGAACAAAGCAATGCTTCTCCCAGGCACAGGGCTTTGAGGGGACCCTTACTGAGGCTATACTTCCTATACCTCTGAACCTGCCAAAGTTCAAATGCAGGACTCCAAGACTTTATGAAGGCTTGAAACAAGGGGCACTCAAAACTTATTCATGCAGAATACTTAAAATGCAGCAGGATCCGTCCATTTAGTGTCACTGACTCTCTCTATAGCCTCGTTTTTCTTTATGTCTGACTTAAATAATCTTCAACAGAAGTGAGGAATGTGGAATGGAGGTGAGATTAAAATGATGCCCCCCAAAACGAGGGACTTTTTGAAAGGTGAGACCTTCCAAGGGAGGTGGGCTAGAGGTGTGGGGGAGAGGGGGCAGGGCAGGGCTTCCAGAGGCTATATTTTGAGGGAGACCCTCCCCTCCATTTAAATTTAACACCCACCCCTATTGGATTATAACACCCCCTTCCTCCAATTCCAAAGGCTTGTGCAGGATTTGATTGGGGTCATCACCAAGACAAGCCAATGGCAGCTACATTATTACTACCCCCAATTGTGCTTTGAAAGTACGGAGCATTCGTCTAACCTTAGGAGATCTGGAAATAAACCCCATATGGGGAATTGGGAGTCATTTAAAAAATCTCTCTCCAAACACACAGGCCTCAGAAATGTGCCAAACAACGGGCAGCCAGGGTCCTGTGAGCACTGCTTTTCATGCTGACCAGAATTGTCTCATTGTTTCTTGTGCTCCCTCATCTGTCTGTTGCATTAATCTGTTGGCTATTAATTATACTGGGCTGTCTTTTTGTTCTGTATTTATACAGCACCGAGCACAACGGGGTCATGGTCTATGATTCCCCTATGCGCAATTGAAACACAAATAAACAATAACACTAACAATCTAAAATGGCCTTACAGGTTCCGTATCTCACTCTGTGTTGCATCCAGGGGCTCTGCTTTGGTGATGTAGGAATGATTATGTTTAAATATCCAGGGTATACAATATTGCTTTTCTTATGTTTAAACACCAGGTTTAAACAAATGCTCCCCTCCCAATTGCTCAGCCTTTTTCAGAACTGGATATGCATCCATATTCAGATATGCATCCGAAGAAGTGGGCTGTAGTCCACGAAAGCTTATGCTCTAATAAATTTGTTAGTCTCTAAGGTGCCACAAGTACTCCTGTTCTTTTTTCAGAACTGGGTGACTAAACCCTGTCATGAGGACATTTGTCTGAATGGTTCAGTGAATGTCTTCAGGCCATATTCCCATGCCTTCTCTGGTCACTGTCCATGAACATTCAAGCAGTGAGATACTGGCGAAGATGTTCATGAGAAGTGAATTTCAAAGTCACATTCACAGATTTGCAGTTTTACCATGACAAACATTTAAAAATCCTAATATTAGCTTGAAAAATGAGATTTTTAATGCATATGGAATTTTGGGTTATTTTTCTTGGCTTTCTGGTTTTTAAACCTTCAGGGGTCACATTTTAAAGCTTTTCTCTGCAACCAAGAGGTCCAGAAACTTATTTTCTTTTCAATCATCAGAGGGGTAGCCATGTTAGTCTGAATCTGTAAAAAGTAACAGAGGGTCCTGTGGCACCTTTAAGACTACCCCGGTCACACCACACGATCTATCGTCTACAGCCAAGCACTGAGGTACAATCGCATCTGCTCCAACCCCTCAGACAGAGACCAACACCTACAAGATCTTCACCAAGCATTCTCAAAACTATGCTACCCACACGATGAAATAAGGAAACAAATCAACAGAGCCAGACGTGTACCCAGAAGCCTCCTGCTACAAGACAGGCCCAGAAGAGAAACCAACAGAACTCCACTGGCCATCACCTACAGTCCTCAGCTTAAACCTCTCCAACGCATCATCAGTGATCTACAACCCATCCTGGACAATGATCCCTCACTTTCACAGACCTCAGGAGGCAGGCCAGTCCTCGCCCACAGACAACCTGCCAACCTTAAGCATATTCTCACCAGCAACCACGCACCGCACCATAACAACTCTAACTCAGGAACCAACCCATGCAACAAACCTCGATGCCAACTCTGCCCACATATCTACACCAGCAACACCATCACAGGACCTAGCCAGATCAGCTACAACATCACCGGCTCATTCACCTGCACGTCCACCAATGTTATATATGCCATCATATGCCAGCAATGCCCCTCTGCTATGTACATTGGCCAAACTGGACAGTCACTACGCAAGAGGATAAATGGACACAAGTCAGATATCAGGAATGGCAATATACAAAAACCTGTAGGAGAACACTTCAACCTCCCTGGCCACACAATAGCAGATGTAAAGGTAGCCATCTTACAGCAAAAAAACTTCAGGACCAGACTCCAAAGAGAAACTGCTGAGCTCCAGTTCATTTGCAAATTTGACACCATCAGATCAGGATTAAACAAAGACTGTGAATGGCTATCCAACTACAGAAGCAGTTTCTCCTCCCTTGGTGTTCACACCTCAACTGCTAGCAGAGCACCTCACCCTCCCTGATTGAACTAACCTCGTTATCTCCATATTGATTTATACCTGTCTCTGGAGATTTCCATTACTTGCATCTGAAGAAGTGAGGTTCTTACCCACAAAAGCTTATGCTCCCAATACTTCTGTTAGTCTCAAAGGTGCTACAGGACCCTCTGTTGCTTTCTTTTCAATGAAAACTGAGAGTTTCACATAATCACATGACTCCATGAGCTCAGGTTTGGCCTTGTTACCTTTGTGGGTATGGTCAGCAGAGACACTGAGTTCTTGGTGGCTACAGAAATGGAGCTGGCCTCACTCCTGGAGCTGGCTCCTCTAGGGAATGGTCTAGGTAATATTGGCAAAGTAGCATAGGGAAACTGGCACTGATTCCTGTGCTCTCCCCTACTGTCAATGCCCAGACTTTCCTTCTCCAGAGCTACCAGCCCAGCACTTTTCAACAGCACTAAAAAAATCACACCTCTCACCATGCAGTCCCCTCCTCCCTGTTTTGAGCTATAATTGGTACCAGAAATGGAGGGGCGCGGGATATGAAAATGTCCCATACAATTGGCAGAAGCAATAAAGTCAGAAGGTTGTAAAATGTATGTTTCCCACTTCATTTTGTGTTACTGGATCCTCTTGCTAATCTCTAACCTCTTGCAAACGTGGTAGTAGAGTGTGCGTTCACCTTATACACTGCAAGGGAAATACATTGTTCATTAGACAGACCCTGTCATTTCAGTGGTGTTGCCCTCTGCTTTGCCGGCATATCAATCTTGACCTGCAGCACCCCTTGCTAATGAAAGTCTTCAGCCTAGGGTGACCAGACAGCAAGTGTGAAAAATCAGACCTTGGGGGGGGGGTAATAGGAGCCTATATAAGAAAAAGACCCCCAAATCGGGACATCTGGTCATCCTACTTCAGCCCCATCACAGCTCCTCACATTTTGTCTTTTTTGTCATTTTGTTTTATCCCCCCAATGAGTGGGGGAGTTGGATCCTGCCCCTGGGGCTGGGAGGGCGCTGCACAGCAAGCCTGCCTGGCCTGGTGAAGAGGGGAGGTCCAGAGGGGGTGGGCATTGCAGAGAGAGCCTGCAGTCACAGATCTTGTCCTCCAGGGCAGGGCCCAATTCCCCATGCTGGTCCTTCATCAGTGGAACTGCAACCCCATGCACCAGGTTGCAAGCCACACATTCAAGTTTGGCCCTCCTCCACTCAGGGTATGTCTACACTATGAAAGTAGGTCGATTTTATAGAGTCAGTTGTGTATGTCCCCACTAAGTGCATTAAGTCGGCGGAGTGCGTCCTCACTACCGCAGCTAGCATCGATTTACAGAGCGGTGCACTGTGGTTAGCTATCCCACAGTTCCCGCAGTCTCCGCTGGCCCATTGGAATTCTGTGTTAAGCTCCCAATGCCTGATGGGGCAAAAACATTACCATGGGTGGTTTGGGTACATGTCGTCAGTCGCCCCTCCCTCCATGAAAGCAATGGCAGACAATCGTTTTGTGCCTTCTTTCCTGGGTTACCCATGCAGACACCATACCACGGCAAGCATGGAGCCTGCTCAGCTCACCATCACCACTGCTGTTGTGAGCATTGTAAACACCTCGCGCATTATCCTGGAGTATCCTGGGCTCAGAGATGCCAGCACAAGGAGGATTTTGATGAGGACATGGACACAGACATTCCTGAAAGCACGGGCCGTGGCAATTGGGACATCATGGCGGCAGTGGTGCTGGTTGATACAGTGGAACGCAAATTCTGGGCCAGGCAAACAAGCACAGACTGGTGGGACCGCATAGTATTGCAAGTCTGGGATGATTCACAGTGTCTGCGAAACTTTCGCATGCATAAGGACACTTTCCTGGAACTCTGTGAGTTGCTTTCCCCCAGCCTGAAGCACAGTAATACCAAGATGAGAGCTGCCCTGACAGTTGAGAAGTAAGAGGTGATAGCCCTGTGGAAGCTTGCAACACCTGACTGCTATCGGTCACTTGGGAATCAATTTAGAGTGGGCAAGTCTACTGTGGGGGCTGCTATGATCCAAGTAGCCAATGCAATCATTGACGTTCTATTATCAAGGGTAGTGACTCTGGGAAATGTGCAGGCCATAGTGGATGGCTTTGCTGCAATGGGGCTCCCTAACTGTGGTGCATATCTCCATCTTGGCACCAGACCACCTTGCTAACCAGTACGTGAACCGCAAGGGGTACTTCTCAATGATGCTGCAAGCACTGGTGGATCACAAGGGATGTTTCACCGACTTCAACGTGGGATGGCCAGGAAAGGTGCATGACGTTCGCATATTTAGGAACTCTGGGCTGTTCGAGCAGCTGCAAGAAGGAACTTACTTCCCAGACCAGAAAATTACCGTTGGGGACGTTGAAATGCCAATAGTTATCCTTGGGGACCCAGCCTACCCCTTGCTTCCATGGCTCATGAAGCCATACACAGGCAGCCTGGACAGTAGTAAGGAGCAGTACAACTATAGGCTGAGCAACTGAAGAATGGTGGTAGAATGTGCCTTTGGACGTTTAAAAGCTCACTGGCGCTGTTTGCTGACTAGGTCAGACCTCAGCACAACCAACATTCCCAGTGTTGTTGCTGCTTGCTGTGTTCTCCATAATATCTGTGAGAGTATGGGGGAGATGTTTATGGCGGGGTGGGAGATTGAGGCAAATCGCCTGGCGTCCGATTTTGAGCAGCCAGACACCAGGGCGATTAGAAGAGCACAGCAAGGTGTGCGGCGCATCAGAGAGGCTTTGAAAACCAGTTTCATGACTGGCCAGGCTTTGGTGTGACAGTTGTATGTATTTCTCCTTGATGCAAACCCGCCCCCTTTGTTGATTTTAATTCCCTGTAAGATAACCACCCTCCCCCCTTCAAAATAAAGTAACTATTGTTTTGAAAATATGCATTCTTTCTTTATTAATTAAATAAAAATGAAATAATGGACAAGATAACCAGGTGGGATGTGGGAGGAGGGAAGGACAAGGCCACATTGTTTATTGTAGCCAGACTAAAAATCAAACTGTTTGAATGACAGCCTTCTGTTGCTTTGGCCCATCCTCTGGAGTGGAGTGGCTGGTGCACGGAGCCTCCCCTGCGTTCTTGGGCATCTGGGTGAGGAGGCTATGGAACTTTGGGGAGGAGGGCATGCGGTTATACAGTGGACGCAGTGGATGTCTGTGCTCTTGTTGGCTTTCCTGCAGCTCCAACAGACACTTTATCATGTCCGTTTGCTCCCCCATTAACCTCAGCATCGCGTCCTGTCTCCGCTCTTCGCGCTCACTTAATTCTTTTCTGGCCTCTGCCACTGAGTGCCTCCATGCATTAAACTGTGTCCTATCAGTGCGGGAGGACTGCGTGAGCTCGGAAAACATGTCATTGGGAGTGCGGTTTTTTTTGCCTTCTAATCTGCAATAACCTCAGGGACAGAGATGATAGGGGGAGCATAGAAACATTTGCATTTGGGGGGGAGGTAAAAAGGGAGAGTAAAATTTAAGATGATACATTTCTGAGAACAAAAGGGAGACTCTTTCACAGTGAATCAAGCAATTCACAGCAGACAGCACATGTGCTTTAGGTACAAGGTCGCATTTTGCCATTTATATTCAGTGTCTGCCGGTATGGTGACACATCACACATGGCTGGACAACAGAATTCGGTTTCCAGGCAGCCATGGTAAGCTTTTTGGAATGCGGGGTTGGCTTCTTACTCCTTCATAACATGTGGGAATATTTTCAAACTCTCCTTTCCCAGAGCAAGCAATGGGTTGAGTTTCACATTTAAAAGGAGGGGCTGTAGTTTTTGGGTGGATATGCAGCACACACCTACCCCCACCCTGTGGCTATTCTCTGGGATGATCATAGAATATCAGCGTTGGAAGTAGGGTGACCAGACGTCCCGATTTTATCGGGACTGTCCCGATATTTGCTTGTTTGTCCCGCGTCCCGACCAATGTGCGGTCGGGACACTGGACAAACAAGCAATTTTGCCCTCCCGGAAGGGCTCTTGCCCCCCCCCCCCCAAACCCTGACTCCGCCCCCTCCAACCCCCATTGGCTCCCTCCCCAAATCCCCGCCCTGCCCCACCTCTTCCCCATGCATGTGGCACTCCTCCTCCCTTCCAGGCTTGCTGCTGTAATGGCAGGGCAAGCCTGGAGGGAGGGGGTGGTGGCCAGCTTCCAGTTCCTGGAGCTGGTGAGTAGGGGCACTGGGCAGGCAAGGGGGGCTGGCAAGGGGGCTGCTCCCCCAGGAGGTAGACGGGGGGGCTCCGGACCCCAGCAACGGCGGGGGAGAGCGGCTCGGGGCCGCACGAGTGGCCATGTAAAGTTTATCGGCTTGGGCGGGACCCCGGCTGGCTCCCCGCCCCGCGCCAGCATGTTGCGCCGGCTGCCACAGGCCAGGTAAGGAGCCGAGTCACCCTCTCCCCCCTCATCCTGGCTCCTCAGCTGAGCCCCCCCGTCACCCTCCCGGGGGAGCAGCCCCCTTGCCAGCCCCCCTTGCCCGCCCAGTGTCCGTACTCACAAGCCGCAGGAACTGGAAGCCGGCCACCACCCCCTCCGCTTGCGCCGGCATTCCAGCAGCAAGCCTGGGAGGGAGGAGGAATGCCGCTCAACTGAGGAGCCGGGGGGAGGGGGACTCGGTTCCTTATCTAGCCTGCGGCGGCCGACGAGACATGCAGAAACGGGGTGGGGACACTACCCCCCTACAGGGCAGGGCGAGGAGCTGGCCGGGGTCCCCCCCGCCCCCCGCAGCCGATAAACTTTATGTGCCCACTCGCATGGCCCTGAGCCGCTCTCCCCCGCCACTGCCGGGGTCCAGAGCCCCACACCTCTCGCTCCAGCGGCTCCTTCCCCGTGGGGCGGCGGGACGTGCCGCATGTGCCCTGGGGGGGGAGGGGCAGCAGCTACGGCGCAGCCGGCACCTGCAAAACAGCCTTTTTTTTTTTGCTCCGTCCCCCCCCATGCGTCCCGATATCCCCTATTTTCCTCCCCCCCCCCGCGTCCTGATATTTCCCGTCAGTGATCTGGTCACCCTAGTTGGAAGGGACCTCAGGAGGTCATTTAGTCCAACCCCCTGCTCAAAGTAGGGCCAATCCCGAGACAGATTTTTGCCCCAGATTCCTAAATGCCCCTCTCAAAGACTGAGCTCACAACCCTGGGTTTAGCAGGCCAGTGCTCAAACCACTGAGCTATCCCTCCCTTTTAGGCAAGTGCAAACAGCCCAGCACGAATGGGGTCCTTTTACTGTTCCCTTACAAAAATTCCCCTATTTCAACCAGGTGACCATGAATGCTATCACTCTCCTGAGGCTGACACAGAAAGGTATAGACCAAATGTTCCTTGAATGTGACCAAAACCCAGGACCATTCGCTGCCATGCTTTGTGCTGCAATGATTCCAGAATACTTGCTACTGGCTTGGTGTGGTAAAGTGTCTTACCGTGGAGGATGAAATAAGGCGGCCCTCCCCAGAAACCTTCTGCAAAGGCTTTCAGAGTACCTCCAGGAGAGCTTCATGGAAATGTCCCTGGAGGATTCCTGCTCCAGCCCCAGACATGTGAACAGACTTTTCCAGTAGCTGTACTGGCCGCGAATGCATCCCAATTCTTCAGGGCAAATTAGACATTAAACACTATTGCTTTTAAACCCTGTACTGTAGTTACAAATGTGCACTCATCAGAGATGCCTTCTCCGGCTTCAGGGTTGGGGATCCCGCCTTGGGAGGGTATTGGCTCCAGGGTGATGAAAAGGTCCTGGCTGCCAGGGAGAACGGATTCACCGCTTGCCTGCTGCGCATTCTCCTCCTCCTCTTCCTCATCCACAAAATCCTCCTCCCTGTTGCATGAGACTCCCCCCTTGCAGGTATCCATGGACAATGGTGGGGTAGTGGTAGGGTCCCCCCTAGAATGCCATGCAGCTGATCATAGAAGCGGCACGTATGGGGCTCTGACCCAGAATGACTGTTTGCCTCTTTTGTCTTTTCGTAGGCTTACCTGAGCTCCTTAACTTTCACGTGGCACTGCTGTGTGTCCCTGTTGTAGCCTCTGTCCAATATGCCCTGTGAGATTTTGGCATATATATTAGCATTTCTTCTTTTTGATCAGAGTTCAACCTGCACAGATGCTTCTCCCCATACAGCAATCAGATCCAGTGTCTCCCTTTCGGTCCATGCTGGAGCTCGTTTGCAATTCTGGGAGGACTGCATGGTCACCTCTGCTGCTGAGCTCGCCACGCTAAGTTCCTGGGGTTTTTCCTGTGTATCTGGCTAGTGCATCAGAGTTTAAAGTGCTGTCCAGAGCGGTCACAATGGAGCACTCTGGGATAGCTCCCGGAGGCCAATACCATCGATTTGTGTCCACACTATCCCAAATTCGACTCAGCAAGGTCAATTTTAGCACTACTCCCCTCACCGGGGAGGAGTACAGAAGTCGATTTTAAGAGCTCTTTAGGTCGATGGAATAGGGTTGGTTGTGTGGACGCAGTCATTTGTAAATTGACCTAATGCGGCTAAATTCGACCTAACCCCGTAGTGTAGACCAGGCCTCAGTCATGACGGTTGGGCCAAATCTGAGCAGTGCTTCATTTTATACATTCTTTTTTGTTTTATTTTGTGTTATTTTGGATTTGCAAAAAACACTGATCTCTACTTATGCCTTCTTAGTCCTCTGAACAGTGGTATTAGAACTAGAGATTCACTGGCGATTCCAAAAAAATCAGGGATGGAGGAGAATTGTTGTGGTTTGAACCAAAAAACAAATTTTTCAACATTTTCAGTGAATCAAATGTCAAAAACATTTTCTCTCAGGTCAACTAAAATATTTTGTTTCAATTTTTAACATTTAAAATTTTATTTTTAACAGAAATTTATAAACAAAAAGTTGTTCTGAATTTGAAAAACTGAAACATCCCATTCTAAAAGTGTCCAAAGGAAATGTTTCAATTTTTTCATAATTTTTTCCCAGGTTTTTCCGAACAAAATAATTCAGCAAAATCTACATGAATTCTTGAAATGCTTAAATGTTTTGATGTCACCCAATCTGCATTTTTCACTGAATAAAAGTTTCAGTCCAAAAATGTCACCCAACCATGATTAGAAACATTAATAATCTGGACTTAAATGCTTAAGACATTATGAAAAT
Organism: Malaclemys terrapin pileata; assembly: GCF_027887155.1. NCBI lineage: Eukaryota > Metazoa > Chordata > Testudines > Emydidae > Malaclemys > Malaclemys terrapin. The sequence continues at coordinate 52,506,440 of NC_071513.1, forward strand.
ACTGTTTTTATTTTATAGCTCTCTCCTGCCAAAACTGACGTGAGATGGAACTAGTAGAAGATTCTGTCCTACTGAGGTTCTTATACTGTGCTCATTGCAACATTGTTACATTATCTCTTCTAGTTCCAGAACATGGGTATGTGGTGTTTTCACATCTACATTACTGTGTGCAGCGTTAGTGGTGTAGTATTTTTATAAGGAGCAGATGGGCTGCCTATCTCAATAAAAGGGCGTAGAAGTTAACATGATAGAAAAAGGTCAGTGTAAACAATTGGCACCTCTTCTCCCCTAGGAAAATGGAACAATCCAATGCCGTTGCTAAACAACTGGTGCGTGAGTTCACATGAATCCTGGTCATCTCCGATTTACCTAGTCTTTATTTTATACTAGATAATGCTAGATGACATGTTTTCTCACGAAAAAAAATATTCCTTTTCTAGATTTAAAGTATCTGGCATACAGAACCCTATGAAAATTTTGCTTAGAGGTAATTCTTCCTAGTTTTATCATAGTCTTTCTGTATTTTGTTTTTTTTCTCCCCCCTTTAAGTAACTAGAACTATGTGAATGAAACCAGGATTTTGATAGCTTAAGTCATCTGCTTCTGTGGCTTATGAATAGGGTGACCAGACAGCAAATGTGAAAAATCAGGACAGAGGGTGGGGGTAATAGGCGCCTATATAAGAAAAAGACCCCAAAATCGGGACTGTCCCTATAAAATCGGGACATCTGGTCACCCTACTTATGAATGAGGCAATGGTCGTCAGGACTCCATAGTTAAGGCTAAGTGTCAACACTAATTCTAAGCCCTCCTTTCTTCCCCACCCCTCTCACTTTAGATTGAAATAACTGATTCATTAGCAAACCAAGATGCTTAGAAAGAGGTGTGATGGATCTGCAAAGCAGGGCACCACAACTGCCATGAGCCCCCTCCTCACTATACAGTCCTTTCTCTTGGCTAAGCAGGTACTACATTTCCCATCAGCCCCCTTCGCATTGCACTCCCTGCCTCTGGCCAGGTCAGGGGGAAGGTCCTGCGCGGAGGTGGCTGGGCTCTGGTTTGGGAACGAGAGCTGGATGCTCCAGCTGGGGCAGGTCTGTGTGGGACTTCTGGGGGAGCAGTTGCAGTTGGGAACAGAAACAGTGGAGAGGGCCCCCAATAAGAGACACTAACTGAGCCTGGCTTGGGAACCCTCAAAGGCTTATTTACTGGGACAGAGAGTGGCCTGGAGCAGGCACCCCGACAGTAGCCCTCCAGGCCCCTGGCTCTTGACTGGATTGCTCCAGGGACCCAAACAGAAACCTGTTGCTCACTTAGCCTCTGTCCCTAGGCTTTGTGAGGCCTTCCCCTTTCCTGCCAGGCCCAGTACAAACCTCTCCCTGATACATATGTCTGAGTGGTCACTGGGACCCAACAGGGCTAGCGTGGCAGGGCCTAGCTGCTGCAGTACCTCCAGTCCTTGCCTCTGAGATGCAGTACACCAGGCAGGCTACTGGCACCCCAGTGCTTGGGGTACCGAGTAACCCCAGTAACGACAAACAAAAATCTGGGAAGTGCTAGATGTTTATTTGCTACTTGAGCAAGCGTAATTCTTCTGTTAAAATATCTCCCAGTGCTTTACTCCTTCTTAGCCTGAATGTGGGTGGCTTGGTGGAGCTCCAGATTTCACTTCCAGGCCTCAGGAATGAGGGAGTTTGAGTTCACAGAGCATGTTGTAGGAAAGGCGAGTTGAGGAACTGTCACCCTATCAGACCACAGTCGTGAGGCTGGGTTGGAATAAGAACCAGCCAACAGCAGGCCACAGGGGCAGAAGGGGCTAGCGTCCCTGCAGTGGAAAGAGTGTGGGGGCTCCACCCCCATGTAAATTTGTGCACACCTATGGGTAGGTGGAGGCCAGAGGTGAGATTGGGGCCCAGAGAGGCTGCAGTGTCTGCCTTGGGGCCTGGGATTGGGCTCGGGAGCAGGGAGTGGGAGCCAGAGGGGCTGGAAAGGAGCAGGGAGAAAACCCCTGGGATTTGCTTCATCTCAGTACCTCCCCTCACTCCCCTGCTTATCTCTCTGTCCCCCACCATTCTCCGGGAACTTCCACCCCTCCTGGCATGGAGGCAAGAAATTGTGACTCTGAGAGACAGACCTGGGTCCAGGCTTCCAGCCTGCTCCATCGGGGCAGTGTGTTGGAGCCTCGGCACTGCTCAGCTATGCTGGCTGATATGTTGAGGGGATGGAGACAGAGCCAAGACTCGCTCAGTTCCCATCCACCAGAGTGGGAGCAGCAGCCTAGGCACTTCAGTGGGATTCCCCAGCTGCTTAAAGCTGAACACATGCTGAAATACCTTGCCTCTACCTCTGACAATGCCTCAGCTTCCCTCCGTGCAAGAGTGAGCAGGGATTTCCTGCTCAAGCTCTAAAGTGAAGGCTGAGGGAAGGAAGTCAAGGCTGGATTGCTCGTCTCTGGCCTCAAGGGGGTGACTTGTGTCAATGCTTACAAGAGCTGGGTGAGAAATTACTTTTTCATCCATGAAAAATGTCAATCAAAACGACTTTTTTATTATTGACTTTTTTCTTAGAAATTTTTCAATTTTTTTTATCAAAACCCCCAAAACTGGGGTGGGGGGAGCAATCAAATTTTCATCATCAAAAAGTGAAACTTTATTGTTTACAAAGCCCCCAAATGTTCAGGAAATGCCATGTTCTCAAAATGCCATTTTCCATTGAAAAAACATTACAGCAGGAAATGTTTGACCAGCCCTAATGCTTAATAATGTGGGTCAAGTTTGTATAGCCTCACTTCGTAGCTTCTCTACTGTCTCCTTATCCTATAGTGCTCCCTGTTGTCCTACCCAACACACCAACTCTCCCCTGGCCTCCTGCTGCTGATGTTCTTAGAATTGATTTCTCTGTAGTGCTGGTTGTTTGTTCTCCAAATTTCTGGTTCTGTCTGCTGGCCTCTGAACTACCAGATGGACTATGGCCACCTTATTTTCTTTTTATATCCTTTCTGCTGCAATCATTCTGGTCTTCCCTGGCATTCTGTCTGACCAAGTCAGCAGATTCATCTCCATGCGCACCTCTTAATCATTCACTCTGCATTCAAGCCTCAGCAGTGGTTGCACATCATTGTTCTCAGAGCTCCTGCAACAGAGAACACAATGGAAATGTACCAAGCAAACATTCAGACATTCATTACTCACCAACACTCCCACACTGGGTTTCCACTCAGGGTAAACTCCTTTTTCAAATGGATTTCCTCTGCTTTTGTCTCACTGGGCCTGGCTTCTCGGCTCCAAGCTGAAGTACTGACTTAACGGGATTTGTCTTGACATAACCAGGGTCGTTTCCAGCCAATTAAAAATATGATAATAGGAAGAGGGAAAAGAACCATGGCGATTCCTTTGCTGGAGGGGTTTGTTGTCACTCGTTGCTCTGCACTGTGCAGAAGGGATTAAAAATGCATACGGGAGGTCTGTGTCAGATTTACCGTGCCATGCTCCTGGGGGCAGGGAGACAAATAATTCATTACCGGTGAGGACGGAAGGATTACTTCAGTTATTTGCTTATTGACTTTTACTATCTTTCTTACATGCACGCACAGACCAGTGCATGCTGCTATTTAGTACCCCTCCAGCTGCGGCTGAATGAAATCTGGGATGGGTCAAAAGGACAGTGTCCCGAACAACTTGGGGGCAGTGAGAAAGGATGGGGCACTAGCCTAGGTCTTGGGAGACCCACGTTTCTTGCTGCTCCACCCACTCCCTGTGCAATGTGGGGCAAGTCGCTGAGTCAGTTCCCCATCTGTGCAATGGGGAGAAGAGCTCTGCCCTGCCAGGGTTGGGCAGACACATTAAAGATTGTGTGGTGCCCAGATACTGTCGTGATGGCGGATCAGACCAGTACCACAAATAGATAAAGAGCAAAAAGATTGCTCTCCTCGCAGGCGTGATGCAAATGGTCTCTTCTGCTGCGTACCAGCTGTGTTCTTTCCTGGATTGTAACCAGGTATGGTCATGCCAGTCATTGTAGAGCTGTGCCTGGGGGTCCTGTGTGTGTCGGTAGATACAGAGAGAGAGAGCAGAGCAGTGGGAGAGCTAGCACGCTCCAGCCTCACGCCAGCAAATAACATTACAGAAATCAAAGGTAACGAGACGAAAGGTTGAAAATAGCTTGGGGACCTGCCCCCTTTCCCCACTCCTAGAACTCTGGACTGGTGCTGGGAGTAGACCCCCAGACATGGCAGACTTGTCACAGTGGACAAGACTCTCTTGGGAACAGAACAACTCTCCCATCCATCCTATCTTCCCTCCTTTCTTGTCATCCTCTCTGCCATATCATTGTGCCTCCTGTTCTCCCCTTCCATTTCCTTCTCTCTCCTCATCACCTCTACTGATTTGTTCTCTCTTCCTCTTCCTTAGACCGTGAGCTTTTTGGAACAAAGATGGCCTCTCACTGTGTATCCAGCACCTAGAACAACATGGCTGTGGTCTCTCCTTTAACATAGGGAGCCGTGAAGGTGGTAAAGGGTTACACCGGTGAGCCAGGAAGACGCAATCTTAACTCATTTTGAATGGTGTTGTTTTTAAAAGGCAGCCTGAACTTGTAATATCAGCACTTACTGAATTAATTTGCTGTGTAGCACAAGGAATGCTCAAAGTTCTTTCTGTGAATTCTAGTTTTGAGAAAAATCAAGAAAGTAATTACTTGGGTCAGTCATTAATTACTCACTACTGGACATTTTGGAACGTGTAGAATGAAAAGCCCGAGGCAGCTATTAAGAGCAGCTCTAATCCTATTGATCTATTTGTGTTTATCGTGAAATTTCTCTGCTTTTATGACATTTTATTGAACTGGCGGGGCCAGGTGTGTGGCCCAGGAACTGCAATACATCCTCTCTCTCCTTCAGAGCCAGGCTTTCCGCGCTGCCCAGTGCTCTGCCCGCAACCAGTGTGTTTAAAAGAGGAAATCTTCCTCTAGCTCCAAATTTTCCCATTCTCCCATGGAATCCAAGCACCGGACCTTTTGTGAAGGTTCAGAAAAGTCTGGTGAAAGTCCCTATATCTCTCTTCCAGGTTGGCTTTTTGACTACTATGCTCTCCTATCATCCAGTGTTCCTTCTTTCTGTCAGTATCAACTCTCGGAGGAGGTGAGGGAGGCGGCGAGATGGCTCCCACTTCACCAGTCTAACTTGAATTTGTTTTCTAGTGGCAACAGCCCATTACCCCAGTCAGACCCACTCGGGTCATAATCGAATCCATTTCTATGGCCCTATCGGCACAGGAATCTTTGCAGGTGCCCACAGCTCTGGAACGGTCACATTAACAGGAGCTATGGGACATACAGGGACTACTATTCCAAGGGCTCCCTCAGAATGCCTCAATACCTCATTATACTCTTTGGCCTGCAGTCCAGAGTCCTGTACATATTTCAAATATAAATAAGGCTGGAGGAAAGTAGCAGGTTAGCTGGACCCTCCCCAAAAAGATAACACAGCAGATAGAGTGAACTGAGGCCTGTTTGGGGGAAGGGGATTTGTGTGAGATGGCGGATCCTGATAATTTATATTATTATCTATATAAGGGTAGTGCTTCGAGGCCCCAGCTGAGAGCAGGGCCCCATTGTTTTAGGGATGAAGATACATCTGGTAAGAGACAGATCCTGCCCTGAAGAATTTACAGTCTCAATAGTCAGGGCATCCAGAGGGAGGGAGGGGAAACTGAAGTACAAAAAGGTGAAATGACTTGCCCAAGGTCACACAACAGGTCAGTGTCAGAGGAGGGAATAGTACCCATGTCTCCTAGCAACTAGTTCAGTAACTTTCTAGGACACTTTGCATCTCTGATCATTTTCGAGTAAGCGTTCATACTTTTGTCAAATATCTGAATGGAAATGACTCTCTAGATATTCTGAATCTCACCCGCTGTTACCTGCAACTTACCCACAACTGCCTTTTCTATTACATCACTCTCTTCTGTTAGTTCACACCAATGCTCACAGACAGTGCCTACAGACAGCGGTTGTTCCCTGGAGTTAGACACTGTGCACTGGGAATGAGATTAGCTGCCGAGGAACCAGCAGGCACAAGAAAACCAGTAAAAGCAGCTCTGCTTGGTAGTATATGCTGGGCTATGCATCATTGCTCTACATAGGCCATGAGAATCCCTCTCCGACTTCCTTGTGATTCTGGATGCAGTAGTGCTGGTTGTGGCCCCATCATTATAAGAGAGCATGGTGAGCCGGCAACAGCAGCAGAGTGCTAAACCAGAAGACTTGGGCATGATCCTGCTGACATCATCAATGGCACAAGAAAGGAATAAACCAAAGGCAGCCATGTTGGCTTTCAGTGCTCTGGACAGCCAGCAGAACCCTGTGCTTAGCTTGGAAAACCTCTGCCACCAGGGCCGGCTCCAGGCACCAGCCCACCAAGCATGTGTTTGGGGCGGCGCCTGGAGGGGGGCGGCGCGGCGGGGTGCTCTGGCTCGAGAGCGGGGCCATGACTGGGCTCGCCGCCCTCCCCACGGCGCTCCGGCCGCTGGGGAGAGCGGAGCCACAGCGGGCTCGCCGCCCTCCCCCCGGCGCTCCGGCCGGTCGGGGAGAGCGGGGCCCCGGTCAGGCTTGCCGCCCTCCCCCCGGCGCTCTGGCCGCTGGGGAGAGCGGAGAGCCCCGGCTGGGCTCTCCGCCCTCCTCCTGGGGCTCTCGTCGCCGGGGGCTCTCCATTCTGCTCCCGGCGCTCTGGCCATCGGGGGCTCTCTGCCCTCCACCCGGCGCTCTGGCCGGTCGGGGATTGCGGGCCCGTGGGTAGGCTCGACACCCTCCCCTGCCGCGCTGGGGGCGGGGGGGGGGGGATGACGGATGGCTTTTTTGCCTAGGGCGGCAAAAAAGCCCGAGCCAGCCCTGTCTGCCACGGATTAAAAAGAAATGGAAAATAACAAACACCGTGTCCCCCATGACATTAGCCTAGCTTCAGTCAGGATTCATCTTTGCCAGTTCCCCTCATTCTCCTGCCTGTGCAAGCAGTGCTCATGCCAGCAAGTGAGCTCAGATGTGACTGGTCGCCGGTAGTTCAGGGGGTCAAATGACACCATCTTCCTCCTGCACTCTGACAACTCAGGAAAAAGAAAACATTTAATGGGGTATAACGGACACAGCTGTTTGATAAGCCTCCTCCCTTGCCTCCCCGTTTCTGTCCTCTGCCCGCTCCCATCATAGCTTGCAAGCAAAATGCTAGCACTCACTTCTCAACCACAATGCTGGATGGGAAAGGTGGTCTTTAGATCATGATAATACAGTTACAGCTGAGGTTCAAATCAAACTCCCCTGTGCTCCTGCAAAGACAGGTTTGGTCACACCTTCCCTGCTCCCTGCTTAGTCACGCACCTTAGGTTTTATGCCGAGCAGCTGTACTAGAAAGACAAAGAGTGGAAGTGATTTGTACAGAGTATCTATTCAGCATCTGGACTGATCCTGTCCTTCCTTCATCGGGTTTAATCAGAAACCAGCGAAGATGTTGAATTTACTCTGCTTACCAGGATGCAGCATTTACATGGTTGGGCATGGAGTTGTAGCACAAAAAAGTGGTCTGGAAGGGAGGAATGCATTGGAAGAGAGAGCCAGAGTGCAAGAATCTCCATTGCAGAAATAATGGGAGGTCCGGAACTTGGTCAGGTTTCAGAAGGGGCCTAGACTGGTGAGGGACAGAGCTGGCTGTAAAAGGCCAACTGTTTTTTTTCCCCTTTTTTTCTTTTTGGTGGGAAATTTTGGAAAATGTTCATTCCCCCCAAAAAAAAATTTTTCATGAAAATTGTTACATTTTTCAATGAAAAACAGAAATCAGAGCCCAATTCTTCTGTTGTTGTTTCTTCCAGATTTATGGTTTCCGGAAGAAATTGTGTTTTGCTCTAAGAAACAGAAAAGTTTGATTAAAACAAACAATCCTGTGACAGTCTTCTCCCTCTGAGCTGTTTCTTTATGTTGTTGCCCTGTCTTCTTGCTCTCACAAGGCATGCCTATGCTGCAATAAAAACCCCACGGCACAGAGACTCAGAGCCTGGGTCAGTTGACTTGGGCTCGTGGGGCTCAGGTTTCAGCACTACAAATAGCGATGTAGATGTTCAGGCTTGGGTGCCCGGGATCTGGGACCCTCTCCCCCTTGTGGGGTCTCAGAGCCCAGGCTCCTGCCTGAGCCCTAGTGTCTACACCACAGTTTTTAGCCCCAGAACCTGAGCCAGCTGTCCTGGGCCAGCCATGGTCATGCTGCTGGTGTTTTATCACAGTGTAAGCATACCTTTAGGGTCTGTTGGTCCAGGAGAGATTTGGCATTGCTGTTGCTGCCCCAGCCCCCACGCTGCTTGACAAACACTTGAAAGGGCCAGCTCCTCAGCTAGCGTCAATCATCCGGCAGTGGCCCCAGACCGGTTTGCACCAGCTGAAGATCTAGCTCTTTGTGTTGACTTCCAAGCCACAACTCTCACTAAAAGACATGTTGGGCCCCATGCAGGAATCACTGTGATGAAGTTCTATGGCTTGTGTTTATGCAGGAGGTCAGACTAGATGATCAGAATGGCTCCTTCTTGCCATCTATGAATTCATTCACAGCAATATAAACCTGCCTTGTATTTAACTGCAGCCTGCCAATGGCTAGTTATGTTCTATTAAAAAATCAACAAATGAGCAACAAAACCAATAGCTCAAGCAGGCTTCCCTTTCCCATTAGACATGCACATCAAACCACAGGAAACACGCCAAAGGGCAGCATTAACAGTGCGAGAACCAAATCAAAGCTGCAGATTAGCCCCACTCAGAACACTAGATTCCGTGCTCATCTCCCATCTGCAGCCTGGGGCCTGAATGGTGAATCTGGCTGAACTCCACGGAGTGCAGAACCCATGAGGTGGTGACCATGCCTTTATACCGCATTCTTTTGTTCCTCTGGGTCAGCCCCAGTACTGCTTGGAACATGCCAGGAGATTCTCTAAGATTGTGCCCGGGTACTGCAGCTCTGGGGGCTGGTCCCGTAACTAGGCACTGTCATGGCATGATTGTGCCATGGGGGTCACATGGAGCCAGCCACCTTGGGGATTTCCCTACAACAGGCAAGCTGTGGTGGCTTTCTGGCCCCTTTGCACCACTAGGGCAGGGGCAGTTGCCTGTTGGGAGCTGCTCATCTGAACCTTGGCTTTCTGGATTGGAGGGTGACACACCACCCAAGGAAGCTGTCCATGCATTTTGAAAACATGGAAAATACTAAAATTCCTTGGAAGGAAAATGTCCAGCGAACCCCTCAGAAAAGTGTGGAGTGACGTGGGCACCCACGCCTGGCAATGCTCTTCAGTGCAGATACCTGATGGCCAGGCCCAGAGCCAGCAGGCCAGAGTGAGAGGAGGTGCACACTGGCATCCCTTTGCCATCGCCCTACCTGGGGCTGTATGTGGGCACAGCCTGCACAGATCCTGAATTGGGGCAGAACCAACTCAGGACTGAACCGGCAAGGCTGCAATCTACAAACCAAAACAATGGGAGTCATGCGTTGCAGAATGACAGCAATGTAGTGATGTGACCAGAAAGGAAAATGATGTAATGGGTTTGCCTCATTCCTTTGGACATCCCGATACCTACTGTATGCATCTGTTCTGGGAGCTGGGCAAGGGAGTGTGGGTTACAGGGGGGGTGGAACTGGCAGGACGGGGTGGGGGCGGGCTAGTGTCCCCACAATGGAAATAGTGTGGGATCTGGGCTATGTTTCCACCCACACAATGTTTCCTCTGTACCTGGGGAAGCCATGAGATGGAGGACCTCAGCCCCCTTGGCACTGGGGAGAGGGGTGCCTGGAGGTGGGGGCTGGAGCTGGGTTGAGTGGGAAAGGGGTGATCAGGCAGAGCAGGGACATCATACCGCCACAGCTGCCCTGCTGTGCATCTTCAAGGCTAAGTTGAGTGCCTTCCCTGCCACCCTCCCCCACCCCTACCCCCATGGGCACTGCCTGTGCTACCTGGCACCCTGTGCTCCTTGGGGCATGCTGCTTGCCCCAAACCTCAGCCCTCCCATTCAGGGCGATCTTCCTCTGGCGGGGTAGGGGCTTCAGTGCCCAGATAGAGCAGCAGCTGGAGTGAAAGCTGTGTTTGGCTGCCCTGCACAACGGAGGTTGGCTCAGGCCCAGTTTCAAAGCTCAACCCAAACTCAAGTAGATCACAGCCTACCTGAACCTCCTTGTGAATCTGAGAGGTTTGTTTTCAGACCTGACCCAAGCTGAATCCCACACTACTCTGACAATGCTGTATCAGGGCTGCTGCCACAGCCTTGTCCTGGAGACTTGGCCTGGTGGGGGCTTCCCATTCCCCAGGCCCTGTGCTGGCAATCCATCTCTGGCTGCTCCCTGGCCATGGGGTCGGTGTAGCATTGGCTGCATTCCCCACTCCTGCTGCCCTGCCCCTTGCTGTGCTGTGTTGACCATTGACCCCTGACCTGATCTTGAAGGCATATGTTTTGAGGTAAAATATAATCTATTTGCTAAGTGTTTGTATAGAAATAATGGTGGATGTTACTGAAGCTGTAATAGCAAGTAGAAGAACCAAATATACGTATTAAAATAGGCGTGACTATATGTCTTAAGCATTAAGTGTTAAGGGTATTGATTGAGGCCCAGTAGAAGTTGGCAGTTGGCATAAGCCAGCGTGAGTATTATGTGCTTAACCTAAGTTTACAAAATTTAGCAATATGTATCTTGTGATAGTTTAGCAATGTGCTGTGTGACAAATAGATAATCCACACATGAACTTATGGTAGCATCTTAGAGTATTTTTGCAATATGGTAGCTATAGAGATAACCACATTAATGTACCTGATTTATTGATGCAAAGGGCTTGTGTCAGTGATGGGAAGTTTAACTATGGGTAGCTGGAATACCACACATCATCATCGGTGATCCCTCAGGGTCAGGGAATATCTCTTCCACAGGTTTTATTTTTTATGGATCCTTTGGTGACTGAGGAGTCCAATCCTTGAGTCACAGGCTCACTGGCAGACATTGCAGGTGTTGGAAGGCAGGGTTGGGCCATGATTTCTGCATAACAGTCGTCTCCCCCTTTCTTTTCTGGCATTTTTCTGCGTCTAGGGCACGGCAGTTTTCCTACAAAGCGATTGTTCCTTTTCTGACAAGTCTTCGCCAGTTAGTCCTGTCCTGGGTTACTGTCTCCCATTGCATGGTATCAATGCCACATCTCTTGATGTTTATCTTGAGGGTGTTTTTGAAGTGTTTCTCTTGGCCTCCCCATTTGCTTTCTCCTTTGGTGAGTTGGGTGTACTGCAATTGTTTTGGCAGGTGTGCATCAGGCATGCGCACACAGTGCCTGCTCCACCTCAGCTGGGGCTGAATATTCAGGGCCTCAACACTGAAGATGTTGGCCTCCGTGAGGACACTGACATTAGTGTGGTGATCCTCCCACTTTATGTTGAGGATCTTGCTGAGAAAGTGCTGGTACTCGTGTTCCAGGTTTTCAGGTGTTGTCTGTAGGTCTCCCAAGTCTCGCAGATTTAGAGGAGAGCTGGGATTACCACCGCTTTGTAAACTAAAAGTCTAGTGTGTGTTCTGATGTTGTGGTTGTTGAACACCCAACGAGATAGTCTGCCAAAGGCAAGGCTGGCACAGTGGATTCTGTGCTGAATCTTGACATCTATGGCTGCCCGCTGGGAGACATGGCTGCCTAGGTAGGTTACACAACCACACTTGGGCAGGGGCTGAAACCTTCTCAGATATGGTCCTGGATGTGAATGGGTGGAATAGGAAAAGGTGTGTAAAAGATGTGCTTACCCAACCTCGTGTTGGGACACTGGGGGATGACAGGGTGTATGCTGGTGGCCCTAGCCAGTCAGCCACGCCCAGGTTAGTTTTCTGTCTTTCTCTTCAGAGCTCTGCTTATTGTCTTCACAAATAAGAAAGAAAAGTGTGAAAAAAGTAACACAAACAGCAGGCTGGTAGGGGTTGAGACAGGGTCCTCTGGGCTCTGGTAGTTACCAGTGGGGCCCTCTCTGTCCCTGCAGCAGTGGCTCCATGGGGTCTGCCTGCCTGCAGCCTCCTGCTCAGTTACCAGAGCCCCCATTCCTGGTTTTCTCCCTTTGTATTGTCCAGTGGAGAGTGTGGGCCAGTCTCATGCAGTGCTGATCACCTGTGTCAGCTGATTCCCAGCTCCTGCCTGCTGGGCTTCTCTCTGGGGCAGGTTGGCTGCTCCCTGTCCCTCCCCCACCACCTCCAACCCTGTTATTAAACAGAGAAATTGGCCTGTCACACATGGGAAGGAAGCCTGGCCCAGTGCCTTTCTCTCAGGGTGATCTCCACCTACTTTTCTTTCTATCTTCGTTTCTAATGGTCTCCATTAGATTATAAATGTGCACAATTCATAGATTTGTAGATTGATCATCTAGTTTGACTTCCTGTATAACACAGGCCAGAGAACTGTCCCAAAATAATTCCCAGAGCAGATCTTTTAGAAAAACATCCAACCTTGATTTTAAAATGGTCAGTGATAGAGAATCCACCGTGACTCTTCGTAAGTTGTTCCAATGGCAATTACTCTCACTGTTAAGTGAGATTACTGCTCTAATGTAAGATTGTAAGTATGAACAATGCAGGAAACCACTTTACTGTACTTATCTTATTGTTATACTTATGTTTATTGATTTTTATATGATTTCAGTTATATTTGTCTGTATTAACTAGTGCTCATAAAGTTTCCGTGTGCTTCACCAACTTTATCTTCTTAATTAGCTCTCAGTCGCCGCCGGGCAAAGAACCTGTTACCTGTGACAAGGGCATGTTACCCCCCACTAAATAATTTTATAACTGCAATCACTGATCAGACTCCAGCCGTGTGTGCTATGAGCAAGAGGTGCCATAAAGATGTAAAGCGCTGCTGCGGCAAAGGACCCTGCTTTAACATCATTGCCTCTTTTACACCCCCCAGGCTGCTGTCGGGGGCGGGGGGAGGCAAAAGGAGCCGCTGCCCCGGTGCTGGCGATTTAGAAGGGCCCGGGGCTCCGGCTGCCCTGGGCCCTTTAAAGTACCGCTGAAGGCCTGGGCGGCACGGGCCAGGCAGCACAGATGGGCTGGCTGGGGGACGCTAACCCCCACCCCCATCCCTTCTACCCGACGTCCTGCCCCTTCCGGGGGCCGGAGCTGGCCTCCGTACCGCTAACTGTTGAATGTTACTTTCACCCCTGTAGACAGAGTTCTTCTTCAGGTCCTGGGAGGGAAGTGGAGTGTCTGAAAGGCTGTCACAGATTTCTCATTTGCTCTCCCCCTGGGGGCAGACAGGGATCTCCAATAGCCGGTGTGCCTTTCTGAGGCGACTGCTTACCAGTGCTCTCCTGGCAGTGGTGTGAAGTCATGCTGCCTCCACACAGGGCTGTGACTGGGTGGCAAGCCTCAGCCCTCGACTTGCTAGCTGGCACTTCCAGGTTGTGTATGATCCCCTGTCAAGGGAGTAGCAAGTCCCCTGAGAACCCTGCGGCAAGAATAGGTTAAAGTCCCAATTCCTGATCCAAACTCTAAAATGATGCTTACCTTTACCATCTTGGAACATCAGAACCTACCCATCTCCTCCATAAAGACACAAGTACAACAGGCAGGCTATCTACATGTGTAATGCTAATTTTTATACTGCAGTAGCCACACAGAAATGATCTTAAGTTGGTAATTCTGTCATGCATGAGATGGTCTCTAAAATCTAGCTTTTGTGTGATGAAGCACCCCTATTCAAATTTAAACCTAACTAACATTTTACCAGTAAATTGTGTGTAATTGAAAATCTGCACAACAGCACTTATGAGCTGTCCCACACTAGTAATAAATAAACATAGTGTATCAACATAAAACACTCAGCTTTTATATGTCAAACTTTAAATAGCAAGGCACATCCAAAGCACATATGGAGTTAGTCATAAAGCCCAATGGGTTCGGCCACTGTTGTATTACTCCAGTTTCAAGCTGGTGCAACTTTACTGGAACTGAATGAATGGTGTGACACCACTATAAGAAGGGGGAAATGCAATGGGGAACCAAACCCCTAATCTTTGTATCTTTGTCCATGGAAAAATGTGCAGTTTGAGCACAAACAGCATTTGCTTTGAAGTCATCAGTCACATGGCTGGGCACCAAATGCAAAAAAGTGTTTTCACAAATATACAGGCCACTCTTGAGACTGCATTAGCAGTTTGCTGGAGCGCTTTGATCTAGTCCTGTTTGAAACCAGACTAGCTCCAAGCACATTAGCGGACTGTTTGTTAATGCACGTCGGTGGGGTAGATTCACACTTCAGCTTCCTGCAAACTATCAGTTTGAATAGACAAGCCCTAAATCTGGCATTTATGGTCTGTCTGCTTCTGTATCATATAATTGCTCCCTGACCTAGGTAAAAGGCCAGCTCTCACCTACAAATGTACCATCTTTAGGTACTGCTGAGATACACACACTATTCACTGGTGCTCCAGCTACTTCGGGGTCACTCCATGAATCCATTTAAACTGGCAGATCAGACCAGGTTGCCAATGGTTTTCCACTGTCAAAATGTTGCATCGGTGCGAGAGTGCACCAGTAAATGTAGCCTAATTAGAAGAAACACATTCTAACAGAATAAAGAGTTTAATTCTGATCAGAGACCACCCTCCATTCCCCCCCACAACCCTCGCCAGACTTCCTCATCCTACAGCTCCCAGGGCCCGGGACACGTGCCCTATTGTTCTCTGAAACCCTCCCCTGGCCTCCTACAACCCTGGGGACAGGATACCTGTTCCCCATCCACCCCTGCAACTTTCCCCCAGCCTCCTCCATCCCCAGGGTTGGGAACCTGCTCTCCATCTGCCCCCTGCAACCTTCCCCTGGCATCCTCCACCCCTGTGGCCAAGAACCTGCTCCCCATCCACCCTCCCCTGGCCATCTCCTCCCCTCTGGGTCTGGGGACCTTCGCCCCATCTGCCCCCATCAACCGTCCCTCTGGAGCCACTCAGCTCAACCACAATGGGACCCAGGCACCCCTGCCTAGCCCCTGCACTCCTCATCTCCAGCCCATCCTAGCCTGCACCCCCAGTCCACCCCCCCTGTACCTTTCCAGATGAGCTATGGGTTGCCTGGGCAGCAGGGCCCATGGGGGCCAGGCATGGAGTGTTGGGTGTAGCCAGGGTGGTGACCTGGAGCCAGGTGGGTTGCTGCACTTGTGGCTGAGGCCTGTGAGCACTCGTGGTGCTGCCAGGAGCAGCCCTGAGTGCTGAGTGCCTGAGTTGTGGCTGGGATCTTTCCCATGACTGGGCAGGGAGAGGGTGAGGAAGGGATGGGAGCACTTCCCCACATCCCAGCTGGGAGGTGCTTCAGGCTCTTCGCAGCCCCTGGGGAGGGCAGCTGCCTGGTCTGCCTGTAGGTGAAGTGTGGGGTAATCACAAAGGTGCCCGAGGCAGAGTGGCGTCTCCTGGTTTGGCTCCCATAACCTCGTGGGCCCTGGGGTGTGTGCTACTTGCACCATTGTAGCCACACCCCATCACATGAAAACCAACTGCTCAACAACCATTTGCTGCTTCTGTTTCGCGTCAGGCCCCATGACAGGCATGGGGCAGCTGGAAGGGTGGGCTCAAAGAAGAGAATCAAATTCAGGCTCAGCTATAGAGATTGTCACCATGGTGGAGGCGTTCGGGTACCGCAGCCAGACAGGTGCATACCTTCCCCCATACCCTGATTATGTTATTGTATTACACCTGACATTATGTTCTTTCACTCCTCTGGTAGATTTGGCTAGACAGCTTTATGAGGCAGAAAAGCCACAATGCAAGACAGACAGACATGGGCAGTCTTCATTCCTCCTCAGCAAAGATTGGGTCTGTGTCCGGTGAGAGGGATCTGCTGATTGAAATGGCTTGCTAGTGCTGACAGCTCACTCCTTACTGCTGAATGGGATCAGGCCAGGAAGGACTGGCTCTGGAGAGTCTCCCAGCAAACTTGCCATGGCCTCATCTCCATGCATCCCCAGATTCCCCGCAATGTTAGCTGCAGCAGGGTGCTACCTTCTAGCTTCTCCTGTAGTCTACAGTGGATGCCCTAGGAGTATGATCAGCTGGGCAATGACAGTATATCTATCTGGGGTCCAATTCTCATGCTGAGTAGGCTTGATTATGCAGATAGTCTCACTGCAGTCAAGGACTGCTCATGAAGTGAGGTACTACTCAGTGTAGGGGTTGAGGGAGCAGGATCGGATCCAGCATGTTTTAAAGGTGTTTTATCCTTGTTTCGTTTTAGGAAAACAAGGGGGGGGAAACTGACTTGAAGATTCTAGAGGTCCAATTCAGGACTACAGTGAGCGAGGGTAAAAGGCACAGGATTGTAAACTGGTTTCAGGATCCCAAAGTCAATGCATGTTTTATTAGAGATGGTCAAAAGTCTGTGAGGGTAGTTTTATGAAAAGTTTGGACAGAAAGTGAACTGTGTTCATTTTGCCGAAATCTTTCTTTCTTTGTGAGGGAAAAAATTGAAGCAACAGTTTTCAAAATTAAATGAACATTTTAGTTTCATTAAAAAAATCCTTAATTTCACTAACGAGAGACCCAGCCCCCCCTTCTATCACTCTTTTATTCTCCCACCCCATCCCACCTTCTTTCCAGTTAAAAGTGTTAAACATTTTTATTTACCTTTTTTACCCATTTCTAGACTTGGGGGAGGAAGGGGGTAAAAGAGACATGAAGTGGGAAAATCCACTTATTTGCACTTTAAAAAAAATTTTCTAAGTGTTTTTTTCCCCACCACTTGTAACTTTTTACTTCCCTCCGCCCCCTTTTTTTTCCTTTTTCCTTTTCAGAACATTTTCAATTTTGGAAAAGTTACAAAGTTGCAAAGTCACAGTTTCCATTTTCCTTCTACCATTCTGTATCTTTTCCAAAGCTGAGAAAGGTTTAAAAAAGTTACTGAGGGGAAACTGCGGGAGAAAAAAGAAAACAATGGAACCTCCTCAAACAAACAGTAGACATCGTTCATTCTGTTGCATTCTGCGGCAAAAACAGAGGAGAAACGGGGGGGAGGGGGAAATCTAACATTTTGAAAAAAAATTGACTTTTGAAAAATGAAACAGTCACAATGCTGGGTTGGCTACGACCAGGTCCTGGTTACCTGTCACCACCACCAAGCTTCTCACTTGGAAACTGTTCCTCACGGCAGCCCTCCTTCTGCTCCCTTGTTACAAGGCACTTGTCCCCAGGAGTGGTGGTCCCCGAATAAGCATGGTAGGTATTCTCCGAAGGGCTGCCGAGAAATCCCTCTATACCACAGTGAATTAACCAACTTGTACTTCATTATTTACAGTTAAACCTATGAATGAACTCCGGTACAGATCATCTGGAAATGCCCATTGTCCTTTTCAAGCCACAGACATCTTATTTCACACCCCAGTTCAGGATTCCTTTTCATAAGCCAGAGTCCAATGTTCCCCCGTTCTGGTCTCACTGCCCCGCTCTCAGCAGCCTCGACCTCTGTCATCCCTGGTGGCCCTATCTCTGGAGTCAGACTCTGCGTGGCGACTTCAGCCAGTCTAGAGAAGTCTGGTTTTCCTCCCACTGCTGACTTTGGACCATGTATTCAGTGCTCCTGAGTCATGTTGGGTGGCTCTTAGTAACCCAGTGGGCCCTCACAGATTCCTGAGGTTTCAATCCACTCTCTCATTTCCACCCAACTGCTTTGATGTCCCTCAGACCTAAAATAATAAAACGCGATGTTCTCCACAGAAACAAAGCCAAAATCTAGATTGGAAACAAAACAGAAGATTTTAGATTTGTTTTGTTTAGCAATTCTTTGTCAACAGATTGACAGAATGCAGTTACAAATGACATTTCTCTACCCCCAAAAATATGGTTTTGGCAGGAAAATTTTTCAGTTGAAAAATGTTTACCAACTCCAGCTCCTCCTCCATCCCATAGCTTGATTACAAGTCCTAGATAATACAGGATGCTTTCTTGAAATATCAATGTGGCCCAGCAGTCCAACTGAGATGTCACCAGCCAAGAGGGGAGAGACAGGAAGCTTCCATTACAGAGAGCGTCTCTGGCTGGGTTCTCAAAGGGAGCAAAGGGATTAAGATGACCAGATCCCATTGATGATAGGTGCCTAAGTCACTTGTGCTCCTGTGAATATCCCAACCACTCCATCTGTGACACTGTGGTGCTAAGATGAGGGGCAGAACCTGTCAGTCTGATGAAGACCCCCTGAATGCTAGGGCATGAGTATAGGCTTTACCTAAACCATTGTAGTGCGAAGACTTTAACCTATCTAGCCAGGCTGTTATCCTGCAGTCCTTAGACTACATATGATTTTGATTTCCTATTGATTTGCTAACAAACAAGGTATTAATTCGACTGTCACTGGGATAACCCCTTTGGGCTTATGAGTTATGGGGCTAGCCAGCTGACCATGTGGAAAAGCGGGAACAAAGGACCTCAGAGCACACACATGAACTGGATTCTATGTCTATTTGGAGCCTTGGCTGGTCGCTCACGGCAACTTTCATTACCGTACTCTCAAACAGCTTCTGTTGCTCTTTATTCCTTCTGGGTCAATAGATAAGTTACTCATCGGGTCTGCGGGGGGTGGGAGGGGGAAGTAAATCACACTCCGCATCCAGGTTAATGATCAGAGCAGCAATTATAGCACAGACATATTTCTCATATTGTCTCAAACTGTAAAACAACAACCACCACCACCAATTCCCATCCCTAACCTTCAACTGATTTGCATATTTTTCCCCATGGTGTGTAACCCTGCAGTACACGCTCTTTTGCGTAAGAGCATGTTTTGCAAAGGCATTTACAATTACAAGTGTATTTTTTCCTTTGCTAGCCCCCCCCTTCCCTGCAGTTTAGACAAAGTCTCTTGTTTCCCTGGGCTTCCTGGGAGAAAGGAGATCAAAAGGAACAATTAATTCAACAAACCATATAATTAAGCCATGATCCCAGCCTAGTTTCCAGCCTGGAACAAAATAAACAGCCCTTGCAACATGGATAAATAATGTCACAGATGGATGGATTTCACCAGCAGCTAACTTTTCCTGTACAGACTTTTTGAAAGCACAAAAACATGGAGCATAAATCTCTGTATCCAAATTCTCTTGGATCATAATTGGGGAGCTGTGCACCTGCGGTGAGACAACATATTGGATTGAGACTCAGTGACTGGACCCTCAGACTGCCAGCTCCAAGGAGGTAATTATGCAATGCAACTGCATGCAAGCAACTGGCTGACAGGAGAATTCTCAGACTCTCCCCTCATGCTGGCCCTTGTCACCATCTTGACACAAAACAGGAGCCAATGAAGCTGTGAAGGAGAAGAGAAATCTACTTCATGCTTGGCTGGACTCGCTACTTCATGAGTTTATAGAAATTCCAGTTTCTGTCTGAATATTGAGCATATCTGATAGTTTGCCAGAAAATGAAATGTCTAGAATCCTGAGGTAACCTATGAGGACACCAAAAATCATAGAAATTAGACATGGAAAGTAGGTGTGATATCTCCCAAACTGAAACTGGAGTGATATCTCCTTCCGCATTAGGGACAGGCACTGGCTGTTGTGGGTTCCTTTCTGTGGGGAGGAGGGGAAACCTTTAGAGGCAGTCTTCCCGAATAGGAGCTCTGCTGAATGCCCTCGGATTGCTCCTAAAGAGGTATAGCCAGAAGAGACACCTTTTGGAAGGGATTCTCAATAGCACTACATGTTGACCTAACTCTGAACCCATTAGAGTTGCTAGGAATTTTACCACCCGTTAAGTCTAATTGGCTGTAGGTTGGTATTAGGGTAAAAGCATCTTTATGGCAGTCGTGTGGGAGAAGAAAGTAGCTGGGGAAGCTGGTTTCCAACTTTGAACCAGGTAGACTCGGGAGTGTGCGGACTGTGGAGAACAATGCCAGAGGTTGCTTAGACCTGCTCTACTGCCCATAAGTGACACAAACATTTCAGTCCAAAGGAGACTCTAGGTTCCAGAAAATTAGTAAGCACTGTGGAAACTGTATAAATGTGTGTGAACTCTCCCTATATGTTCAAGCATGTTTGCACTAAGCAGTGCACTTTTGCGCTGAAGAATGTAGCCTGTCTGTTTTTGAACTGGCTAGTATACAAACTGGTATCACTGTTCAGTCATCTCATCCCTCCATGCTATGTGGTACCCTTCAGATCCCACACCCAGAGAAGTTCCAGGTGGAGAGGAAGCTGCCATTCTATTCCCAGCCAATGTCAAATGCAAGTGAAGTTCCCTAAAAGTAAAATCATTCAACTGCATCCACTTAAACTGTGAGTCCAGAGACAACAGCAGTATGGATATCCTGCTGATCTATAGACCTCCAACCCAGCAGGGATTCCATACAGGGGCTGAGGTGTGTTTGAAATAGTGATTTATCGTCCTAGGAGGCTTCAGTAAGCATTCTGACAATGGCTCTGATGTGATGGTTTGAAGGTTATCTCCAGTGTGTCCCCCTGAGGACTCTGACAGAATCTCTGGGCCGCCACACACCACTAGTCACACATTAGATCTGGACTCAGATTGACAGGAACACAAGAATAACCCTCCTATGCTGCTCGGACCACTGACTCACCCAGTCTGAGATCAGAGTACTCCCAGTTTCCAGGAGGGAAGAAGCTATCATCATGGGCCACCCTCAAAACTCTCCTGAAACCTATTGAACCAGGAGGACAAAAACTAGACAAAATCATGAGATGCTACAGCAACTCACTGAGCACTGCCATCAATTCTGCGATGTCACATCATTTCCCACAGATCTCTATGGTTCTCAGACAACCTGTGGTAGAAGAAGCAATAATAATAAAATCTCAAGTTTCAGTGGCATAAAACACAAGCAGACACAGAGAGACTTTGCCACAGCAATTCTTTCTAACTCATCCCCCTCTTCTAAATGCAGCCAAGAGGCTTACTTCTCCAACACCATAAAGGCTGCTAAGCCATGCCTTGCTACATGATTCTAATTCATAAATTGCTTTCTTGACGTGGAGTGCACCTGCTTCTCTCAGAATCCCTCGTGGCAAGGAGCTGCTTCCCTGAGAAGGTGCTATACAAGGGATGGCTTCTCACCAAGCTCAGGCCGAGGAACATGACACCATTTTTTCGGAGAAGCTGGCCCATGTAAACAACAACAAATCCTAGAAGCATTGCAGGAAATCTGAGTCACCACTTGTGACTCTGATCCTTGCCTCTCCTGCCTGGTTCTAGAGGCAAGAACATCTGGGAGTGCAGCTTCCTGAAATTGGCAACTGTTCCAGTGAGGAAGGAACTCTTCCAGCCATACTAAAATGCATAATGTTCTGGCCAGGATTTCAGAAACCATGGTGGAATGCAACTGACTTTGCTAACTAGTATCTTGCTATCCTTCCATTAGCAAGGAGTGAGCACGAGCTGACTCCAATTCCAGCTGCCCAGCACTGATATCCTGGGTCCTTTGCATTCAGGAATCATGCTGGAACATGGAACACAGCCTGCATTGGTGGGTCACCTCCTTTTGTATAAAGGTGCGTTCTTCCAGTCTCATTCATAATCCTGGATTTCCATGTGACAGTCATCGTCACTGCTTCTGCTCCAGTTTAGAGACACAGCAGAGGTCAGCTGGAATGCACCGAGAAGGCACCAATTTTTCACCTCTGCTTCCATCCGTGAACTGACATGTTGCTGATTTTCTTCAATGTATTCATTATAAACAGCTTTTCACTGGCTCAGGCCTGGTCTGTAGATTTTGCATGAGCAATTTGTTGCAAGGGGGCAAGGTCTGAAATTTGAGCTGTGCTGGTTAGTTTCAGTTAGATACATGATCACATGGTATGTTTCAATCCCTGACTGGATGCACCTAACTCCTGTAATGAAGTGTCTGGTGTGAAGAACCTCATTTGCAAATTCAACATTCCTTTTCAGCCAATACTCTCCACTTTCCCATTACAATTTGCGGTTTCCTTATTTACTTCCCTGCCCCTAACCCCATCAGAGAGAATCTTCCTACACAGCAACCGCAAACTCAGTTGAAGTGAATTTGTTTTTAAAAGCCATCATATTATTTAAATATACCTAGCCATTCCCTGCAATGTTTGGCCAGTGGTAAGTAGCACTGACCCAAAAGGGGACACAATGGTATTGTCTTCTCTCTCCATTTCCATCCCATCACTCCCTCCTTCCTTCCTGTTTTTCTTTGCTTGCCCACTTTTTCTCTTTCTTTCTTTTCTCTTTCTCTAGTTATTTCTTTCCCTGTTGCACTCTCTTTTTTCCTCTTTGTTCTTACATTCCCTCTGTCTCTTTGTTGTTCAATTCTCTCATATTCTTTTTTCCTCACCTTTCCTCCTTTTTTCTCCCTCTATATTTAAACCCAGGCAGTAACAAATTATTTATGAAGGGCTGTAATTTACAATGCGTTCTTAATGTCTTGGAAGACACAGATAATTTATTTAATGAGTAAAGACTCGATATTTCACAGAAGATGATTCCAGTCAGAAAATTAGTTTCATTAATTTGCTGTAAATTCTCTGCCTTGCTTTAGTGCAGCAGGAGCTCCTGAAGCCAATGCAAATCTTTGCCATCGTATATATTTTTTTCATCCCTGAATCAGTGTGCAGGTGTTCTTTTTATCATCTTTGGGCTCCCCCCACCCTTTCTATGAAAACATGTTATTGCTTTGCCACTGTCTGTTTCAGTCCCACCATCAGTATTCTCCAGGCTGCAGAGAAACTCCCCCCACCCCCACCCCGTCTGATAGGATGTATATTATTCATCAGGGCATCAGATTGGCATTCTAGATCTGTGGGCTGAGGTTCCTAAAGAAGAGTTAAATTGCAAAGTCACTGCACCTTCTCAAAACGTTAGTGTTGTGAAAATGCATACAATTCCACAAGCTTTTGCAGAATAAGGACAGATCCAGGATAGATTAAAAAAAAAAGTTTTATAAATCTCAAGCCACACAATTTTACAAGGGAATATTTAATATATCTGCTGTCTGCATAACTATTACAGAAAACTATGGAAATGATATATGGTGTGTTAGCTCTCTAATCAAAGCTACTGTGTTTGGTTTGAGACCATTATGGACCCAATTCTGATTTCTTCGGGCCAAATTCTACCTTTCTTCCTCATACTGAGTAGTACCTTACTTTGTAAGTAGCCCACTGATTTCAATGGAACAGGTCATGGAATAAGGTATTACTTAATGTGAGTAACAATAGAAGAATCTATTCTTTACTCATGGGAGTTTTGCCTCAATAGGTCTCCAAGGGTGGGTTTCACAGTTATTTAGGTGCCTAATTCCTGGGAGCTAGACACTTGTGAATGCCACCCTACATGCCTAATTTTTGGAGCAGCTACTACTTCATCTTGACCCCTGAGCAGCTGCATTTACTGAAATCCTGCCCAGCTGAGGAAGACTCTGAGAGCAGTTTCTCTCCCAGAAACAATCTCAGGGTTTGCATCCACAGCTTCAGGACACATTCTGTAAGTCAGAGAGGGGTCTGAGAGCACCTCCTTGGTTAGTACCCACTAGAGCCCCTTATGGGCAACCAATGCAATACAGGTAAGTGCCAGTTATGTGCAAAATAAGAGCAAAAATGTTTCTAGTGTGCCATACTGGTAAAGTGTTCACGTGACCCCATCTATGGCTGATCTGCTGCCCCTACTCATAAGGTTGCTTTAGCTCTAGTGATCAATACCAGCCCTGAAGGTGCTGGGTTCAAAACCTGCAAAGAGCCTGGTAGGGATGAGAGTGTAACATCTTGATCTTTAGTGTCAGGCTGTTGATGAACAATCATTACAGTATAAGCTTATTTCTCCACAGGATCAAGGGCTAGAGATCTCTGCATAATGATGTTTTCATTCCATTCTTGGCAGATGATGCCTCCCCAGGGGCTGTATTGAGTGGACACTTACTGCATGCTTCAGGCCATTGCTGGAAACTAGACAGATAAAAAATGAAAATCCCATGCAGACATGTCACCCCCTCCCCAATGCATTGTTTTAGCAGCATGTTGGGAACAGCGATGTACACAAAGGATTGTGGTACTGCAGTTGCACCACATCCTGACCATGCAAGTGTAACCTACATGCTTGCATTGCAGCATTTAGTGGTGTAAATAAAGGAAGACACAGTGGGGAGGATACATAGCTCTTGTTTGTGTTTTGGAGGACTCTGGCCTGCAGTAGCGTTGCCACCGCTGAGGTACAAAAATCCCAGGACATCTTGGATGATTCTGAGCCTATAAAACTGTATAGTTAGCAATGTGTACTAAGCACTTTGACAGATTTTCCTGGACAGCTACCTCAAAAAAGGAATGATCCTGGGAAAACCTGGACAGGTGGCAACCCTACTCTGCAGACTTGCTGGAGCTTGGTGGAATGACTCTGCTGAATGGGCCAGAATCATTTAGAAAGTGAGTATGGTGGGCATTGGGCATGTTCATTAGCTGTTTGAAGCTAACTGGGTGATTTCCCTTGTGGGCAAGCAGCCTGGCAGGACACACCCAGAGACTCTGTCTGAGAGTGGAACCAATAGGAACTCAAGGGGAAGAGGAAGAGTTTATAAATAGAAGGAGTGGGTGGGAGCTAGACTAAAGAACTCAGTGGTGGAGTAGTACAAGGACAAGAAAGGTCTGCTGCAAGGATTGTGTTCCAGGGTCTTTGCCAGTTTTGCTGGATTAGACTGCTGGCTCGCTCACCCTACTGGAGAAGAAGAGAACTACAATTTGATGCCGGCTGTGCAAATTGTAGAGGTAGCTTTTCTCCAGGTAAATATATGAACTGGTGTGTCACTGTTTCCTCAGTCCTTGTAGCATGTGTGGCTGGGAGCAGGTGGGTATACCATGCCAGGAATCAACTGGGGCCAGTCCATCATTTTCAGTAGCCCCCAAGCTCCAAGGAAAGAGAGCCATGAAATTTCAGTAGGAACGTACTAAAGGAAAATGCGGGGTACGTAGCACGATGTGGTGGAGCTATAGGCAGTGCCTATCTAGATCTAGTATTCAGTGCTGACAGTCACTCCCTCTCTTCAGAGTGTAATTACCCCTGACAGCCCTTGTCCCCCAACTGCAGACTCATGGCAGCTAATCCGTGCCAGTACATCCAAACCCATTTCTATGTACTCTGGCATGTTTGCTCACATATCTGACGCCCTCTTTGTTCAGCCAGCAACAGGCCCTGGCAAACTCCAATGATTCATTACGGTTTCATTGCTCCAGACATAATGAGGTAAAATGAAAACAACTTCTCCCACCCCAGCTCTGTGAACTGGGAACTCATAAAGGCTAAACAGCTTTTAATTATGAACTTGTTCCGATTATGTCCAGCCTTTCTGTTTCCTCCCAAAGAGCCGGCCAACGCGAGAGGTCAAGATGAACTTCAATTACAGAGCTTCTGGCACACACGGTTAGGAAAACTGGCGTGTTTTCCCTTCCTAAAACCAGACACCTGCATTATGTGATCTGTTGCTCTCCAGGGGCCCATCCTCCTGGCTACAATGTTGCTGAAAGCAGAACAAACCTTTTTTTTTCTGGACAAGAATGAGACTTTTATTTTTTTCCCCTCTTGTTCTGCAACACACCACCCCCTGGCTCCTACCCCAGCTGTGATATCGTAGTGTCTCACAATGGAGGGGCCCCTGCTATGCTGAAATCCAGCTTCCCATGCATAAGATCAGCTTTTGCATTCACTAAGTTCGAGTTCAATTTCTTTAAATTTCAGGGTCAAGGTTCAAATCTGCAATCTGTCTCCATTCATCTTTCCATGGACAGGAAGGAATGTCCAGTGGCTAGTGTGCAAACTTTGGAGACATGGGGTTCAATTCCCTGTGTGACCCTGGGCAAGTTCCTTAGCGTCTCTGTACCTCCATTCCCGCTTTGTAAAATGGAGATAATATTGGTACCATGCCTCTCGTGAGTTTTGTGAGGTACTTGGTTATCATGGCCATGGGGGCATTCAAAGCACTGTGGATGAGAAGGTTTTAACATGGTCAGAGAGACCTGTGAGTTGCTAAGGGCTAGTTGGTGGCTTTGTCACAAGCCCTGTGTAGGGGGCAGTATGCAGCTTAGCAGCCCATGAATAATGTTGCTCTCTGCTTGCTTTCCCATTGCTGCTGGGGGAGGGAGGGATGTAGTACTCTGCAGATGTCTCTGATCCCTTTGTATCACTCTGGTGGTACAAAGGGGATGGACTGTTGCCCTAACAGGGAAGTATGGGGTTGTCCTGCTGTAGGAGAATGCCTGGGGGACTTGTAGCCAGCTGTATGTCTCTTGCTCTCCACTGGCTCTCCACGTATAGGTGTGTACATGGGCAGGGCAGGGGTAAGATGGGGGCTTGCTACAGCATGCTGTGCTCCAGCCATCTAAAACTGTTGGACTGGTCCCTAGTGAGCCATTCTGGTTGGCGTAGCTTAGAGCAGCCAAAGACCTGGGGGACCAGAAGGTGGCTTAGAGCCGCCTGTCCCTGAATCCAGTGCTCAGCACAGCTCGGCCAACCCTGAGCAAAACATTAGTGAATAGAAGTGCGATCCAGGAGAGAGCCCAGATCAGCGTCTCAGCGCCTGTCTTCACTGGAGAGTGAACTCAGGCTCTTCCTCAGGGAGCTGCCCTAACCTGGCTTCTGTCCACACACAAAACAGAACCCTCTCACCCAAACTCAGTGGTGCTTTCGTCCTGCGTTAGCTGGCTTGTCTGGGGCTATAGGTTAAATCCTGAAGGAGGCTTTCACTCAGGCTGGTGCCTACCCACTTTGCAGTGAGGATGCAGGCTACATCGCTTGCGTGGCTGATAGTCCTCCAATGTCTTCCCACAATTCCCCAGGTACGCAGGGTGACTGACCATTTCTCCCACAAGTTACTGGGGAAGAACCACAGAGCAGCTCAGCTCACTGCAGTACTAAGAACCATGGTGTGTGCCCCTGGAAACCCTAGTGACACAAATGGATGAGCACAGTATCAGTGAGGCCTCTAATCCAGGCAGAGCTTTGCAGCTCTTACTTACTTACACCTAGGCTAGAATATCCTGGGGGCTGATCACTTGAGGTAACTCTGTGGGAGCCCTGAGCAAGACCTACAGGAGTACAGCAAGGAATGAGCCACAAAGGGTGAGGAGCAGGGAACTGGAAAAGCAGTTTATTGTGGGGAGGGATAGCTCAATGGTTTAAGCATTGGCCTGCTAAATCCAGGTTTGTGAGTTCAATCCTTGCCTTAGAGATCTGGGGCAAAATCAGTATTTAGTCCTGCTATTGAAGGCAGGGGGCTGGACTTGACTTGACTCAACTCCATGACCTTTCAGGGTCCCTTCCAGCTCTATGAGATAGTATATGGAGATATACCTATTAGTGGTTACAACCACAAGATAGTTTGGTACATACACATGCCTGGTTCCTTTTAAAACAAATGGTGTTACTAGACCATAATGTATGTACATCTGTATCTATCTGGCCAACATATGGGAAATATATGTTGATTTCTTCCCTGTTTGAAGCAGAGGTGGCAGGAATTTTAAACTGTGCTGCATCTGTGTATAAACCATCATTGCCCTATGTTTTCCATCGTGTGCTAGTACAGATGTAACAGTTATGCCCAATTAATTAGAACTGCCTCCACTTGTTTTTCCTTTATAAATCACTTGCTTTTTAGCCAATCCACTTAGAAAATGGTGACGGGGAGGGATTTCTGAAGCTGAGGATGCAGGCCGGGCTGTTAAAAGGATGTTGGAGACAGGAAATATAAGAACTCCAGAAAAAGGTGATTTTCCCTAGCCATTGAGGAAAGCAGTGTTATGGTAGTGGTTTCAAAAGACCATTTTCTCTACTGGATGTGCAAAGGACTACCTGATGGGAGAGCTGGTGCTCAGAGCCAGGCAGAAGAATTTCAACAGAACCACATTCTGTCAGACTAGGCAGTTTTGTCAAAATCAAAATGCTTCTTGAAATCAGGTTGATTTTGCCAGAATTTTGTTTTGGAAGAAAACTAGGTGTGTGTGGGAGAATCTGACTATTTTGTCATTTTCGGAACTCAACATTTCAATTTTTCATTTTGAAACAACTTTATGATTTTTTAATAAATATAGATGATACATTATAATATGATACAAATTATAAAACAAAGTGAAATAAAATGATTTTGTTGAAACTAAATGGGTCCCTGAATTCAAAATGAAATGTGTGTGTGTGGGGGGAATTTTCCTGCCTGGAGAATTTCAAATTTTCAGGGTTTGCTCTGATTCAGAGCAAAGCCAGATGTTGAAATCTTGAAATCCTTCACCAAATGGAACTTTTATCCACTGTGCAGCTCCCCTGGAGGTGGACTGAAGTGCTGGAAGCAGGAGGACAACACTTATATCCTCTATGGCAAACATCAGCACCAGCTGTTTCAGTGCCTAGAACCTGGAGGAAGAGCAGCTGGCTGAAGCTGCAGGAGGAAGACTGAGGTGATGCTGATAAGAGGAGGGCGGTGCTTTGAAGACTTTACCTTCTCTACAATGTCCTCCATAAGTGAGAGCATCTACTGTTAGAGCCAGGACATCTGGTTCTATCCCTGGCTCTGTGTGAGCTTGGGCCACTCTGAGTCTCTTAACCTCTGCATGCCTTAGTTTTTCCCTTTGTGAAATTGGGATAATATTACTTCCCTACCTCACTGGGAGTTTTGAGACTTAGTTCTCATTACATTTTGGAGGCATTCAAGTTGTGCAGCAATAAGAATCAGAGAAAAGCCTATGAATAAAAACAGCAGAGTAACCTTCTATTTAATCAGAAGAGAAAACGCAACTATAGACCCATATCTGCTAAAACAGTAGATCTTTTAAATAATGATACTTCCTGTACAGTGAACCAAAATGCATGTCAAAACAGCAGAACTCTCCCAGAGCTATTTAAGGAAGAACATTTTTGTGCAACAAGGTTAACCATTTCACAGATTCCTCCTGTACAATAATAGAAATTGCATGGTAATTACCAGCTCCTGGAGATTAAATGACACTTCATGGTTTCCATAGCTATTGTTCTGTAACCTGCATTCTGGGGCAAAGAACTGAAATAACCACAGTTATTTTGCAGTTCCTCTGCTCCATTATAGAAGGTCCAATCTTCTGAGAGATTTCAGCTGCCATGTGAAAGAGGAGTCTTGTTTACCATAGCCTGTTTGGTGTCCATTTGCTTTGTTCAGAAAAGAAAGTGACTGAGATTGACTCTTGTCTTTGACATGAATCTGAAAGTGATTAGTCCAGTACCGCAGCCAGATCACCAGCTGGTTTAAATTGAGAGCCAAGGGGCCCAAATATAATCTAACAATAACACTTGATTCCTGCCTTTGTCTTTTCAAAGTCTGTGTCTCCAAAAGCACTGCTGGAAGTGATGGTGGAGGCATTCTTATGGGTGAAGGCAAGAGGATGCTTATTCCGCAGTGAGTTCACTTTGAGATAGTGCCATCCTGGTGATACTATGTTCAAGTGGTGGATAAGCAGCGAGAAAACTTGGGTTCTATTCCCTTGTAATCTTGGGCAAGTCCCTTTACCTCTTTATTGGCCAAATTCAGGCCTCCTGTATGCAGACACATCCCTCTTGAAGTCCCCGAGTCTGAACTTGGCTCCATTTGTCAGCTTCCCTATCTGTACAATGGGCATAATAACACTCACTTTCCTTTGTAAAGTGCTTTGAGATCCTAGTAGGCACAGTGTGATACAGAAGCATGCTGGGCATTTGAACATGTACTAATTAATGCTAACATAAATTCTGGAAGGGATATTAAGCCTCCTGCTTCAGGGTCTAAGCCAATCTCTAACTCTTAAAGACCAGGCTGAGACCTTATGCCCCATCTGTCCACTGCAGGGTTCTTACACCTTCCTCTGAAGCATCTGGTGCTTACCACTGGCAAAGACAGGAGACTGGGCTAAATGGACCACGGCTCAGATCCACTTTGGCAGTTCCTATATTTCTATGTTCAAACAGTTGTGAGTATTAAAATTAACATCAGCCCAGTTAACCTTAGGGACTGCCCATATACTGAGATCACACTGGCTGGAACTATAGACTATCCTCATTTTATGAATTTGTATTTACAGGAATTAAACCCTTCCATACCAAGGTCTTTCCCAATATACTGTATCTCTGTGGCATCCTTTGAGGCAAGGTGCCTCTATTATAGTATTAATAGGGCTCTCAATTAATCGCAGTTAACTCAAGCGATTAACTCAAAACAAATTAACTTGATTAAAAAAATTAATCGCAATTATGTGTAATAAAAATAATATAAAGTGGGCACACAATACTTGTATTCTGAATTGTAATTGAAATCAATATATTTGAAAATGAAGAAAAAGATCCAAAATATTTATAATAAATTTAAAATGGTATTCTATTATTGCTTAACAGTGCGATTAAAACTGCAATGAATCACAATTACTTTTTTAAAATTGTTTGACAGCCCTAAGTATTAATCTCCATAGGTTTTAAAGGCAAAAGGAACTAGTGTGACCATCTGACCTGGTCTCCTGGATAAGACAGGCCACAGAATTACCCTCAGTGATTCCTGCATTTACCCCCAACACCTTGTGGTTGCACTACAGCATATTTTTAGAACAACATTCTCGTCTGGATTTAAGGACTCCCAAGTAGGGGAAAACTTGCTACATCCCTTGGTTAGGAAGTGTCTGCTCCCCAAGAGAGCAGCCGGGAGAATGTGGGCATTAGTCCTGCTACTTCTCATGTGTACAGTGAGTGTTCTGTCACTTTAACAATTTCCCTCACCTCTGTGATGGAGCTACAGTATATTTTAGAGTGCATGGTTGAGTGGGACAATAGCATTCCTACTACAGCTCTTTTATTCATGAGCCATGTTGCCTTTTTGTTTTTCCTAAGGTATGTTTCTGATCATATTTTGTTATGTTTCCAGAGGCCTTTGCCCATTGCTCACCCTACAACTAATTTAATACAACCCCCCAACCCTACTTTCCAAGTCTCTCATAAAAAAATCCATGATTCCAGGCACTTCTTGTACTAGTCAGGTTCTCTTTCTATCTGAAATTCAGATGGCTTCAACAAAACACCTGCTGGACATTGTTCCTGAGAGAACACTCACTGGTTAGTCTATAAGTAAACATGCAGACAATTTACCTGTAAGGTGCGGTTATGCTCGCTTTAGTCATTGTTTTGTATTTCAAAGGAAATCAGAAAGAGTGGTGACATTACTGCCCATTGAACTAGACCCTGGAGGACCCGTAATGTTAATTATTGGTTTGATTTCTTTTGAACTATAAAGGGAAATTTAATAAAAAAAGAGGAAGAGACAGCAGTCTGTAAGTAAATTCTGTTCTTTTTTTTTTATTTAAAGCAAGTGAGTGGGTATTTCTTAGTAAAAATGTCCAGAGGCTATTTAGTAAGAGTTCAACCAGAAATTGTGTTAGAATCCTTCTGTTTTGAAGAGGACACAACAAGAAAGTTAGGAAAGACAGGAAATAAAACTGGAGTTTGGCTGTCATCCTCTGATTTCAACTCTCTCCCCCTTCACCCCTCCCAAGTTTTCATCTTCCAAAACTACAGATTTAATTAGAAAAAGAGGGGGGGAAATTCTCGGCCTTTCAGCTCCACGAAACATGCAGACAAATAAATTAAAAAGTGGGAGAAGTGGAACTAACCCAATAATCCATGAAAACCTAATTTCCCTCACAAGCATTGCTGACGCAAGTGTGTCCCCTCTCCTTTCCCATTCTCCAGTTCAGGGGCAGTGATTGGAGAAATTGGCTAACAAGATCAGAAAATTTAATTACCGTTCTGCCTCCCCTTCCCAAGAAATTGGATGTCACACTTCCTTGTAGCAGGCTTTAAGATGTGCTGTTGCTGATTTTCACGTGACTTGATCCCTACTCTCTCCCCCAACCCCTCCCCCCAGCCAAAAAATATCCATCCAGTGCTGCTAAGCCTTCAGCACACAGACTGAGTCTTGGGGTGGAATCCACTGAAATCGGTGTCACAGCTCCCATTGACTTCAGTGGGGCCAGGATTTCACTCCTGGTGCCTTTGGGTTGCCAGAGTGGAAATGAAAGATATAAGCCTTTCTACCGGATCTCTTTGCTGCTTGATCCCTAGTTTGAACTGGGGTGAGCTGGAGCTGTCAAATTGGCTTTGCGGATCATTTTCATTAGTGTGTTAAGGCTTCAAACAAGATCAGGTCCCAGTTGTGCTAGGCACTGTAAACACACTTGGTAAAAAGACAGTCTCTCACCTGGAGATCTTACAGTCTAAGCAGAGAAGACAGACACCAGATGGGAGAGGAAACAATCACTTGCCCAAGGTCACACTGTAGGTTAGCGGCAGAGCCAAGAATGGGTCCCAGTTTAGTGCCCTAGCCACTAGATTATGCTGTCTCTCCACAGGGAAAGACGTTGGTCACAGAAATGGAAAGAGCCAACAATCCCTGGGGATATAGCCCAGCCCATTCCTGTAGGGTATGTCTACACTACAATTAGACACCCTAATTGGGTGTCTAAAGGGGTGGCATCATCACACCCCTTTGCGACGTAACTTATACTGCCATATGTGGTACTGTAGACGTAGCCAGAGATTTTCATTGTCGTGGCTTATCCTGAGTTGTCTGCAGCACTTAGTTGTACTTGGTAAATTAGCACCTTTACCTTTCCAGGTTTATACGAGGGGTTTGCCCCAGAATGGCTAGGCCACCAGCTGGAATCAGGGCAAATTCCAGCCCAGAGAGACCAAAACTTTTGCCTCCCCATTTCGAGGCACAGATAGGTAGGCTCTGGCTGAGACCCAGTGGACGTGGAAGAGCACAGGGTGGTACTGCCTGTGGTAGCGATGCCCACAGTCAGATGCACATTATCAGGGCCGCCCAGAGGGGGGGGCAAGTGGGGCAATTTGCCCCAGGCCCGGGCCCCGCAAGGGCCCCCCGAGAATATAGTATTCTATAGTATTGCAACTTTTTTTTTATGGAAGGGGCCGCAGAAATTGCTTTGCCTCAGGCCCCCCGAATCCTCTGGGTGGCCCTGCACATTATGCAAAGCGCATACAGTTGGCAGGGATGCAGCTCGGGTGTGGGGAGTCTAGGGCTGCCTGGGGTGTATGTGTGTGGGGAAAGGGGCAGTTTGCCCCTCCCTTTGAGAGGGCCCCAAGATGAATGTTATTTGGGGGTTGCAGCACCACTCATTGACCTTTTAGTTTTTTAATTGCCTATTTTGCCGCTAAGTGTGAGATTAAAAACACGTCCGTTTAGACGCCCTGCTAAGGTAAAGTGAGAGTGCTTCAGTGGTGCATCCCCTGTGAAAAATTTCTGGGGGCACCCTTGGTCTGTGGATTGGTGGGCATTTAGGGGGGAAGCCAGCGCAGGAGATGCTGCATGATTTTTTTTGTAATGTCTCATCATCTTAAGGATGATGTAATTAACAAAAGAAGAGGCTACATAACACTAGCCTGTTCTCTCCAGCGTAGGGGTCCCCCCAGTGATCTGAGCTTTCCTCCTGGTTTGTGATGTCATGAGAATCCCATGGCAGAACAGCAGTCTTGCTAGACACAGCTGCTCCATTTATTATTCCATTAGTATTCCCCTCCTGTACCATTCCCTGCTAACTGTAAGCTTCACTTAGAATGCAGAGCAAGCAGCATATCAGATAAAGAATAATGATTTATTGAACATATTGGTAAACAGCATAGATAAGATAGAAATGCACTTTGAAAACTCAGCAGCGTTTATAAGAACACATTCTGAACCGTTGGCAATCCGCCTTTGGCATTCAGCTTTTTTATACAACAAATATGAATGCATCTTTTGCACACAAACACCCATCTTGGCAGATACCTATAAACAGGCACACACATCCCTGCACAAAAAGACACCTAAACATACATTCATTCAGGAGCAAGTTTATGTATATGTTTGGAGTTGCCTGCAGACAGATATACATGAATTTGTGCTTATACAGCAGATTCTTTCGTATTAGATGTTTAAATGCTGCGTGTGTGGATTAAAAGTGGTTTGCAGTGCACACCCATAACAATGACTGCTGATGGGGATACTCACATACACTGAAACATGCATGTGATCACATGTGAACATCCACACACATTTAAACTCCTACACACAAAAATCTGCATGTCACAAACCCATGCATTTAGAAACTTGTGGGTCAGATTCTCAGCTGCTGTAAATTAATTTAGCTCCCTTGAAACTATTCTGATTTACACCAGCTGGGGAGTTGGCTCATATGTGAGTTAACATATATATTATTCAATTAAATTGCTGTCGAGACCAAAATGTGTTGTATAGCAAACCAGATTTTCACCATAGGGTGTAGCATAAACTTTCCTAATTCCAGCACTAAACTCTCTCTTACTCTCAATAGGAGGAAGATGAAAAATCTGATGATCATGCAGAACTAGGAAAGGAAATGAAGATGCGAGACCACTGAATTCTGACTCAACTAATGGAGGGTCCTTGTTATAAACACTACCATTGCACACAAATAGGAGATCCTTCTTTTGAAACAGGTAATTGCATCTGTGCATTCCCTCTCAAAACTGGCCTCTTTCTTGTCAAATACAAACTCTAATGCTCATGTGCCAGGGACATGGTCACCTGTCCCATGTGTGCCATTGGCTGAGCATGCCACGTGCCAGTTTGATTTACAGACAATGTAGAAGTCGCTGTCACTGGAGAGCAAGAATTTTGTCATTACATTAAGAAATGTCTTATTGTGTCACCCACCACCGATGCCTTGAACACCCACTTGTCTGCTTCCCCCACAAATGTCGACATCCTCTTCCATGCTGCCCTTTTGTATGGAACACCTTCCATGAATTGATCCATAAGTCTGCTATGCTCCTCCTTCAAATCCCTCCTCAAACCCAACTCCGCAATGATGCCTCCAAAAAAACCAGCCGGCCATGGATAAATACATGGCATGTCAGGTAACACCGCTGTGTGCATTCACTAATCAATGGGACCACCCTTTCTTCTTCCTCCTCTTCCCCCTGTTATCCCACTCCCATGTTGCTCTTTGTTTCAAACGGTATCACAGATTCTGTGTCTACCTTTGCTGATGGTAAGGGCCCAGCACCTTATCCAGACTGCGGAATTGAGGCTCTATTGTGATGAAGATAATAATTTCCCTTCCTGCTTTTTCTACTCTCTCTGGCCATGGTGCAAACTGCTGATCAGGCAACATAAATTGCATCCCCTCAAAGATATGTCTGAATGATGGGACTTATTTCCTTCTGCTTTGCACCAATGCAATTCGTTCATTGATCTTCAGTCACTGAAGACAATGAGGTTGCTATAGTGTAAGATCACCCCTAATGAATCCAGGTGCCCAACACTTGAACTATGCATTTATGAGTACTAAGAAGATCTAGGTGAGTATTTTAGTGCTTGCCTTGCAGCTCTGTCTATTTTGATACCAATTCACAGAGTTAGTGGGAAGTAGCTAGTGGTAGGTTTTTTTAGTTAACATGTAGGAGTCTTCAAACAAATCCAAGAATAACAGCAGCAACTGCGCTAGACAGCGGAGATTGGTAGCGCTGAATATCCCATACCCACTGTACATCTTTATTCCAGGCATCTAGGAGCTTCACAGCATTATTACTGATCTGGTGCAGCCAGGGTAACTGTGGGTGACCATGTGTACCGCCATCAGTCCATGGCTGGGCAGTGGCCCTCCTCACCTCAGATCTGATCTTCAGAACTCAATATGCGGGGACTTTGTCTCCAAGGCAAACCACATAACGAACAAGGGCCAGCTGGCCCTTCATACAATGGAATGAAGAGTGTCAAGTTTTTAACTCCTTCTCCCTAAAGGCATTTTAGGGTTTTAGATTTAATATAAGCAGATTCTTAGCATTTTGTGGGCCATACAGCATGGTCCTTTCAACTTAATCTCATAATACCTTACTTTGCCTCCTCCATCGATCTATAAATAAAACAATATTTATTTCACTTATTCCATATAACAAGTGGCTATTTTGGCATAATCTTTCTCCCAGGGTCTCTGAGAATATTGGAAAATCATCTCTACCCTGACCTCTCTGTGTGGAGCACCTCACAGCCCTCCTAGCCATTTGAGTCTCACCCATGACTGAATTCAGGCTGCCCTGATATCTCCCCCAGCAGGTCTGGTTCCTGCATCTGGGGTGCAGTGGAGGGGGAAGCAGTAAAGGACATCTTTCTTTTGGAACATTCACACTGGTGTGTGGGGAAATGAGTTAATGGACTTGGATGGCTGCTGAAGTTATTTATCATTCCATAGATAGATTGTTGCTGTGTTTTCCCAAGCTAATGCTATGTTCCCTTTTCCCCAAATACAGTTTTCCCTATTTCATACACAGACATGGTGCTTGAGAGTTGGGGAGTATTGTCTATTAAGGGATCCCAGAAAAAATGTTTCAGTGACCCCAGAAATTCTGGGTGGGAGTTTGTATTGGTGGGATTTGGTTAATTTTAAGAGGGGCCCCTTAGACATTTGAATCCAGCCCTTGTTGCTGCTGACAACGCCTGGCAGAAGGTTACACGGTCACAGGTGAGACTGAACCCAGAATGCCCTTAAAGGGCTAGCTGCCCCCGGGACACTACAGAAGGTTGGAGAAGGTTGTCCCCAGATTTCCCTTCTTGTCTAGCTGCCCTGATAACTGATAATCTCAATGATTTTCCCTTGCTTCCTGGTGCAGAATGCATTGAGTTAAACTGCAAGAGCAGCAACTAGAACAGTGATCCTGACTGCCAGACTTATATCTGAAAGATTAAGGCACAATCTAATGAGCTCATTAATTTCATTTCATTAACCAAACAGCACTGTGGAGAACTGCAAATATTTAAAGAAGCCCAGCAGGTCAGAAATGCATTTAATTAGAATTGTCACGTGATGTTGAGATTGAAAAAAAATAATCCTTTGCTATCAACGAATGCCCATGGTGATGTCTCCTTTGTTGTTAATGTGTTTTCCTAGGAGCAATTTGAGTGAAACTCAGATCTATTTTAGGTACTTCTCTGGCCTGAACCAGCATAATATCTGAGACCCTCACAATCTTTAATAGATTTATCCTCATAACACATAGGGAAGTACTGCTTGCCCCAATCTCTAGCTGGGGAACCAAGGCGCAGAGAGGCTAATTGGCTTGCTCAAGGCCCCCCAGGAAGTTTGTGGTGGAGCAAGGAACTGATCCTGGCTCTTTTGAGTTTGCCCTAACCAGTGGCCCATCCTTCTTCTCTTAGGACTCGGTCTCCTGGACTAAGACTCTGATGGTGCTCTGTTAGTAAAGTGAGGCTGCACTGTCCAGTGCAGGTATGGGTAGATTGAAAAACATGCCTGAGTTTTAGTGACCGTTTTATTTTCTGTACAGAAATATTAATCATTTATATTGTGATAGTGCCTGCAGGGGTCCAATCCGGAATCAGGGCCCCCTGTACACATACAAATAAAAAATGCACCTCCCAAGAGTTTATACTGTAATGATGGGGGGAGTGCATGGTCCCGCTGAGGTCTGAGTAGTGCTATAAGCCGTGATCACAGCCCACCAGCTGCCCGGCCATTCGGAAGGGTTGTGTGGGCATCATGGCAGATTTTAAGGTTTTAAGGAGCAAGAGAAAATTCCCAACCATTTGAAGCAGAGAGGGACCCTCAGCTCAGCGGCCTGAATGCACAAAAGGGGTTAAACATTGTGCGACTCGGCATCACTGCAATTCACTGAGTGAGGTGCCTAAGCTCCTGTACAATGCATGGGGAGAGAGAGATGCCTTCAAATGCACTGCACACAGCCAGCATGCTAGGCAGGGGGCAGCCTAAGCTAGCCAGTGGGATAGGCACCTATCTCTGCTAGTGAATCTCAGCTGTGAACCCTCTCTTGGCCTTAGGCTGCCTAGAATGGCTGTGTGGCTGCCGCCCCAAGCAAAAAAAAAAAAATAAGCCGCCCGGACTGCTGCCCGAACTGCTGAAGCCACCCGAAGAATGGACGGGATGCCGCCCCTTAGTATGTGCCGCCCCAGGCACGTGCTTCCTCTGCTGGTGCCAGGAGCTGGCCTTGGTGGGAAGCAGGTAATCTTTGAGGCTGCATGGAGCAGCCAATCAGGGCCCAGCCAGCTAGTATAAGAAGAGTTGCAGGGCCAG
The DNA here is from genome assembly GCF_027887155.1 of Malaclemys terrapin pileata. NCBI lineage: Eukaryota > Metazoa > Chordata > Testudines > Emydidae > Malaclemys > Malaclemys terrapin. The sequence goes on from NC_071513.1 coordinate 52,544,539, forward strand.
AGCAGAATTCAGTTCCTTGCTAGAGTTGGAGGAGTGTGGATGGTATGCCTGGCTTGTCAAGGAACTACAGGACCTCAGACAGAGCAGTGCTGGCAGAGGCCCAGGGGAAAGTGAAGGTGCTCCAGACTGGGATTCAACCAGGCTCAGACCCTGAGTTAAGGATAAAGATTGTGCTGGGGCCATTGGGAAGTGGCCCAGGGAATTGTAGCAGTGCCATAGCTTAATTAAAGGGACATGGTTGATGGCTGCTATCTATAGTGTCCCTGGGCGTGGGCCCGGAGTAGAGGATGGGCCTGGGTACCCCTCAGCCATTGGGAAAGTGGTCTGGACTCTGGCACACCCCATAAGGAGCACTGAACTCTTTTAGTGGCCCAGCTGAAGAGTTGGGGGCCAGAAAGGCCCAGAGAGGCAAAGAGTCTCCAGGGAGGGAGCCCTGGGGGACATGGCCCCACATGAGGGCTGGGATTGCTTGAAGAGCAGGACAATTTGAGAGAGCCCATAAGGGGCTGAGAGAAAGGCCAACCGAGGGGTACTGGGATAGACCCTCCATTGGACTGTTTCCCTGGAAGGGTGTTTTTATTTCATGTACAGAGTGTGTGTGACTTGGCTGGAGGACTGAATCACCAAAGACCCACCACAGACTGAGAGAGAGAGTGTGCTGGCACATGCTTTGAGATGGGGGCACTCATGAGAGGTGAGTGGACCCCTTTACAAGTTGCTATGGGTGAGGGGGATTTTTCTAGCACTGGGGTTTGGTGTAGCCCATTATAGAGGCAGGGGGTCAGCCACACAGTTCAGAACTGGATCCAGATCTGAATTTCCCCCAAGCCTAAGGGATTTGGGAGTTGAGGTTTTGGTTTGCGTTAGTGTCTAGTTGTAAATTTATTTTAATCCCTGTATTTTCTGCAGTGGGTCATAGCCTCCTTTGTTGAGGGAATGTGATGATTCGGGAGGCAGTGATCATTCATAGCTGTGTAGTGATGTCTGCTTTGTGCTATCCTAGGAAAACTGTCTTTTGGTTTTCTTGTTATCCCAGCAGACTACAGTTCATAGTGGAAATCAAGTACTATTGCTACCCAGAATACACTCAACTAGACGATTTTCCTCACTGTCATTTCTGTGGCTTCAGGATCCAGAAACATCCTGGGTAAACTCTTTTAAATGGCTGAGTTGGATTGTGTGTTCTGGAAATGCCCCTCTTGTGGTGTTTCCAAGTGTGTGCTAGGGTGCCTCCCTGCTGACACATTCCTTGTCCTGCAGAAGGTTACCACTCATCCAGGGACCAGACTCAGAGTTAGAAAACAGCTGAGATTACTAGTGGAAACCAGCAGACATGAACATCTGAGACTATTGTGCTCAAGGCATCCTAGGAAATATAAAACAAAGTCCACTGTTACGTTAGCGGGTAATTTGACAGAGTGCTGGAAAGTTGTTCTGGCTTGACCTGAACTGCCAATATGGCTTTGTTGAAATCAGTGGGTCAGCTACTTCAAAGAGCGGAGCAGTCAGGTATGAACAGCTATTAGCTAAGAGTCAGAGAGGGAGGGAGATGGATGGGAGATGAGGGTTGCTGAAAAAGTCCTTGAGAGGCCATGGGCACCTCAAGAAACTCCCTCTCTCCACAGTTTCCCTCTATAGTGCTTTAGGAAAACAAAACTTACATATAAGCTGGCCTGAAGCCCAGTCTCTGCAGCAGGGCAGGCGATTCAAGGATGTCTGTTCTTTAAGCACCTAATTTAATTGCAGATGTGCTTTACTTAGTGTAATAACCACTACAGAGTACTTCGGACAGGAAAGCAGCATGGACCATTAATGCACTATTGATAAAGTGGTGAGTTCAAAGGGACTGAGGCCCTCTGTAATGACCAGGCAAATAGCTGACCACTGCGGGAGTGGAAGGGAGTGAAAGCACTGCTATTAATTGTATTGGCCTTTGGAAGGGACTAGCTGAAAGGCCAAGCATCCATTCTGAAAAGCTAGTGAATTAATATTTGGGTGACACCTTTCAGCAGAGCTGTCTGGCCCTTCCATGTGGAGTCACAAGGGGGATAAGAGTGGAAGAAAGGGAGAGAATGAGAAGGAAGAAACGTGGAAGAGGGTCCTACTTCAATTTGCCTTCCGTAGTCCGCTCTGTATCCAACAGCCCAGCCCTGGGTGTTGTCATCAACAGATTGTGCAATGAGGCTGTGTAGGATTCCTTGAGTTAGTCCTACACTGTTGAATGTTAAACATGCCAGATTGTGTGACTGTGGGCTGGGTTCTGTCCTGCTCAGTCAGGTGGAGCAGCGCATTACTCCGCATGGAAATCCATTGGTTTCAGTGAGACTTCTCTTGGCGAAAGGGTCTACGCTATGGGAGAAAATGAGGGCTCAGTCTGGCTTTGAATTGGTTCAGCTGGAGCTGATGGATGCCAGCACAGCCCTGGAAGTGCTGAAAGGGTCATTAGAGGGAACATGCAAAGTTGTGGCATGCAATGTCAGGGTGTGGTGGCCTCAGCTGAATTCTAGCAGGCAGGGAGCTGGCTCCTTGCTTTGATATCCCCTAAATGAGGGAGGAGCAATAAAGAAAACCCAGGCAAATCAGGGAATGTATAACAGCCACTCTCTGATAGCTGGGGCGGGGGGGAGTGGAACTCCATACCTCCTCCCACACCCCTTGGCTGGAGGAGGAATGCATGTTAGTCTGTGCTTCTGTTGATGTAAATACCTGCTGTTTGTTTGGTTACAATCTGTGCCTGCATTTTGTTCATGTTTCTCAGACAGCGAGGAAGATTTTTTAAAGGGATCATTAGGGTCAGGTCCTCACCTGGCACCACCTTGTTGTCAGTGGCATGCGGTGATTCACACGAGCTGAGGATCTGGCCCCTAGAATCCGAAAGACTTTTTCAACAGATTGTAACAACTTCCTGGCTGGTCCTTTTAAAGTATCCCTCCTGCTGCTGACAGATGGGCAGGAGACACAAGCTGTGGGTGTCAAACACTTCCAGCTGGGATAATGATCTCTGCATGGCTGAGCCTGGCCTCTTGCTACCTGCCCACAATTCATAACAATTGGGGTATTCACTTGGCCTGCTTCACAAAGAGCAAACCCCATTGCCCTACAGGTAGGAGACACTCCATAGTGGGGGCCTTGATGAGATTTCCCGCCCCATTGGACCTGCCATGGAAGGTGTGGGATCCTGCCCCATGTAGTTTTAAAACTCTTTTCTGAGCCATAGCACAGGTTGGCCCCTGGGAGCGTTTCCTTTTGCTCACTCGCTGCCTTAGGATGAAAGATCTTGGTTCAAGCCTGTGTTGTGGAAGAAACCAGCTGGGCTGTGCAATCATTGGTGGATTCTGCCAGCTGTGTGATGTGAACATCTGCCAGATGTTTAGGCAGGTCAGAGACATCCCTATATATGTCTTCTTCTGCCCAACCCTTGATCATATCCAAACAATCAGTTTTAACAGTCCCCTTGGTTGGGAGGCTCCTTCCTGTCCTCAGCAGAAGGGACTTGATGATATTGGTCTCTTACATCACTGGCTACCGTGATCCTATATGCACAGAGCAAGCTGAGGGTGGTGAGGGAGTGCACTGGTTTCTCCACCCAGTCATTCAGAATGACCATGCTCAGATAGCCTGGGGAGATGTGTTCAGATGTCACATTGCTCCACCTGTGAAAATGAACCCGGCTGCATGTCTGTGGATGAAATCACAGGGACTTTAATTGAGGTGGTTAGGGAGAAAGCTGTGCTTTTAGCTACTTCTTCAGAGTGACACTGCCTGGGGGATCACGGTCACTTTTCCAAGGTTTCACAGATTAAAGTAGCACCTCCCCACAGCTTCCTGTCTCCCTAAAAAGCCAGTTCACACCAGGGATGTGAGATATTAATCAGTGACCTGGAAGTGCTTGTGATGGTATTTGTGGAAGGTGCAGGAGAGGGCTGGAGCCTGAAAAAAAAAAAAACCTTTCAAATTCCAGTGCAGCTCTTTATGATTTAGTTTCTTTGCTTCAAGAGAAAAGTACCAGTGCTAAAAGGCACATGAGGCCAAAGTGCCCCCCAAGATGCAATTATCCCACCTAATCCCCATTAGCACACACCAGCTAGCTAGAGTGAGTGTTCCAGTAGCCTCAAGGGGAAGCACTTTCCAGGTGATGGGTGACCTTGCTAATGACATTGTCTGTCTCACTCACTGAAATTCAGAACTGTTCCAACACCTCTGCCCCATCCCCCTTTGTTGCTACAGCTACCGGCATGTGGGTCTGCACAAATCGTTTTGCGCGTGAAAGTGAAACAGATGGCTTTGACCTTTCCACCAGTGTTGGAGGGTGTGGCGAGGGGGGTGGTAAAAATGAAATCTTTGGGGGATAATTTGAAAGGAAGTTTTGCCAGCAAAAAAGTCTCACAACAGGATAGAAATGACAAAGACAAATTGGTGGATTTCAACAAAATTCAGAGTAACAAAATTACATTTTTCATCTGGGGTGGATCTGTTCCACGTCTCGTGAACCAAAAAGCCAAGATTCTCTCACAGCTCCACTAGCAGCCCTTTCTGCTCTTGGAATTGATGGCTTGGGATCTCAAGATACTTCAAGCCTCAGTAACTACGTTCCCTTAATTGAGGTATTACAGATACCATGGATTTTCTTAGTACGTCCTTTACTTTTCATTGTTTTCCATGGTTCAGTGGCTGCCTCCCTGGATGAACTTGGAGTTCTACCCAAAAGGTAAACAGAAATCCTTTCTTAAAAAAAAAAAAAAAACTAAAGTGAGGCTAAATATAAATCTGTCAGAATCAGGTTCTCTCCAGCAGCAGTGAAGAAGAACAATTGATTGCTGGGCTGCTTGTCTGAAAAGCTGAGCAAAGGTGGAATATTCTCAATGTGTTTTTTAAGATTAGAACTGTCAGCAATGCAACCCCATGTCCATCTTATAACTGGAGCCATGTCCAAGTCCCATTGCCCTCAGTGGGGGACAGGACTTCACTCCAAAAGAATAAGAAGCACATACAAACCTACTAAAAGTATGGGCCAAGATTGTCAAAGAATGACTAGTGAGTTTGGTTACTCATCTTAGATACTTTAAAGGCACCCGGTTTTCAGAAAGTGCTGAATACACTTCTCCTCCCCTTTCAAAGCTCTACTCTCAAGTTGGGCTCCCAAGCCTCGTGACACTCAAAATCACTTTAAAAAATCTTGACTTTGGAGAAATCCCAAAAATCTAACTCTCCACCTCAGATCTTTGTTCTGCACAACTCTTCTCACATCCAAACGATAGCATTAAATCCAGAAAAGACGGTGCTCATTTTTGCAGCATTTCCCACTCTAACTGCTGTAAATGCTTTGCCATGGTTCTCTCTCTTATTCTTCAGTGACCTCTGTCTACGGTGTTAATGACTAAGCTGCTATTCTTGGGTGTTAGATCTGCACAGACCCATTTTGTATGGGGCTCTTTCACTGGGGGGAGCGCCTTAAGTGATCCCTTTTTGGAAACACTCCCACTCCCAGGGAAGAGTCTCTTGCCTTGACTCCAACTGGCATTGGATCGGGCCCTCTATAGTCAAGTGGCTGCAGCTCATTTGTGAGACCTAGATATCCTGGTTACATCTGAAACTTGTCTCTGCAATATGGACACTGATTCCCTTTTTAAGGCTTAGAATAGAGAACAGAGCAGGCCAGAATATGGAGAGCTTTTCCACAGAAAAGTTCACTTTTCAATGAAAAATGAAACTATTTTTTTGGTCAAAGTTCAAAAAATTTCAACTAAATAAAAAAAGGTCAAGTTGGAAATGCTGCTGTCCTGCCTCATGAAGTTGTAGTGCAGCTGTCTCATGCCCCTTTCTTCTCTAGAGGTTGGGCTCCTTGTCCCTTGATGTACCATGCTTTCCCCTCTTGCTGAGTCACTGCAGTTCACTGTGCGAGTCCCCAGCCACAGTGCATCATGGGAAATGCCTGGCTGGCAGATGAGGGCATGAGTAGGGTTACCATATTTCCACAAGCAAAAAAGAGGACACTGTGGGGGGAGGAGCCCTGCTCTAGCCCCGCCCCTGCCCCACCCCCATCCACTCCCTCCCACTTCCCACCCACTGATTGCCCCCCTCAGAACCCCCAACCCCCCCCGCTCCTTGTCTCCTGACTGCCCCCTCCTGAGACCCCTGCCACTAACTGCCCCCTAGGACCTCACTGCTTATCTAAACCGCCCCGCTTCTTGTCCCCTGACTGCCCCCTCCTGAGAATGCCCTACGACCCTACCTGTCCCCTGACTGCCCCGACCCTTATCCACACCCCCACCCCATATTCACACCCCCACCCCCAGACAGACCCCCGGGGACTCCCATGCTCTATCCAACTGCTCCCCGACAGGACCCCCAGAACTCCTGACCCATCCCACCCCCTCTGCTCCCTGCCTGCCTTGACCCCTCTCCACACCCCTGTCCCCCTGACAGCCTCCCCAGAACCCCAGACCCATCTAACTCCCCCTGCTCCCTGTTCCTGACTGTCCCAACCCCTCTCCACACCCTTGCCCCCCTGACAGCCCCCCCCAACTCCCGACCCATCCAACCCCCCCTCCCTGTCCCCTGACCAGGGCCGGCTTTAAAGAGCCCAGGAATCGGGCTGCACTCCAGCCGGGGTTGCGGGGCTTGGGGCCGGGCCGGAGGTGCAGGGGAGGGGGAGGAGCAGGGGGCGGAGCGTTCAGGGGAGGGGAGGAGGGGGAAGACAGGTGCGGGGCCGGACAGAGTGGTAAGGCTGCAGGGGATGGGGGGAGCCGGGAAGGGGCTTTGGGTGCCCAGCGGCGCTTGGCCGCTGCTTTTCTGTATATAAATAGTCAACCGGGGGGAAATCCCGGACATTTTTAGATTTTTTAAAATCCCCCCCGGACGGCTATTTATAGACCAAAAAGCCGGACATGTCCGGGGAAATCCGGACATATGGTAGCCCTAGGCATGAGGCACCCAAACAATTCCCACAAGGCATTGTGGCAGCAGTTTGTCAGTCTCAATGGAAATTTTTCATCCAGCACTGGTAGAGAACGAACAATCTGATTTGTTCTGTGAAGCTGAAAGAACCTGGTCTTGTTGAAGGGTGATTATTGTCATCAACTGGAGTAGTGTTACCTTGATGGTTCCTGTGCCACCCAGACCTGACTTAATCCAGATGGTGCTGTCACCAATGAAAGATGTTGAATTTCTTGGCGATGGAAGCTAAGCAGACTCGTTAGTTCCAGTTGCACTCCATGCCCTGATCTCTCCTGGGGTGCAGGGAGTGTCAGCTTCCTCTGTGGCATGCTTCTGCTAGCTCATGGAGGCCCCTCTGGAGTCCAGGGGCTGTACTGAGGTTACGGGATGAGACATGGAGGGGCAGGGGGAATAGAGGACAGGAGTGAGAGAGACAGGGGAAGACACACATAGTTCCTCCTCCAGCCCCCTGGTAGGGTTGGCAACTAATCACCTAAACCCAAACACTCCTGCCTCGCCCCTTCTCTGAGACCCCACTCTGCTCACTCCATTCCCCCTTCCTCCGTTGCTCGTTCTTCCCCCACCCTCACTCCAGGGCCGGCTCCAGGCACCAGCCCACCAAGCATGTGCTTGGGGCGGTGCCTGGAGGGGGGCGGCGCGGCGGGGTGCTCCGGCCCGAGAGCGGGGCCACGACTGGGCTCGCCGCCCTTCCCGCGGCACTCCGGCGGGAGAGCGGAGCCGCAGCGGGCTCGCCGCCCTCCCCCTGGCGCTCCGGCCGGTCGGGGAGAGCGGGGCCCCGGCCGGGCTCGCCGCCCTCCCCCTGGCGCTCCGGCCGGTCGGAGTGAGCGGAGACCCGCGGCAGGCTCGCCACCCTCCCCCCAGCACTCTGGCCGCCGGGGGCTCTCCGCCCTCCCCCGGCGCTCTGGCCGCCAGGGAGAGCGGAGAGCCCCAGCCGGGCTCTCTGCCCTCCTCTCGGCGCTCTGGCCGGTCGGGGATTGCGGGCCCGCGGCGGGGCTCGGCGCCCTCCACTGCCCCGCAGGGCGGGGGGGAGCGGGAGGCAGAGGGTGGCTTTTTTGCCTAGGGCAGCATAAAAGCCAGAGCTGGCCCTGCCTCACTCACTTTCACAAGGTGGGGGAAGGGGTTGGGGTGCAGGAGGGAATGTGGGCTCAAAGAGGGCTCAGGGATGGGGTGCAGGAGAGGGTGTGGACTCTGGGAGGGGGCTCAGGGCTGGGGCGGGGGATTGGGGTGCAGGAGAGGGTGTGGACTCTGGGAGGGGGCTCAGGGCTGGGGCGGGGGATTGGGGTGCAGGAGAGGGTGTGGACTCTGGGAGGGGGATCAGGGCTGGGGCAGGGGGTTGATGTGCAGGAGGGAGTGCAGGGTGCAGGCTCTGGGAGGGAGTTGAGGTGCAGGAAGGGGCTCAGGGCTGGAGCACGGGGTTGGGGCCAATGGGAGCTGTGGAGTTAGTGCTGGGGGCGGAGGCAGCGCGCAGAGCCCCCCCGCTCCCACCCCCCAGGGGCCTCAGGGACATGCCAACCTCTTCCGGGAGTGGCGCGGAGCCAGGGCAGGCACAGAGCCTGCCTTAGTCCTGCTGTGCCGCCAGACTTTTAGCGGCTTAAAATCTCCCGGTTTGGCTTCAGTAGCTTCCGGGAGATAGAGTCCGATTCCGGGAGACTCCCGGCCAAACTAGGAGGGTTTCAACCCTACAAGATCCCCTCGATAAAATAATCCTCTTTGGCACTGGGGAGGGGGTCTTTGGTAGGGCAGTTCCAAGTATGAGAGGGACCAGCCAGGGGCCAGAGCAAGTGCTGAGGCACAAAGCTCCAAAGATTGCTCGGTGGGCCCCACAGTCTCTTCTAGGGTGGGGTGGTAAGCCCTGTCCCTGTTGGATCAATAGAGGAGTTACACCACGTCAATTCTTTCCGGTTTTAGCACAAGGTGGAGGGGTTGGGGATGGGGGGTGACCTTGTCCTTTGCTTTCACTCAGCAGAATAAGAGAGGGTGGAATCTAGAGATGTCGGACATTCACCAACCCCATTTGAAGCAGATATACCACTCAAATGAATTTGCTGTTTTGTGATATGCATACCAAAGCCAGTGAATTGCAGTAGAGATTTCAGTCCCCTGTGCCACAATGAGGGCTGTTCACAAATTTTCTGTTGTAACTGTTGATGGAAGATTGGGGGGTTGACTAATAAAAAATTTACACAAAAAGAGATTCCCCCCCCTTCAAAAATAGAATCCCTGAAAACCAAAATATTTAATTTGAAAACCAAAGTATTTTGATTTGTATATTCTTCTGCAGTGCATTGTGGGAGCTAGAGTTCTGTTGCCTCATGTCCTTGTTCCCCTTTATGGAAGCCGGGCCTATAGGAGCGTGAGGCACCCAACTACAACTCGCATGAGGCCCTGTGGCAGCATTTTAGAATCTAAATATTACAGGTTTCACCCACAATATTTTGTTGTTTGAATTTCCCCTGAAAAACTGGAATTTCCCAGGCAAAATTCAGACACAAGGATTCTCTCCCCTCCTCCCCTTCATTGGGGTGGGGCGGGGAGTCCTGTTTTCTGACCCACTCTAGTTACAGCTATCATGGTAAACTCTGTCTTTTAAGCCCTTTTAGGCAGTATGTTAACGAACAGTATCCACGCAAACTGAGAATGTGTCCTGTGTATAATAAAAAGTGTTAGTCCATCATAATAGAGGTGTTGCTATTGCTTCATCTCTCCTTAATACTTTGCACTTACACAAGGCCTCCAGGCAAAGTTTCCATATTCAGAAGGCAACAGCTTTATCGGGAATGGAGGCATTTTGGGGAAATGTCAACATGAATATTACAGCAGCTTTGCTCTTTGTATCATCCCCTAAATTGTCAGAGAAATTGTTGGAGATAATGTGCAATTAATCTGTATCTAAAGTTTGTGAAATAATTTAGAGTTGTTTCCAGAGAGATCCTCTTAGGCACTACAGTTCCAAACTGTTTATTCTCTCCTTTCTCTGCTGCACTTTAAAATTGCATCTACATTTTATCTGACTGTTATTCTGGGGGAAAATACTGGCTGATGATTTAGAGGAGGTCATTCTCTCTGTTCCCTTTTGAAATAGCAGATAGCTCAGGGATGCATGAGACATGCTGTGTACTGGCAGTGGGCGCACAGAAGGCTGGAGTTGCTACTCTGCAGTGGTACAGAAGTAGAAGCTATAGGCACCAAAGGGTAAGCCTGGGACCTTCAGATGCCTAAGGGGATTAGGTCCTCACTCCCATTGAATTCAGTGGCATCTGGGTGTCTAACTCCCTTGGGCTATGTTAAAAATCCCAGCCTCTGACTTGAAGAGAGCAGGTAATGTCACAGGGGCATAACATAATGCCTGCCCTGACCATTTCTCTTCACAAATAATATTGGGCCAATTCCCCAGCTGGTATAAATTGGCCCTGCTCTGCTGACTTCCACCAGTGGGAGTTGTGTGAATGCCTCATGCCCTCATCTGCCAGCTAGGCATCTCCTGGGCCATGCTGAGTGCAAACCCTGGGTCAGCTTCTCACCACGTCACAATATGTGTAAAATCAATGATTACAGAGTAAGGTGAATGGGGAGAGCAAGGCCTGGAGGGAGTTATCTCCTGACAGAACATGTGAATTGAGTCCATTGTCTCTCTGCCTCATCAAGTGTACAATTTTAGAGAGGCTTTTTCCAGCTATCTTAGGCCAGCACGGTATGTGTCAAGGTGACCCTCTCCCCAGAGCCCTGCTTATTAGAGAACTCCTTTGGTCTCTGCTGGTACCTCCTTGGCAGAAGTCTCTGCTCTCCTCTTCCTGCCCTGGATGGGGAGGCAAGGAGAGCAGTCTTTAAGGAAAGGATGTAGTTTGTATGAAACACTACTCAAAGAGCCTGCTGCCCTTTTTATAGGGACTGGCCTGTCCTCTTCTGCATTTGTGACTGACCCCACTTGTGTCCCCAGCAGGGTTTGAACCCATGAGATCTGTAGAGCTAAATCCATGAATTTCTAATGTTTGTGCTGAAGAGCTAAGTCCCTTAGCTGGCAGCTGTAGCAAACTCATGTCCCTTGTATGGGGAGCAGAAACTCAAGGGGAACAAAGACCCACATTCTGCCAGCATGGGTTACATTAGTGCCTATTGCGGTGTGGGCACTAATAATTAATAAATCATACCTAGCCCTTATCTAGCACTTTTCATCCATAGATCCCAAAGCACTTTACACAGAAGGTTGGTACCATTATCCTCATGTTACAGATGGGAAAACTGAGACATGGAGTGGTGATGTGACTTGCCCAAAGTCTCCCTACAGCAATACAAATAATAATGACTAATCTGTCCATCTCTCTAACAATCTCCATGCCAACCCCCCTGCCTCTTGTTGTGGGGGAGATGGAACTCCTTATTACAATATAAATAGGCTTGGAAGGAGCAGGTTTTTACTGATAAATGTCAATTTCCCTGTACACAGAAACCTACGAAATGTTTTTTCCATCACAGCTGATTGAAATTTCCAGCTAGGCAAAAAATGCTGTTCGAGAACTTACTGGAGTTTGATTTAAGTTTTACTTTGTCAACATCAAATCACAATACACACTTGGTTTTTTAACAGTTATCAAACGCTAACTTTTAAAATCTGAAAATCTACTGTAATTATTGTCTGACCCACCCATAAATTCCTGCACATGTGAAAATGTAAATCAATATCAATTTTTAAGCATTTTATTTTGTCTGTCCAAATTGCTAATAATAATAATAATAAAACTCTAATTCTGCCAAGCCTAAATATAAATCACAAAGGGATGAGTGAAATGGGTCTGTTTGTGGCAGAGGGCAACAGAACTCCCAAGTCCCAGAGTAAATTGGGTCCTAGCCTGCAGCTGTCAGTGCATAGGGAACACCAAAGGGAACTGCCATTGTGCTGTCCTAAGCAACAGATGTGAGAACATATACATTTTCTCTGTTAATGCATATCTCTTCTGGGCAGTCGTTCTTTACAGCACAGAGACCTGGCTTCTCCTGCCACTTCTATTCTTGTAAGGGATGTCTTCATTTAGCAATACATAATATTTTTCATTCTATTTATTATTTATTCACTCTTTAATATTTAAACGTGTTAAATCTTTAAATCAAAAGGTTTGTAAGGATGGGCTCTAGTGTCCCAGAGTTAGCATCAATAAAACACAACATAGCCACAGGCTGTGAGGTGAGCGTGCACAAGAGTCAGTGGGTTAACCCCTTCATTGCTGCTGGGGCAAGCCTGGGCCCCGGCGTATTCTCGAATGAATGAAGCGTTAGGGCCCTGTTCTAGCAAGTCCCTGCTGGCGAGGTAGCTGAAAGGGAAAGCACAAAGTGCTGAGTACTTGGCAGGGAGATCAGGATGTGGTTAAGTGAAGTAAGTTTAAATGTGAGAGATGAGTTTATAGTGAATCTGGCTATTGTATATTAGGGTTTAGTTCAGTTGAGCAATAATATATCTGCCCGAGGTAGGGTTGCCAGGTGTTCAGCTTTGGACCGGAACGCCAGGTCAAAAAGGGACCCTGGTGGCTCTGTTCACCACCGCTGACCAGGTCATTAAAAGTCCAGTCAGTGGCACAGCGGGGCCAAGGCAGGGTCCCTGCCTGCTGTGGCTCTGCGTGGCTCCCAGAAGCAGTGGCATGTCCCCCCTCCAGTTCCAACACATAGGGGCAGCTAGGGGGCTTTGCACGCTGCCTTTGTCCCAGGCACCGCCCCTGCAGCTCCCGTTGGCTGGGAAATGCAACCAATGGGAGCTGTGGGAGCGGTGCCTGCACATGGGGCCACCTGGCCATGCCTCCATGTAGGAGCTGGAGGGAGGGACATGCAGCTGCTTCCAGGAGTTGCTTCAGGTAAGTGCTGTTCAGAGCCTGCACCCCTCAGCCCCCGCCCATAGCCCCCTTCTGCACCCCAAATCTCTCATCCCTGGCCCCATCCCAGAACCCACAACCCCATCCCAGAGCCCATACCTCCTCCCACACCCCAACCCCCTCCCTCAGCCCAGAGCCCTCTCCCATACTCCAAACCCCTCGGCTCCACCCCCGAGCCCGGAGCCCCCTCCCTCACCCTGAACGCCTCATTTCTGGCCCCACCCATTAGCCCTCACCCCCTCCTACACCCCAACCCCCTGAGCCAGCCCGGTGAAAATGAGTGAGTGAAGGTGGGGAGAGAGAGCGACGCGCAGGGGGGGGGAGGGGGAACAGGGGGGAAAGGGTGTTTGGTTTTGTGTGAGTAGAAAGTTGGCAACCCTAACCCAAGGTCATACTGGTGGTGCAGTGCTAGGCAACCCCAAAGCAACCTAGAAGATGTATGCTTGGCTGTCGGGCCAGGTGCTCACCCTCCAGCATGTGAATGCATCACTCACTGGGCCCTTGTCTTCCTCAGCCAACCAGGAGAGCAGGCCTCACCTCTTCACCGGAGTAAGGCCTTCCTGACTCTGAGGTCTAGGGTAGAACACAGCCCCTGTTCTGCAGACACTGCCCCCTGCCAACAAGTGGGAGGTGAAGCGAAGGGGATGGTGGACCCTTGGCTCTCCCTTCTGCAGCACTTGCCAGCAGGAGCAGCTGGCCAGGTGGTGTTGGGGAGAGAGCGAGGTGGGCTTGGTTAAACTGTAAACTTTCAAAGGCTGCAGTAATTTAGTTCTCTCAGGGAAGGCATTGGGACTCAGAGGGGCATCTCTGAGGCACAGGGGCTACCCAGGGCTACTCCTGGGTTGGTGCAGCTGCTCCGGGCTGCACCTAAGGGTGCAATCCAGCCCTTAAGCAGCAGCATGAGTGGTTGCAGTAAACAGTCTCAAATGTGCTGGGAGAAATGAAGGCTTCTGGTCAGAGGATCCCTGGCCAGAAGAGCCCAGCATTGTCAACCTCCTGCAATTTTATTGCGAGTCTTGCAAATTTTGGTGTTTTCTTAGAGTCATGGGAATCATCTGTCATTTCTTTTTTAAATGTACATTTCTAGCCCTCCTGGATGCATGGAAATGCTGGAAGACGTGACCCATGAAGATGCAAAAGACAGAAGGCTAATAAAAAGTTTCCCATATGCATTATTTTTAAAATATCATCATTTTAAAACCAATTTCTTGACTTTTTTGGGGGGGTTCACTCATGATTTCTGACAGCCTGGGGTCAGCAATACAGAACATCTGTCCTCAGTTTTTCATGACTTGTGCAGGCTGCTTCTGTGTCCCCCAAAGGCCGGGACTGAATGTATTTCTCAATGGAGTTGATCTGAATCTTTGCTAGTGGTTTGTTTTAATTGTGCTCTTTTAGTTTTAATTGTGCTCTTTCTAGTATTTTAGGTATTCTCCATTTAAAATACACCCATGCTAACCCAGCACATATGAGGGGAGGGATTGCACAGTGGTTAGAGCACTAGTTGGCAGTTTAGGTTTAATTCACTGATCCATTACAGGGTTTCTGTGTGACGATGGACAATCATTTAGGGTGAAGCTGGAAGTATAATTTCCTGCTTGGGTAGATGTACATGTGTTAGGTGTGATTAAGGCAGAATGTTAAAAATAGCTGTGTAGCTGGGGGCAGCAGGAGGGGCAGGTGCCCCAAGTGTGAACCTAGAGTTTCGGATGGGATTGTACTCGGGGCAGTCAGCCCATCCCACTGCTTGCATTGCTGTCACTACACGGCTATATTTAGTGCACCAGCTCAATCAGAGCTAGCGTGGGTATATCTACTTGATCTGGAGATTACATCTTCAGCTCCCCAGTGTAGTCTCTCTGTGCTTCAGTTTCCCATCTGTAAATTAGTGATAATAGGACTGCAATGTTTCATGGGGAGGAATTCGTAGATTCATCGATTTTGTGAGGCTCATTGCATTAAAGACTATGAAGCGCTCTGATACTGCAGTGAGTCATATATGTGTCGTCAGATGTTTGGCTGCGCGTGTGTGTGTGGTGTTCTCTCTACGTGCTGTACTGACTCTGGCCAGATTGCCCCTACAGCAGGTACTGATCAAACTGGCCAATAAATCCACAGACCTGGTTTTCAGTGAAGGAACTCAGTCAAGTTTATTTTTGACGAAGCCCAGTACTAACGTCCTGGCTCAATGGTTACAGGTACACTAATACATGTATGTTCATGACAATGGACTGGCTCCATTAATAGTGGGACTTTCCACTATCCTCTCGGCCAGACTCTGACCCCCCGCCCCTCTTTATACCCCAATACAAACAAGTTACATATTTCCCCTCTGACGTGGTTAGGTGTCACCCTCTGACATGGCTAGCTACCATGAGGGTTGCCAATTTTGATTGGATGTATTCTTGGAGATTTCATCACATGACATAATCTTTAATTAAAAATTAATCTTTTATTCCTGAAGACTCCAGGCCAATCTGGAGGGTTGGCAACCCCAGTTACCACCCATCACCTTTTGCATGTTGGTTTAATCAAAACGTCTTTGCTTTATGTCAGCAAAGCTTTGACCACTACTTTAGCCCAGGCCTCAGACATGGCCTCTGATACAAGGACTTATGTTTCAGGCCATCTTCCTACTATAATATGTACTGTAAACAGTATGTCAGGCCATTCTAGTTTGGGAGACTGTGCATCCTGGATATGGAGGATCCATTTTTTTGGAGTGTGCGTGGGTGGGTGGGTGGGTTTTGGTGAGTCTGGAATTGCTGCTTGAACTCAGGAAAAGGCCTTCTACCAAAAATACAAAGGCTCTGCTTTTCCTGCTGCCTTTTTTCCCATTTAAAATAATTAAATTAGAGGTTATGGGGGAAAAAAGAGCTAATGAGGGGGGAGTGTCAGACAGCCCTCCCTGGGCGGGCTCTTTGCTACCGTTCTCTCTGCACATAACGCATCTTTGAAAAATCACCCTTTTTTGTTTTATTTATGAATAAATAATTGCTTTTGTGGAGAATCAATCAACT
Organism: Malaclemys terrapin pileata; assembly: GCF_027887155.1. Classification (NCBI taxonomy): domain Eukaryota; kingdom Metazoa; phylum Chordata; order Testudines; family Emydidae; genus Malaclemys; species Malaclemys terrapin. The sequence continues at coordinate 52,560,374 of NC_071513.1, forward strand.
AGCTCTCACTGAGCTGACACTTTAAGTGAGCTTGTTACTTTCCCTTTATCCAGCTCTGATTGATGCTTGGCAGAGTTTGCAACTACAGTCTGCACTTCCCTCCCCACCCCACCATTCTTCTCCTTAGCTCCTGGCTATAGTCTTTATTTTCGTTTAATTCTCTCCCCTGAGCCAGGGTCCAGGCCTCACTTGTAAAGAATGTTTGTAAGCATCAGCCAGGGGCTGGACAGTAATTCCGTGGGGTGGGGAGCAGATAAAATCCACTTTTAGGGCCATGAAAAATATTTGCAACATTATTTGGAACCCTTGCTATGTGAGATTGTCATATTTTATTTCACATGAATGAACACAATCCCATTTTGAGCAAAAAACCCCCATCGCATTTTATTGGTTCGGGCTCAAAACCAGAACTGTTTGTAAGTGACAAGGGGAACCCATTTCGTTCTGAAGTGAAAGTATACATTTTTTGCAAATTTCAGACTTCCATATTTCATGTGGATGAAGTTCCCATTTGAATTTTTAGGAGTGTTGATGCAAAACAGATGGGCCACTTTGCCAAAAAGGTGACATGGCTTGACACAGCTGATCTGTAAAATGATCCAGAGGGGAACTGTAAATATGTGGTTTTGAACATTTTGTTATCATTGAAACACTACCACCTTCCTTCCTTATTTATGAACTCAAAGGTTTGGTATATACTGGAAAAGATATTCCTTTGCAACTATGCCAGCTAAGGAGGTAATTTCTTACTAATGTTATATATATCGCAGTATACCTTATTTCATTTCCCAAACCAGAGGAAGCTGCCTCAAAGACCTTCCAGTGTACATTTGGGCATGTTAACACTAGAAAGTTTGGTTGCTTTAACTATACCAGTACAATTGTGTCTACACTATGGTTTTTTACTCATTAAAGCAACCACATTTTCTAGTATTGACAATTTCAAAGGTAGACTGGTAGGTCTTTGAGGTAGAACGTTGAGGTCTTGGTATGTCTTGTGCCTAGTGTGATGGAGCCTTGGTCCTGAGTGGGACATTTGGATCCTGCTGTAAATATAATTAATTAATAATGTTCAGTGAGGTTTATCCAGCTCAACCCCAGTGGGAAGTTTGTGGAAACCAGTCTATTTAACATCCTGCTCTTCCAAAAAGCGTCAGTGGATTTTTAACAGCAATGGGTCAGAACCTCGGTTCTACATCTCAGCTGGAAGCTGGCACCCCCAGCAACATCATGCCTGCATGTGCTGTGAATCATACCATTTAAGATCAGAAGGGCCCACCAGATCATCTGGTCTGACCTCCTCTATCTCACAGGCCACTTATACCAGCATCTGCATACTAAATCCAACAATTGAAATGAAACCAAAATATTACAGCCCCTAGGGGACTAGACTGTTATGTGCCAAGGCGGAGACTAGGCGGGACCGAGGCTAACAAGTGCCGAAGGCTCACACAATGGCAGGCAAATGATTAAATGAGAGAGACCTTGATAGTCCTGGCAAATGACCCGCACTTAGATGCTGCAGAGGAAGGCACCCCACTCCCCAAGGTCCCTGCCAGTCTGACCTGGGGAAAAATTCCTTCCTGACCCCACATGTAACCATTAGTTAGACCCTGAGCATGTCAGCAAGAACCAGCCAGCAAAGCACCTCAGAGAGAGAGAGAGAGAGAGAAACGCTCAGTGCCATGTCAGAGCCCTGCCTCATCCCATCCTATGTCCCATCTTTAGCTGTGACCATCCCAGATGCTTTAGAAGAAGGAGATTAAAACCCCCCACCCCAGAATACATTGTGTGGGGGGAATGCCTTCCTGATCTCTTGCAGGACCCACACAGGAAAAAGAGAGAAGGAGAGAGTAACCCATCCCAGATTAGCCAATAGTCTGGTGGTTAGGCCACTCCTCTGAGTCATGGGCAACCTGGGTTCAAGTCCTTATTCCAAATTATTACCCACTGGGTAATTGGCTTTTCTTGTTTTGACCATAAATTCTATCCTGACTTGAGAACCCTGGATTGACCTACAAGAAAACATAAAATCGTCACTGATAAAATTTGCAGATGACACAACAATTGAGATAAAAAGTAATGAGGAGGACAGCTCATTGATACAGAGCAATCTGGATTGCTTGGTAAGCTAGGCACAAGCAAACAATATGTTTTCCAATATAGCTAAATCTAAATGTGTACATCTAGGAACAAAGAATGTAGGACATACTTATGTGTGGAGAACTTTATCGTGGGAAGCAGTGGCTCTTAAAAAGATTTGGAAGTCATAGTGGATAATCAGTCAAATATGAGCTCCCTGTGTGACGCTGTGGCCTAAAGGGCTAATGTGATCCTGGGATGCATAAATGGGAATCTCGAGTAGGAGTAGAGAGGCTATTTTACCTCTGTATTTGGCACTGGTGCGACCACTGCGGGAATAGTGTGTCCAGTTCTGATGTCAACAATTGAAGAAGGATGTTGGTAAATTGGAGAGGGCTCAGAGAAGAGCCCTGAGAATGATTAAAGGATTAGGAAACCTGCCTTATAGTGGTAGACTCAAGGAGCTCAATCTATTTAGTGACACAAAGAGAAGGTTAAGGGATCCCAGTCTACAAGTACTGTGATAGACCCAGGCCAGTTGGGTACAGCAGAGTAGTCCTATTGGTTTCCAGGAGGGGAGGATCCACAGGTCCGGGATACCAAATAATCACGGGGGACAACTAATGAGATAACAGGAACGGGAGTGAGATCACAGGGTTAAACGAAGGGAACCTGATGGGGACACTGAGCAGAGAACCCCGGACAGTGCCCACTGCTCCTCAAAGGCATCAAGGGATCCAGTGGATGCTGCTCAGCAGACTGAGGAGTGGAAATAGGCCCCACAGTTGCAGGAAACTCCATCGGCCAACATCCTCTCCCTGGTTTTGTAGATGGCCATTTTGGCCAGGGCTAGGAGGAGGTTGACAAGGAGGTCCCGCGACTTTGTGGGGCCACAGATGGGAAGTGCGTAGATGAACAGGTGAGGGGAAAAGTGCAACCAAACATATAATATGTCCAAGAGGAGCCAGAATAGGGGCTGCAACCTGGTGCACTACACGTATATATGTGCCAGGGTCTCCCTCACGCTGCAAAAGGGGAGAGTGAACCAGGCCAAGTACACACCCGTGCTCACAGCTCTGTGAAGGATCCTCTAGTTGACATCCCCGGTGGGCCTCGGGAACAGGGCGGAATATAGGCTGGCCTACCAGGGCTCCTCACCCTCCAGAGGTGGCAGAAGGTCCTGCCACTTTGTGTCAGGGTGGGATGTGAGGGTGAGGACATGAAGGGTGTGGAGCATGAGCATGTACAAATGTTTTCGTGGAGCAGTCTGGAACCAGACCAGCTGCAATTCGTGCAGCCAGCTCACGGTAAAGGGGTGGGGTGGCCTGAAAGGTCCACGGGGCAGGAGCCTGATGAAAAGGTCAGGGGGGCCTGGGGTGGAGGGTGGGCAGGGTGTGTCCTCTCGCAGGACCCAGTCGAGGAAGACCCGAGCACTGGGCGGTAAAGCGGCTCTCACCTCCTGAAGTACGCGCTGGGGAGTACAAGGGCTGGAGAGCCCCATGCGCCGAGCTAGCGTCAGGGGATCCAGCCAGTCTCCCCGGTCATAGTCCAGGAGGTCTCCGACTCTGGTGACTTCTGCCAGGACCAACCTCTGGTGCACCGAGGGGGACTCCTCCACCTGCACACAGAGCTGGGGGTTGTGTAGTAGGGGCTCCGTGAGGAGATCCGCGTCCTTGGCGGTCGCCATGGACCTGGTGGCAGAAACCAGTTTCCAGGTCTGGAGGAGGTCCTGGTAGAAGACCGGCAGCCCGGAGAGGTCTCGCAGAAGACCACTTTGATGGAGATAAAGGAGCTGCCGGTCGTATCGGAGCCCTCCAAGGCAGCAGAGGAAGGTGTGCACCAGTACGCTCCATGCGGACTACCTGCACCATAAAGGAGCCTCTGCAGGGCCTGGAGGTGGAAGACTTGGACCTGAGTGCGTAGGCACTTCAGGCCCTGTCCTCCCTCCTCCAGGGGTAGGTAGAGGACCCCTGCAGAGACCCAGTGCAGTCCTGGCCAAAAGAACTCCAGAACCGACTTCCGGAGGTTGACCAGGAAATCCGGGGCTGGGACCAGGGTGTTGAGCCGGTGCCAGAGCATGGACAGGACTACCTGATTGAGCACCAGTGCCCTCCCTCAGAGAGAGAGGCACTGGAGTAGTTCTGTCCATCTCTAGAGCCGCTCTACCACACTGTCCTCTAAACCTTGCCAGTTCTCTGGCAGAGACGGATGCGTGGCAGAAAGGTAAATGCCAAGATAGTGCAGCGGACCCGCACTCCACTGGATGGCCTGAAGCACAGGTGGGAGGGAGCTTGCCTGTCACCTGTCCCTGTCCACCAGGCCAGAGCTCTTGACCCAGTTGACCTGGGCAGAGGAGGCCGCCGAGTAGATGGCCTGACAAGCCTCCACCCGCACCGAGTCGCCCGGGTCATGGACCACGAGGAGCACGTCGTCGGTGTGCACCGACAGGATCAGCCGCAGCTCCGGTTCCCGCAGCACCAACCCCATCAGCCTGCGGTGGAGGAGACAGAGGAAGGGCTTGATCACCAGAGCATACAGCTGGCCTGAGAGGGGGCACCCCGGCCTTATTCCCCACCTGAAGCTGACCGGCTCGGTTAGGGTCCAGTTGAGCCTGACCAGACACTCCGCGGAGGCATACAGCACCTGGAGAAAACCCACAAACTGGGGTCCGAAGCCGAACGCTCGCAGAGTGCCCAGGAGATACCCGTGGTCCATCCTGCCAAATGCCTTCTCCTGGTCCAGGGACAGAGGGGCGAAAGACCGACCAGCCCTACACCCGAGCTCCAAGCGATCCCAGACGAAATAGAGATTCTCAAAGATGGTATTGCCCGGGATGGTGTAGGTTTGGTCGGGGTGGACCACGTCCGCCAGCACGGACCCCAGCCGTAGCGAGATGGCCTTTGCTACAACTTTATAGTCCATGCTGAGGAGAAAGACGGGACACCAATTCCGAAGGTCGTGGGGGTCTCCTTTCTTCAGAAGCAAGGCGAGCACTGCTCGCCTGCGTGACAGACAGAGCTCCCTAAAGACTCAGCCCAGATGGTGACCAGGTCCAGGTTGAGGATGTCCCAGAACACGCGGTAGAACGCCACGGTCAGCCTGACCATGCCCAGAGATTTTTTGGTGGGCATGCGGCGGAGGGCTTCCGAAAACTCGGCCAGAGTGAGAGGCAGCTCTAGCTGGTCTCTGTCACCCTCGCTGACCCTCAGGAATCCGTCCCAGAGCACTTTGCAAGCGTCAGGGTCGGTCGGATCTGGGGAGAAAAGGCCTGCGTAGAAGTCCCTGGCCCTCCCGCATATCTCCACCGGATCCGTGAGGCGGGGTGCCGTCCTCTGCCAGGATGAAGGTGACGTGCTTCTTGGCCCCCCTCTTTTTCTCCAGGGTATAGAAGCAGCGGGAGCCATGATCCATGTCCCAAAGGAGGTGGATGCGGGATCGAACAAAGGCACCCCGTGCCCGATGGTCCTCGAGGGCCCGGAGCTCCTCCTGCTTCTCCTGGCATGCTCCACAGAGGGATGGATCCTTGGTGCTGGCAGCCAGACGCCTCTCCAGCTCTAAGACCTACCGTTCCAACTGCTCTATCATCGCATCCCTTCGTCGGCTGGTGCCCCGGGTGTAGTTGTGGCAGAAGAGCCGGGCGCCCTCCTTCCCCACGTCCCACCACTGCTGTGCTGAGGGAAAGGCGCGCCTCTGTCCTTGCCAGGCCAGCCAGAACTCCTGGAAGGATGCAACGAAGCCCACATCCTCCAACAAGCTGTTATTAAAGTGCCAATAGACCGGCCCTGGCCTCTCTGCACAGAGAAAGGCCATCACAGTTGCTAGGTGGTGGTCTGAGAAGGGGGCTGGCCAGATGCTGGAGGAGTGGGCCCGTGAAAGATGACACCGTGAGAAATAAATGCGGTCCAACCAGGAGTGGCACGACCGATGGGCCTCCACGCGGACAAAGGTGAACGTCGAGAAGTCATCCGGGTGGTGGTCGCGCCAGACGTCCACCAGGGAGTGATGGTTGACAATCTCCCGGAGGACATCCACAGTGGCTGGGCACTGCTCGGTCTCCAAGTGGTCCCACTCCTCGAGGGTGGTGTTAAAGTCCCTGCCCAGGACTAGGCACTCACGAGGATCCAAGGAGCCGAGGAAGGCGGACACCTGCTGATAAAAACACAGCTGCTTCGGGCCCGATGTTGGGGCATAAATGTTGACCACTAGCCCCTATGCAGACCCGGAAGCGCAGCAGGCGGCCCGGCACAGCCTCGGCGATCCCTAGCACCTCGGGCCGTAGGTCAGGGGAGAACAGGGTAGCCATCCCAGCCAAAGAGATGGTGAGGTGGCTAAAATAGACCCTGTCCCCCCACTCCAGCCGCCAACTTGCTTTGGCGGCTGGAACCGTATGGGTCTCCTGCAGGAAAACCACAGAGTACCCCCCCTCCCGAAGGAAGGAGTGCACCTGGCACCTGCGGAGACCCATCCTACAGCCCCGGGTGTTTAATGTTGCTAAGACGATAGGTGCCATGGGGAGGGCTGGGGGGGGGATCCTCGCCGGTAGGGGTGCTCATGGCCCCCGTTGGGCTGCGCAGTGAACAGTGACCTACCCCGTAGGTGAGCAAGGAGTCATGGAAGCAGTGGGCCCGCTGGTAGGCCGAAGCAGCCTGCCTGCCAGTCCCTTTACCCTCCCCCAGAATGGCCCTTACGGCTCAGAGGATTTGATAAAAGTCCCCTCAGAGCTGAAGAGCGAGCTGCACCTTGTTCCGAGACCCATGGGCGTCCTTGAGAAACTCTTGCAGCTCCTCTCGCAGCCTATCAGGGGGCAGAGTCACAGGCCCCTGGCTGTCCTCTAGTGGGGCCCCTGTTGAAGCCCCGTGGCCTATCAAGACGGGCAGACAGGGGACAGACCACCGACATGGCGCCCAATGTGCCGGCGCCATGTGGCCTGCCTCAGACCCTGGCTCAGTGGGGGGCAACGGAGGGAAAATAGCAGCCCCTAGGGAGTCGGGACAGGGGAACATTAAGGCCCCTCCCTGGGGGTCATCCTCCGGGAAGGGGAAAGAGATGGCCCCAGGGGCAGCAAGAGCAGCACGGGAGGTGGAGGGGAGGGGGCTGGGGTCGGCATCAGGGGCAGGAGCAGGGTTGGGGAGAGGGGCAGATTTGGGACTGGGGGATGGCACTTCTCGGTCAGGCTCAGGGCTCCGTGGAGTGGGAAGGGGGCCTTTGATGATACCGGGCTCACGCCCCAAGGCTGGTGTGGCCACAGCATCGATAGGTGGAGATGCAGCAGTGGGGTCCCCACCCAGGAAGGAGGTCGGCTGCCCTGCATCAATGAGGGATCCCTCTGATGACTCAGGTCCAGGCTGTGTGGCACTGGCTGTCGCCTCAATAGGCTCGGTGGCCATTAACGGGGGGCCATCCGCGGCTGGGCTGGTGGAAGTGTCCAGGGATTCCTCAGAGGCAGGAGCAGAAGCAGCAGTTAGGGGGAGAGAGCATGGGAAGGGGGGCGGGGGCGGGTGAAGTTGCCCAGATCGAGGCCCACTGGCAGAGGGTCGTCCTCCCCCTGGGTGACTGGGGTCAGACCCAGGGCCTCAATCTCCTCAAAGATGGAGGGAAAATCACCACCCACCATCCCGGGGACCTCCTCACCAGTGCCCAAAGCGACTCTCACCTCGGAGCATGCAGGGAGGTCAGGTGGCAAGGGGGCAGGAAGGGTTCCATCGGGGGGTCCCCCAGGGAGGGACTCTGGAGGAAGGGCAGTGCTACCCTCCATTGCTGCCACGTCACCCCCAGCCGGCTCTAGCAGATAGGATACACCCGGGGGCAAGGCAGAAGGCTCGGTGTCGGTGGCCCCCTTCCTGGTCTTTTGGGGGGCCTCCGCATCAGATGGAAGGAGTAGTGCTCGAGCCTTCCACTTGCCCCGCTTCCCCTGTACTTGGACCCAGCCCTCCATGGCATCATATGTGGGCTGGTAACAGGGATCGGGCTGGGGGACGGGGGTGGTGGCACTGGAGGTCGGGGAGCTAGTGGTGGGGCAGCATGGGGGAGGGAAGATTCACCCTCGGGTGGGCCCTCTCCCACGCCTGGCAGTAATCCCACCACACCCTCCTCCATAGGTCCTGCCAGACTACATGAAGCGGAGGCGGGGCTCTCCTGTTCATCTGGGCATGCTGGGGGAGGTGCTCCCAGCACTGGAGCGGGAGCAGTGGTGGACTGGGGAGGAGGAGGGGCAGCCAGGGGCGCCAGTGATGATGGGGCCGGCACCCTGCCAGGGCTCGGGGGTCCCGGATGCTCCTCCGTGCCGGGCCAAGGGGCAGTCCCTCCGGACGTGCCCCATTGCCTGGCAGAGGTAGCACCAGGCTTCCCCTGTAGAGTAATGCACCCGGTAACGGGCCCCCTGGTAGGGGACTAGAAAGGATCCCTCGAGTGCCTCTCCATCACACGCCGTGGGCAGCAGTTGAAGCTGCTTCTGCTGGCAGAACGAGAGGATGTGGCGGAGGGCAGTGTCTTTGCAGCCCAGAGGGAGAAGGCTGACAACAGAGATTGGTTTCCCCAGGGCAGAGAGAGCGGGTAACAAGGCGGCATTAGGGAGGAACGGAGGTCAGGACCAACCGGACGCCCAGGTCCTCCAGCGGCTCCAGGGGGACCAACACCCCCGCCCCACCGTCAGGCCCTTCTCCACCGCCTCCTGGGCGGCGGCCTCTGATGCCAGGAAGAAGACTACCTTCCTGAACATTTTGAAGGCTGCCATGATGGCCTTGGGCCCCACCACCCTCGCCAACGCCCACACGTAGGTCTCCATGAGGGGCAAGATGGGCAACAGGAGGCAATGGACACCGTGCTTCCTGGTCAAGGTGGGGAAGGGGCCCCGGCCGCCAGAAATGGTAGCAGAGGCAGTGGCTGGGAGAGATGACGTAGTATGCCCAGGGGGCGGCGTCTCCCCCGCAGTGCTGGTGGAGGGGGCAACAGGGAGGGATGCCGCAGCCATTGGCGGGGCTGCGACAGAGGGGGCAGCCTCTACCATGGAGGGCTTAGCCTTTTTGGCGGGGTCCTTACCCTTCTTTTTGCCTTGGCCTTTCCCGCCAGCTGGGGGGGCTTCCCAAGAATCGGAGGGGGCGAAGGACGTGGCAGTAGTGGAGTTCACCCCATTGTCCGCCACTGCCGGTGCCTCAGCGGAGGCGGTAGCAGGTGGATTGGCGACGGTGGTTGAGGTGGAAGCCACAGGGGATGGGGGGGCAAGTGGAGGAGAGGCAATGGGGGCTGCCCAAGGGGTTCCACCTGCATTGTCCCCCACCATAATGAGCAGGGAAGGAGGATAGACACCGGGGGGGGAAGGAGGGGAAATGTGGAATAGGTCGAACAATGCACCCTGCTAGGCAGCAGGCAGGGGAGGAGGGCACCGGAAGGGGAGGGTTATCAAGGACTTGAGGCAGGGGGTTCAGTCACTGACACAGGATGGGATTCCGGCTCCTCTAGCTGCACTACAGGAGGGGGATTATAATAGCATTGGGGGGGTGCAGTGAAGCAGGGGTTCAAACTGAAACAGGGGAGGGGCACAAGCGCAGGGGAGGGGGCATGGGCGCACAGAGCAAAGGGCCAGTCAGGGCAGGGGGACCGCGATGGGGGCAGGGGGGATGATGACCAGGCTAGAGGTAGGACAGGGAAACCAAGGGGCTAGCTTCAGAGGCAGGGGCAAACAAAACTGCAGAGGGAAAAGGGCAGGGCAGGAAAACAAACTGAAGCTGCTGAGGGACTGGGGCAAAGTGGCGGGGGAGAAGCAAAGGGCTGCAAGGGGAAAGGGGGAGACTACTGCAGGGAAGGGGGGTGTCAGTCCTGGGGGGGGGAGGGGGCATATGTGCTCACATGCACTTGCAAAAATCAATGTTTGCTGGCTGCTGCTTCAGGTCCAAATGGGGGAAACAGGGCATGGCAAGCCAAGCAAGCAGCTGAGTCCTTGAGGCAGGAGCTGAGGCAGATGGTAAGTGTCCTCTGGGGGTGGTGGAGGGGGCAGCAATGGTGGGGGGGGCTAAGGGGGTGATGTTCACCTCAGCAGTAGCAATGGCTGGGGCTGGGGTCCCTCATTCCCCTCCTCTGGGGAGTGGGCCAGCAGCAGGAACAGCAACAATTGCAGGGTGGTCCAGCAGCCAGGTAGCAGAGAAGGGGGGTGTCTGGCCCAGCCAGGGGAGTAGCTGGAGGAGAAGCAGCAGCAGCAGCAAAGGCCCAGGGACTAGCAGCAGCCCCAGCAGGGACAGCAGCAGCAGCAGCCTCCCACCAGGCCAGAGGGCTATAGGAGAGGAGTCGAGGGCCAAGCTACTGGCCGCTGTTGAAGCAGCTGGGTTCTGGTCCCTGACTGACCAGAGCAGGGACTGCTCCAGGCTAGGGTGGACATTTGACTCCAATTAAAATCCAGTTGAAGCCATTAGGCTAATGAGAATACCCGACTCCAATTAACCTGCAAAGAGTCAGGTGAGGCCATTAAGCTAATATGAACACCTGATTCTAATTAAGGCCCCTCTGATACTATAAAAGGGCTCACTCCGATCAGGCCAAAGAGAGCCAGGGAGTGGGGCATGGGCATGGGCATGGGCATGAAGACACTCTCCAGCCACTGGAAAGGGAGCCCTAAGGTAAGGGTGAAGAAGGTGTTAAGAGAGAGAAGCAGGAGAGCTGTGGGTAGGTGGCCCAGGGAAGTGTAGCAGCTCTGGCAGTGAAAGGTTGGTTGCCAACAGCTGCTGCTATTAGGGTCCCTGGGCCGGAACCCGGAGTAGAGGGCGGGCCTGAGTTTCCCCCCGAACCCACCACTACAGAAACACCTCCTGGGAGGGGAAGATAGGCCCGTGTTAGGACAGGAGCCTAAACTGTTCTAGAATGAGCCTATAGGGACAACAGAGACTGTGGGAGTTCTCTCACCAACCTCCTTGCTGGCTTATGATGAAAAGGGCTCAGTAGATTGTAACCTGGCCCTAGAGAGAGAAGGGCTACGTGGAGAGTCGCAGTGAGCCTCTGAGGCTCGCATAAACCGCCTGGAAGCGCGGGACCCACGGGGACAAGGTCGGAGCTATGCCACAACACCTATATGGGGAACAAATATTTAGTAATGGGCTCTTCAGCCTAGCAGAGAGAGCTAGAACACAAACCAATAGCTGGAAGTTGAAGCTAGACAAACTTACACTGAGAATAAGGTATAATTTATTAACAGTGAGTGTAATTAACCATTGGAAAAAATTACCAAGAGTCATAGTGGAGTCTCCATCACTGACCATTTTAAAATCAGGATTGGATGTTTTTCTGAAATATTTTTGGCCTGCATTACACAGAGGTCAGACTAGATGATCACAGTGGTCTCTTCTGGCCTTAAAGTCTATGATGAATTAGCATTTTCTGATGAAAAAATATTTTGTTGAAAAATTCCCAACCAGTTCTACTCACAATCGAGGCAGTACGGTCCACACAGTGCAATGTGACCCAGGCAGCAGGGTGCTGATATACTGGCTGGAGGCACACTCACCCCTCACCACAGCAGAGGGAGGAGGGCCTGCTTTACTGGATTAAAGAAAGAATGACTTGTCGCGGCAGCTGTAGGTCAGGGCCTGGTGTACATAAAGTTGGGGTTCAGAAACCATGGTGGACTTGACTTCAATGGGAGCTGCTGGTGGGTGAGCAGCTCGAAATCAGGCTGCTTATTATACACCCAAATATGGATTTAGGAATTTTTAAAATTGTGGCTGCTATTAAGAATAATAATTTTATATTTATACAATTAATAATAATAATCACACACCACAAACTAGAACTCCTAGCGGTCATTAGGAAAGTTGTAGATTTGATTCTGGCCAGGGCTACTTTGACAAAGGTTCTGCTTGCTCAGATTAGAGGAGAGCAAAATCTAAACCCTAACGTCTAAGACCCTTGCACATTCCTTTGAGTGAGATGTTTGCTCCTGAACCTGCCCTTCAGTTTTGGATCCAGGTCCAAGTACATTCTGTAACCCTATCTTGAGAATATTGTAAGGCTTTTCATGGTGTTACGTTAAAAGTAGAAACATTCATTATGACTTTATTTTTTATGGACTCCTGGTGATTTAGGATTAAGTCCTGGGTTTTCCTTTCAGTGTATAACTACTATCTGATGTCATAAATGTATGTGTCACCATATGCCTGCAAAACCCATTCAGATTCCAGTTTTTGAATGGTCAGCGTATATTTTCACACAAAACAGAAGGCAGCTCCATCTCTACTGAGGATGTGAGCTGAAACGACATACACAAATGAAGAAGAGTCTTCAATATGATGTTATGGGCTGAGCTGGAATATTTGTGAGTGAACTCTGAACTAGGGGAGGAAGTTAGAGATAATAACTAACTAACTGGCTTCATAGGTATCCAGGATGAGGACCCTAGAAAACTCCCTCTGAAACTGATCTGATATCCCAAATCATTGCTTTGAAAGATGGAAAGGCCTCTTGCCAGGACCCTGGGTTTGGGATCATGTGACTGAAGGGAGGATGCCCATTTTCAGGTAATTATGATCAAGCCCAAAAAGGAAGCAGCGTCATTGTTAGAAAACAACAGTGGGATAATGATTTCACACTCAGGCGAGTCCTCTTAGAGAAAAATCTTCCATTGTAAAATATGATTATGCAGAAAAATATAAGATTGATTTAGCTCAGTGGCTTGCTAAGAGTTAATCAATAAAATAACAGTTATCTCCTTATTACAAGGAAAAAGCTGATTAGAAACTTGATTAATGAGGTAATTTTTCATGGCTATAATTAAAACACTACATGGCTTCTTGTATAATTGATATTTAATGCTTTCATGGAAAGCTACTCGTCTATAGGAAATTGATTTTTTTTTTCAATTATTCACCTGTAGGTTGACTGAGTTTCAGATGCCAAGAGGTTCATCTCGCAATTAAAGAGAGAGGAGGCAGAGGGAATAGGTAAGAGAGAGATAGTGATCAAAGCATGGACTGCTCGTTACCAAGGAAGTCTCTTAAGAAGATCAATCTATTAGTTGTATCCAGGAGATGGTTAAGGGATGGCTTGAACATGGCACATAAATAGGGAGAAGATTTCTGATAGGAGAGGGCTCTTTAATCTAGCACTATGGTTTTCCACTGGGGGCCCATGGACTATGTCTAAGTGGTCCGCAAAAGGTTGCCGCTACCATAGAACAGTGGTTTTCACCCAGTGTTTCACAATATCTAAGATTTCCAGAGGTGTCTACACCTCCATTTGAAATTTTTTTAGGGGTTGCAAATGAAAAAAGGTTGAAAACCACTGATCTAGTAGATAAAGGCATGACAAAGATCCAATGGCTGTAAGGGGAAATTAAGCAATTTCAAACTGGAAATAACGTGCATATCAGGGTGGCTGAAGCACATTTCCACTTGGTTGGGGATGCTGGATTTCTTTCCTGTATCCGTCTGTACATCACCCTCATAAAGTGTGGGTACATGGGGGTGAAATGAATGTCACTCTCCACAGCTCAGTGAATCGGATACCGATCAAAATTGTCACTTTTATATTATTAAAATATATTGCTCTTTGGCAAGCAAGAAGTGGTGCAGTCACAGAGGAGCGAAAGGCATTACATTGTTTTTATGGAGTGTCTATTGAATGTACGTTTGCTCTGCCTCCCTGAAGAATTAGAAAAGCCTATGCACAATGTCCTAAAAACTCCCAAACACAAATGCATCTGCATGCTAATAGCTGAAACACAAATAAAATTAGAAGTGGTACCCACGGGTGCTGAAGAAGGGCTGCTGGGAGCATAGGGCTGAGGCCATCTAGTTCCAAATAAACAACATCCATGTGGTCTCACTAGCATGCCAGTAGGACAGCAGCAGCGTAAGACATATTTTTGGGAGACGGCTGCTGCTAGTGCTTCAGATGCATTTGTTAAATATTTAGGAGTCTGTATTAATCTGGGGGCAGCTGCATTGCCCCTTGCACAGTCATTACAACTGGGTCACATTTGTAGTGTGGCAAGTTTTCCTGCTAAAAAATACTTTAATCAAACCCCGAGATTTTGGTGGGAAAATGTCAATTCTGGTGAAGAATTTGTTTTTCCAGCAGGAAAAGTCAACGTGAAATTGTGAAGGAGTGTACTAGCCTTTTAAGGGACAGGCTGGTGCCTATGGCTGGCACAACTTGGGATGTAATCAAAGAGGCCCTGCCCTCCCCTAGGGCTGAGCTACATAAACAGGAAGAGGAAGCTGAGTGAGACAGGGGAGTAGAAGCTGTGCAGGCTGCAGTGGATGGTGGTGGTGGTCTCTTTCACGATATGTCTGCACTACAGTGGAAACCCAGGCTCAAACTCAGGCTTGCACCCAAACCCCTCTTCCATCTACACTCCCAGGTCCTGCTGGGACTTGGGCCCAAACTCCATCATTTTGCAATTTGGGCCTGGGCCCCCAGACTTGGGCAATGAAAGTCTGCCACCACTATCCCACAATCCCACAATGGGCTGGTATTCTTGGTCCTCTCTATTCCAAGAGTATCCAATCGAGTCCCAGGAAATGGAAGCAAGCTCCTCCTTGTTCAAGTACAGCAGCTTGGCATGGGATCCTTCCATTTTATTCTGGGTGCTGAGCTGCAAACGCAGTGAACCTTTTCTTGCATTTCTCTGGATGGCCACTGGCCAGTGGTAGTCTGTTGCCATGAGTGCTGCTTCCTGGTCTCAGAAGCACAGCCAGATTTTGATAAATCTGTTTTTTGAGGTGAGCAAAAAGCTCAATTTCAGTAAGAGAACCAGGAATGACCACACATCCCAGGAGATAGCAAAGAAACTGGCAGCACTGTGGATTCACCGGACTGGTGACCAGGGCAGGGAGTGGATTAAGTGGCTCAGGACTGACAACTGGGAAGCCAGAGATGAGAACTGCATCTCTGGGAATTTACTGTCATGCTGCCCTGGAACGAGGAGCTTAAGGGAGTGCTGTATACTGCACCAAGCATGGAGCCACTAGTGCTTCACAGTGGCCTGGTCAGCTGGAATGGTGACCTCCTGACCCCTGAATCTAGTGTAGGACTGCAGGGGAGCCAGTAGATGCCAGGTCAAGCTAGTAAAATGACTGTAGTGCTGCAACTGCTCCCCTGGGAGGCTTTGCCACCGGAACAGCTGCAGCACATCCTGGGTCCTTGGTCAGGGAAGCTTTTTTGATGCCGTCTCCCTCTCCCCTCATCCCCCAAAGAGCAGCCTGCCACAGAACTGGCAGCAGAAACAAGAGACAGAACTTGCCCTGGATCCTAGTAAGTTTCTGGCTCCATGTTTGTTTTAATTAATATAGGAACGGGCGGGATTATGAGCCAATGCAAAAGTTGTTATGAGCTGCGGGCAGCAGTGAGTACCCACTAATGGCAGATCACACACCAGCACCTCAGCGTACCCCAGTCCTTTCCGCTCCAGCCCACACACACCCTGTGGAATTCAAAATGGAGACCAGGAAGCACAAACAGAGAAACCAGCATTTGAAAATGAAGTTTTACTAGAATCCTTCACGTTCCTGCTAAGATGTGCCAGAGTGTTAAAAATAAGAACGTTGTATTTCCCTATTGGTATGCTGCTCTGCACCAATCCAACAGTGCAACAAGCTGCCTGTAAGTGGTGAACTGTCCAGGGAGGAAGGTTGAAATGTAGTCCATTTACAAATGTAGTCCATGGATAACAAAATCATTTGTCCGAAATACAGCTTGGGGTTTGTATGCAGTCCAGAAATGTGCCAAGAGTGGTGGTGTGGCTGTGGAATACTTTGCGAATCTGTATCAGCATGTGTGTATTTGCATGCAGTTGTAAAAGGCTGGATTGGAATCAGTGGGGAGGCAGTAATCCATGCGGACACTAACTGAGCATTCTGTTGATTCTCTCCCCCCCCCCCCCCATGAATTTGGTCCCAATCCCAGGTGCTGATAGCTGCAAATTTTTCACATAGCACAAACCCTGGCTAGGTAGTCACATTAAGAGGAAGAGTGTATTTTCCAGGGCCATCTTGGTAGCTGATTAACCCACTTCACTTGCAGATGTGCTGTTCAGTCACCATAACTTTGAATACTTCAGTGGCACACATGGCTGGCTTGCCACCAGAAGCTTGGAATTAAAATTGCTTTGCCATTCAGAAACTACAAGAATTTTTATGTCCTCCAACATGTGGAGTGCCTGCAATGACAGGGAATGCATATGTAGTACGCTGCAGCCACCTCCCTTCCCCCAAAGCCCAAAGTGGGCTGCAATTTTTAAACAAAATTGTGATTTTTAACTTACCACTCTCCCTGCACTCTTTTCACTGCAATTAATTGCGAATCTGCCGTTGCTCAGCATTTCAGCAAGGAGCCTACTTGTAGGGCAACAGGGCATGGCTATTGCAAGTTTCAGTAGCAGTCCTTTCTGCCACACTGTATTGTATGCGCAACTAAGATTGATGAACGCTGTTGCTGTTTTAAGTTCAATGCAAAGACTAGGTTACAGCAGTTTCTGCCTAGTCTGAAGCCAGCTTGTTCTTTGGGGACCAGTTCCTCCAGCAATGGTTTCATTCTGCAAAGTAGAAGGCACTCCAATAGCTTATGGCAGCCACTAGGAAGCACTGTAGGTTGATAGGTTTTCACGTTGGTTGCCTCTTTTCCTGGTTTGAGATTAGCTATAGTTTTTGCTGCTTTCCGTTCTTTCGGTATTCTCCCTGAGGAAGTGATGTTGCTAAAAAAGCAGCTAGACATTTTCTTTGTCTTTGGCCCAAGTGCTTTAGGAAATCAGGGACTACACCATCAAGACCTGCTGCTTTTCCAGGTTGTATTTGGGTGATGCCTGTGTCCATCTAATCCACTGAGAAGGTACAGAAAATTGGGGAAATGGTTGGCATAGCTTGAGGGCATTATAGAGTTCTTTATGGACTTTGCACCTGCTACTTTGTTGACTGGGAGTTTTGAGTTGGCAATTAGTTGCCTGGCTATGGCATCTGGGCACACCTGCAAATGCAGGCCGCAGGCGCTGCTCCACCAAGGGCACAGAGGAGACGTCAGGCCTTTCAGCTTGACTTTGTGAAATTAAGGGCCTCGACGGTGTCACATCATCTTTGCTTTTTTGCAAAGTCAACTGAATGGAGCAAGGCTTTTGCTGTATCCAGTTGTACATTTGCCTTATACTGCCGAAGGAGTTCTTTGCTCTCTAGTGTCCAGCAGGGGGTGAAAGCCTTTCAATATTCCCTGGAAATATTGGTTTTGGCAGCTGTTGTTAGGAGGCTAATGAAGCAATGATATTTGGTAGGGGTCAGAGGGATCCACTTCATAGATTTCTCTGTCTGTGGTATATTTCAGCAATACTGTATCCCAAAAGTTCCACTGAGGCTTTCGGGTAGAGTGGAATGGCGGGAAGATCATAGAATATTAGGGTTGGAAGAGACCTCAGGAGGTCATGTAGTCCAACACCCTGCTCAAAGCAGGACCAACCCCAACTAAATCATCCCAGCCAGGGCTTTGTCAATCCGGGCCTTAAACCTCTAAGGATGGAGATTCCACCACCTCCCTAGGTAACCCATTCAAGTGCTTCACCACCCTCCTAGTGAAATAGTGTTTCCTTATACCCAACCTAGATCTCCCCTACTACAACTTGAGACCATTGCTCCTTGTTCTGTCATCTGCCATCACTGAGAACAGCCTAGCTCCATCCTCTTTGGAACCCCCCTTCAGGTAGTTGAAGGCTGCTATCAAATCCCCCTTCACTCTTCTCTTCTGCAGACTAAATAACCCCAGTTCCCTCAGCCTCTCCTCATAAGTTATATGCCCCAGCCCACTAATCATTTTCATTGCCCTCTGCTGGACTCTCTCTAATTTGTCCACATCCCTTCTGTAGTGGGGGGACCAAAACTGGCCACAATACTCAAGGTGTGGCCTCACCAGTGTCAAATAGATGCCATATTCACTCCTCAGATGGAAAGTGAGGGAATCCCTGAACTGCTACTGTGGCGTGGTGCAAACTGTTGGACATATCACAGACAATCGCCCAATCCATGCTCATCCTAGGGGTGTCGCATCCATTCACATGGCTACACCCTCTGCTCTGCACTGGATAAGAGACCTTCAGATCCAACTGTAGTCACACCATTGCTTTCACCGTTTCCCTATTCTGCCATACGGAAGACAAATCCTGCAATTAACCTGGTTGTGTCCATGGAACTTCTGGGATCTGTAGCTTTTCTCACACAATATATGGAAGTTCAGTTTTACAAAGTATCATTTTTTTTTGTCCTTGAGATTCCACTAGGATTTTTTTTGTGCTCACGCATTGAACCATTTATGAGTCACTGAGACAATCCCATTCTATTTTATGGCTGCTTGCAGGCACCTCTCCAGAGATGATCTGTGCCTGACAATAGTGGGGAAGCAGAGTGAGGGCAGCTGGCTTCAGCAGTCTTACTGAGCATGCTCAGTCCATGTGAGCATGCTCAGTACAAGCCAAGCAGCAAATCTGGGGGGGGCATGTGACCTACATATGCCCCCCACGCATCGCCTCTGCCTCTACCTTTGCTGGCCGTTGTTGCTCACGCACACTCTAGCAGAAACCTGGGTCTTCATACTTTTACAGACTGGTCCAAGAGGAAGGGTTTCCATCGTGAACTTTTGGCTGATATTCTGGGTAGGTGCAACAAGCAGGTGCAATACCAAAGAGAGAAGGATTCATAAAGTGCAGAAGCAAGCAGAAAGGCCCGGGTGGGCTGCAGTGCTTGAGGCCAGAATTGCAGCGTGGGAACAGACACTTGCATTGCAGTTCCTGGAACAGGAATATCTAGTGAGGGAGGAGGAAAGAGCCTGGCAGAAAGACCTCCTTGAGTGGCTACTTTCGCTAATAGCCACAAGAGTGCAGGCTCCTGTTGTGCCTGCACCATTGCCCGAGTCCCCTCTATGGTACCATGTGCTGCAGACCAGGAACACATTGGACGACTCCATATTTGGGTGGCTCATGGCACCGGGATTAACTGCAGCTGGACAAGGCAAATCTACCCCAGTGCACTTCCATCCCACTCTGATCCCTTCCCCTGGCATACTTCCCCACTTTGTTGATCTCTTCCCCACTGCATGCACCCATATCTCTGTGTAGACCCCTTCTCCTTTGCAGTCCGTTTCCCCACTCCACACTCAGGCAGTGGTGACAAGTGCATGATAAATTCACACAAGAAAGAGAAAGGAGAATGTGTCAGGGGAGATGCAAAATTAGGAGATTTTTATTTTATTTTATTGATAGCAGTGTTTGCACTGTTCAGTGTTTGGTTTATGCACTTGGTTTTATTACTGGTTGTGATGCTGATGTATTCTTGCTTCCATATTCTAATGGCTGCTGGCCTCCCTGACAATGCTTTAATATTATTATTTTTGCAATGCAAATAAAAGCTTTTGTTTTATTAAGAAAGTTTGTTGACATCCCTGCATCACATCTTATAATATGTGTTTTGAATAATAAAGGTAAGCACAGGTTAAGGCACAAAATGCAAAGTGTGTCCAAACACAATTTCTCAAATACATCTGTGTACATCTGTCAATATTGTAAATGCACAGTCTCCCTGCCTCCCACCCATTACATTAACACTCATGTCATCCATAATAAAATTCATGACGATTGATACCTGCCATTGTGTTTAGTGACAGTACCCTGCCCCATTTCATTGCATGATGTGATAGTACCTCGTTTACTGTAAACCTTGTTTGCTGTACAAAAACACTCCAAGCAGTTTTGGGTGCAGTGTACTGATTCTGCAATCCTTTACCGTCAGAAGTCCATTCGGGGCAAATGGCTCAGCTTTGTCTTTACAAAGACCACGAAGAGTACAGCAAGCCACCATAATCTGGACAACACTGATGACACGGGAATCCAAACATGTCTGTTGACAGCGCCAGAAGGATTTCAGTCTGCCAAACACACGTTCAGCCACCATTCGATACCTGCTGAGAGTGTAATTAAACCTTCTTTTACCATGCCCACTGAGATCAGGATATGATTTCATAAGCCAAGGCAAAAGGCATATGCAGGATCCCCCAGGATAATAGAGGAGAGAGTGACTCCAGTGTCATTTGGTGGGAATAGTGTTCCAGCCTGTCCATGAAGGTAGATTCCCAACTAGCCGAAAAACCTTGCATCATGAACCTTTCCTATACAGCCCACATTAGCATCCATAAACCGCCATCTGTGGTCCACAAGGGACTGCATAATAATTGAGCAGTGCCCTTTGTGGTTTACATACTCATTTGCTCCCTGAGGAGGACAAACTAGGAGCACCTGAGTCCCATCAATGGCCCTGGCACAATTTGGAAACTCTATTCTCTCAAACCCAACAATGACTTCAGGAATATCATTTATTCCCACCACCTTTGGGTAAATCACACACCTATCACCTGAGAAACCTCCACCACCACTTTACAATAGTTGACTTTCCAACACCAAACTGGTTAGCAATGGACCTTTAGTAATCTGGGGTAGCAAGTTTCAAAATGGTTATAGCAACCCAGTTCTGGATGGATATGGCTACCCTCGTGCACGTATCATGACACTGGAGGGTCAGGCCAACCGCTCACAAAGCTCCAGAAATGTAGCTTTCGTCATGTGAAATTTTTGGACCCACTGCAGATATCCCAGGTCCCCAGGATGATGTAATCCCACCAGTCTGTGCCTGTGGCCCTGCTCTAGAAATGCTGATCTATGTAGAGGGTATTGAAGCTATACCAAGAGTCATAAGCAACATCACCCAGTTTGAGTCTTTTATATCTGTATCGTTGTCATCCTCCTCTTCCTGCTCAGTCACTATTGAAAGCCCAAGCAAGAGAAGTTCTTCAAATGGTGACTCCTCTATGTTGCTGATTCCTGTTGCTGGTAGTGTGCAGGTCCAAATGATGGCTCAGCAGGATTTGTTGGCAGGCTGGGACAACTCCCTGTGATGTGTAGAACAGAAGGCAAGTTTTCCCACACAAAGGGCTGGGAGGGAGCTAGGAAATCTGGGATATGGTTGGGTTGGACCCATTGTGGACACTGGGGTCCCAGTGTGGGACCTGGGCTCAGACATTCTTAACCTAAGGTCACCAATGAGCATGGACACTCAAGCCTTGGGCTTTCAAACTCGAGTCCCATTAAACTTGCACTTACACTGTAGTGTAGACATACCCTCAGGCTCCAGGAGAGCTCATCAGAGTAAGCAGCCTGGAATGTGTGCTACTAGGAAGGAGCAGTTCTTAAGGGAGAGCTACAATTGGCAGGTATCCAGGAATGCCTGGTCCCAGAACAGGATTCCCCAAACAGTGGCAGGAAGCCTGGCTGGCCAGGAACTATGTACTGCCTGGAGAAGAATTGCCAGTGTCAGATCTCTGAGGACTATTGGTGCTGGGGAAAACTTCTCTCCAGACTCCAAGGAAGGCACCCAAGTCAAAAGAACCCTATTGGTAAAGGGTCTGCATGGAGGGGAGCAGTGGAAGCATGTGGGAACAGATGTACTAAGACTGACTCTGTCTCCCAGCTAAGACATTGGGGTAATGGTTTGCTTTAGTCCCATTGGGTCTTTGGTTAATAAACTAGCCCCCTTAGAAGGATGGTGGGTTCCCTACATAAAGCCTTGTTGAAATTGTTGATGGCACATTAGGAAAATTGAGGGAAAGAGCCCTTACAGTGCCACACCTGGACATAGGTGGTGCTACTGGACAAGCAAAGCCTGTTGCAGCAATTTTTCATTTTGAATTGACATTTAGAAATGTAATGACTGTTTTCATTTCGTTGTGACTTAAGATGCCATTTTTTAACACAAAAACAACATTTGATTCATTGCACTGATTTTTCCTTCCAGCTGAAAAGATTGGAATATTTCATTGCATCACTTCCAGTCTGAAACTTCGGATTTTTTATTCCGTGAAATTTTTTTGATATTTTGACTTTTCATTTCAGTTCAGAATAGAAACTAATTGCAAAGTGCCAGAATTTCCTGAGGGACAAAAATTCACTTTTCCAAACAGGTTTCTAGGCTGCTGTAAATGTACACAGATGGCACAGGGCATTCAGTATCAGGCGCCTAAGGTCAGAATCAGGTCAGAACTACAGTTTGGAGAGAATGCAAATATTGATAAATCAAGTTTTTACATGAATGTAACAAGGAACCGCGCATGAACTGTGCTTGGGCAACATAGTTGTGAAAGGCTGATTTTACTGGTGTTATGTAGCCAAGAGTCCACTTTCGTATTACAAGCTTGCGCCTTGACTAATCATATTAGTGTAGTTGACAGATATGTAGTAGTTTTTAATTACATTTGTGCCATTTATTAGTGTTAGAGGAATTACAGTATTAGTAGCTGTGACATTCATATTTTGAAAGATCAGGGGGTTTACATAGTTCTATTAAAATGGGTCAGACACTCTCAGTGAGACTTCTGCAAAATTCAGCAAATGTTTTCTAAAGTAGTTTAGCAAGAATTCAAGAAAACAAAAGCCAGAAAGCTCACCACATTTGTGTATAAAGGTGTAATTTATAAATACGTCATACTCATGGGAATTTACATGCTACTGTTGCATTACAGCCTGCATTTGACTAGCATACAAACTCCTTTTCTCTGGTGCTAACTCTCAGAAAGTGTGTATCCCTATTTTGGATGCTATTTATTTGATCCATACCCTTTTGAAGTAAGTTAGAAAGACTCTGTCACATCCCAGGATGCGATCCAGACCAGTGAGAGGTTGTGTCGCCACTTGCCCCATAATCCTGGATGCCTTAAAATACTTTGCTGTCACAGCGCCCAACCTGGGCTGCTCACAAACAGCCAAACAACATGCAGGTCCCACCCTGAGTGTCAGTATATAGCTTCAGCCCTGATCTGACAGCTCCAAAGTCAGCCGCTTGTCAGCAACACACCAGTCACACTCTGGCTTTCACCAGCCTTGGTTGCTACCTGTAGAATGATCCCAGCACACTCCCAGTCCCAAATTTCCCCCAAAATGTGTGTCCTGCCCTGTCCATCCCACTCCTGGGCAGTTCAGGTATTAGAGGTCTGTTGCCCCTGTAAGGCAATATGCAACAGTTTGATACTTTAACTGAAGTTACCCAAACAGTTCAGTTTAAACACAACACTGGATTAGTTTTGATTAAAAAATAAAATAAGTTTATTTAACTACAGAGAGAGATTTTAAGTGAGTACAAGTATTAAAGTCAGAAATGATTACAAGAGAAATAAAGATAACACGCTTTCTAGTAGCTAAAACGAAATAAGCTAGACTTGGTTCAAGGTAAAATCCTCATCACAGGTTCCCAGCAACATTGCTGACCAAACTCTCAGATCAGGGTCCTCCCCCAAATCAATGGGTTGCTTCCTTTGTCTTCTTACATGAAAGAGAGAGAGGGAGAGATAGCCTGGGATGTTTTTGCCCCTCACTTTTGCAGTCCAATCACTATTCAAAATGCATTTTTGAGGGTTATCCCTAGATAAAGTTCCTTCAAGCTGTGAGGACATCTCGTGTGAAAGAGGTTCCATGTTGTTGTTTGCTAAAGTGCAGTTCGATCTGTTCCTGCCCCCCTTTGGTGCCAAAGAATGATCATTTGCCAGGTGATTGCCCATCAACTTCGATGACACCTGGCTGGAGGCGTCCGCTTGTCCTTTGACTTTGAGAAATCAGTTGACCCATTCCTCAGACTTTTCTGGTAAACAGATTGTAGTCGTAATTTCAATTTATGTTCATAATGCTTAATATGCATTTCGTACATACATTACACAAGAACATTGATGATCAGCATGTTGTTGGTTTTTAAATGATACCTCATGAGGCATATTTTGCACAAAGATTATTACAATAACGAGCAGGGTGTGAATACAGGAGTGCTGTCAGTCACAGACTTCCATTGACTTCATTGGGTATTTTATTCTATATAGGTTCTTATACCACCTTCATCACCATAGCATCTAAACAACTTCTGGTCGTGCATTAAGCAACGTGACTAACCTCTGTCATGAGTCGCTCACGACTTATCCTAACATATTAGTCCACACTTCATCTAAATTCCAGAGACAATAGTCAGTGCACTGAGGCACATGGAAGGTATTGTTACCAACAAATACCCTGGTTATATTGTTGAGGTGCCAGAATGTTTGCATGTTACCCATCTTTACTCAAAATGATCTAGCACAGGATAGCCTCTCTCTCATTCTGGCAACAAGAGAAAAATTCACACTGATGGTAAGAAAGGGGGGGAGGGGAACCCAGCCAGTTTCATTTTCCAAAGTGCCCATTTCCTAAAACATTCCCAAATTATCATCTCATTATATTTATTCTCTTTCTTGATGTTGTTGTTCTGTTTACCCATCGTCACTCAATGAGCATCTCCAGTCTTTTTCCAGCCAGCCTGCACAATACATTACAATTATATAATTATGCCATTGTAATCAAATAATTAAGATGCACATTAAACATGCATTAGAGCTCACAAAGGAAAGAGAGCTTCAGACATGGGCACTGAATGGGAGGGAGGGAGGCAGTCCGTGCTGGCTCTAATTGCATCTCGCTTTTTAATGAGTCAAGGACTCCAGGTCTCTGGTCTCAGGTGGCAAAGTGTGGTTGAGTTCAGGCTTCTGTGTTTTAAATAAGCAAAGAGGGTTAGTACGAGGGGCCCCTGTGGACTGGTACAAGAGTGAGCAACAAAACACATAGGTAAAGAGAGAGCAATCACAAAGCACATGGTTTCCAGCATTTTTTGAAAAGTTCGAGAGGAGGGTGTGATGTTTCGCTCCATATGTTTATGGAAATATGCTTATGAGCGGAAATATAATGTAACTGGAATATGCTTTATGCAAAAGGTCTCTTGTAAGGTATCATTACAAAGCTTATAATCTACTGAGTGTGTTCATCCTATTTGTATGAATGTATAATTCTTTTATCTGAAGCTAGAAATATGAAGTATTACTCTGAAGTGCTATTGTAACTATGCAAAGTGTGGGCCATTAATGGTGGCTTGGAATCTTGATGGCTCCCATTAACTAGGACAACTGGTTGTGAATGGCTCTATTTACTTGCAAACCTTCCTGGGTACGTGCAGGCCAGCCCTGAAAGAATGGAGAATGAGGTCTTACAGTGACATGTGACCATGTCACCTGGTACTGGAATCCATCTTAAACCTGGTGCTTTTCCATTTAGAAGGAGGGGTGGGAACCCAGAGAGAAAAAAGATTCTCACCTTGAGCCAAAGGTATAAAAGGGGGTGGAACAGAACAAAGGGGGCTGCAGTCATGAGAAATCCCGTAGTTACCACCTGAGCTAGAACTAACAAGAATTGTACCCAGGGAAAGGATTGGGCCCAGATTAAGAAGGCACCTCGTCTGTGAAAGAAGCTTATTGGAACATCTCTGAGGGCAAGATTTACCTGTATTCAGTTTCTTAAATGCATTAGGCTTAGACTTGCATGTTTTGTTTTGTTTTGCTTGGTAATTTACTTTGTTCTGTCTGTTATTACTCAAAACCACTTAAATCCTACTTTTTATTCTTCATAAAATCACTTTTGTTTAATAATTAACCCAGAATAAGTGATTAATACCTGGGGGGAGGAAACAGCTGTGCATATCTATCAGTGTTATAGAGGGCAGACTATTTATGAGTTTACCCTGTATACGCTTTATACAGAATAAAATGGATTTATTTGTGGTTTGGATCCCACTGGGAGCTGGGTGTCTGGGTGCTGGAGATAGGTGACTTGCTAAGCAGTTTTTGGTTAAAGTCTGCAGCTTTGGGGGCATGGACCGGACCTGGCTCAACATTGCAGGGTTCTGGACTCCCAAGCTGGCAGTGGAAAACGGGCTCAGAGGTAGTTCCAGCATGTCAGGTGACAGCCTCAAGGGGGTCTCTGTGACCAAACCCCTCACAGTGTCCTCCGAATTTGTTCACTATAGAGAGCCACACAACTTGGCATGGCTGGCATAGATCCAGAACTGAGATAAGTCCTGCATCCAGTGTTACACGTCACAATTAATGCACTTTAGCTGAGGTAATGTGACCCAAAACAGCAGCAAACTCGGCTTGCTGGGACCAGAATCTGCGGCCAAGACTAATTTAAGGTGAGATTTTCAAAGGAGCCAATAGGAGTTGGGAGTCCAAATCCCATTCAATCCTGGATCCCCCAGGTAAACAAATGTGAAGGAAAAACCAAGGCCAAATGAATTACTTTGATCAGGATTCAGCAACTGTTTGGTTGTGGAACTGGTCTCTCGTAATCTGCCTTAAGTCAGTCAGAGAGAGGAGAGGCCTGCATGGGAAACCTGGAAGGTGCAAGAAAAAAAATTCTAAAAGCTACGTAGAAAAGCACAATTCTCCTTGCAAATGACTTCTGTGTATAAATCAGCCAATAGGATCAGAACTGAGGTGGAGGGCCTCAAGCAGAGTTCTAGACTGGGGACAGTAAAGACTGAGGGCCAGATTCTCCATTGGTGTAATTGAGTGTAGCCTCATTCATTTCAGTGGAGGCACAGGAACCTACACCAGCTGAACATCGGGCCAGAGAATCTGCATCTCAAACTCAAATCAGTAAACCTCAAGAGAACATTGCTCAGAAACAGCATAAGTATAAATATATGGAGGACAGAGCAAGAATAAAGCTAAGTGCAAAGAAGTAATATGCTTTCACACAGAAGTAGATCTTCACAATAGAGGACTTGAAACTTGATTCATAGCTCTCTCCCAAAACTATTTGCTAATAAACCATCAAGAGCATTGATAATGAGATTCTAAAATTCCCAGACAAAGAAAAGGCCTTAATATTAGCCCGGGAAGTGGACTCAATAAGAAACAAAGTGAAAAGGAGAATGTTCTTCTCTGATGCATGTGTAGCCACTCAGAGAAGAAGAAGAATGCTGTTTATAAAAGGGAAGATTTGAAGGAAAATATAATCTCCTGTAAGAGTCAAAGTCCTTTACAGGAGTCTAATTAAATTCTTCCATAATCTAGAGGAAGCAATGTCATTCCTGGATCTCTTGGAAAATCAACTGCTGTGTGCGCCCAGCAGATGTCTGTGGCAAAGGAAAAGCAGATGAGAGAATCAGAGCTGAACTCCTGAAAGCTGTCATATCTCTTTGCCATTCCCTTGTGGTGGTTATTTAAAGGGCTGTAAAATGCAAATGTCGATGCTGAGACAGATAGTTGCCATATTAAAATGTGTTTTACATGTTTTATTTACACAATAGCCCTGCTTTGCTGGGATGAGAATAAAGTTATGAGAGGGGAATGGGACCAATTAAAAGAAAAATGAGAGAAATAGAGAAAACTTGGATTAGGATGTAAATATACTCTATTTACAGATGTCCCTGCTTTATAGAGCCTTTTTATACATTCCTCTTCTAGTGGCACCTGGAGGCCCCAGCTGAGATCAGGATCTGATTGTTCTAGATGCTGTACAAACTTATAGCGAGAGACAGTCCCTGCTCCGAATTTCTTGCAGTCTAAATGACCATGACAGACAAGGTGGGGGAAGGAAGCAGCATCCCAATTTATAGATGATGTGAGTTGGCCATGGTCTCACAGCCGTTCTTAGTAGAATTGGCAACTGAACCTGCTCCTCTGCAGTCTAACATAGTCCTTTAACCAGACGACCATCTTATTGTGGACTCCATCACGTACCTCCCTCACATTTTTTTTTTACCTTTTATGAGGGTTCTACCTTCTTTTCCACTGTTGGGTTCACTTCTACTTAATATACCTCTTGTTTGATTTCCTCTCTAACTTCCCTTCCTCTTCTCCTTCTAGCTATAGTTAGTACCTCTATTTTCTCGTCTGCACTCCTCCTTTAATCCCTCCACTTGCCCTGGTGACCCCCATGGATCTCCTGATTTCCCTTGAACCCTCCCTTACTCTTCTCCTTAACCTCTCACTCTCCTCTGGCTCTTTCCCCTCACAATACAAACATGCTTCAGTCTCTCCCATCTGAAAAAAACCCCGAACACCTTCAATCTCACTCACCTCTCCAACTACCTCCCCATCTTCTCTTTCCTCTCTAGGTTCTTTACAACCGCTGTCTGGAGTTCCTCTCCTCCAATTCCATCCTACATCCTGTACGTCAAACATAAACCAGTTATTGTCACTTTCAAGGCCCTTCATGTACTATCTCCACCCCACCTATCATCGCTCATTCACTATCAAGATAACGACTCCCAATTGGTCCATTATTCCAGCCTCCATTGCTCACTTGTTACATTTTCAAACTAGCTCCTTTCTGCTTTCTCCCCTGCTGCCCCTCACACACAGGAAGCACTCCCCAGAAACATATGCAAAGCTACCTCGTTATCCTCTATCAAAACTCTGCTGTGCCATGATGCCTCCAAAAAACTTGGCAAAGGTGAAGATGCTGATGTGCTGAGAGAACAGCCTATCATGCTGACAAATGTGTCATTGTTCCTTGTACTCCCCCGTCTTGTCTGTATCCATCTGTTGTCACTTGTCTTATATTTAGATTGTAAATCTTCCTGGGCAGGGACTGTCCTTTTTTTCTGTTTGCACAGTACCTAGCACAATGGGGTCCTGGTCCATCACTGGAACTCCTTGGCAATGCGGTATATTCTAATATACACTACTGTTTTCACAGGGCATCACCACTTCAAAATGGAAAACATGGTATCTTGAGATCAGGGGTAACTGTGGAGGACAGCACATGTGCATGGGAAATGAAGGTAAAGATGTGTAAAGAGGGCAACAAAACCCATAATATCCTGGCTTATCTTCTTAGATTAGAAGGGAGCTCAGTCCCTTTTACTGTATGTGAAGTAAAACTGAAAGGGGCTATTAAGGGTAGAGTTGTTTGAGAAATGTTTGTAGTTCCTATTATAAATTTTGATGAAAACAAAAAAGTTTTCATTGTTTTCACTGAAAATTTTCTTCAAAAGTTGTTTTGGTTTTCATACTTTCCTTTCCCGCTCTTCCCCCGCCCAAAACAACCAAAATCCAATGTTTTTTCAGGTTTTCATTTTTTTTACAGAAACCCCAAAATATTAGTAAAAAATTGTTTTCTCTCAGAAATCTCCATTTTGAGGAAAAAGTACATTTTTTGTGGTAAAAGCATTTCAACCAAAACTTTCCAGCAGCTCTAGAGCAGGATTCCTACATCTATTCAATCTGATTTACACGGTTTATGTACCAGTGTATAGACATAACTCTGCAAATCCTCCAGAGTAGTTACAATGCCTTTTAAATCAAGGAAAGGTGCTAATTCTGTCAGAGGAAGATGGAATTAGATTAGAGGATCCAGTGCTTTTCGTAGCGATTGAACGGGCTATGCACTATTTAAGGCCTGGGGAATGGGCAGCATGGGATGGCCATCCATGGATGATCATATGTGTAATGTCTCTTTAAATCCAGAGCAGCATGGTGGAGGAGGGGACCGGGGAAGGTGCTACAGTGATGCAGGGAGAGAGAGAGAGTACTTTACAAGAAGTGGAAGCCTGGAAGCTTACAAGAAGTGGAAGCTTGGACAAATGACCAGAGAGGAGTATAAAAATATTGCTCAGGCATGCAGGAGTGAAATCAGGAAGGCCAAATCACAAGTGGAGTTGCAGCTAGCAAGGGATGTTAAGAGTAACAAGAAGGGTTTCTACAGGTATGTTAGCAACAAGAGAAAGGTCAGGGAAAGTGTGGGCCCCTTACTGAATGGAGGAGGCAACCTAGTGACAGAAGATGTGGAAAAAGCTAATGTACTCAATGCTTTGTTTTGCCTCTGTCTTCATGAACAAGGTCAGCTCCCAGACTACTGCACTGGGCAGCACAGTATGGGGAGGAGGTGACCAGTCCTCTGTGGAGAAAGAAGTGGTTCAGGTCTATTTAGAAAAGCTGGAGAAGCACAAGTCCATGGGGCCAGATGCACTGCATCCGAGGGTGCTAAAGGAGTTAGCGGATGTGATTGCAGAGCCATTGGCCATTATCTTTGAAAACTCATGGCAATTGGGGAAGGTCCCGGATGACTGGAAAAAGGCTAATGTAGTGCCCAACTTTAAAAAAGGGAAGAAGGAGGATCCGGGGAACTACAGGCCAGTCAGCCTCACCTCAGTCCCTGGAAAAATCATGGAGCAGGTCCTCAAGGAAACAATTTTGAAGCACTTCGAGGAGAGGAAAGTGATCAGGAACAGTCAGCATGGATTCACCAAGGGCAAGTCATGCCTGACTAACCTAATTGCCTTCTATGATGAGATAACTGGCTCTGTGGATGAGGGGAAAGTAGTGGATGTGTTATTCCTTGACGTTAGCAAAACTTTTGATACGGTCTCCCACAATATTCTTGCCAGCAAGTTAAAGATGTATGGGCTAGATGAATGGACTATAAGGTGGATAGAAAGCTGGCTAGATCATCGGCTCAACGGGTAGTGATCAATGCCTTCATGTCTAGTTGGCAGCCGGTATCAAGTGGAGTGCCCCAAAGGTCGGTTCCAGTTTTGGGCCCCACACTACAAGAAGGGTGTCGAAAAATTTGAAAGATTCCTGCAGAGGGCAACAAAAATGATTAGGGGGCTGGAGCACATGATTTATGAGGTGAGGCTGAGGGAACTGGGGTTATTTAATCTGCAGAAGAGAAGAGTGGGGGGGGGGGATTTGATGGCTGCTTTAAACTACCTGAAAGGGGGTTCCAAAGAGGATGGATCTAGACTGTTCTCAGTGGTGGCAGATGACAGAACAAGGAGTAATGGTCTCAAGTTGCAGTGGGGGAGGTTTAGGTTGGATATTAGGAAAAACTTTTTCACTAGGAGGGTGGTGAAGCAATGGAATGGGTTACCTAGGGAGGTGGTGGAATCTCCTTCCTTAGAGGATTTTAAGGTCAGGCTTGACAAAGCCCTGGCTGGGATGATTTAGTTGGGGATTGGTCCTGCTTTGAGCAGAGGGTTGGACTAGAGAACTTCCTGAGGTCCCTTCCAACCCTGATATTCTATGATTCTATGATTCTTTAAAGTAGCTCTGTCCATTTCCCCTTCTAAAGAAGTAGCTCTGAGACTGTTCTGGTCCTCTACTGGCTGCTGCTGCCATCTAATGGCCTGGAGGCCCCATTGCAGCTCCCTCAGCAGCCAGGAAGGGCTATGTAGCTTCACACAGCCATGACATCATCACTTTGACTGCAAAGTGGTAAGGCCCATCTCCATTGCATCCATACAACGTTAGCCTATTAGCCATGCAAAATATTAGAGCCACCCCCTGAGAGACAACCATGAATTTCTGAGCTGGTGACATCTCTTCAAGCCTCTAATAATTTCTGCTGGATTTTTTTCCCCCCTGGACTTTGCTCTATTTCTATTTAGTCCATTTTAAGATTAACTGAACTCAGTACTCATGGTGAGGTACCAGTAATATGGAGCATGGCACATTTTCAGTATGATTCTCTATACCCTTAGTATGCTTTTGTTTGCTTTTCTTCATTAAATTGCTCACACTCATACTTAGGTCTTTTTTCCCCAATGGTTACAGATAGTTTGAGTTGACTGAGAACCTATCAAAGTGTATGAATATTTCAGATTGTTCCTTTTAACTTACAGTGTTGTCGACTTTCACTATTGTATTGCAAATTTTGTGATACTTGCTGTTTATCTTAACCCTACAGCTCCTGGAGTCGTGATTATTTGAGACTCTCAGCTTCCATTCCAGTTCTCATGGTTGAGGAGAAGAGACTGAAAATGTGACCTGAATTTGGCCTACAGACTGAGAAACCAGAAGACCAAAAAGAACCCAAAGTTGTGATTTATTATTATTTTATTTTAAAAATCTCATGAGTTTTTAAGCCTATCTCATGGTTTTTTGAGGCCCAACTCATCCTTTTTGAGGGCTTTGGATTGGCAGTACTGAGCATATCATACATTTTTTTATATTGAATTTCATCTGCCATCATGATGCCCCTTCACCAAGCTTTGTTAGGTCCTTCTGAAGCTCCAGGGCCAATCAGGAGTGGTGGTGGGGGGGAAGGAGGCGGAGGGCCATTTAGCCTGGGCCTCAAGCTCAAAGGGGGCCTCAAATTTAGAAACTTGTTAATTTTTTGGGATTTGATAAATTTCGCAAACTTTTTTGTTTTTATGCGCATCCCTGTAGGACCAAAATGTGACACACCCTCTCAGCTTAGAGCTTCAGATTTAAGCAAATAAGAGATGTGATTTGGTAAAAGACATATTTTTTTTGTTAACTGATATAGATTTTGTCATATTAAAGAGTTAAAAATGTTCATAAATATGAATAAAAATATGTCAGTTCTAATGGCACAAGATTAGACCATGATAAACGTGTCCTCTCTGATCAGCTGATTATATAAACAAACCACTACTAGTGGCTGGTGCTGGATCAAGTGAATGTTAAAAGATAGAGAATTGATACATTTTAGTGTCTTTATAGTTTTATGTCTAGTTGACTAAGGAATTATATATGTGTGAGAATTCCTCATTATTATCTTATTATATAGTAGCTAAAAGAGGTGACTGGTTGGTTGGTTGGTTGGTTGGTTGGTTTGTTGAGCCCTAGCTTGGTAGTTTGGGCATCATCATAGGCTTTTGTAGTCTATAGGCCCAGATTCAAGTGAAAATTTGTGAGGACAATCTTGTACAGTGAGTTTCATGAGGACACGCGTTTGAAATTTTTGGACATTATCTCTCTATCTGTATCCATGTCAGGGTTTACTATATATATGTCATCCTTTTGTCTTGGGACAAGAGCATTTGAATGGACTCACCATGCTTAATATTAACTGACATTGCACAAAAGCTAGATTTTTCCTCAATAATTAGTGCATTTGCACAGGAAAGAGGCTAGAAAAGCATTTGTTAAATAAAAAAATATTCAAATTATGTCTCACTCTTTTTTTGGTGCCTTATTTTGTTTTCATGTGTCGTCATTTTTTATTTTTATTATGGCTAGGGGCCTCAAAAGCTGGAAGTGGCCTAGGCCTCTCTGGACCTCTGAGAGGGCCTGTGAAGTTCTAACTAGTCTTAAGTAAATGGACTTTACTAAAATAAGACAGGAGATCTACATTACACACCTCACCTCTCTACAAAGGAAAAAGGACCGTAAGCTGTCTAAAATCCTACCTGCCACATGGGGCCACAACAGGGGTACCCCGAACTCACCCAGCAATATCGTCAATTTATCCAGCTACACACTCAACCCAGCAGAAGAGTCTGTCCTATCTCGGGGACTCTCCTTTTGCCCCAGCACCCCCACGAACATGATACAGTTCTGTGGTGATCTGGAAGCCTACTTTCGCCGCCTCCGACTCAAAGAATACTTTCATGATAACACTGAACAGCGCACTGATACACAGATACCCTCCCACCAACAACACAGGAAGAAGAACTCCACATGGACTCCTCCTGAGGGTCGAAATGACAGTCTGGACCTATACATAGAATGCTTCCGCCGACGTGCACAGGCAGAAA
Organism: Malaclemys terrapin pileata; assembly: GCF_027887155.1. Classification (NCBI taxonomy): domain Eukaryota; kingdom Metazoa; phylum Chordata; order Testudines; family Emydidae; genus Malaclemys; species Malaclemys terrapin. The sequence continues at coordinate 52,593,814 of NC_071513.1, forward strand.
TTGTGGAAAAACAACATCGCTTGCCTCATAACCTAAATCGTGCAGAACGCAATGCCATCCACAGCCTCAGAAACCACCCTGACATTATCATCAAAGAGGCTGATAAAGGAGGTGCTGTTGTCATCATGAACAGGTCTGACTACCAGAAGGAGGCTGCCAGACAACTCTCCAATACCAAATTCTACAGGCTGCTTTCCTCAGATCCCACTGAGGAATACACTAAGAAACTGCACCATCTACTCAGGACACTCCCTACACTAACACAGGAACAAATCAACATACCCTTAGAGCCCCGACCGGGATTATTCTATCTACTACCTAAGATCCACAAACCTGGAAATCCTGGACGCCCCATCATCTCGGGCATTGGCACTCTCACTGAAGGACTGTCTGGATATGTGGACTCCCTACTCAGACCCTACGCCACCAGCACTCCCAGCTATCTCCGTGACACCACAGATTTCCTGAGAAAACTACAATGCATTGGTGACCTCCCAGAAAACACCATCCTAGCCACCATGGATGTAGAGGCTCTCTACACAAACATCCCACATACAGATGGAATACAAGCTGTCAGGAACAGTATCCCTGATGATGACACAGCACAACTTATTGCTGAGCTCTGTGACTTTATCCTCACGCACAATTATTTCAAATTTGGTGACAATATATACCTCCAGACCAGTGGCACCGCTATGGGCACCCGCATGGCCCCACAATATGCCAACATTTTTATGGCTGACCTGGAACAATGCTTCCTCAGCTCTCGTCCACTCATGCCCCTTCTCTACCTACGCTATATTGATGACATCTTCATCATCTGGACCCAGGGGAAGGAGGCCCTGGAAGAATTCCACCATGGTTTCAACAGCTTCCACCCCACCATCAACCTCAGCCTGGACCAATCTACACGGGAGGTCCACTTCCTGGACACCACTGTACAAATAAGCGATGGCCACATTAACACCACCCTATACCGAAAACCCACCGACCGCTACGCCTACCTTCATGCCTCCAGCTTCCACCCCGGTCACACCACACGATCCATCGTCTACAGCCAAGCACTGAGGTACAATCGCATCTACTCCAACCCCTCAGACAGAGACCAACACCTACAAGATCTTCACCAAGCATTCTCAAAACTACGATACCCACACAAGGAAATAAAGAAACAAATCAACAGAGCCAGACGTGTACCCAGAAGACTCCTGCTACAAGACAGGCCCAGAAGAGAAACCAACAGAACTCCACTGGCCATCACCTACAGTCCTCAGCTTAAACCTCTACAACGCATCATCAGTGATCTACAACCCATCCTGGACAATGATCCCTCACTTTCACAGACCTTGGGAGGCAGGCCAGTCCTCGCCCACAGACAACCTGCCAACCTTAAGCATATTCTCACCAGCAACCACACATCGCACCATAACAACTCTAACTCAGGAACCAACCCATGCAACAAACCTCGATGCCAACTCTGCCCACATATCTACACCAGCAACACCATCACTGGACCTAACCAGATCAGCTACAACATCACCGGCTCATTCATCTGCACGTCCACCAATGTTATATATGCCATCATATGCCAGCAATGCCCCTCTGCTATGTACATTGGCCAAACTGGACAGTCACTACGCAAGAGGATAAATGGACACAAGTCAGATATCAGGAATGGCAATATACAAAAATCTGTAGGAGAACACTTCAACCTCCCTGGCCACACAATAGCAGATGTTAAGGTAGCCATCTTACAGCAAAAAAACTTCAGGACCAGACTCCAAAGAGAAACTGCTGAGCTTCAGTTCATCTGCAAATTTGACACCATCAGATCAGGATTAAACAAAGACTGTGAATGGCTATCCAACTACAGAAGCAGTTTCTCCTCCCTTGGTGTTCACACCTCAACTGCTAGCAGAGCACCTCACCCTCCCTGATTGAACTAACCTCGTTATCTCCACACTGATATATACCTGCCTCTGGAGATTTCCATTACTTGCATCTGAAGAAGTGAGGTTCTGACCCACGAAAGCTTATGCTCCCAGTACTTCTGTTAGTCTCAAAGGTGCCACAGGACCCTCTGTTGCTAGTCTGAAGTAGGGTGACCAGATGTCCCGATTTTATCGGGACTGTCCCGATTTTTGCTTCTTTGTCCCGCGTCCTGACCGATGTTTGGTCGGGACACTGGACAAAAGAGAAATGTTGCGCTCCGCCCCCCCCTGCCCCCATTGGCTCCCTCCCCAAATCCCCGCCATGGCCCCGCCTCTTCCCCAACCACGCAGCATTCCTCCTCCCTCCCAGGCTTGCAGCATGGCGGTGTAAGCCTGGGAGGGAGGGGGTGGCGGCCATGCCTGGATCCTGGAGCTGGTGAGTCAGCTCTGGCACCCGGGCACCCGGCGGACAAAGGGGGGCTGGCAAAGGAGGGAGACGGGGGGCTCAGCTTTGTAGCCCCCCGCCGCGACAGAGGGCTCCTGCCCGGGCCGCTGCACCCGGGGCCGGGAGCGCAGCCTGGAGGCTGCTCCAGCCCTGCAGCCCGCGGGGTAGTGCGGTGGGTCCGGGCGGGGGCAGCGTGGAGTGGGCAGGGGCCGGTTGGGCGGCATGGGCCAAATCCCTGCTGCTGCCAAGGAGCCCTGTGCCTCTCCCTCCCGCTCGTGGCTGCGGCTCCTTCCCGGCGGGACGCGCCCCCCAGCCACATGCGGCACACGTCCAGCTGCTCCTTCCGGTGGGAGGGAGAGTAGGCGCAGGGGACGCGGGCCGCATGTGGCCGGGGCGACGGGAGGCGTGTCCCGCCGGGAAGGAGCCGCAGCCACGAGCAGGCGGGAGAGGCGCGGGGCTCCTTGGCAGCAGTGGGGATTCGGCCCCTGCCGCCCACCCGGCTCCTGCCCGCTCCGCGCTGCCCCCGCCTGGATCCACCGCGTGCCGCATATGCCCGTGGCGGGCCGGGGGGCGGGAGGCTCCGCGGGGAGGGCAGCGCGCGGGGACGGGTCTGCTAATGCCCCCGGCCCCTTTTAAACGCCCTTTTTTTTTTTTTTTTTTTTGCCGCCCCCCCCTCCCTTTTTTTCCCTCCCTCCTCCCCGTCCCGATATTTTGGACTGCTGATCTGGTCGCCCTAGTCTTAATTAACTTAAATCCACAGATGTTGGAATCTTAATATAAAAATTCTCTTCCAGAGAGAAAATGAACAAATATATTAAATAACTCCGGTTCTACTACAAATCCTAGTGCACTGTACTGAGAAAAGTAAGCATCTATTCCTGAAGGATGAAAGAGCAGATATGTGTCAGGTGTTAATCATGTTGCTTAATCCACAGTTGGAAAGTGCACAGGTACTGTGGAGATGAAAACTGTATAAAAACCTTATGATGGGGTGTATACCGCACACTGGCACTAAATGGGATAGGGGCAGCTGGAGAGCTCAGTTAGGGCTCCTGGTGGCAACTACAGGGTCTGATAGGCCTAATTCAAGATGAAACCCAGCTGGGAAGGAGCTGGGGGTTGCTATAAAGGAAAGAAGCATAGATAAGAGGGGAAAGAGCAAGGAGTAAGGGAGACGGGGGGTGGGAGTGGGGACTTTGCAGTCCTTCTTTGGGAAGTTGAGAGGCCTGTAAGGAGCAGGAAGACTCTCGCCAGGCTAAGGAAAGATATAAGGGTGGTAGAGAGAAGTGGAAGCCCTCTAGCTGGCCTTTTGGATCCTCCCTTGAGTAGAGAGTTTTGACGAGAGTGTTTTTGTATTGCAGAGGTGGCAACGTTAGCTTATTGGCCTACTACCACCATGATATCATGAGAAGATACGAGTCAGGGTCTTCTCTTTCAAGGGCCTGTATAGTGGAATTTTATGCCTCTTGACATTGGCAGATGCTACCAGTGCTAGGCACAAAACTGTGTTTTATTATTGGTTTTGGATGCGGTCTGTCTGTGTTTTGTAGCTCGGTATTGTTTTGCTGGTTTTTTTAAATCCCAGACGTTGGTCCCGCTGTGGTACTTACTCTGGCATGTTGTTGCTTTATTGCATATTATTATGGCTTTAGTTTATTTTTTGTTAAAAAGCCCAGAAGCCTTTGGAAATGGGCACTGGCAAACAGAAGAATATTAAGGGCCAGATCTTGATCTGGTGTAAAACAACTTCTCTCTGTTGGCCTCAGTGGGGTGATGCTGATTTACACAAGCTGAAAATCTAACTCATTACTTTTATTCTCTGCTTTTTGTCCCTCCATGTCCTTCTAGTTCACTCTTTTCTTATTAACACTTTCTCTCAAATCATCCTCTCTAGCTCCCAGCAGCTACCCAAGGCCAACAACCTGCCCCCTGGCAGGCAGACATGCTCAGAGTACCAGATTAATGAAACTGTGACAAATATCTGGGTAATATATATTTTGCTCTGTTTTAGGAAGTCTGGCTAGGGTCTATGGACAGCATGAGAAAGAAGCACAGTTTCAGTCTGGGGTGGGGGGCAGTGTATATCATATTAAAAGGAGCCTTGGAGCTTTACAATATAGAGGAATTACATTTTATGTTGTGCCTTTAATAGCCAATGTGCTGTATCTCAAAGTGCTTTACAAACAAAGCAATGAGTTAGATATTGGTAGCTTAGTGACTGTGTAGGAAAATGTGACAGCCATTGTATGCTTAGCCATATTTCACAGAACCTTGGAATTAAGCATTTGTTTTTATCGAGGGGGTATACTGGATATCCAGAATAGCTCCTGGGTGGTTGCTGTGTTGCCATGGGATCTTTAACTTACTCCTTGTTGGTTACTAGAGGTGTGTGATAAGGACGTTGGTCAAATAACTGCACCTTGAGGATCATGGGAATTGCCAAACTGTATCAGAACTGAGGTCCATCTAACCCAGTTTCTAGTCCAAGGGTTCTCAAACTGGGGGTCGGGACCCCTCAGGGGATTGTGAGGCTCTTACATGGGGGGTTGCGAGCTGTCAGCCGCCACCCCAAACCCCACTTTGCCTCCAGCATTTATAATGGTATTAAATATATTAAAAAGTGTTTTTAATTAATAAGGGGTGGGGGGTGTCTCACTCAGAGGCTTGCTATATGAAAGTGGTCACCAGTACAAAAGTTTGAGAATCACTGATTCTGATGGTGACCAGTATTAGGTGCTACAGAGGAAGGTGCCTCTGCAGTAGCCAGTTATGGGATAAGCTGTCCCCAAGGAAAGTTTCCTTCTAACCTCCAATAGTTAGGTTGGCTTTTGTGTCCCCTTTCCTAGAGCTTCATTGCAATGATATTTCTGGGTTGGAGCTCAGGTGCTGCAATGGGACTTGAATTCATCAGATATGTCCCCAAGAAACAACTTGAGGAAAAATCAAATGAGTTGATATGGTCCCCAAAAGTGGCACGTCACCTGTATCTCTCTTACCCTGCTATTGCATGCAATGAAGAACAGCTGGATTCCTCTCTGTTATAAACTTGTATCATGCATGTGCCGAATCATGTTTAGAAAGTTTCCCACAATTTTTAACATTTTATTAATAATTTTTATTATTATTTTTGGAAAACTGCAGAGAATTTTTTGTAATGGTCCAAATAGCTATCTTAGAAACAGATACTTTATTACAAAAGATGGGCAGCCTTACAAATGCTATTAAGTGCATTTTCCTTCATTTGTGTCAAGTTTTTCAGCGGGGATGTTGGTGTTGAGAAAACATTATCATACAAAAATCTTTCTTTGTTATCTAATTGGTGCATTATTCTGTTAAAGGAAAAACAGCTGTTATCTTCTTTATAAAGGTTAATATAATAATAGGCAGATACTGGCTTTTGTTGAGGCGAAAATCAAGATCTATTAACTGGAGATGTAAATGAAGCAAAAGCCAAGTTCAATATTGACCTCCAGGGAAAATAAATCTTAATATTCATTGAAATGAGAAGCCATTGGAAAGTGGTCTCCATTAAAAAATAAGCATTTACCAGCTGCTGTATCTGAGATGCTGGAGAGCATTCCTGTTCTAAACATAGGGAAATGCTACGAAGTCAGACACACCACATTGTGGTTATAGAGATGGTTAAAGAGTGCCAATTTTTCCACAGGATTTTTTTTGAAATATTTTTGCTTTTTTTAAGTTTGTGTGAACATTTTTTTCATTCTTTTGAAGAGAAACCAATTTTTTTCATAATTTTTCTAAAAATGAATTGTTTTGGGGAGAAACATTTTTTTGGGGGGGGTTTCTGGGAATAATTATGAAAATGCAAAAAAAAATTACTGGAAAAAAATCAGCTTCTAGTTTAAAAAACATTTTTCATCGAAAAAACAATTTAACAAAAAAAAATGTTGACCAGTTCTAGTGGTAACCACTGATAAACACAGGCTCCGAATGGTGACTGGATCAACCCCTGCAGCCAGACCAATGGGTGGGGGCTCTGGAAGAAGAGGTCCTTGTGAGGTGTACCACCCAGGTGTCCCAGGAACCATCCCATTGGGGGTGGGGTGGAATGGACCTCCTGTGGAATAGGCTGTGGGGCACCTGATCAAGTATGAGTGAGGCTGAGGCCGTTCTCATGGAAGCCTTGGTCTTCATACCCATTCTGGCTCCTCACGTCCCCTCCTAGATCCACCACGACCAGGAGCTCCACCCCCCACAGGCTTCCCCCTGGGCTCCTGGGAGTGGGAGCTGTATAGAAAGGATCATAGAATTATAGAATATCAGGGTTGGAAAGGACCTCAGGAGGTCATCTAGTCCAAACCCCTGCTCAAAGCAGGACCAATTCCCAACTAAATCATATGGCGCCAGGGAATGTTTCTTTTAACTAGGGCTTCAGAGAAGTAATAGTGAGTGTTTGCATGGCTCACAACCTGTACTGCTCCACCCTAACCCCTCGACAGGTTCTGCACTCAGTGAGTGATCCATGAGCAAAGGCTCATCTATGGAGTTGGTATCAGGCGTGATAAAGACCATACTGATTGTAAACCATGCAAATATCCCCATTATTTATGTCCAGGACTTTTTTTTATAAGTTTCCTTTCCATTCAAAGGAGAGAAAAAGGTGAGGTCCAGCAAAACTTTTGCATTCTTCTCTGATGACCCACTTAAGAAATTTACATTTGCATATGCTAATTGATTAGCTCCTCAGAGTTGCAATCTGATTGGCTGACACTGCTCTACCACTCTGTATAGTTGACCTCTCAGGAGATAAGCAATAGAAATGTTTTGACTTCAGAAAATTGTATTGTATGCACATTACTGCAATAGGAAACAACTGTTCTCATTGGCTTTGATTGTTATGAGATACATTGCAACACCAAAAATATCGGTGACTTGTGTCGGTGCAAGGTGCGATGGGTGACATTACATCACAAGGTTAGAGGTTATCTCACGTGTGCAAGAAGATGCACTTGTGCGCACACCCATTTTCTCATTGAGTGCTGGTTGGAAACCTTAAGATGAAAAATGTTATTTCATTGGAGTGATCAATACAAAGGTTATTGCAGCACTCAGCCCGCCCTTTAAAATATTTTACACATAGCTCACCAGTGATGTGGATGATAGAAACCATATTCTTTGTAGGGGGTGGAGTGAGAAAGGAATGGCACTATGTGTTACCTAACCTGAGCAAAGTGACATGAACAAGGATATTATTTTAGAGAGTTTATCTCACTTGTATCTGCGGTGACAAGATCCATATCAAAACAAGACAGGTGTGCAGGCCGTCTGCTCCTTGTTATCTCGGTGTAGGATGACAGCAAGAGTATCACTGCTAGAAATGTTATCTATCCTTTATTATTTCACTGGTGAGAGACTAACAAGAGCGTTATCAGGGTGTTTGCAATCACGACACGTGTGGCTGAAGTGATAAACGGGAGAACAGCGATCTGATCTCCAAGGATCTGAAGACAATGCAGCCTTGAGCAGAAGGAGATGGATTTTTTTTTTATTGAAAATGTTTTGGCGGGCTGGGAATGGTGAAACAAGCCCAGGCAATTGTTCAGATTGTAAGCTCAGGAGGAGCGAGAGAGACCAAATGAAAAGGCGATCAGATCAACAGCACTCTCAGCTGAAAAAGAAATTTGTTTCAATAAATCTTTTATGAATTTTTTTTCCCTAGCACTCAAAGATGAGATGTAGCAACCTGTTAGTGACTGGGAGGGAGGATTTCTGGGAGTGAGCAAGAACTTAAGGAAGCTCTGCACCACGATTTCTATTGGGGAGCACAGATATGCACAGGGGTAATTTAGGAGGTGGGTAAGGTTTTATTAGTGTCATTATTCCATGTATTACAATAGTGCCCAACGGCTGCAACCAGAAGCAGGGCCCCATTGGGCTAGATGTTTTTCAGACACAGACAGGCCAGGTTCCCACTCCCCAAATCTTAGTCTACGAAAGGTCTAAGGAGAGACTGATGTTAAATTTCAGGATGCAGACTCCCTGTCACAGAGTACCTGTGTGGAAGAGGTCTGGCAGCGGAGCAAGCATCTCATCAGCATAGTCCCTTTGGAGCTGAGCTGGTTTACACCAGCTCAGCATCTGGACCTAGGGGGTTATTGCTTCTTTCTCCACTGCTTTGTCCCCAACCTCCCCCTCCCAGGGCATCAAACCATCTGCCTGCCACCAGGCCATTCAGCCCCTGAACCACGATGCTCTGGTCCCAGAATCTGTGGAAAGCCAGATCCATGACACACATGTAGCCCACATCACAAACAGGACAGATTCTGCCATCCTGACTTACTCTGCAATAGTCACCTTGGTCTCCACAGGGCTAGAGGTGTAAGGAGGTGCTACCTTATGCCAGGAGTGATGTCAGGATCTTGCCCTGGGAAAGTAGGCAGCAGTCCCTTCCCTGCAAATCACTTGTGCTGCTCCATGGGCTTCGTCAGCACATGGGGGTTAGATTTCAGGTAGGTAAATGTTGTGTACGGGGCGGGGAATGTTAATGAATCTGGAGCCAGACTGCCTCTGAATGTGTGAGAAACCAGGCAGAGAAAGTGTTAATGAGCTATTCTTATTAGGGAGGGGTTTGGGAGGTGATGGATTTTGGAGGCTGCGTCCCTTACTTGCCCCGCAGAGCAAGCACAGAAAAAGGGGTGTCCCTGCACAGACAGCTGCTGGTCCACTGTCTCTCTTACATACTGGAGTCACTTTGCAGCTGCTCAGTAGCAGCCCTGCTGGAGACCCAGGTGCAGGTAATGCACCTTAGACCTGTACTACCTCCCACCAGAACCCCTGTAGTGGTCGAACCCAACAGTTGGCCATTTGCTAGTTGTAAACCAGCTCTTGCTGTATTTTTTTTCCTCCCATAATTATTCCCTAACCACTGTCCATGCCTTTCATTTGCCAAAACTGTCATAAAACCTCATAATTTCCTTATCCTCGCCCAATTGTACCTACCCTAATCTGCATGAGCTATTTATAAACCCTCCAACAATTTAGAAAGGGATTTTCCAAAGTGTTCTGCATTGGCCTAATTCTGCTTACATTAAAGTCAGTGACAAAACTCCCATTAAAGCTCAAAATTCAACTATCTATCCTAAAGCAATCCAGCAGTTTATTGTATCCACTGCAATACAAAGGTATTGGCAAGCAAGCCCAAAGCCAAATCTGACTGATATTAACCACAGAGAACCTTGGCTGTGACACCCAAATTATTGGAAATGGGAGAAATGCAAAAGGCCAGAGTCCATCTATCCAGGGACTAGTTTTCCATGGCCCTACACTTTGTGTTGTCATTTAAAGCAGGTGCAAAGTGGGTGTCTTTAGGCTACCATTGTGATTTGCTATCACTACACATGGCATAGAGCAATGGGGAATCTGGCCCTCTTGTTCTTGCTATTTGAGATGTTTTCAATTTTAAGCAAGGCCTGGAGGCAGTTTTCCCTTCCAGTGCTGAGATCTCCTCTTCAGAGGACAATCAAGTGGTCCGTTCACCTGTTTTCACATTGAGGAGTTCAGGGATGATCAGGAGGTTGGCTCCCCCAACACACTATCCTGCCATCTTCTAGATCTTGCTGATCTGCTCTTTTAAAAGGTAACAGTCACTGTGATGCTTATGGCCCCAAATGCAATGCAAGAAGCAATGATCTTCCATCCTGGTAAAGAGGGAGAACCTTCCAGAACAGTAAGCTGTCTGGGAGCAAAGGAATCCTCCCTCTCCCTGCTCACCTCCTGAAAAGGAAATTCTGATGCTGAAGAGAGTGTAGGAATCCACCAAACCTGTTCTCAGCAGACCTATCACAGCAGCCAAGGAATGCTGGGGGAGATAGTGGGAAGGACTAGGGGGCCATGTGGGACAAGAGAGATGGAGGGTCATTACCCACAGTTTGCTTCTGAAAAGGTTTGGGTTTAGTTTGGCTCTAGGACTGGGTGAAGCCTGTTGTGGGGGGGAATCGAGGTGTGTGGAGTATCTAGATACTTCTTCACTCCTTACAAATTACTTGAAAATTAACTTTTGTTATCTTTTATGCAGCAATAACCACTTCCAACCTGCCTGATTGACTCCATATTCATCTTGCACAAGGTGTCACCCAACGCAAACTGGCTTCAATCTTCACAGAATTTCTCATAAATCACTTTCTATTAGCTGTATCCCACTGGTAACCTTCTTCACCTGGAGGACCTAAGCAGCACACGCCTCTGTCCTTTTGATAAGAAGTAATTTATGGTTATAATGCAAAATGCATCTTTTTTATTTGAACCTGTAGTCCTGGAGGGCCCGTTAGGATCTCCTGGACCATCACATGTGACCCAGCACACATTTCTCATCATTCTCCTCTGCCCTTCATTTCTCTCTGTCTCTCACACCTTTAATTGCACTTGTGTTTCTGAAGCATATGGAATTCATTATTCAGCAAACAATGTCCTTTGCAATATCAGCCTTAATTAACTATCCGTTCTGTATTTTCTTTCTCTTATCCTTGCTGAATCTACACGCTCTGAGACAAGCTGACGGCCCCCCATGCACATCAGTGCCAGCCAGCCAGCCAGCCATGACTAGATAAGAAGAAATGGAATTCCTTATCGCTTATAAAAAAAAAAAAACTGCAAAAGGTCAAGGTTAGTGGGAAGGGAGAAGGCCCTCCAAAACAACAAAAAAACCCTCTTCCAAATCACCATAGCAACCCAATGGAGCATCATGGGATGCCAGGATGAGAGGCCTATTCTGTTCTTGCCGCAATATTTCCACTTCATTAGCCTCTTTATCAAGTATCTCTACACCAGGCTGAGTATATTTTTGTGTCAGAGAGCAGTGCAGATGATTCAAAAGCATGTTGACCTTTTCAGTGGGTCTTGGAGTTTCTTATGGGAGTTGTGGCATTTTCCCCTCTCTTCCCTTCCCCCTCATCTCCTGTTCACATGACCTCACCCGCTCTGGCCTTCTAATCAAAGCCCTGTAGCTGGTGAGCTATGAAGGGTTTTTCCCTTTTTTTAAGACTATGGAGAGTCTCCTTCAGAGGCGCTGAGGGTGTCATGACCCCAGCTGTCAGAGCTATGTGTATGTGAGGAAGATTAATGACTCTGCTTATAGAAAATCAAAAAAAAAAAATTGAAAAAATAAATACAAATGGAGTGTGGGTGGAGGTTGAAAAGGGACACAGAGTAGCCTCTCTGACTGATTGACTTTGCTCCAACTCCTTTAGAACTGGCTCAGAGATCCTTACAGAAGAACAAGTTAGTCCAAAAAGGCTTTTAGGAGGCCTTATCAAGACAAAAAAAAATTAGGATTTAGTCCTTTGATCTTGAGAGCTTGTGTGTGTGCAGGGGAAATAAGCTTTTAAAATTTGGTCCTCGCTCCATGGCTCAGTATCTGAATGTGGTTCTCTCAAACCATTTGGAAAAGTATCTGACATAGAAAAGAGTTTATTTCAATGCAGCATCTGTCATGCCCACGTGTCATGGATTGCTTTCCAAATCAAGGCACCAGCTTTTGGCATTGAAAATGTAGGAAAATTCACCAGCTGGTACATGTTAAGGAATAGTTTACACATAACTTTGAGTCTTCGTGCCAGTTCTTCAGCGGGTGTAAATTGGTGTAGCTCCATTGGAACTATGTTGAATCACACAAGTAGTGGAGCTGGTCTTTGGAGTCTGATTATATGCAGGTGTATCAACAGGTCCCTGAGTTTATCACCTACTCTTCTTCCATGAACCAAAGGGCCTTTATTTCCACCTACACAGCCACTACAAAAGAGGGTTCACTGCTTCATCTGAACACATATCACATTGTGAAAACCGAGCTGAACCACATACCACAAAAACAGAGGCATGAAACATGATCATATATTTAAAAGAACTTGAATTAGGCTAGGAAAAACGTGACAACCAGTATCCCAGCCCCATCAAAGGAAGCCCTAGATTTGGAATGTTGTGTTATGTTACTAACTACCTATATCTGCGTTCAGGCATGAAAGGAGAGAAAGCAACAGCCAGGTTTTATTCCTTCCTCCACATATGCTGACTTCTCTCAACAAGCACTTCCTGAAAGTCATCTTCTTTACGTTCCTAGACATAATCCTGTACATAGCGGACTATCATACTATAAAGCTATACGATAATTAGGAAGCTATCTAGAATAGTGCTCTGTAAAACAAAAAGCCAAGCTGATCTTTTCCCCACCACTCTAGAGAAGAATATATGCTGTCCCTCAAATGGGGATCCTGAAAGCCTTTATCAGAAGGCAGTTCATTTTTCCACACTACTTTATCAATGCAAAACCAAAAGCTGGCCGTAATCTGATAGAGCAAATCAAGCTTTTAGAACACACCCAACAAAGAAAAGGGAGAAGAGGTTGGATAAACTGTATTAAAACAAACCAAACAAACCGAAGAAAGCTGATGGCAAATTAGTTATGCTCCAAACCTCCAAGGTAGAAAACTCAATTAGATGCTGTACACCAAAATACTATACCCAAGGGAATTAGGCCAGAAAAGCCCTAGCAGAGGCATTTTAAAATAGACAAACATATGTCCATATCCCAGGGGTGCAGTGTGATGTAGTGGATATACCACTGAACTGACGTTCAGGAGACATGAGATTTTTTTCCTGGCTCTGTGACTGGCCTGGTGGGGTGACCTTGGGCAAGTCACGTCACTGCCCTGTGCCTCGGTTTCCCCATCTATAACATGGGAATAATGATACTGCCTTCCTTCATAAAGCACTTTGAGATCTACGGATGAAAAGAGCTAGATAAGAGCTAGGTACTATTAATATATTATATTAGACATAGCCGGGGAGATGAGATTGGACATAGGAGGGACAGGGGGGACGAACACAAAGAGGCCCGCAACATACAGTGCTAGTAATGGGAGACAGGCTAAACGACATACATTAGGCTGTTTGTACACCAATGCGAGAAGCCTAGGTAATAAAATGGAGGAATTGGAGCTCTTGGTCCGAGAATTGAAACCGGATATCGTAGGAATAACTGAAACGTGGTGGAATGGCAGTCACGACTGGAACGCAGGTATGGAGGGGTATGCGCTGTTTAGGAAAGACCGGGATAAAGGTAAAGGTGGGGGGGTGGCATTGTATGTCAATAGTGAAATAAGCTGTAAAGAAATAATAGTGGATGGAATAGATAATACAGAGTCCGTCTGGGCGATACTCAAGCTGGGTAAAAGTACTACTAGAGCCTCTCCGGGGATAGTGCTTGGGGTGTGCTATAGACCGCCGGGATCGACCCAGGATATGGATAAGGAATTGTTTAATGTATTAAGGGAGGTAAATACTAATAGAAACTGTGTAATTATGGGGGACTTTAACTTCCCGGATATAGACTGGGGAACAAACACTAGTAGCAATAATAGGGCTCAGATGTTCCTAGATGTGCTTGCGGATCAATTCCTTTATCAAGTGGTAGCTGAGCCGACGAGGGGGGAGGCCATTTTAGATTTGATTCTGGTAAGTAGTGAGGACCTTGTTGAGGAAGTGGTAGTGGGGGACAACTTGGGCTCCAGTGATCATGAGCTAATTCGCTTTAAACTAAATGGAAAGAGTACCAGAATTAAGTCAAAGACTAGGGTTTATAATTTTAAAAAGGCCAATTTTAACAAATTAAGGGGACTGGTAAGGGAAGTGGATTGGGCAAACGTATTAAGGGACCTAAAGGCAGAAGAAGCCTGGGATTACTTTAAGTTAAAGATGCAAGAGCTGTCAGAGGCCTGTATCCCCAAAAAGGGAAAAAGATTACTAAGCAAGAGACTTAGACCGAGCTGGATGAGCGACCGGCTGAAAGGGGCGATTAGGAAAAAACAGAAAGCGTACAAAGAGTGGAAGAGGGGAGGGATCAGTAAGGAAACTTACCTTAGCGAAGTCAGAGAATGTAGAGATAGAGTGAGAAAGGCCAAAGGCCAGGAAGAGTTGGATTTAGCGAGGGGAATTAAAAGTAATAGTAAGAGGTTTTACAGCCATATAAATAGGAAGAAAGCAAAGAAAGAAGAAGTGGGACCGCTGAAGACTATAGCCGGAGAGGAGATTAAAGATAATCTAGGCATGGCACAATATCTCAATGAATATTTTGCATCGGTGTTTAATGAGGCCAATGAAGGTATTAGGGATACTAGCACCGTTACAGAGGGGCATACGGGATGGGGGATTACCGCATCCGAGGTAGAAACAAAACTAGAACGCCTTAATGGGACTAAGTCGGGTGGACCGGACGATCTTCATCCGAGAATATTGAAGGAATTGGCGCGGGAAATAGCAGGCCAATTAGCGACTATATTTAATGAATCTGTAAACTCGGGGGTAGTCCCGTTAGACTGGAGAATAGCCAATGTGGTTCCTATTTTCAAGAAAGGGAAAAAAAGTGACCCGGGTAACTATAGGCCTGTTAGTTTAACATCAGTAGTGTGCAAGGTGCTGGAGAAGATTCTGAAAGAGAAACTAGTTGAGGACCTTGAAGTTAATGGCAAATGCGATAAATTACAGCATGGTTTTACGAAGGGCAGATCGTGCCAAACGAATCTGATCTCCTTCTTTGAGAAAGTAACGGACTTATTAGATAAGGGAAATGCGGTGGACCTAATATACCTGGATTTCAGTAAAGCGTTTGATACAGTACCCCATGAGGAACTATTGGTTAAAATGAAAAACATGGGGATCGATATGAAAATCCAGAGGTGGATAGGGAATTGGTTAATGGGGAGAATGCAGCGGGTCGTATTAAAGGGTGAATTGTCGGGTTGGAGGGAGGTTACTAGTGGAGTGCCTCAAGGTTCGGTTTTGGGACCCATCTTATTTAATCTATTTATAACTGACCTCGGGACCGATTGCAAGAGTGGGCTGATAAAGTTTGCGGATGATACGAAGGTGGGAGGAGTTGCAAACTCGGAGGAGGATAGGGATACTCTGCAGGGAGACTTGAATGAGCTTGTGAATTGGAGTATCAGAAATAGGATGAAATTTAATAGTAAAAAGTGTAAGGTGATGCACTTGGGGACGAATAATAACAATTTTAGTTACAAGATGGGGACGCATTGGTTAGAAGTAACGGAAGAGGAGAAGGACCTAGGGGTCCTTGTGGACCGCAGGATGACTATGAGTCGGCAATGTGACGTGGCGGTGAAAAAAGCCAATGCGGTCTTGGGATGTATTAGGCGAGGTATATCTAGTAGAGATAGGGAGGTCCTGCTTCCGTTGTATAAGGCGCTGGTGAGACCTCATTTGGAGTACTGTGTGCAGTTCTGGTCTCCCATGTTTAAAAAAGATGAACTCAAACTGGATCGGGTGCAGAGAAGGGCGACTAAGATGATCAGAGGAATGGAAAACCTGTCGTATGAAAAGAGATTAGAGGAGCTTGGGTTGTTTAGTCTGACAAAGCGAAGGCTGAGGGGGGATATGATTGCTATGTTTAAATATATCAGAGGGGTTAATACAAGGGAGGGAGAGGAATTATTCCAGTTTAGTACTAATGTGGACACGAGAACGAATGGATACAAACTGGCCGGGGGGAAGTTTAGGCTTGAAATTAGACGAAGGTTTCTGACCGTCAGAGGGGTGAAATATTGGAACGGCCTTCCGAGGGAAACGGTGGGGGCGACGGACCTGTCTGGTTTTAAGATTAAGTTGGATGAGATTATGGAGGGAATGGTTTAATGATAAAACATAGTAGCCAAGGAAAACCAAGCAATGGTACATGAACAGCATAATGGCCAACAAGGGTCAGGCTAGAGACTCTTGCCTATATGCTCGGGGTATTACTGATCGCCATATTTGGGGTCGGGAAGGAATTTTCCTCCAGGGTAGATTGGCTGAGCCTCTGGAGGTTTTTCGCCTTCCTCCGCAGCATGGGGCAGGGATCACTAGCAGGAGGGTCTCAGCCGATTGAAGTCACTAAAACACAGGATTGGGGACTTCAACGGTAGAGTCCAGGGAAGGGTCTTGCGGCCTGCAGCATGCAGGGGGTCAGACCAGATGATCATAATGGTCCCTTCTGACCTTAATGTCTATGAGTCTATGAGTCTATATTATGCTGTTCTCTACAGCCTTTTTTATCACCCTCATCCTTATGGTATCTGAGCTCCCTTCAGTCATGCATTAAGCGATATGACTAAAATCTGTCGTGTGGTTTGTTCTTTCTCTCATCCTCTCCCTAATAGGAAAATTGTGTGGGCAGTGTGATAGTTTGTTTTGGTGAAGGTTTTTTTGGTTTTGTTCTTTAATACACTGTATGTACAGCTGTGTGTTTATATGAAGGCAGTGATACGCAGACCTCATTGGTTCAGGAGCCAAATTAGCGATCAGCATTACCCAAAGGAGCCACAGTAGTGTGAATTCATTGTTTCATTTACTATATATATTATTCTCACAGCAAAGTGACTGACCAAGTATTCTACAATTGGTTAATAACATAATAAAAGCACCCTGATTGGTTAATAACTTAGATTGGTTAATAATTAAATCACACAGTGATTTAATACCATGTGCTGCAAAGAGCCGCAGGAGACACATTAAAGAGCCACTTGCGGCTCCCGAGTCTCAGTTTGAGTATCACAGCTTTAAGGAAAGCAAGGTTGAAGGAGTGCACCTTGCACTTCAAACTGAAGCTGATGAGGTTGTTAATAGTGGTTCTTAGTTCCTGTGGGAGTTCATTCCACAGTAGGGTGACCAGACAGCAAATGTGAAAAATCGGGACAGGGGATGGGGGGTAATAGGAGCCTATACAAGAAAAAGACCCAAAAATCGGGACTGTCCCTATAAAATCGAGATATCTGGTCACCCTATTCCACAGTTTTGGACCAGCCCTCAAGAAATCTGTGTCCTCAATCCGAGGAATCTACACAGATCATTTTATAACTAAACACATTTGTGGAGAGCTCTGCTGGTCACTCCTTCACTCAGACCTCAAGGTCATAGTTCTTGAGATGGTTATCCAAACTTCCCAAAGCTCAGCATGACAGGGGCCGACCCCTTTCAGGGAGACGAGGTGAAGAAAGCAACCAGATCAGTGCAGGCAACAAAAGCCCCGTGTATGGATGGTTTCCAGGCAGAGGTTTAGTCAAGATATTTCTATTCTGCTCCTGATGCTGGTGGAATGATTTGGTATTCTTCTAGCTGCTAAATACCAAATTCAGCTCTCAGCTACATGTGAGTACCCCCAAAGGACTCTGTCTCCAAAGTGCATTCTAACTCCATGTCTGATGCTGAAATCTCAGTGGCCCTACTGGGAGCTAAGGACCCACGTCAATTAGTGGTGTTCAGGCTTATCAGCACTCAGCTGTGGTGAGTGTCATTCAGCCATAGCAGATGAGTGTTGTTCAGACACATCATTACTGAGCTGTGATGAAAAGCTTTCCTCCAACAGAGCCTGAAACACCCAATCCCTCACTTGTGCTTACCCACCAACCTGTGTTTTTCAAAGTCGGAAGTTCCTCCGAATTCCCATAGGGGCCAGTCTGATCTGAGTGTCACTGTATGAAACTGCAGGTGCTCAATTGTCTTAACACTGTTATCTCTAATTGATGTGGCGTAAGTGTATACAGAATCTGGCCCAAGATGTTTAGTGCATTGCATGATACAGGATACCACACATCCCACGTACTACTTTGGGGTAGTTGATCTCTTGCCGTTTGCTATACTTTTATTATATTTAATACCTAGCATTTTGCTTTCAAAGGCATTTAGACATCTGTCTGTATCGTTGGCGTATTTACAGTGTTTACATCTCTGTGTTAAGGTAGAAATAATATTTGAGTTGAAGATTTGTAGTTTGGTTTTTAAGTTGTAAATTTTTGACAATCCAGTTTTGTGTAAGTTGGTAAATGCAGCTTCAACTATGCTAATTTGTGATATTATTTCCTTCTGGATAGCTCCATTCGTTTGCTCCACTACTGCCAAGGTAGGTGAATTCGTCTTGTATTCTGTTGCTTGAATTGCAAATTTCTGCGTTTCATATTAGATTTATTTTTTTTCATAATTGATGAATTAACCTCATCTGTTATGTAATTCTGGACAGTCTTTGCTTGCATGTGAGTTGAACCCTCACTTAGGTATTATTAAAAGGATCAGGCTAATTTTGTAATTCATACCTGGGCTGCAAATATGATGGAGCTTGCAATAATCTTTAATGAAATATTACATTGTTTAGAAGAAATATGTCATCAGCAAATTCTAGATCTCCTAGTGTTCTGTTGTTGAGCCATGTGATGCCTGTGTTATATCTGTCAACACATTTTTTCTCCAACTGCATACTTGGGTACTATCATTCCTGAATTTTGCTGTCAGGAGAGGACATTTCACGTACTGTACATGTGCAGGACCATTTACAAAACAGATTGGAAGCATATGGAGAATACATCACTGTTTGGTATTGGATATTTTACACCAATGTTATTTACTAGTTCTCCAATATTTTCAAGGCTGCTTTCTCCAGCTTCACATGGAATATCTGTGGGGAAAAGAAACAAAGGAAAGAAAATACTCCCAGGGGTGATAAAACAGGAGCCTGACTAATAGCTCATCTCTTTCTCTGCAGTGTTTTTTCACAGATCAGAAATCAATTAAGGGCAAATTTCACTGGGAACTCTTTAAACAATGTAATATTTCATTAAAGATTATTGCAAGCTCCATCACATTTGCCGCCCAGGTGTGAATTACAAAATTAGCCTGATCCTTTTAATAATTTCCTCCGAGGTAACATTATACCAGGCACTCTGTGTTTAATGTAAGATCCTAGCTGTGTGGTTGCTGTTTGGAAGGGTATATTTATTGTGTTCTCCAAGATATAGATGCAAGATTGTAAAACTGAAAAGGTGGGTTTTTTACTTTGATGTTGGTTGGGTCAGATATGGGGGTCATATGAAGCATAAGGTAGGGGAGAAAGGAGGTAATCATTGAAAGAGACAAGAGGAGACACATTTTATGTCTATTACACAGATCTAAATCTGGAGTAATACCAATGGCTATAGAGGGGTTGCTCTGGATTTATAATCTAATCTATCTAATCTATCTATGCTCGTCAAAAAAGTTTTGATGGAAACTTGGGTTGTCAACAAAATAATTTTCTGTCACGAGACATATCCACTTTCTGCAGAAAATGTTGTTCCTTCATCAAAGTAGTTTAGCTGAAAACCAAAAGGTTTGGGCTGACAATGAGTTGTACTTTACACCTCATGTCCCCATTTGCCTCTGTGGTTAGGGATTCCCCTGCTGGACTACATTTCCAATAATGATCCATGGCCAAGGACTCCACATTGTTCAGTTTCCCCTCACCAAAGAGTGAGACTGTGAAGTACTGCTCCCATTTTCAGTCCAAAACTTTTCAGTCCAAAACTTTGATTTCAATTTTTAGCCAAAAACATGAAATTTCCCATGGAAAATATCAATGAAAATTAAAGATTTACTGTTTTCATAAAAAAATTCAATTAAAAAAAATTCGGACCAGTCCTATCATCTGTCTGGCTAGCTCTTTGTTATGGTATCTCATAGTGCCTCTGAGACTGGAATCTGGTCTGATCTGGTGTTAGCCAGCTGATTAAATCTGGTATGAGTTCCACAGGATGCCACCTCCCAGCTGGACCCATCAGGCCAAAGGCATCCCTTGTTATAATACTTTTGAAGCTAGTGCAATTCCATCAGAGCTGAGTTAGGTCTACTGAATCTGTTGGATCTACTCTGTGCTTCACATGATGGTTAGATCATGCCCCTTGATTTTGCAGGTCCCAGTTCTACCAAGAGAATGGAAGGGGTCTTTGGCTTATAGATGAGATGGGAGAATGTGCACCTTTTTTTTTCATGTGGATGTTGTTCTTCCCTACATCACTAAGATAAACTGTTAAAACTCATTCACAGCTTTTCTGCACTTTTGATTTCCTCCTTCCTTTTCCATGACACAGCTTGCTAGCCTTTCCTTCTTCTCACACCTTCAGAGTTGTAATCTCTTCCCCTTCAAAGTAATATGTCTGTGACTCATCAATGTTTCATTTTCTGCATGATGTGTGTAAGAGCTATTAGACACCTTGGGTTTGAACCCATTCATATAACCTGCTATCTCTTTCTCCACCCTCAGGTGTCTGTATCTTCTGAGATTCTCCTAACCTTTCCCCCTCCCTTTCGATACCACAGTCCTGTCATATTAAAAAGGAAGATTCTGATGATGCCATAGTATTTTCAGAGAGATGCTTTCCCCTTATTCTGGCCAAACTCTTATGACCATCATCTTCCTATAACTGATTGATACTCTTTATGAGCTCTTTGTCTTGTTCACCTCAATTTCTGTCAACAACTGCTTTTCCTCCAAATCCTTTGACACGGTCTCTACTCTTTATACCTATTTGATTATTCCTATGCTTGTATCCCTATGGCCCAATTATAAAACTACTAAACTGAGCCTCTTTCTATACAGCATTTAAGAAATAAATAAGGTTTGGATGTAGGCACCCAAATTACCTTGCTTTCCAATGGGAGTTGAATACCTAACGCCTGTAGGCCCCTGTGGAAATCTCTGCCTAAAACTCTGTCTCTCATACAAATTCCCTTCCTCTAGATATGAAAATTCAGGCAGCCTGATTTCCATCCCACTCTCAGTGAATCTCTCTTCCACTCATTTGTCCTCACTAAAACTTGCCCTTTTCAATGTCCATTTACTAAAAGATGCATCTCTCCTTATTCACAGCCCAATTATCGATTCCTCTTTGGAGATCATCTGTCTTGCTGGAAGATAGCATTCTCCTTCTGATACCTCCGTCTCACTCATCTGAAGTCACTGAGCCCTGGGACAGGTTTCACTGGTAGACTCCTATGGATTTATGCCACTCTAGCAATGCAGAGTAGCTCTAAACCCATTTTGACTGGTTGGCTAGACTGGGTTGACACAAATGCTCATACTGCATGGGCATTAGGTGTGATGCTCCAATTAATGCAGGTCCTGAAAGATGCCTGTGTTGAAGCTTTCAGATGGAATTCTGGCTGCGTTAACTTTGGGGGAGGTATCTTCCATTTCATTCATAGATGATAACTTTATTGTTGTCATTAATGGAAACTAAAAAGTGCCTTCTCTTTAGAATCAGTTGGGTTTCACTTTTAGAGAAATTAGGGATGCTGTAAAATGGCCAGATGGCAGTCTCTTTGCAATCAGAGAACTGAAAGCAGCCAGGCTTTGTTTGGAGGAAGTTTCCCAATTTCGATGGCCAACTCCCAACACGCATTCCCGTGAACCTGTGGCAGCTCCCAGTTGGAGCTGCCACTTTTCCATGAGAGCGTTTAAGCCTGAAATGCCCTCTGTGCACACAAAAAGTCTCCTGGTAAAGCCAACAGAGACTTTTGGTACAATGAACATCAGAAACATCATGAATTCACAAGTCCTGGCCTTAGGGAGGAGAAAGTTTGTGTTGAATCCACAATACCCCTTAGCTGCCAATCAAGAAATAATATATTTAATATCTCGGTGGCTTGAAGCTCATGCTCTCTTTCAATCTGTAGAGCATCAAGATCTAAAATTAGAGCTGAGAGAATAATTCCTATCATTTAATAGATTGTACAAATTTAGCTTCTATTTCTCTTAATGAATTGTGCTCAAACAGTTTATAGTTTTCTACAATGTATTTGTTATTTGAAGATTTGATGTTTTTCTAAAAGAGCTGTTCTAGGAATTATTTTGGGGAAATTCTATGTCCTGTGTTTACACAGGAAGTCAGACTAGATGATCACAATGGTCCCTTCTGGCCTTGGAAACTAGGAATCTATGAAAATGATTTTATAAATGATTTTTGCAAACAATTCATGGCCTGTAGATGAACGGTGAGTAATTCATTACAAGAGCTTGGTATCTGACAGTTGAGCAGTATTATTAAGTTTTGATTGTTCAAAATGTCATTTGTTCTGTTCTCTGGTTGGATGAGTTTAACGAAGAAGTGGTACAAATATTTATCATAACTTGCTTTCTGAGAATATTCTCTCACATTCACTTCATATTTGCTGTTTCAACAAACCTTCCTACCAGTAAACTTGTCTGGCAGAATATTCAAACAAAGGATGCAATAAAGTCACATTTTTATTCAAGTAAATATTTTTTTTTGAGATATTCATCCAGATCTAATAAAAATAAATTGTTACAAGTTGTTTTAACAATTTCTTACAGTCTGGATTTTTAAAAATTCTTTTGAGGGTATTTACTATATAGTGAAATCAAAAGAGAACCTTGTCCTAAACCAAAATAACACATTCAAAGTGAGTATGCACTATTGTTGGAGCTGAGTTGGTGCCAGGATATTAGAGAGACAAGGTGAGTGAGGTAATAGCTTTTATTGGTCCAACCTCTGGCAGTGAGAGAGACAAATGATAGTTGTGTCACGATTTCTTCTAAAAAATGAGAGAGGAACATTTCTCCCCTTCGAAATTAAGTATAGTATCATACTAAATTTGGCCAACAAACAAACTCAGCTAAAAATGATCCCTCAAAACAAAATCCCACCAAAAAAAAAAAAAAAAAACCCATTACACTGCACACACAATTCTCCTCTTGGCGAGAGGATGAGAGAGAGAATGAACCACACATGACAGATGTTAGTCTCGTTGCTTAATGCACGATGGAAGGTGCTCAGATACTACAGTGATGAGTATCAGAGGGGTAGCCGTGTTAGTCTGAATCTGTAAAAAGCAACAGAGAAAGCTTATGCTCCCAATACTTCTGTTAGTCTCAAAGGTGTCACAGGACCCTCTGTTGCTTTTTACAGTGATGAGAGTGGGATAAGAACCTATATAGAATAGAACTTTAAAAAATGGACCATAATTGAGCTTGCTTATCTACTGTATCCAATTTTAACTGCATATCCCGTGTAAGTACTTAGGTCTTTTTCTCTCCACTTGTATCTTTAGAGAGAGAAATAAATTGGGTGTTTTTCACTTCTGGGAAATGTTCCTATCTTGGTTTATGGCTTATAATATCTCTAAAACTCCTTGCCTGGCAACTCCAAAAGCATTTTAATCTGTTGGTAATTGTATTGACTGGTACCTGTGCCTAGTTTTGGAGAATTTATTTAGGTTGAGTCACAGTTTCTAAAGTAGTTATGCTTTAGAGTTCTAAACTTCAGGTTTAAAATATATAATCTCCCTGGGCCCATAGGTTCAAATCCAGAAATGGCTGGCTCAGCACTTCATCCTTCCCATATCAATAAACTGAATTGTATGAAGTGTACTATTTGGATTAATGATGGAGCATTCACTCCAACCAGCCTGCAATCCAGGCCAGGAGACTGGCCTCTGAGTGAGTATAGTGTTCCATCAACTGGATCCACTTGGGAGAAATCCTCAGAGATCTCAGGGAAGACACATAGAAAGATGACTCATTCTCCTCATAAAGAGTCTGCTTCGAGCCTCAATCTCCTCAAAGTAAGACTCCTTTGGAGACCTCACATCCTGTTCTGGTACCATTGAAGTTCCAGGCTCCATTACAGTTGACCCGGCACCTAGGGCTCCAGGCTCCTCTAAGACTAAAGGCACCAAACATGCCTTGGTGCTGAGACCTTCTGTACCGAAGAAGCAGGACACTGCAGGAAAGGAGTCTAAGCACTCCACTTCTCAAAAGGTGGTACCCACAACTCTTTTGGTACCCTCCATACTTGAGCCCGCCACCAAGACATCCTGGGTACTGGGGGGATGCCACGCTTCTCATATCATTGCAGTTCATCCCAAGTCATCTTTGTCAGTACTGTTGTCTTTTGTCAGACAAGATTTACCAGAGCATTCTACACCCATGGCAGCAATGATGGAACCTTGCCCTGTGCCATCTCAAACCCACCCAGTACTACAAGAATTCAGATACTCCAGGGACTTATTCATTTCAGATGAGCCAGAGTCTCCCCTGCTAGTGGGTACTGAATGGCTGTCAGTACCGGGAGTGACACAGTCGCCGAGATTGGACCTTTCCCTGGTACCATTCGATTCTCCAGCACACTCTGAGAGTGGCAGAGCTCCTCCTTTAGATGAGGAGAGGTTCTCTTCTGACTCCCAACTTCCCAAGTCCCAGTGCAGGATTCCCCTATTTACTAACCAAGGGACTTCACTCATGATGCTTTTGGGAGGAGGGAGGAGTTACATCCGAGATGAACCTGTACCACTCTGCTCTGGTTCAAACACCACTGGATGCCACATCCCAGATGGGCCCCTCGGTGACCATTCTGGGATCCTTGGGCTGAAAATCAACAGCAAATCTCATGAGCCCCTAGTTTTTCTCAGGGGGACCACAGAAGGAGACATTCTCCTGCTCCATCTATTCCTCCTCCATTACTTCAAGTGCAGGAATCTTTTGAAGACTAGGAGGCCAAAGCAGTTGAGGAGGCTACTCTACAAACAATTATCTCCTCATCTTCTCTGGCTGAGGTGGTTATGCCCGCTCTACTTTCTCTGGCTGATGATTTCAGTCAATTCAAGTCTTAATGAAATGCATTGCAGACACCTTACAGATCCCTTAGAAGAGGTCAGAGAGTTGCAGCATAAGCTCCTGGATATTCTTCAAAGATACCCTCTGCTTGAGTTGCCCTGCCAATCATGAGGCGCTGTTGGACCAAGACCAGCGGGCAGACACCAGAAAAGATACCACTGACATGCGAATGTGCCCATAAAATTTTTATTAAAGCTAATGTTAAAAAAAGTGTATAATACATAGGTTGAGAAAAGAATGTCTGTACATCTGGGTATAGTGCTTAGATTATTCACAAATACAAAGTTTCTTTTTAAAAGTCATATGATACATAGAGTACATAATCAGCAATAATCCAAATTTAGGTGAATAGATTTAACAATACAGTTTAGATATTAGAATCCGAATAGTCGGGTACATCACTCATGAAAAGTTGTACAGAAATTTGGTTGTGGAAAGAAAAATATATCAATGAGTGGAGATTGTCTCTCAGTAATTGAGAATTAGGTTGGTTGTCCATTTTGAAAATACAATCCATGAGGAAAGTATTTCAGTTACTTTCCTGACTGTGCTTCTCATCAGCACAACAGCTCATCCCTCCTGGTATTGCCGATGTCTGGTGATGTGTTCTATGTACATGTCCCTCGATCACCTGATGGCATCCAACACCACGAGTTGCTGCATCAGCCGAGTGTAGCGCTGACCGATTCCGCCTTTTCTCAACACTCGCTCGTTACCAGGGTCCCATGCGCCCAAGGCTCTGATGATCAGTTATGTCTTTGATGTTTCCAGGGCTGACTCAGGATGGTCTATATACCAAACAAACACAAGCTGGACAAACTGGTGTTAGTTCCTTGTCAAGTACGAGACTCTCCCAATTGGTGGAGAGACCCCAACAGCATCTGTGAAGGTGTTCCATTCATCCAGCCCTCCCCAACCATCACCATAATCACAGATGCATCTCTGATGGTTTGGAGGGGGCACATTTAGGGATTCACACCATTCAGGTCAAATGGTCTGTCCAAGAAGCACAGTTATACATCAATCTCCTGGAGCTGAGGGCAGTCAGGAATGCCTATACGCACTTCCTGCCATAATAATCATGATAGCCAAGATAGCCTGCATGTTCTACATCAACCAGCAGAGGGAGGAGGGGGCCAGGTTCCCTTCTCTTTGTGCCAAAGCAATGAGGCTATAGATCTGGTGCAGAGTCAACTGCATCCTAAGTTTGGCAACCTACCTCCTGGTCGTGCGAAACACTATGGCTGACAACCTCAGCAGACACTTCTCCCAGGACTATGAATGGGAGTTGGACTCTCAAAATCTCAGTCACATTCTTCTGTCTTGAGGATTTCCAGAAGTGGATCTCTTTGCCACATTAACCAACAGTAAGTGCAAATGATGTGCTTGAAAGGCCCTCACTCATTGTGAGATGCTTTCCTCATTCCAGGGACGAGAGGCTTTCTGTATGCATTTCCTCCAGTGCCCCAGATTATGAGGATGGTAAACAAAATTAAGCAAGACAAGTCCAAGATCATATTAAAAATTCCAACATGGCCCAGAAAGATCTTGTACCTTTACCTGATTTGCCTTGCTGTTTGTCCAATGCAGAGTCTTCCATCCATTTACAGCCTTCTCTTTCAAGATGCCAATCGGACTCTTCATCCTAATCTGGGAATTCTTTGCCTGAAGGCTAGGTTACTTGATAGTTCGTGGGAATAGAGCCTTCCTAGTCTGCAGATGTACAACAGATGTTATTAAATAGTAAGAAAAGTTCTACATAAAATACTTACGTGCAGAAATGGGGAAAAAATCACCCCTGGTGTGACCAGTGATGTCTTTCATTCATTCATTCTTCAGTCTTTGCTGTCTTTAATTGTCTGCTGGAATTAAAAAAGTCAGGATTATATATGAGTTCCATCAGAGTTCACTTGGCAACCATAACAGCCTTTCATTCATTCCCTGGTTGAGGGATTCTCAGTGTTTGCTCATTCCACAATTGCAAGATTCATTAAGGGGTTGAGGAACCTTTTCCTTCAGATTAGAGAACCCACCCCTATATGGGATTTCAATTTTGTATTCAAGTGTCTTATGAAACTCCCTTTCAAACACATGGCCATGTGTTCCCTTCTTTACCAGCCCATGGAAACAGCCATTTTGGCAGCCATCACTTCTGCTCAGAGTCGGGGAATTGGCAGCTTCAATGGCAGACCCTCCCTTTATAAGATGTTTCAAGGACAAAGTCTCATCATAGCATCATAGAATCATAGAAATGTAAAGCTAGCAGGGATCTCGAGAAGTCATCCAGTCCAGCCCCACAGACCATCCTTAACAGGTGTTTGCCCAACCTGATATTAAAAATCTCCATTGATAGGGATTCCACAACCTCCATTGGAAGCCTATTCCAGAGCTTAACTACCCTTATAGGTAGAACATTTTTCATAATGTCTAACCTAAATCTCCCTTGCTGCAGATTAAGACCATTACTTCTTGTCCTACCTTCAGCGGACATGGAGAAAAACTGATCATCGTCCTCTTTATAACAGTCCTTTACATATTTGAAGGCTGTTATCTGGTTACTCCAACTGCATCCAAGTCATCCATCTCCTAATTTTCTTCTCAAAACACACATCAGATCAGCGAAGATGCTGCCTTCCATACCCTAGATTCAGGAAAGTGCAAGCCTCTTATTTGGCTAGAACCAGATCTTTCAAAAATTTTCCAAGACTGTTAGTGTCAGTTGTTGACAGGTCAAAAGGGTCCATAATCTCCACCTGGAGAGCCTTTGGGTGGGTTCCTAAATATATTATTTTTTGCTATGAATCTGCTGATTTACAACCTCCTCCTAGGGTATCAGCTCATTCCACAAGGTCTCTTTCTACCTCTATGGCATTATTCAAAAACGTCCCCATTGTTGAGATCTGCAAGATGGCAACTTGGTCTTCAGTACATAAATTCTCCAAGCACTACATGGTTGTTCATTCTTCTAGATCAGATGCTGCCCTTGGGAATGCAGTCTTGTCTTCAGTATTGGACCTCACTCCAAAGCTCCCTCCTCCTGTTAAAGAAACTGCTTGCAAGTCATCTGAAGTGGAGCACCCATAGGGCCACTACTTGAAGGAGAGGTTGCTCACCTAGCGCAGTAACTGGAATTCTTCAAAGTGTATGTCCCTGTGGGTGCTCCACTACCTGTCCTCTTGCCCCTCTGCTTCAGTTTCCTTGCGGGACTTTGCAGTGGAGAAGAAACCGAAGCCAGTTTGCCCATGCAGCCCTATATATCCTCAGTGTAGTGTACAAGGAGTAAGGGTGCATACTTGGGCCAAATGGGCACTACTACCAAAAATCTCCAATCAAAGGTGCCTGGGGTGTAAGCA
This sequence comes from Malaclemys terrapin pileata, assembly GCF_027887155.1. Lineage (NCBI taxonomy): Eukaryota > Metazoa > Chordata > Testudines > Emydidae > Malaclemys > Malaclemys terrapin. The sequence continues at coordinate 52,621,987 of NC_071513.1, forward strand.
CACCTGAAGCGGAGCATGCCTGGAGGGACACACTGCAAAAAATTCAGTGACCGAGCAAGGTGAGTAACCTCGCCTACTCTCCATGTAGCGCAGACATTAAAGCTCCAGTGATGCTATTTTACAAAATCTGCTTTCTTTCCTAGGTTGCATGAAGGTATGTAATATGCAGGAGTTGGTGGGTGACTGGGGACAGGAAGGCAGAGATAAGGAAACTCTGACTTACCATTCCATCTGATGTTTTGTTTGCTTATTTATTTTAAGTGTAACCTTCACTTTGATTCATTTGGCTTCCACATGTGTTTTAAAGGAAACTGTTCCACTGAGGGTATTGACAGGTATCTACAGCCTTAACTCTATTCAAACAAAGCTTTAATTTGGGAATATGCCCGTTGGCCAGAATAATTTTCCTTTCCTTTTCTCCCAGACTGGCTGGCCAATGGTTAAAGCCTCCACAGGTGCAGCCTTGTGTGATTAACATTCACTGAAACCTGGAGTTGGTGGAGATAATTAAAAAGATTTAATTAGATAATGCATTTGGCTGCCTCCCCCGAGTCCTGACATCCTACCACAACAGTAAGACAACTATCTCTTTGTTCCTTGCCTTAGTCCTGGATGAAAGCTACAAGGGCAATGGAAGATGAGAGGGAGTGATGAACACCCACAGTGTTTGTGGAGGAGAGGATAGGGCTTGATTATGTTTCCAGGCAGGGGAGCAAGATGGGCTCCTTGTGACATTTTCATATTGCATCAGCTCTTTGATGGGCTGTGGACACTGAAAATTCATCACTGGAGTGGCCTGGGTTTGCTAATTTTGGAGGCATCCTTGAAAAGGGCAGGGTAATCACATGTCCTTTCCATTTGTAAAGGTTCCCCATCCCCCAATTCCCACTGCAGAGGGTGGCTGAAGGAAAAGCAAACACTCAGCCTTGGTCTACACTACGAGTTTAGGTCGACTTTAGCAGGGTTAAATTGAATTAAGCCTGGACACGTCCACACGATGAAGCCCTTTCTTTCAACTTAAAGGGCCCTTTAAACTGGTTTCTTTACTCCACCTCCAACGAGGGGATTAGCGCTAAAATTGGCCTTTGCGGGTCAGATTTGGGGTAGTGTGGACGGAATTCGACGTTATTGGCCTCTGGGAGCTATCCCACAGTGATTCATTGTGACCACTCTGGACAGCACTCTCAACTCAGATGCACTGACCAGGTAGACAGGAAAAGCCCCGCGAACTTTTGAATTTCATTTCCTGTTTGCCCAGCGTGGAGAGCACAGGTAACCACAGAGGGAAGGGGAAGCAAATGAATACAGAACAAATCTGGTCCATCTATTTTTTACATCTTAAGCTAGCAGCAGACGGTGCAGCATGACTGATAGCCATCAGCGTCTTCAGGGTGCTTGGCAGAAGATACTGTACTACGACTGCTAGCCATCATCGTCAAGACGGTTCAATAGGACTGCTGGCAGGACTGAGTCTCCAGGAGACAAAGCATGTCTGCCCAGGTGCCTATGATTGAACTGGAGTACGACTATGACAGATACCAGTCGTAATACACCATCTACTGCCAAAAGGCAAGGGGCTGCTGCTGTGTAGCAATGCAGCCCCATGTCTGCCAGCACCCAGATAGCCGATGAAGGCTACCAGTCATACTGCACTGTCTACTGCCAAAAGGCAATTAGCTGCTGCTGTGTAGCAATGCAGTACCACGTCTGCCGGCACCCAGATGACATATGGTGATGGTGAGCTGAGCTGAGCTGAGCAGGCTCCATGCTTGCCGTGGTATGTTGTCTGCACAGGTAACCCAGGTAAAAAGGCGCAAATCGATTGTCTGCCGTTGCTCTGATGGAGGGGGAGGGGCCTGACGGCATGTACCCAGAACCCCCCGCGACACTGTTTTGCATCATCAGGCACTGGGATCTCAGCCCAGAATTCCAATGGGCGGCGGAGACTGCGGGAACTGTGGGATAGCTACCCACAATGCAACACTCCGGAAGTCGACACTAGCCTCGGTACTGTGGACGCGGTCCGCTGGCTTCATGCACTTAGAGCATTTTATGTGGGGACACACACAATCGACTGTATAAAACCAATATCTATAAAACCGGCTTCTATAAATTTGACCTAATTTCGTAGTGTAGACATACCCTCAGTGAGAGGAAGCCCGTGTATCACTAATTAGAAAGAGGTGTTAACGGACTGAGTGAAGAGGGCAAAGTGTGAAAATCACACAATGGAGGCTGTGCAGACTCACACAACACAGATATGGTGGTAGTGATGAGGAAGAGCCAGAAAGCCCTACTTAGCCAAAGGGGTGCAGTGCATTTCTCCATTCGGGCATTCCTGGCATTTTACTTGTTGAAACTTTCATCATCTCCTTAGTGCAATGGATATTTATTGCTGCGGAGCTACAACGGGGCTTAGTGTGAAGGAGGAAACAACTGGTAAGAGGTTACATTTATTGCTTTAATTACTCCCTCTGTCTCACTCACTTCCCTCACTCCTTTCCTCTGTGCTTCTGTTTGTTTCTCTCTTTCTCTTCTCTTTTGTCCCTATCCCAGAATAGTTGCCCACTGTCCAGTTTCTGCCATTTGGATTCATCTTGGTTTTACAGCGATGCTACTTGAGACTCTAAGATAAAGGCTGGTAAAATACTTGGATTATCTCAGAGAAAGAACTTGTAATGTGGCATGTAGGTACCACTGCCCTTTGAAGGCCAGTGTTAGACCTGCTCAAGTGTTATTATGTCGCTCTCTGCTGGCTGACCTGCAAAGAGGAGTACAGGCTTTGAGGTGCCTACAATAGAGGAGCAATGCAGGAATTAGGAGCTGTGTTTTGGAATTCTCTCCCCTTGAACTGCATGAAATGCAATGCAGCTACAGAGCATGGAGAAATGGATGACTGTGGAGTGTGACACACCCAGGACAGACACCCCTAGCAGAATGAAGTTCAGCATTGTATTTTAGGATCTGCACTAGTCAAGCTGGCTGCAGAAATCCACTTCTGCTTCTTCTCTTCCTTTGTTCCAAAGGAATGGATGAGATTCTGGGGGGTAGCCCTTTGCCTGCCAGGCATTAGTGCAAGCTTTAAGGGAAATGTTTCACCTGTAGCAGTCACAGAAGGTGCAAAGGCACATTACAAAAATTCAACTCAGCCCACTGAGCTGTTCAAGTAAATCCTGCCTTGGATGAAGTCTGTTGCAGATACTTTGCTATTCAAAGCTAGGTGCCTTTGTACTCTCTCTGAGCAGGACCACCTGCAAACCACCAAAGAAAACAAGAGAAGGGAAGCAGGAGCCTGCTGGGATCCAGGAAGTCTGTGATGACTCCAGCCAAGATGCCTGTCACTTTCCCTTTTCTAATCATGTGACAAGGTTAAATATGGCCCCAGGCTGCTAGCCAAACCCTTCAACCACGGCAGCCTTTTGCCAGCCATGCAGGAGAATTAAATACTCCTTCCTCTGTCTCCAGCTGTCCATAGAGACAAGATCCCTGCTGGCTGGATAGCCAGCCACGCACTAATTGGGGATGTCAAAAGAAACAAGTTTCCAGGCGAGACAGGATCAGGCAGGACTGTGTCTCAAGTGCACACCTGCCAGCTCCTTTCCTCTTTGTTTTCTTTTCCCTTCTGTCCTTTCTTTGCATGCCCTCCACTCAGCCTCTGTTTTGCTCTCTTTTAAATTCTTTTCTGCTAATGACTGGAAATTTATTCTCCAGAAGAGGAGACTCGAAGTTCAGTATCTGAGTAACTTTGCAGAACTGTTCAAACCAGCCCATTTTGCAGGCAATGTAACCAAATGCGGTGCTTTGCTCCTGAGGCTATCTGCAGTGCCAGGTCGCTCACTCAGGATATTCAAGTTGGCTTCCAGCAGCCTTGCTGCAAGGTGACGTGGGTGCTATTCCTAACTCACCACTTACTGGTGTGTTGACCTTGAGCAAGTTGTTTTGTACCTCTCTTTCCCCTCCTGTCGTCTCTCTTGTCTATTTAGATTGTAAGCTTCCCAGGGCAATTACTGCCTCTTACTATATATATGTGCAGTGCCTAGCATAATAGAACCCTGGCCTTGGGTGGGGCCAATAGTTGGGGGGAGAAGAGAGAAGGCAGGCGGCTTCAGCAGTGTTACTAAGCATGCCCAGTCCCGGTGAGCATGCTCAGTGGTACAAGCCAAGCAGCAAAACTGGGGGCGGGTGGGGCACGTTACCTGGCATGTCTCTCCATACATTGCCTCTGCCTCTGCAGTTTAAAACCCCATGCCAGCTGACTTGGGCCCATGGCGCTTCGGGGTAATGGGCTATTTATTTGCAGTGTAGACATTTGGGCTTGGGATGAAGCCTGGGCTCTAGAACCCTGCAAGGTAGGCAAGTCACTCAGGGTACATCTACACCAGGGATAGGCAAACTTTTTTGGCCCAGGGGCCATATCTGGGAATAGATATTATATGGCGGCCATGAATGCTCATAAAATTGGGGTTGGGGTGCGGGAGGGGGTGAGGGCTCTGGTTGGGGGTGTGGACTCTGAGGTGGGGTCAAAATGAGGAATTCAGGGTGTGGGAGGGGGCTCCAGGCTGGGGCATTGTAGTGGGTTTCGGGGGGGGGGTGAGGGCTCCAGCTGGGGGTGCAGGCTCTGTGGTGGGGCTGGGGATGAGGGGGTTGGGGTGCAGGAGGGTATTCCGGGTTGGGATTGAGGGGTTTGGAGGGTGGGAGGGGGATCAGGGCTGGAGCAGAGGGTTGGGGCATGGGGAGAGGCTCAGGGGTGCAGGCTCCAGGCGGTGCTTACCTCAGGCAGCTCCTGGAGGCAGCAGCATGTCCCCACTCTGGCTCCTATGTGGCGGTGTGACCAGGCGGCTCTGCACACTGCCCCGTCCGCAGGTTCCTGGCCGATGGGACTCTGAGACTCGCTTTTTGCTGTGTAGATGAATCTTGAGCCTCTCTGGGCCTGAGTTCACCATTGATGACGTGGGGCTAACAGTGATGCCCTATATATGATGCGTGTTGTGAGGATGAATACCTTAAAGCAGCGGTTCCCCAACTGTGGGTCACAACCCCACCTCGGTTCATGGTATCAGCTCGGTTGCGGCGATCACTAGTGGGTGGAGGATGCCACTTTGCTCCACATAGCATGACCTCGCATGCACTATATGTACTGGTCATGCTGTGTGGAGGATGTCATTTTGTAGAGCAAAATGGCATCCCCCCTGTGGTGTGACCTCACACAAGCCATGCGTGTAAAGTCAGACTGTGTGCAGGATGCCATTTTGCTCTTCAGAATGGTGTCCTACATGCTGTCTGGGGTCCCAGGAGGAAATAATTCATTAAAATGAGGCTGGGCCAAAAAAAAAAAAGTTTGGGGACCACTTCCTTAAAGCTTGTGAGATGCTCACAGACTACGCTGATGGGAGCCGTGTAAGTACCACAAGCAGATTGATCTGCTGTGTCAGTCTTAAGACAGTTTTTCTTCCCAAAAAAGCAACAGAGGGTCCTGTGGCACCTTTAAGACTAACAGAAATATTGGGAGCATAAGCTTTCGTGGGTAAGAACCTCACTTCTTCAGATGCAAGACTTGCATCTGAAGAAGTGAGGTTCTTACCCACGAAAGCTTATGCTCCCAATATTTCTGTTAGTCTTAAAGGTGCCACAGGACCCTCTGTTGCTTTTTACAGATTCAGACTAACATGGCTACCCCTCTGATACTTTTTCTTCCCAAGTTACTTCCATTAAACTGGCATAGTTGGAGCATCTAATTGCCCTTCCCAAGGCTAGAGTTCATGGCCTCATTGCCATGGACAATCCTATCATGGAATGAGGTAGAGTTGACACTGCACGGAAGAGCTCTGTTATGGCCCTGTGCCTAAAGCATCATGTAACAGTGACAGCTCCAGGTGCAGCACTGGCAGAATGCATTGTGTATGGTCACAGTGTAGAGGGCTGTTAACATTATACACTTATTAAATGGATAGAATGCACAAATTACACTTGAGCGGAGTTGGAAAATTATTTCTTCCCATCTGCCACTCGATACTCAGGCCTAGAAATGCCCCCCATGGACTCAATGGAAGATTACCTCCAATAGTATGCCAGGGACATGTTACACAAACTGTCTGCTCGGAATGCATTTTGATTTATTCTCTTTCTCAGGATACAAGAGGTAGCAGACCTGGGCACTGACCTTCTACACTAGCGAGGTCAAACATCAGTCCTTCCCTCTCTGGTGCACAAAATGTTGGCTACAGCTGTAATGGAGCAGGGCTCAGCCTGAAGATGAGAAGCTGTAGAAATGCATTCCAGATATTGCTACAAATCCAGGTTCTGCCGACACTCCCATTTTATCACTGGAACTTCAAGTGTTAGGCTTCAAATCTAATAGCCCTCTGAGATGAATAGGGGCAGTTCACATCTGTATTAGAACCCCAAACTAATTGTTTGTGGAGGCCTATTTACAGCATGGTTGTATAGAGTCCTCAGTACAGTCCAAACACAGTTTTGGCTCATGGTGTAGATGGCATTTAATCATCTTTTAACCATGATCTCATCCCTCACTTGGGCTATCCTGGGCTGTAGCTGAGTTAAAATATGGCTAGGTCTTTGCTGTCATGATCATGACAGTAAAATCCCCAATCAGACATACTCCATCTCCAGGCTGTCAAACCTTCAAGCCACCTCCTCTCCAAATGCCTGGGTTTTGCAGTGTCCCTGGGAAGTGTCACAAATCCGGGCTCCAGTGGATCACAAGGAATTGGGGTGGAGAAGTGAATTCCAAAGCTGAAGACCTCTCATGGAGAATGTTGTGCCAGAAGCCCTCTGCCACTTACACTGATGGACCCCTTCTCAGGTACCTCTGCCCACTGCATCTGTGGAGGTGTCACATGGGGTCTTTCGTTCTGACCTTGATCCAAAGCCCATTGAAGTTGATCGGAGTCTTTCCAGTGACTTAGCAGGTTTTGAGTCAGGCTAGGGTGACCAGGTGTCCGGTTTTCAACCAGAACACCCGGTCAAAAAGGGATCCTAGTGGCTCCGGTCAGCACCGCTGACTGGGCTGTTGACTGTCCAGTTGGCAGCTCTGCGTAGAGGGGCTGGCAGGCTCCCTGCGAGCCTCCATGCCCCGCAGCTCCCAGGGAGCAGCCAGCATGTCCAGCTCCTAGACATAGGGACGGCCGGGGGGGTGTCTGCATGCTGCTCCGCCCCACACCTGTAGGCACAGCTCCCATTGTCTGGGTCAGGGCAGGGGACGATCTAGCGTGACTCGTGAGCGCTCAGCAGGTGGCTGTTGAAAGGTCATGACGTGCTCCTCTCCCGCTGCTGCTGGCCCTCTTTTCCTCCTCGCGCTCTTCCTGTGGCTGGGCTCGAGCTGCGGCATGTACCCTTCGGCGAACTGCAGTCTCTCATCCCATCATCGGCACCCAGGAGTTCGAGGTGTGTTTCCCTGTCTCCAAGTGCTGGGAATGGGGCTGCTGGAAGGGAGGGGAGGAGAACGAGATGAACCCAGCGCCCAGCCCGGCCTGGACATTTTGGGGAGTCAGGGGCGGGCCCATCCCAGCAGGACCACCCAACACCACCTCCACCCTGGCAGCACCGCTCCCCCCCTGGCACCACTCCGCCCCAGCAGCCCCAGACTCTGGGCAACTCCTCCCACACAGCTCTGCACCCCCATCACTTCATTGATCCCCATCCCAATCCCCCCACATCCCCATCCCCCTCACTTCATTGCTCTCCATCCCAACCCCATAGGGGCTGAGAGTAGTGTGAATGCTCCATGCAGTCTTCCTCCCCCTCTGTTTGAAACCCTTCTCTTTTCAGTGGTGGGGAGGGAGAGGTGTCCCTCTCTGCAGGGCATCAAGAGGGGATACTGACCCTCTCTCTTATGCTATTGTGCAAAAAGGCATGTGAGTGAATGTTAAAGGGAGAGCATTAATCTAATTACAATTTCCTTCCTAAGGGTCTACTCCCTACCTCCATTCACTTCAGTGGGAACGGTGTATGATCGGCCCCTCTCAGAATCAAACCAGTAAGTCTTGATCCTGCCATGAGTTCTGTGCAGAAAGATCTTTGTGCCCACCAAGAGCTCTTTGCAAGATCAGGGCCTCAGTTTGTATCAGACTATAAATGAATAGTTACCAGCTGAGCAGCCATCTGTCTTTAAATAGAGTAAACTACTTAACCTTATTCTATAGGTTGTGTGACTAGGGTTGCCAGGCGTCCGGTTTTTGATGCATCCAAACATCAAACACCCTCCAGCACCCCAACCCCCTACCCCAGCCCTGAGTCCCCTCCTGCACCCAAAACCCCTAATCCCTGGCCCCACCCCAGAGCCCACACCCCGAGTCAGAGCCCACACCCTCTCCCACATCCCAACTCCCTGCCCATAGGCGCCAACTTCCCCTCTTTCACGTGGGTGCCCAACCCCCGCTCTGCCCCGCCCCCATTCCACCCCTTCCAGGAGGCCCTGCCCCTGCCCCATCTCTTCCCACCCGTGCCCCATTCCAACCCCTTCCCCAAAGTTCCTGCCCCAACTCCGCCCCCTCCCTGCCAATATTCCAATTCGTTCCCCAAATCCCTGCCCTGGCCCCTCCTCTTCTCCATCTCCTCCCCTGAGTGTACCACGTTCCCGCTCCTCCCCGTCTCTTCTTGAGCATGCTAACGTTGTCAAACAGCAGTTTGTCGGCGGCCAGGCAGGAAACGCTGGGAGGTAGGCAGAGGAGCGGGGACACGGTGTGCTCAGGGGAGGAGTGGGAGGTGGGGCAGGGGGTTAGGGGAGCTTTTCCCCCATGGGTGCTCCAACCCCAGAGCACCCACAGAGTCAGTGCCTATGCCCCTGCCCCAGCCTGGCAAAAGTGAGTGGGGGGTGGGGGAGGAAGCAAGCGACGGAGGGAGGGGGGATGGAATGAGTGGGGGCTGGGGCCTCAGAGAAGGGATGGGGCAGAGGTGTGGCCTTGGAGAAGGGGCAGGCTGGGGACAGGGCAAGGGTGTTTGGTTTTGTGCGATTAGAAAGTTGGCAACCCTAGGTCAGGCCCATAGTACATTGGCATTGAGCAGTGGACTATTAATGCCTGACTCCTCCTACCACCATGCACTGTGTCCATAAAGCTAGTAACATCCCTGGCTTCTACTGAAATCCCTCTCCCAGGAGCTTCTGTTGTTGCTGTGATTCCCTCTGGCTTATAGTCAGCACACCAGCCTGTGATTGGGGGGAGAGGGGCAGGTAGAAGAGTTAGAGACGACAGATTGGGAGGCTACCTTGCACAGCAAGAGACTGAGGAATCATTTATCAATCAGTGCAGGGGTGATGCAGTCTCTTTGGCCCCAAGGGCTTGGCTCAGAGTGAAAGTGTACTTTTGGGAGGTAGGCATGTCGAGGGCAGGGACAGTATAATAAAGGTTAAACCACACCTTGGCCTTTGCTGGCTTGAAGAAAATCTGATGAGTTTCCTTTAGTCATTGCGCTGACAGCCATATTATTAATTGAGTGAAAGGCAGCTAGGCCAGGCCCGAAGTCTCTTCCTCTCCACTGCATCAGCGTAAAGGTCAAGTGATTAGAAATGAAGGACGACACTGGCACCATACAGCTCTTCACTTTATTTTTATCTTTTTTTATTATTCTTTTAATGTTTACACCACATGCCAGTAAGATTTATAGTGTGTGCATTGAGCAAACCAGGGCACCATGACTTGCTCTTGGAAACCCTACACTGCATTTTCTCTTTCAGAAAGTGTTATACCTGAAACACAGTAATATTGCCCCTCCCCCTGCAATCTCCACTGTATGTTTAAGCCTGCAAACGTCATGCCTTGAGAGGTCACAAAGTCAAATGCTAACGCTGGGTTCTGTAAAGGATAGGATAATTTTATGACATGTGTAGTTATACATGCTACTGTAAGCCAAAGCTAATCAATTCTCATGCTTCAGGTCAGAAGCTGCTGGCTGAAGGAGTCAGGATGGAATCATTGCCGCCTGATTTACAGCATTTAATTGGCCAGATGCATTAAGACGTTTCATTATTTTTTACTGTCCTTTGATGCGTATGGCATTGTGCACTTCCAGAGGCAGCATTCCAGGCTTGAGAGGAGACCAACGGTCTTCTCTGGCATGGTGAATCCTGCTTCCTGTGTTAATGAACCAGCACACTGCTTGGATTTTTGTTGAATGCTTACAGGGTGTTTCACACCTCTGAAAGGCTCTTTATCATAGTGGACTCAGGGTAAAGGAAGCGGATGTAGACTTTTTATGATGTGCAGTTTGGAATGTGTGAACGGGGTCTTTTGTCAGTTGAGTTCTGGAGCTGCTTGGAATTTGCCATCAAACTCTTTTTTTTTTTTTTTTGACAGAAAATGCAGTTACTTCAGTTTTTGATTGACTGACATTGTTTTGATTGTCCATCAAGAAAATCAAAATTACATGTCTCATTTTGGGTCAAATCTAAATGTCCTGGTTTGTTGAACTGAACAAAATGTTTCATTTTGAATTTGTTCAAATTAAACTACATCTGACTTGTGGTCGTTCTAGTTTGGGTGCTTTGTGCTCTCATTCACCTCTATGGGCTGGACTCCTTAGCGAGGGTACATTTTTTATGCCATGGTCTCCCTCTGACCATGCCACATGGGGCTTCATGGGAGTCACATGATTGCAGGTGCACCGTGGTAAATGTAGTATGGCCAGGGAGCCTGCCCTAGGGCATGGGACACTGTGGCAACACAGGCGGGTGCAGTATAATGTCAAACGTTAATATTTCAACTTTTCGTCCCCATATGAAATGATCAAACACAATATTACAGCTGCCCCGATCCCATTTCCCTCCCCCCCACACACACACAGCTTTTTGGTTTGTGAAAATCTTTGAAATTTTGACATTTTGTCTCAATTTGGGAAGGGATTTTTTTTAAATCTTAACTATTCTTGTGGGATGGAAAAACTCTTTCCCACCCAGCTGTGCTTCAGACATCTGATAAGCCTTTGTTTAGGGGATATGGTCAGGTATCTCCTATTACTGTAGCTCAGGACACATCTGTAATTTCCATGGGTTTAAGGGTCTGTATCAAATAATTTGGCCCAGATCTTCAGCTGCTCTCAGGTATCATCTCCAGCCTCTTGTGGATTCTCTCTGCAGAGCAGAATTGCTAGGACACATAGAACCACTGTAATCATGGCAAAGACCTGCAAGTGACCACATCATGCTCTGTACTATGAGCGTTGGATTGTTCTCTGCCTATTGTACATTCCGGAGCAGAGCTGAGGTATCAAGTGGTGGTGAATAAATTAGCCAGTGATTTTGGCCTCTTTTTCTGTTGGTAAAATGCCCACAAGTAGTTTAGGCTTTTCTCAAATTCACTCCTCCTGGATAATGATTTTCTGAATAGTTCATGCAAATAATTCTTGGACTTAAGATCATACATGAAAGCTCATGAGGAGTATTCAGTGTCTGAGTTTCCAGCTATATCAGCTAGTTTTGACTGTACCTATATGCTTTTCTTCCCTGAGTGGGATGAATTTAATACCAGGGGACTAGACTTCTGTTGCAGCTGTGAACTTCCTAAGATATCCTCTAGAACATGCCCAGAATAGGTTGCCAAACATTCCTACCTGTATGATTCAAGTAAGTCAATCAATTATAGGATTTTAGCCATTTCCCTTGAGAGAGACCATTCCATAGACTAATAGATATCACCATGCGGAATTCTTAGATATTCAGTCTAAATTTTCCTTAGCTTAATTTCATACCATTAATCCTAATTACACCTCCTTCCGCCGATCCCTGCCTTAGCCAATTCCTCCCTCTGCTTGGCACTAAATCCTTTCAGCATTATAGATAATGATCAAATCTCCCTTAGCCTTTACTTAGCCAAGCTATGCATATTTCAGTTGGGAATTTCAGGGAGTCAGGCACAGCCCTAAATTCACCTAGGCTCCACTGAAAATGCCATTTTTAGATCCTTGATGCTTTCCTCATAAATAACTCTTTCAGGCCCACGATACAAGAACCAGTGGGACAAGTGATGTAATGTAATTAAATGGCCGCAAATTCAGCACAGTACTTTCTTCTATAATTCACCTGTGGGATTCACTGCCACAAGATTTTAGTTAGGCCAAGAGTTTAGGAGGATTCAAAAGGGGTAACACCCAATAGGAACATTACATCAGGTAGGCTGCACTACAAGGGTACTCGGGCCTCATGCGTAAAGGTAAAACATAATCAGTCTGGAAGCAACAACTGGGCAGTGCATTAGAGGAAGGATGTTGTTGCCTTCTCACTTTGGTACTATCTGGACTTTATGACCCTAGTATCGGGTCATCTCACTGTCTTCAATGTATTTATCCTCACAACACTCCTGCGAAGTAGGGAAGTGCTGTTATCCCCATTGTACAGATGGGGAGCTGAGACACAGAGAGCTTAAATGACCTATCCAGGGGCACACAGGAAATCTGTGGCACAGCAAGGACCTGACCCTGGCAGTTCCTAAATCCCTCACTGGTACCCTAATCATTGAACTGCTGTTCCTTTTTCTGCCAGCTATTGGCACAGACTGGATGGTGGAGGAGATGGACCATATTGTAATCTGGTATGTTGCTCCTATGTCTATTATTGCCCATAAAGGGCTGGTAATAAACTGAATGGAAATGATTGATTAGATTAATTGTAAATAGTACACAAATAACCACCTTCTTTGCACATCTATAATCATTTCAGGCCTGCAATCAATTATACACCGCCAGTCAATACCTGAGCCTCATTCAATACCTAACCCGCAACAAAACTGTACATGCATTGGCACTTTGTAGTTTCAACCAGGAAAACACTATCATTGTTGCTTTAACAGAAATTAAGTGTTTACACCTGTTGTAATACTTTTATGAAAAAAATACAGTGAAAACATATGGAATATTACTGGTTGTCTCTTGCTGGTAACTGCCAGGAACATGGAGTGGGGGAGAGGCCTGTACGTTGCAAATTGGGCAAAAAGGCCTGTACGTCCCCAGATTCATGGTGGGAAGGCTTTTTTGCTCTGCTTTAGCTACCAGTAACCATGGTCCTGGACAGGTATAGAATGCAGCAGTCACTGGAGCATTACATACAAGCTTGCAGGAAATGGTTATTTAGTAAAGAACTGGCTTGGATTCATTTTTTTTGTTTCGTTTTGGTTTGTTTTGTTTTTAACTTGTGCTTGCGAAAATCAATGACTATTAGTGACTAAAGCAGATGTAAAATCTTGGAAAAGTCAAGTTCTTGCTTTTTCATTTTTAAATCGCATAGTATCCCGCATGGTTGCTATAAAAAAATATGCTAGTATTTGCAGACTAATTCTGTGTTTCCTATAAATGTGCCCATAACTAGATAAATATTGGCTTTGAATAGATCAGCAGGTGCTTTACTTATTCATCCTATCCTCTCGTCACTCTTTGTCCATCCTGAGGGATAGCGCTCATTCGGCTTTGCTTGTCATTCAGTACAGGCAGACAAGTCTCATACAATGGTTTGTAACAATGCCCTGTTTATAAAAAGCCTAGAAAGGAAAGGGTTAACATCAGTTTAAAATTCTGCACACTATTTAAATTGAAGAACCAGGGATGCCTGAAAACTGGAGATAGCACCCTAATAATGTCTTTCAAAAAACACCTTTTTTTTTTTCTTTTTCCTAGGGCTGGTTGAAAATGTTCTGCCAACACTCTTTTTTGACAGAAAATTGGATTTTCAATTAAATGAAGTTTTTTTGCAAAAGAGTCTTTCTACAAAAAAAAAAAAAAAAAGATTTTTCATTGAAGAAAAATATATGCTCCACAATGGAAATATTTCAATTCTGAAATATCATTTGGGTGCCTCATGCCTCTGTTCTCCTCTATGGGTTGGGCTCCCCAGCCAGACTTATCTCCCATGATGCACCTTGGCCATGCAACTCCCGTCATACACAACACCCTCATACTGAGAGAGGGGAAACATGGTGCGTCATGGGAGATGTAGTCCAACCAGGGAACTCAGTCAATAGAGGAGAATAGGAGCATGAGGAACCTGAACATAAAACTCCCATGAGGAACCATGTTGGTATTTCAGAATGCAAATATTTGGATTTCAATGTTGTGATGAAAACTCAAAATTTTCCACACAAAAAACAATCTGATTGGCTCTGGTTTTCCCCTCTCATTAGAACTGCAGCTGAAACTGCCAGAAGCAGAACAAGTACTGAATTGTGTGACTCAGGGTAATAGTTGGGTGCCTGCTTCTGCCTGCTCCAGGGGGCAATAAGCTTAGCCAGTCCTGTTCTGAGGATTCCCAGAACCATGTCTTGTTTGAGGAGCTGTTCTGGGAAATTTGTGAGGGCACTCAGTACGCACTGCTGGCTGTCGAGTTGCACAGGCTAAGGTTCATGTTCTCAGAGGGGCACCCCTACCTGTTCTGGCACAGATTCCTTCCTCCTTGCTGGTTGGCACAAGAGGGGTGGCGCCTGGGATTTACCTGCTCAGTGTCCCTATCTGCCCACTCCACATACACCCCCACAGAGGAGCAAGGGGCCCCCATGCTCCTGTGTTCCCCTGCATGGGCCTGTAGGCCTGGGGAGCCATTTCAGATTTGGGATGGTGGGGGGCAACTTTAACTGTGATTCCAAGGGCTACTTAGCCTCCTGAAAACTCTAGGGTTGTTGTTTTTTGTTTGTTTGTTTGTTTGTTTTTGCAGATAACTTAGAAATTAGCTGATAAGAGCACTGTATCTAATTCCAATATAAAAAAAAAAGATGATTTAATAAATATTAGACCCACTCAGCTCGAATATTAACATGTTCTCACATCTTGTGTCAAGTCACTTAAGTAACACTGGTTAGGTTTAAGATTTTAACGTATATTCTTTGTTACTAACTCTTGAATACAACAATTGAAAAAATTGTAGAAAAATCTAGATTACTTTCTATCACTTTTTTGCAGTTCACCAAGCTTGAAATCTTAGAATCAGAGATGATTAGGGTTCAAAGAGACCTCAGCAGGCCATCTAGTCCAACCCCCTGCTCAAAGCAGGACCAATAGCAACAAAATCATCCCAGCCAGGGCTTTGTCAAGCTGGGCCTTAAAAACCTCTAAGGAAGGAGATTCCACCATCTCCCTATGTAACCCATTCCAGTGCTTCACCACCCTCCTCGTGAAATAGTGTTTCCTAATATTCAACCTAGACCTTCCCCACTGCAACTTGAGACCATTGCTCCTTATTCTGTCATCTGCCACCACTGAGAACAGCTGAGCTCCATCCTCTTTGGAACACCCCTTCAGGTAGTTGAAGGCTGCTATCAAATCCCTCCTCACTCTTCTCTTTTGCAGACTAAATAACCCCAGTTCCCTCAGCCTCTCCTCGTAAGTCATGTGCCCCAGCCCCCTGATCATTTTCGTTGCCCTCTGCAGGACTCTTTCCAATTTGTCCATATCCTTTCTGTAGTGGGATGCCCAAAACTGGACACAATACTCCAGATGTGGCCTCACCAGTGTCGAATAGAGGGGAATAATCACTTCCCTCAATCTGCTGGCAATGCTCCTACTAATGTAGCCCAATTTGCCGTTAGCCTTCTTGTCAAAAAGAGCACACTGATGACTCATATTATAGCTTCTCATCCACTGTACTCCCCAGGTCCTTTTCTTCAGAACTGCTGCTTAGCCAGTCGGTCCCCAGCCTGTAGCAGTGCATGTAATTCTTCTGTCCTAAGTGCAGGACTCTGCACTTGTCCTTGTTGAACCTCGTCAGATTTCTTTTGGTCCAATCCTCTAATTTGTGTAGGTCACTCTGGACCCTATCCCTACCCTCCAGCGTATCTATCTCTCCCCCCAGCTTAGTGTCATCTGCAAACTTCCTTATTCAATCCTAAATTGATTGTATCTACTTTGCATATCAATTCCAGCTCAGCAGTCTCTCTTTGGAGTCTGTTTTTGAAGTTTTTCTGTTGTAAGATAGTCACCCGCAGGTCTGTCATTGAATGACCAGACAGGTTAAAGTGTTCTCCCACTGGTTTTTGAGTATTATGATTCCTGACTAACACGGCTGCTACTCTGAAACCTGTCATCATGCAAGGCACTGCATTTAGCCATATGGAGTGGAAATCCATCAACTTCATGAAAAAACTTGTACAGATACAGACAGACATCATCTTCCTTTCCAAATGCAA
This sequence comes from Malaclemys terrapin pileata, assembly GCF_027887155.1. NCBI lineage: Eukaryota > Metazoa > Chordata > Testudines > Emydidae > Malaclemys > Malaclemys terrapin. Next base: position 52,638,105 of record NC_071513.1, read on the forward strand.
GCAGATGGACATCATACCAAAAGGACTAAAGGTAAAAAATCCATTACAATCTACATATCACACAGACTATGCTGAGAGACTGTGTCACACACTCTCAAAGAAACTACGAAACCACCTGATCAGCATCTTATACAGCAAACAGGGAAAGATTAAGAATGAGCTCTCAAAACTGGATACTCTCATAAAAAACAACCTTCCACGCAAACTTCCTCATGGATAGACTTTACAAAAACTAGACAAGCCATTTACAACACAAACTTTGCCTCTCTACAAAAGAAAAAGGACACTAAACTATCTAAACTGCTACATGCCACAAGGAGCCACAACAGTAGTTCCCTTAACCCACCCAACAATATTGTTAATCTTTCCAGCTATACTCTTAGCCCAGAAGAAGAGTCTGTCCTATCTCGGGGCCTCTCCTTTTGTCCCTCCAGACCCACGAACATGATACAGTTCTGCGGTGACCTAGAATCCTACTTTCGACGTCTCCGACTCAAAGAATATTTCCAACATACCTCTGAACAGCATACTAACCCACAGAATCCCCCCTACCAGCACTATAAAAAAAAAAAAAGGATTCTGCGTGGACTCCTCCAGATGGTCGAAACAACAGACTGACTTCTACATAGATTGCTTCCGTCAACGTGCAAAGGCTGAAATTGTGGAAAAGCAACATCACTTGCCCCATAACCTCAGCCATGCTGAACACAATGCCTCAGCCTAGATCAATCCACACAAGCGGTCCATTTCCTGGACACTACTGTGCTAATAAGTGATGGTCACATAAATACCACCCTATACCAGAAACCTACTGACCGCTACACTTACCTACATGCCTCCAGCTTCCATCCAGGACACACCACACGATCCATTGTCTACAGCCAAGCTCTAAGATATAACCGCATTTGCTCCAATCCCTCAGACAGAGACAAGCACCTACAAGATCTCTATCAAGCATTCTTAAAACTACAATACCCACCTGCTGAAGTGAAAAAACAGATTGACAGAGCCAGACGAGTACCCAGAAGTCACCTCCTACAAGACAGGCCCAACAAAGAAAATAACAGAACACCACTAGCTGTCACCTTCAGCCCCCAACTAAAACCTTTCCAGTGCATCATCAAAGATCTACAACCTATCCTGAAAGATGATCCCTCACTCTCACAGATCTTGGGAGACAGACCTGTCCTCGCTTACAGACAACCCCCCAACCTAAAGCAAATACTCACCAGCAACCACACATCACTGAACAAAAACACTGACCCAGGAACCTATCCTTGTAACAAAGCCCGATGCCAACTCTGTCCACATATCTATTCAAGTGACATCATCATAGGACCTAATCACATCAGCCATACCATCAGGGTCTCGTTCACCTGCACATCTACCAATGTGATATATGCCAGCAATGCCCCTCTGCCATGTACATTGGCCAAACCGGACAGTCTCTACGCAAAAGAATTAATGGACACAAATCTGACATCAGGAATTATAATACTCAAAAACCAGTGGGAGAACACTTTGACCTGTCTGGTCATTCAATGACAGACCTGCGGGTGGCTATCTTACAACAGAAAAACTTCAAAAACAGACTCCAAGGAGAGACTGCTGAGCTGGAATTGATATGCAAACTAGATACAATCAGTTTAGGATTGAATAAGGACTGGGAATGGCTGAGCCATTACAAACATTGAATCTATCTCCCCTTGTAAGTATTCTCACACTTCTTATCAAACTGTCTGTACTGGGCTAGCTTGATTATCACTTCAAAAAATTTTTTTCTCTTACTTATTTGGCCTCTCAGAGTTGGTAAGACAACTCCCACCTGTTCATGCTCTCTGTATGTGTGTATATATATCTCCTCAATATATGTTCCATTCTATATGCATCCAAAGAAATGGGCTGTAGCCCATGAAAGCTTATGCTTTAATAAATTTGTTAGTCTCTAAGGTGCCACAAGTACTCCTGTTCTTTCTGTGGATACAGACTAACACGGCTGCTACTCTGAAACCTGCACTGCTTTACCTCACTGAGGGGCTGGGAGGAGAAATAGGCTAAACATTGTAAGGTGCAGCCTCAGATATCATGGTGATGGGGCCACATAAGTACCACAGGTAGAGTGGGAACTTCTCTATACACTGCTAGCCGTTCCCTGGGTTTGAGCCCTTCTTTTCACCTACGCCCCCAAATCTCCCCCTTTTTCTGAATGTAACCTAGGCTCAATGCTTTGCTGTATTTTTTCTGAGTCCCCCTCTGTGTTCTCTCTAAAACAATCCCTTCTCCCTCTCCCGCCTCCATAGAGGGATTCCTCTTTTACAGGCTAAACTTCCATATCCTTAATTTAATCACCAGCCTTTTCTTATCTTCATCACCCTGCCTCTGTTTGTAAACAAAATACTGACTCCCTGCCCCAGGGGCACCTCTCCTCTGCAGAACTTACATTTCACACTAGGAAAAGTTACAGCGCTGGCAGTTACAGTGCTGCTCAGATAGTGCCGAAGGAAAACCACTGTTGTGTGTTCACACTGACAGCTGCCTGTGCAATATCGTGTTCACTTGCAGCACTTGCGGCACAATTCAGAGTGATGCACTCTGGGCAGCTATCCCACAGAGCACCTCTTTCTCTTTTGCCGCTAAGACTTGTGGGAAGATGGAAGGGGTCACGGGGCATCCTGGGTCCTGTCCCAATTCTCCATGATGCCTTGCTTCGCATCCCAGCAATCCCTGTGCTTCCGTCTGCATTTGGTGCCATCTTTCAACGGTTTGTGTACTGCGTGCCCTGCCTTGCCTCTTTCTGGCTGCAGGAATGGATCCTGAACTGTTGACCAGTATGCTGTTTGCTCTGACCAACATGTCATGAGTGGCACTGGAGTTATTCCTTAAACTACAAAGGCAAGAGGAGTGCGACATTGATCTCTCCACACGTAGTAGCTATGACACGAGAATGCTTGTGGCATTCACGGAGGTGCTTACCACAGTGGAACACCGATTTTGGGCTCAAGAAACAAGCACTGAGTGGTGGGTTCACATCGTGATGCATATCTGGGATGACGAGCAGTGGCTGCAGAACTTTTGCTTGAGGAAAGCCACATTCACGGGATTGTGTGATGAGCTCGCACCAGCCCTGCGGTGCAAGGACATGAGAATGAGAGCTGCCCTGCCATTGGAGAAGCGCGTGGTAATTGCATTGTGGAAGCTGGCTACTCCAGGCTGCTACTGATTGGTCGCTAACCAGTTCAGAGTTGGAAAGTTGACCATTGGAGTCATGTTGATGCAAGTGTGCAGGGCCATTAATCGCATCCTGCTCCGAAAGACCGTGACTCTGGGCAACGTGTATGAGATTGTGGATGGCTTTGCACAAATGGGTTTCCCTAACTGCGGAGGGGCGATTGATGGCACGCACATTACAATTCTGGCACCAGACCACCTAGCCACCGAGTACATTAATTGCAAGGGGTATTTCTCAATGGTTCTCCAGGCGCTTGTGGATCACCACGAGCGTTTCACAGATATTAATGCAGGCTGGTCTGGAAAGGTGAATGATGCATGCACGTTCTGGAACACTGGCCTGTTCAAGAAGCTGCAAGCAGGGACTTTCTTCCCAGACCAGAAGATTACTGTAGGGGAAGTCGAAATGCCCATTGTGCTCCTGGGAGACCCCGCCTATCCCTAATGCTGTGGCTCATGAAGCCATATACAGGGCAACTTGACAGCAGCAAGGAGTGGTTCAACAACAGGCTGAGCCGGTGCAGAATGATTGTGGAGTGTGCATTTGGCCGTTTAAAAGCCCGCTGGCGATGCCTGTATGGGAAGCTGAACATGACCAATTACAATATTCCTATGCTTATAGCCACATGCTGTGCGGTCCATAATATTTGTGAAGGGAAGGGTGAAAGCTTCACTCAGGGCTGGATCTTAGAGGCTCAGTGTCTGGAGGCTGAGTTTGAACAGCTGGAGACCAGGGCTCTTAGAGGGCCACAGCGCGGGGCCATAAGGATCAGGGATGCTTTGAGGCAGCAATTTGAAGCTGAAAGCCAGTAATATTTGTTGCTATGCTCAGGATTGCAGTGCTTGTAATGCTAGGAGGTGATTGGTGCACATGATGCAAGAAGGGGCCTTAACAAAATTGTATGTTGCTTTGCAGTGCTCCTTTTGCTTTCACTTCATAGAATAAAGATTGCTTTCAAACAAACACAATTCTTTTACTGAAAGACAACAACCAGAGGAGAGAGTCAAATGACAAAATTCATCAGCAGGGAGTGGGAGGGGGGAATGGAAGGTCTCAAGAGGAGGAGGGGTCCCGGGACGGCTACAGATTTGTGTATGTCCAGGGATCATACCCAACCTTCTCCTTTGTAGTACGATGCAGTGGGTGCTGTACTTCAGCAGGGCCAAATTGCAGAGGGATGGGTGTTGAGTGCAGTGGGTATTGGGAGTCCACATTGCTGGACTGTGAGGTGATCATTATGGAAGATATTTCGCTGCTGAGGGTGAGCAGGGAATCAAGGGAGGGTCTTCTCCAAGCATGTGACTTCCGCCTTGGCCCCTGTGCAGCTAGCCTGTGTGCAGCTATGGTCTCTTTCTCCCCCGCTCCCCCCGGTGATGGCACAATGGCATGGGAAAATTACTGTTAATGGGGCAAGAAACAAAGCAGCTCTGCCAAGGAACCTTCAGGAGCAGATTGCCCAGTATATCCACGAGAGTTTCCTGGAGATCGCTGAGGGAGATACATGTGAAGTGAGGGAGTGTATCAACAGCCTGTTCCGCCACTTGAACTAGGCAGGAGGTGGGAGACAAGCCTGCTTTCTGCAACCCTCCTACCCCCAGCAACTCGCTTCAGCAATTCCCAAAATCAGATCCACTTACCGGGGCCTCCTCTCCTGTGTGCGCTTCACCAAGATCTGACTGCTGTGACTGGCTAGGCTCCTCCGGGGTAGAAAAGAGCTCTGACTGCATACATCTCTGGCCTCCGAGCCATCCTCTGCCTCGGGGTCCCCCTCCCGCTCTTCATCCAAGATTGCCTCCTCCTGGCTCAGTTCACTCTCAACTGGCAATGAAGCCAACAAAGTATCCACAGAGGCCTTTGCAGTGGAGGTGGGGTCACCACCGGGTATCGCGTCCAGCTCTTTGTAGAACCGGCAGCTCTTGGGTGCAGCACCGGAGCGGCGGTTTGCCTCCTGTGCCTAGTGGCAGGCATTCCGCAGCTCCTTCACTTTTACCCTACACTGCAATGTGTCCTGGTCATGGCCCTTTTCTATCATGCATCTAGAAATCTGTCCATAGGTATCATAATTCCTATGGCTGGAGTGCAGCTGTCACTGCTCTGCCTCCTGTCCCCAAATGCCCATGAGGTCCAGCAGCTTGGCATTGCTACAAGCGGGGGAAATTGCCTGGTGTGTGGATCAGTCATGGCCACCTGGAATGATGCACTGAGACCACTGCACGCATCACCGAGCAAACAGGAAGGGGACTTTCAATTTTGCAAAGGAATGTATGGGGTGGGGCTGATGGTTGGTCACCTGAGGGCAGGGCAGTAGAGTTCAAACTGATGGCCAGAGAGGTGAGAACAGGCATTGTGGGACACCTCCCAGAGGCCAATCACAGCTCTGTAATCACCATGGTGTCTACACTGACACCGCAGCACTGTAGCCCTGGCACAGAAAGCTCTACGCCTCTCATCGAGGTGGTTTTTTTAGAGCGCTGCATCTGCTCAGTTTCTGCACACTAAGTGGCTTGGTAGTGTGTACACCTCGGGAGTTACAGCACTCAAAACTGCTTTACTGCACACAGACTTGCCAGTGTAGACAAGGCTTAATGCTGTGCTGTAGTTAAGAGCTCCACCTGGGAGCTTGCACACCTCCTGCAGGAAACTCGGGGGGGCTTCTGCCCTTCCTTGTCTCCCCACATTTGGTGCCCTTGCTCACTACTGCACCCTAAACAGAGTGTGCAGGATGATATTTCCATTCCAGTCCTACTAGTGCAGAGATTGTGCAAGTTCCAGAGGCCAGCTGATATATTAATGCAAAGGGACGTGCCGGGGGGTACATGCACGCATGCGCTTGAGCCCCAGTCTGGTGGCTTCCCAAGCAAGGATGCTGACAAGGGAAGCTTGCTTCATTTTACCCTTGATTCCTTTTCCACATGCTCCTCCTCCGCTTCAGCAGCAGCTCCTCTTGTAGACCATCTGTCTCACCCTTAGGAGAGCCATGAGGAGACATCTCCACACAGAAAATCCAGAGGCTGTCTTTCACCTCCCTTAACTTTACAGGCGTGCTGAGTACAGACCCATCAGTCACTCTCAGTGGGAGATGTGACATGGTTCAGTTGTCACTTCCTTCCTGTAATTGGCCAATAACGGTTCCTTTGTAAACTACAAGAAACACTGCTGGTTTCTTTCCTTTCAGCATCCCGTCGACTCAGCCAGCTGTTAGCTCCTTGCTCAGCTTTGCAGCTGGCTTCTCCTTCCAATGTTTGTTTCCTCCCTCCCTTGGGCAGCATTTATTTCTCCCACGAAGCTGTTAGATGTCTGTGCACAGTGGCAGGGAAATCCATATGCACAGCTTGTGTCTATAACTACCGTCCTGCTTCCCTCCTTAGTATTCTCATTGAGAGGCTGTCCACTGCAGCTGTCTTTACTTCCTTCCCTCCAACAGTGCCACCTGTCTCCTTGCCTTTCTGCTCCTTGGACACCACTCCTGCTTAAGCCTCAAGGGACCTCTTTCCAGCTAAATCTCAAGGCCTGTTCTCAATCTTAGTTCTTCCTGACACTGTGTTGGTAACATCCTGTCTTCCTTTGGTGTCTCTGCCTTAGGGTGGAATCATGCCCTTTCTGAAGTTAATGGGAGTTTTACCAGTGACTTCCATGGGGCTAGGATTTCACGCTTAGCCGCATTCCTTTGACATTGTTAGGCTTTAATCAGGCCTACCTCTAAGAACATATTAGATTCTGAGTCAAACTAAAGGTTCATCTAGCCCTACAGTGGCCAATTCCAGGTGCCCCAGAGCGAATGAAAAGAACAGGCAATCATCAAGTGATCCATCTCGTCGCCCATTCCCAGCTTCTGGCAAAACTGAGGCTAGGGACACTATCCCTGCTCATCCTGGCTAATAGCCATTGATGGAACTATCCTCCATAGAATCATAGAATATCAGAGTTGTAAGGGACCTCAGGAGGTTATCTAATCCAACCCCCTGCTCAAAGCAGGACCAATCCCCAACTAAATCATCCCACCCAGGGCTTCATCAAGCCTGACCTTAAAAACCTCTAAGGAAGGAGATTCCACCACCTCCCTAGGTAACCCATTCCAGTGCTTCACCACCCTCCTAGTGAAAAAGTTTTTCCTAATATCCAACCTAAACCTCCCCCACTGCAACTTGAGACCATTGCTCCTTGTTCTGTCATCTGCTACCACTGAGAACAGTCTCGATCCATCCTCTTTGGAACCCCCTTTCAGGTAGTTGAAAGCAGCTATCAAATCTCAGCTCATTCTTCTCTTCTGCAGACTAAACAATCCCAGTTCCCTCAGCCTCTCCTCATAAGTCATGTGCTCCAGCCCCTAATCATTTTTGTTGCCCTCTGCTGGATTCACACAGTACTCCAGATGAGGCCTCACCAATGCTGAATAGAGGGGAATGATCATGTCCTTCAATCTGCTGGCAATGCCCCTACTTATATAGCCCCAAATGCCGTTAGCCTTCTTGTCAACAAGGGCACACTGCTGACTCATATTCAACTTCTTATCCACTGTACTCCCCAGGTCCTTTTCTTCAGAACTGCTGCCTAGCCATTTTGTCCCTAGTCTGTAGCAGTGCATGGGATTCTGCCATCCTAAGTGCAGGACTCTGCACTTGTCCTTGTTGAACCTCATCAGATTTCTTTTGGCCCAATCCTCTAATTTGTCTAGGTCCCTCTGTATCCTATCCCTACCCTCTAGCATATCTACCACTCCTCCCAGTTTAGTGTCATCTGTAAACTTGCTGAGGGTGCAGTCCACGCCATCCTCCAGATCATTAATGAAGATATTGAACAAAACCGGCCCCAGGACTGACCCTTGGGGCACTCTGCTTGATATCGGCTGCCAACTAGACATGGAACCATTGATCACAACCTGTTGAGCCCGATGATCTAGCCAGCTTTCTACCCACCTTATAGTCCATGTATTTATCTAGTTCTTTTTTGAACTCTGTTATAGTCTTGGCCTTCCAAGGAGTTCCACAGACTGACTGTGCGTTGTATGAAGAAGTACTTCCTTTTGTTTGTTATAAACCTGCTGCCTATTAATTTCATTTGGTGACCTCTAGTTCTTGTGTTATGAAAAGGAGTAAATAACACTTCCTTATTTACTTTCACCATACCAGTCATGATTTTATAGACCTCTATCATATTCCCCCTTAGTTGTCTCTTTTCAAAAGCTAAAATGTCCCTCTCTCTTTAATCTTTCCTCATATGGAAGATGTTCCATGCCCCTAATAATTTTTGTTGCCCTTTTCGGAACCTTTTCCAATTCCAATATATCTTTTTTGAGATGGGTTGACCACATCTGTACGCAGTATTCAAGATGTGGACATACCATGGATTCTCTGACTGCTTCTTTAGTATTTCTTTTAGTGGCTCTTCCTCCTTCCTGTCTCTGCTGGAGGCTCATGAGACTTTGTTCTCAGCCCTCTCCTCTTCTTTTGCTTTGTCAAAAATGTGAGAACATTTCACAGACAGTTTTGAAACAAGCATTTTTATTTTTACATTTTGTTTGAAAATTTTCACAAATTTTTCTTTTAACAAAAAAAAAATTGTTAAATTTCAGTGGGAGGAAAAATACTCTCCTGTTTTTAGACTTTTTTCTAACAGAAAAAGTGAGCATGTATGTGGGGGAAGAGTGAAAAAGTGAGACAAATGAGATTTTTCACACCACAAACTACACAAACATTTTTGAAAAACTTTGAAAATTTTGGTTTAGAAATGTTGACAAAACCAAAAAATATTCTTATTTTTGTCAAAAGCCATGTTTTTGGTGAAAAAGGTTTATTTTGATCAAAAAACTATCAAGCAGTTTTAGTCCCTGTGTATACATGTAGCAATAAATATCTTACTGGTACAGTGTACTGGAGCGCACCTCCCTACTTGCACCACTGCTGGTAGGCCAAGCTGTTCTCACTAGAGCTGGACCAATTCTTTTTAGCAATAGTTAATTCCTTGAAAAATGCATTTTTCATGGCACCAAAACTATTTCAGATTTGGTGAATAGTTTTGTGTCTCCTCCTCTGCCAAATCAAAAATTGGAAATATCAAACTATTATTTTTCAAAAATTGAAATGAACTATTTTTAAAATGTCATTTAACAACATTTTGAAACAAAATGTTGAATTGCAATGTCCTTTACAACGTGAAAAAATGCTGAAAATTTTGTTTCAAATGGGCATTTCATTCCAAAAACATCGTTTCGCGTCAACATTTCATTTCAAAATGTCAGTTTGAATCAATATTCAAAACATTACATTTCAACCGGAATGCAGTTTACCATGTTTTTCATTTTGGTGAGAAAAAGCAAAAAGTAAAAAGAAAAAAATTAGCTTTGGTTCTAAGCAAACCTATTTTTAAAAAAATTAAATTTTGATTGTTTGTTACAGCCACCAAATCAAAAGGTTAATTATTTGCTCCGCTCTACTTCTCACTTTATTTTTTCCAGCACAGAGCATCCACTGGTGAATGTTGCTGAGTGGGGGCTGTTGAGGTCATTGGAGAATGGGGTCAAGGGGATGTATTTGTGTCAGTCGAACCTGGCCGAGTTGCTGTCTGGGACATCTGGCATACAGATCCATACTCTGCTGACATTCCCATCCTCTCCTTTCCCTTTCATAACAGTACTTGATATGTGTTAGAGTCTGTCACCTCCGAGCCCTTGATGCTCTGTGTTCAGAGAGGAAACTGAAAGACAGCGACCAGCTGGCTCATGGCAACTGGGAAGAGGACACACCATTTTTACAAACAGACCAGTGCAAATCACTGCTCTGACCAAGCGTGTCATTGAATAGCAGGGTGGGGGTTATCAAATGTGCTCAGCATTGGCCTATCTCTGCTCCCATTACAGTTCGGGGTAGAACTCCCCTTGACTTCACTGAGGGCAGAGATAGGCCAAGGTTGAGGGTATTTGAAACACCACTGTGCAGGGAGCAGTCCTTGTTGGTAGTCAATTGCAAACTGTCACCCTCCACGCCTTGAGGTCGAGACCCCCCACGTGTTTGGGGAGGCAGAGATTCCTCCACAAAGCACTCCAGTGCTGCTGTTAGTAAGAAATAGCTATATCAGCAACACTTCCCTTAATCAGCAAACACACAGTACCAGTGCCGTCCCAGCATCAGTCCTGCAGTCACCAGTTGGGGCCTCTATGCCCTTTGGGCTCTGGCTGATCCTTGCCTGCCACATAGGGCAGGCTCATAGGGGCCATATATTCAGCCTGCTCCCTGGGTGTGGGCCCCAGCCCAAAGCTCAGACTCTCAGCCTGCTGTGTCCCTGCAGCAGCTACCACACATGCTCTCTGGCAGCCATGCAACTCCTTCTTCAGTCTCAGGACAGTTCTCTAGCCAGGCAGTAAGGGTGGAGAGGCTGGCCTCTCCTGTTTGTTCAGCCTCTCTTTGGGAGCAGGGCCATCCTTCACAGCACCACTGCCGTTCTGTGATGTGGGGGCTCCACTTCCCTCTTCATTCCAAAACAGAACAGGAGTGCAGACAAGATGTTCAGAAATGACTAGGGGTTTTGGACGCCTCCACTGTTTGGATGCTCAATGTGAGATATGTCAAAGAGGCCTGATTTTTGGAGGATGGAGGCTCAGCACGTTATGAAAATCAGACCCCTTTGAGTTGTCTCAGGCTGTGACTCAAGAAAAGAGGTGCCCCGCATCTCCAAGTATTGGCCTCCATGCTCCAGGTTTTGCTCAGTAAGCATGAATTTCTCAGAAGGATGAGTGATATAGATGAGTTGTCCCTTATGGCATGTGAAGGTGCAGTGATGGGGATCATATATGACAGTAGTCAGACAGACCATGTGCTTCCATGAAGTCTAGATCTTCTGAACCTGAAGTTTAGGCATCAAATTTATTCCTTCCTGACCCAGCTTTGCTTCATTGACTGTTAGTTCCATGGCTCCGACTGGCAAAGGGACAGAAAGAGAGAAAGACACAGCATAAAAGGAAGGGCCATAAGAAATGGTTGAGAATGGCAGGAGAAAAAGCATGATTGCCCTATAATCGATTGTAATTTAAAGAGTGAGATTCATTATTTCTCTGCCTGATTACTCCCGTGGTGTGCCGTTCATGGGGCTCATCACAAAAAACAATTGCTATTTCGTTGGAAGTCTTGGATGCCAACATCCCAGGGAGCAGCCTAATTTGGCAGGCAGTAATCCCGTAACGTGGGCCGATTGCTTCGGTATCATGGTGAAGTTAACTTTCCTTGGCAGAAATACACAGTTCTCAAACATAGCTTCTCGCTTTGGGTCCTTTCTATAAGGATTTTGCTCAGAGATTTTCACTAGGAAGAATCAGTCAGAAGGCTGGTCACAGTGTTTCGGGTGCCCAGGATGGATGAGATAGTGGGGGTCACCCATGAGAGTTATTAGCAAAGATTTTCACTAAATATTGGGTCTCGAATTTCATTGCAGATAAAATATGCCAATTGAAGTATATCTTTTCCTTATCACTTGGGCAGAGAGAGAGAGAGAGAGATGTTATTAACACAGATGGCATGAAAACAGTGGAAGCCAGAGGTCGGCTGCACTGCCCCTGTGTAGATAAAGAGATGTTAACACACTTAGTCTGTGACAGCAGGCAGCAGCTGTTTTTATTTTATGTTCATTTTGACTTCAGTGGGAGTTTTGTGTGAGTGGCGGGGGGGACTGTAGGGGGCAATGAATGACTATTGTAGTACAAAGAGCTAGAGCAAGACGTGTGATAGGAGAAAGAAATTGTTGTCATCAGGTGCTAGTAAGCCACACACATTGGAATGTCTAATACTGTAGTCAGGTATTTCAGTGTCCAATATTGTAGTCATGTGTTTCCCTGGCAAGTTGTTCAGTTCCAGTAAGCATGGTGGAGGATAAGTTATATGTCACTTCTCCAATGTTGTATGTTTCCAATGGATTCAGTTTTCAGTTTCTCACAGATCTATTCTAGTCAAAGGTGGAACTGAAGTGCCGCATGGGCTGTGAATACCTTGGATTGGGATGAGGTTTGAAATATCGTCACAAACCGGGATCCAAATTTGTGGCTTTGCCACAAACCCTGAGCAAGAGGAAGCACATAGCTGCACTGCCCTGGGAGCAATTAAGATCCAGATTGTGACTCTGAGGCTAGGTCTACGCTACCCACCTGAATCAGCGGGTAGAAATCGATCTCTCGGTGATCGAATTATTGCGTCTCGTTGGGACGCGACAATCGATCCCCGAATCGACGCGCTTACTCCACCAGCGGAGGTAGGAGTAAGCGCCATCGACGGGGAGCCGCGGAGGTCGATTTTGCCGCCATCCTCACAGCGGGGTAAGTTGGCTCTGATACGTCGAATTCAGCTACGCTATTTGCGTAGCTGAATTTGCGTATTTTAAATCGACTCCCTCCTGTAGTGAAGACCTGCCCTTAGTATGTCTACACTGCCAACTAAGCCCAGGCTCTGACTCAGGTTTGAGCCCAAGCCCCTCTTCTGTCCACACACAAATCAGTCTGATGCAGGTCAGCAGGCACTCCGGCCCCAGGTCCTAGGACCCTGCTAGGGAGGTGGATCCCACTGTGCCTCAGGTCCAAGCCCTGTCACTTTGCAGTATGAATCATAGAATCATAGAATATCAGGGTTGGAAGGGACCTCAGGAGGTCACCTAGTCCAACCCCCTGCTCAAAGCAGGACCAAACCCCAATTGGATGCAGCTCAAGCCAAAGACCAGAGTCAAAAGGTCTGCCTAGTGCACAGCTGTGAGACCCATCTCCCGCAATTGTAAACCCAGGTTTACAATGCACTGTGGATGCTTAAGCATGAGCTTGGAAACACTGAGTCCATAAGCCTGAGTTGCACAGATGTGGGTTTACAATGCAGTGTAGATACACCCTGTGGGTCCTGGTCCCTCCCTTGTTCTCAGGGGGAAGTAAGCTATGCCAGCCCTATACTTAGTGCCAATTGGGGTTGCAAGTGCTTTGGAGGATAGGATTAAAATTCAAAATGATCTGGATAAACTGGAGAAATGGTCTAAAGTAAATAGGATGAAATTCCATAAGGACAAATGCAAAGTACTCCACTTAGGAAGGAACAATCAGTTGAATACATACAAAATGGGAAATGACTGCCTAGGAAGGAGTATGGGAAAGGGATCTGGGGGTCATAGTGGACCACAAGCTAAATATGAGTCAACAGTGTAATGCTGTTGCATAAAAAGCGAACATCCTTCTGGGATGTATTAGCAGGAGTGTTGTAAGCAAGACACGAGAAGTAATTCTTCCACTCTACTAGGCTTCCACTGGAATATCGTGTCCAGTTCTGGGTGCCACATTTCAGGAAGGCTGTGGACAAATTGGAGGAAGTCCAGAGAAGAGCAACAAAAATGATTAAAGGTCTAGAAAACATGACCTATGAGGGAAGATGGAAAAAATTGGGTTTGTTTAGTCTGGAAAAGAGAAGACTAAGGGGGGACATGATAACAGTTTTCAAGTACATAAAAGTTTGTTACAAGGAGGGAGAAAAATTGTTTTTTCTTAACATCTGAGGACAGGACAAGAAGCAATGGGCTTAAACTGCAGCAAGGGATGCTTAGGTTGGATATTAGGAAAAAGTTCATCACTGTCAGGATGGTTAAATTCTGGAATTAATTGCCTAGGGAGGTTGTGGAATATCCATCATTGAAGATTTTTAAGAGCAGGTTAGACAAACACCTCTCAGGGATGGTCAAGATAATACTTAGTTCTGCCATGAGTGCAGGGGACTGGACTAGATGACCTCTCAAGGTCCCTTCCAGTCCTATGATTCGATGATTCTAATTACTTCACTGGGCAGGGTATTGGGGAAGGAGGTGTGGCCCTGTAGGAGGTGCTCTCCCCCTACATGGCTATCTGTGCTGCTCGTAGCCTGTGCAAGGAAGTAAAGGGTGCATTGCCCATGCACCCACAGTGGCTGATGGCTGACCCCTTGTTGCTTGGGGCATATCTCTGTATGGGCCAAACCAGATGCCTTAAGCAGAACATCCTCAAACTTTGTGAGTGGCCAAGGGATTCATGACCTCCAACTGAAAGGTAAAATTTTGCAGCTCAGACCCATCTTACTTCTGACATGATCAGTGTATGGGACTCGCTGTAACAAAAGCTTTCCAGTTGTAGCCTGTTTAATTTGAGGCTTATAATAAATAGACCACACAAGGCTTTTGGATACAAAGCTTAACAATGATTCATAGATTCAAGGATTTTAAGCTAAGTAGAGTAAAGGGCATCGGGAGAATGATTTCGTTAATGATATCGATCTTATTAAGAATAGCAGCAAAAGCCACATGGCAATACTCTGCTCTCTCAGAATGTGTGGCTGCTTCTTTTTGGCATACATTAGTATTAACTAGCCTTCACTGGAGATGTTCACTAGTGTAACTGCTGTCCTACATAGCACAGGATAAGAAGATTGTATTGTTGTTATAAGAGCTTTGGCAAAGCTCTGTATGTTAGGCTATCCCTTCTGGGGTCATCAAGCCTTCCATAAACCTCTAATTCGTGATCTCCATGTGCAGAGTCCAGTGTTTTTGCCAATGGGTCTAAAAGTTACAGGCCATGTTTATTCAAGCAACTGTGTTTCATATTTATAGAGACAGAAGCAGGGGGCAGGGACCTAGCATTTCTGTGCACTTCCAGACAAACTGATGGCACATTTGTGTCCACGAGAGTCACTGGCTGTTTCAAGCTCTTTGTTTAAAGTGACCTTAAAGACTTGGCTATGTTCTAATGTATTCATACCTTGAACCATTGTAGATTAAGGGCAACTGATTCTGGGCTGCATTGCAGCCTCCTTACACCACCCTCATAATGTAAAGGGGCCAGAAAGCAGTTAGAGCTTCCCTCCCTAGTGCACACTCCTCTGAAAATTTCCTGGACAGTGTAGTAATAACATGAAAACCTGAGGCAGTCTACATCCTTGAAGCCATGGGCATTGAAAAATGCCAGAGGAGTGGCTAGGGTGAGAGTGCATGTGGCTGGAATCCACTACCAGACTGCCCTTTTAAGATCATTGCAACTCAGGCATATGGTAGAGCAACCTCTGGGCTGCTCTAGCTTACACTATAGGCCAAACTGGCCCTTGGCAGCCCCAGAATCCTAGAGGTGCAGGGGTGGCATAATGTCACTTTTTCCCTACCTCCAGTCTCTGCCCTGAGCTGTCTCTCCTGAGAGATGCAGTGGCCCAGGAGCATGCTAATATTATGTCCAAAGACAATGCAGGTGCTCTGCATCTCAGAAAATCAGGCCAATTTTATTTATGTGCCTAAATGTGGCTTTAGAAACCTAACTTTAGGATTAAGGCACATTAAACCCTTAAGCATTTTGAAAACTTGCAGGAGCGTGATGGAACGGTAGATTTTCTCTACAGTCTTGGGCTTGAGGCTGGCAGAAATTACATTTCCTTGAATTTGGTGAGTCAAGCTTAGTCCTGAGTAGACGTTTGCCAGAATCTCAGTCGAGCACTGTGTTTGGCTGGCAGTGACCCCCTGGCAGCCTTCACTCTGGAGAAATTTAGGACTAGAAGAGCAGAAGGGGTGTTGCAATGCAGGGAGGGTCCCGGATGCGGTTTGGAACTGCAATAACAGAGGCAGCACAGGTCAAAATGTCCACATGGAGTCTGATCAAAACACTGGAAAGACTCCACCTTTCTTCTCGCCCTGGTAGATCTTCAAAGGAAACTCTACTTTCCTATAGGCAAGCATAAATCCAAAGTGTCTTCACTGATTTACACTAGTGCAACTGAGAGCAGAATTCAGCCCCTAAAGCTGAATTTGTGACAGCACAATAGTTTCCACTGGAACAGACTGATGTCTCCAGCACAATGTTTTTGACTTCACGGTAATAGTGACTGGACAGAGAAGACCGATGTTGGGGGAATATCCCATTACCACTGCAAGAAGCAGAAGCAGTAAATGCCAATGCCATTGGTCTGGACGGAGGCCCAACCATGAGCGGCGAGTTCTATGGTCCCGTGGTGCCTGGGCACCAGGAATATTCCTGGTGCCCAGGCACCATGGGTCCGGCTCCAGCACTGTCTGAGGCTGGGTCTCTCCCTCGGCCCCACTTTCCACCCTGGGCGCCCCCGCCCCGCGTGTCCCCTGAGCCATTTAAAATGGCCCGGGGCCCCCACTCACCACCCGCAGCGCAGTGGAGCTGAGCGGCTTCCTGCCTGCTCGCTCCATGTGGCTGCCAGCCCCTCCCTGCAGCCTCTGGACAGGGTGGGTCTGTGTCCCTCCCCAAGTGCTCCTGCGGCCAATGGGAAGCTGTGGGGGCAGTGCCTGGGGGTAGCAGCACATGGAGAGTCCCGGCCCACCCTGCCTAGGAGCCCCAGGTAAGCGCCACCCCCCCACCCCCTCCCAGAGCCTGCATACACCCCTTCGGCCCCCAAACTCCTTCCCAGAGCCTGCACCCCCTCCCTCCTCACCCCCTCCCACCCTCAAACCCCCTCCCAGAGCCTGCACCCCTCATCCCCTCCTGCACCCCCAGCCCCTGTTCCAGCCCGGAGCCTGCACACAGCACCCAAACTCTGTCCCAGAGCCTGCACCCCCACCCCCTTCCCACACACTCCCTCCTACTCTCCCAGAGCCTGCACCCAGCACCCAAACTCCATCCCAGAGCCTGCACCCCAGACACCCTCCCCCACCCAAATTCCCTCCCAGAGCCCAACCTCTCACCTGTCCTGCACTCCAATCCCCTGCCCCAGCCCAGGGCCTGCACCCCAGATCTCCCCCCCCCCATCTCCCACCCAGAGCCTTAGGCAGGTGGGGGGCAGTGTTTGGGGGGGTGGGTTCTGGACACCACCAAAATTTCTACAAACCCCTGGGCCCAGCCAGACGAAGTCCAAGCTCCCACGGTAAGTTTGTAACAGAGGTAGGAATTGAATGCAGATCTGTTGAGTTCCAAGTACCAGACAAGCCTAAGCCAAGTTCAGTGCTGCACTCACTAGGGCAAGTCTGGCCAGTCACTTTTTTAGTCTTTTGATAAAGCATTGTAAAGACTGTCTGAGCAGCACACTCGTGTATTTGCATCTTTACAGAACTGCTGACTCAGTGGATGTAGGACAAAACTCTCTTAACATTGTGACAGATTTATGTTACCAATCTGCCTGGGGCTTCAGGTGATCAGGCTGAAGCTGCAGGATCTTTAGGGAAGGAGATGAAGGAGCACACCAAGTGACTAAGTTTAAGGCTTTATTAATCAAATAACAGTGGTGAGTGCTGGGTGATCCCCACATCACTCAAAGGAAGGAAGAAAGTGTTAGTGCCCATGCCCTAACCCACTTTCATACTCACACACGCACAACCCAAGGCTGGCCAAGCCTGGGTGTAACGTAAGAAGAAGAGGGGGGGAAGGGTAGACGGGAGTTATGTCCTGTGCACAGGTCGTCTAGGATCCGCTGTTGATCTCTGACTTGCTTCAGCTTTTGGGAGGGCTTTAAGCCCTGGGTTCTTCTGGGGGCGTTTTCGTCCAAGGATCCTCATCTCCCGTGCTCTCTGTAACAGTTCGAACCGGCCTTCTGTGACTCCCTTAGGTTCCCCAAAACACACTGGCTTCAGGGTCGCAAGACTTCTGTTTTTCAGCTCACTGGCCTTTGCAATCTTTCTCGTTTGCAACCCCCTTCAGATCTGTCTGGTTCTCTTTTCCCACAGGCTTTTGGCTGTTTGGCAGCAGGGAGCTTGTTTGTGTGTGTTGGCCTTGAGTGGCAGTTTCATTCCTTATCTTTGAGCCTTGCTGAATCGTTGAGTTAACCCGTTCCTTTCTCCCTTCCTCCCCCTTCGGCCTCTCGCAACCTGCAAAGGAACCTTTCACTCCACACTCACACCTGCAACTCTTCCCAAGATCCTTTCCCCTGCATATATAAGCGTTAGCAAAATACAACACTGGTGCTTACCCAGGGGATCCCATGGTGGGAGGGGGGGGCAAGTTTTATTGTGACAACATTACTTAGCCTGTAGACATGAGAAAAGCCCTTTGCACACAAAGTCCCCCTCCCAGAATCCTGTGACCATGGTGAGGCATCTGAACAACATGATGGCCCATGAATGTGTGATGACATTTTGTCATTGCAAACAGCTGCAATGCTGTTAAATTCACCATAGACCAGTGGTGGGCAATCTGCAGCCAATGGGCCTCATGCCAGACAATTTGTTTACATTTGCACTGCCGCCCGCAGCTCCCAGAGGCTGCGATTCACTGTTCCTAGCCAATGGGAGCTGCGGGCAGTGGCGCGAGCCACAGGGATAGACACAGCATAATGACTCCACTGACATAGACGCACCATAATGACTCGATGCAACATTGTCATATCTTGCCACAACCAGTCACGATAGGGTGATGCCTGAAATAAAGCGGTGAAATAGATGCTTCCCACAAGTACCTCCCACAGCCTCCCTCAATTATACACCCCATACCAGCCACCATTCTGCACCCCTGTACTAGCACCACCATCCGACTGGGATGCACCCCAATACCTCCCAACGTTATACAGTCCCAAACACCAATGCCCATCCACCATTGTACACCACAGTACCACCCACCAGTATACACCCTCTACTACCCACCATCATACATCCCCAGTACCACTCATTCCTTCCACCATTAGACACCCTGTATTACCTTCATTATACCTCCCACATACCACCAAAGCTCTCCCATTATACAGCCCAGTAACACCTACACACTGCCACCATTATACTCCCCAGCACTAGCAACCCCCTCCCACCATTAGAAACTCCAACCCACCTGCACTCTCCCCCCATTGTACACCCCACAGCCTCTGACAGTAGGACAAAATGTAATAGTCTTAATTTTCAGCAAGGGAGATTTAGGTTAGGAAAAAACTTTCTAATAAGAAGGGTAGTTAACTCTGGGACATGCTTCCAATGGAGGTTGTAGAATCCCCATCACTGGAGGCTTTTAAGAACAGATTGGACAAATACCTGTCAGGGATTCATAGATTCATAGATTCTAGGACTGGAAGGGACCTCGAGAGGTCATCAAGTCCAGTCCTCTGCCCGCATGGCAGGACCAAATACTGTCTAGATCATCCCTGATAGACATTTATCTAACCTACTCTTAAATATCTCCAGAGATGGAGATTCCACAACCTCCCTAGGCAATTTATTCCAGTGTTTAACCACCCTGACAGTTAGGAACTTTTTCCTAATGTCCAACCTAGACCTCCCTTGCTGCAGTTTAAACCATTGCTTCTGGTTCTATCCTTAGAGGCTAAGGTGAACAAGTTTTCTCCCTCCTCCTTATGACACCCTTTTAAATACCTGAAAACTGCTATCATGTCCCCTCTCAGTCTTCTCTTTTCCAAACTAAACAAACCCAATTCTTTCAGCCTTCCTTCATAGGTCATATTCTCAAGACCTTTAATCATTCTTGTTGCTATTCTCTGGACCCGCTCCAATTTCTCCACATCTTTTTTAAAATGCGGTGCCCAGAACTGGACACAATACTCCAGCTGAGGCCTAACCAGAGCAGAGTAGAGCGGAAGAATGACTTCTCGTGTCTTGCTCACAACACACCTGTTAATACATCCCAGAATCATGTTTGCTTTTTTTGCAACAGCATCACACTGTTGACTCATATTTAGCTTGTGGTCCACTATAACCCCTAGATCCCTTTCTGCCATACTCCTTCCTAGACAGTCTCTTCCCATTCTGTATGTGTGAAACTGATTTTTCCTTCCTAGGTGGAGCACTTTGCATTTGTCTTTGTTAAACTTCATCCTGTTTACCTCAGCCCATTTCTCCAATTTGTCCAGATCATTTTGAATTATGACCCTGTCCTCCAAAGCAGTTGCAATCCCTCCCAGTTTGGTATCATCCGCAAACTTAATAAGCGTACTTTCTATGCCAATATCTAAGTCGTTGATGAAGATATTGAACAGCGCCGGTCCCAAAACAGACCCCTGCGGTACCCCACTCGTTACGCCTTTCCAGCAGGATTGGGAACCATTAATAACAACTCTCTGAGTATGATTATCCAGCCAGTTATGCACCCACCTTATAGTAGCCCCATCTAAATTGTATTTGCCTAGTTTATCGATAAGAATATCATGCGAGACTGTATCAAATGCCTTACTAAAGTCTAGATATACCACATCCACAGCTTCACCCTTATCCACAAGGCTCATTATCCTATCAAAGAAAGCTATCAGATTGGTTTGACATGATTTGTTCTTCACAAATCCATGCTGGCTGTTCCCTATCACCTTACCACCTTCCAAGTGTTTGCAGATGATTTCCTTAATTACTTGCTCCATTATCTTCCCTGGCACAGAAGTTAAACTAACTGGTCTGTAGTTTCCTGGATGGTCTAGGTTTACTTGGTACTGCACAGGGAGCTGGACTTTATGACTTCTCAAGGTCCCTTCCAGCCCTAGCTAGCTAAATAGATACACAGGTAGTGAAACAGACAAATATTCAGTATCTCAGTACACTTCCTACTCTTAATCACAGTGATGAAATGATTAGCTAAAGGAACAGCTTCACCAGCACAATTCCTCTGCCCAGGGTGAAATTCATCACCTATTTTGAGGATGTAGGTGAAGCAAGGCTCTGCTAATACACCTTGAAAGAGGGGCTATTATATCTAAGTTAGTGTTTCTTCTGCAGGTTCTAGAAAAGGGATTTCCTTGGTGCCACCTGTCTATTACAATACACTGATACTTTGTAGGTGTCTGTCACTCCCTGTATCTGATCGTTCTCATTTTGTTGCATTTGCTGGAGACAGCTACTGAAACGTGACTTTCGAATCTAGCTGGAGTTTGAGCACTCCGAGGTAATCCCATGTGTGTCACACACCAATTAGCGCCACCTCTCCAAAAAAAAATGCAGCCATACAGTGCAGGAAAGAAAGGGTTAAATTCAACAGCTTGCAGCCAAGCTGGAGAGTTACATCATGTTGCTGTGGAAACTAACTTCCTGAAGCCACAGTGATGTATAGTAGAGCTCTGGGTCAGCGGGTAATAAATTCTCTTTTAAAAGTGCTTTTTCCACCCATCTGCTGATGTAAACATCATTAAAAGAAATGACGGTAGAGAGATGGATTTCTTTTTATATCAATTTTCAGACAAAAGAAATATTTTATTTTTTTAAAGAAAAGTTGTGGAAAATCAGAACGCGCTATAAATAAAAAAGCGGGTGATGGAAAGGAAAATTTCCACTGGTGACTGGTTTACAGCCTACAGTGATTTAATGGTAAATTACAGTTCCCTCTGGGAAGCTGTGACAGAGCCGGGGACTTGCTCAGTGAGAGAAGGTAATGGCTTACCCTTCAGGATTAGAAAAGCCCCTGCTCCTGGAGGGTGAAGGCCTTCTAGCTGGCAATAGGCAGATACTATTTGTTCCATCTGCTGCCTCCCCGTCCCTTCCTTTGTTCTGTAACTGGGTCTGGCTGTACCTTTATTCTGAGTCTGCCTGGCCTCCTGTCTGAAGCACAGTTTTTCGCTCCCCTCCTGGGAAGAGCCCCATGCTTTGTGTGGCACATGTTCACACTGAGGTCAAACAAGGCCATGGGGCCAGATTCACTTTTGGCCTGACTGCTGAGGCTGGGGAAGCTGCACAAGGATGCATGTAGCTCCATTTCTTTAAACCCTGGCTCCACACACAATGGGGCTTGGCTCTGAGGCATCCTGGTTTGTGTTGGTTATGCTGTAGTTCCACAACATGCTTCCAACTCCTTTTGGTCCTGCCTAGGGAGCCAAGAACCAGCCGTATGGGAGCACAGCCGGGGCACTGCAGTGCTATGATACAGTTCCCTGTCATAGAATCCTAGACTTTAAGGTCAGAAGGGACCATTATGATCGTCTAGTCTGACTGCCTGCACAACGCAGGCCACAGAATCTCACCCATACACGCCTGTATCAAACCCCTAACCTATGTCTGAGCTATTGAAGTCCTCAAATCGTGGTTTAAAGACTTCAAGGTACAGAGAATCCTCCAGCAAATGACCCTTGCCCCACACTACAGAGGAAGGCGAAACCCCCCCAGGGCCTCTGACAATCTGCCCTGGAGGAAAATTCCTTCCTGACCCCAAATATGGCGATCAGTTAAACCCTGAGCATGTGGGCAAGACTCACCAGCCAGACACCCAGGAAAGAATTCTCTGTAGTAACTCAGATCCCACCCCATCTAACATCCCATCACAGGCCATTGGGCATATTTACCACTAATTGTCAAAGATCAATTAATTGCCAAAATTAGGCTATCCCATCATACCATCCCCTCCATAAACTTATCAAGCTCAGTCTTGAATCCAGATATGACTTTTGCTCCCACTGCTCCCCTTGGAAGGCTGTTCCAGAACTTCACTCCTATGATGGTTAGAAACCTTCATTTAATTTCAAGTCTAAACTTCCTGATCAGGATGGCTCGGGGGAGGGGGGCGGATGGGTGCAAGTGGGGCAATTTGCCCCAGGCTCTGGGCCCTGCAGGGGCCCCCACGAGAGTTTTTCGGGGCCCCTGGAGCAGGGTCCTTCACTCACTCCGGGGGCCCCGGAAAACTCTCACAGGGCCTGGGCCCCTGGAGCTTCTTCTGCTCCGGGTCTTCAGCGGCAGTTCGACGGCGGGGGGTCCTTCCGCTCCGGGACCCACTGCCGAAGTGTCCTGAAGACCCGCGACGGGGTGTCCTTCCGCCCTGGGACCCGCCCCCGAAGTGCCGGGTCTTCGGCGACAATTCGGCAGTGGGGGCCCCCTGCCGCCGAAGACCCCAGGCCCCCTGAATCCTCTGAGCGGCCCTGTTCCTGATGGCCAGTTTATATCCATTTGTTCCTGAGTCCACATTGGTACTGAGCTTAAATAATTCCTCTCCCTCCCTGGTATTTATCCCTCTGATATATTTATAGAGAGCAATCCTATCTCTGCAGCCTTCTTTTGGTTAGGCTAAACAAACCAAGCTCTTTGAGTCTCCTTCCATAAGACAAGTCTTCCATTCCCCGGATCATCCTAGTAGCCCTTCTCTGTACCTGTTCCAGTTTGAATTCATCCTTCTTAAACATGGGAGACCAGAACTGCACACAGTATTAATGATGAGGCCCCCCTGTGCCTTGTATAACGGTACTAATATCTCCTTATCTCTACTGGAAATACCTCGCCTGATGCATCCCAAGACCGCATTAGCTTTTTTCATGGCCATATCACATTGGCGGCTCATAGTCATCCTGTGATCAACCAATACTCCGAGGTTCTTCTCCTCCTCTGTTACTTCCAACTGATGTGTCCCCAGTTTATAACAAAAATTCTTATTATTAATCCCTAAATGCATGATCTTGCACTTTTCACTATTAAATTTCATCCTATTGCTATTACTTCAGTTTATAAGGTAATCCAGATCTTCCTGTATAATATCCCAGTCCTTCTCTGTATTGGCAATACCTCCCAGCTTTGTGTCATCCGCAAACTTTATTAGCACAGTCCCACTTTTTGTGTGAAGGTCAGTAATAAAAAGATTAAATAAGATTGATCCCAAAACTGATCCCTGAGGAACTCCACTAGTAACCTCCTTCCAGCTTGACAATTCACCTTTCAGTACGACTCATTGTAATCTCCCCTTTAACCAGTTCCTTATCCACCTTTCAATTTTCATACTGATCCCCATCTTTTCCAATTTAGCTAATAATTCCCCATGTGGAACCGTATCAAATGCCTTACTGAAATCAAAGTAAATTAGATCCATTGCGTTTCCTTTGTCTAAAAGATCCATTACCTTCTCAAAGAAGAAGATCAGGTTGGTTTGGCACGATCTACGTTTTGTAAAACCATGTTGTATTTTGTCCCAATTACCATTGACCTCAATGTCCTTAACTACTTCCTCCTTCAATTTTTTTCCCAAGACCTTGCATACTACAGATGTCAAACTAACAGGCCTGTAGTTACCCGGATCACCTTTTCCCCCTTTCTTAAAAATAGGAATTATGTTAGCAATTCTCCGGTCATACGGTACAATCCCTGAGTTTACAGATTCATTAAAAATTCTTGCTAATGGGCTTGCAATTTCATGTGCCAGTTCCCTTAATATTCTTGGATGAAGATTATCTGGGCCCCCCCGATTTAGTCCCATTAAGCTGTTCGAGTTTGGCTTCTACGTCGGATGTGGTAATATCTACCTCCATATCCTCATTCCCATTTGTCATCCTACCATTATCCCTAAGCTCCTCATTAGCCTCATTAAAGACTGAGGCAAAGTATTTGTTTAGATATTGGGCCATGCCTAGATTATCCTTAACCTCCACTCCATTCTCAGTGTTTAGCAGTCCCACTTCTTCTTTCTTTGTTTTCTTCTTATTTATATGGCTATAGAACCTTTTACTATTGGTTTTAATTCCCTTTGCAAGGTCCAACCCTACATGGCTTTTGGCCTTTCTCACTTTATCCCTACATGTTCTGACCTCAATAAGGTAGCTTTCCTTGCTGATCCCTCACATCTTCCACTCCTTGTAAGCTTTCTGCTTTTTCTTAATCACTTATCTGAGATGCTTGCTCATCCAGCTTGGTCTACAACTCCTGCCTATGATTTTTTTCCCCTTTCTTGGGATGCAGGCTTCTGATAGTTTCTACAACTTTGGCTTGAAGTAAATCCAGGCCTCCTCCGCCTTTAGATCCACAAGTTCTTCAGTCCAATCCACTTCCCTACCTAATTTCCTTAATTTTTTAAAGTTAGCCCTTTTGAAATCAAAAGCCCTAGTCACAGATCTATTTTTGTTTATCCTTTCATTTAATTTGAACTGAATTAGCTCATGATCGCTCGAACCAAGATTGTCCCCTACAACCATTTCTTCTATGAGGTCTTCACTACTCACCAAAACCAAATCTAAAATGGCATCCCCTCTTGTTGATTCAGCAACTACTTGGT
Organism: Malaclemys terrapin pileata; assembly: GCF_027887155.1. Taxonomy (NCBI): domain Eukaryota; kingdom Metazoa; phylum Chordata; order Testudines; family Emydidae; genus Malaclemys; species Malaclemys terrapin. The sequence goes on from NC_071513.1 coordinate 52,663,193, forward strand.
GAACGAATCCATCAGCTATCGCATCCAGGAAAATCTGAGCCCTATTATTATTACTAACACTTATCCTCCAGTCTATATCTGGGAAGTTAATGATCACACAATTCCCATTAGTGTTTACTTCATTAAAAACATTAAAAAGGTCTCTATCCATATCCAAATCAGATCCCAGTGGTCTATAGCACACCCCAAGCACTATCCCAGGGGAGTCTCTAATAGCTTTCTTCCCCAATGTGATTTTTGCCCAGACAGACTCTGTCTTATGCATTTCATCACTTCATATTTCTTTACAGTCTACCTCATCATTGATATACACTGCTACTCCACCACCTTTGTCTTTATTTCTGTCTTTCCTAAACAGCACATACCCTTCAATACCAGTACTCCAGTCAAGACTACGATTCCACCATGTTTCTGTTATCCCTATAATATCCGGTTTCACTTCCTGCACCAGTAACTCTAGTTCCTCCATTTTGTTACCTAGGCTCCTCGCATTGGTGTACAAACATCTTAATTTTTGCTGTTTGGCTTCTCTCACATTCTTTAGTCGATTAGGCCCAGACATTCTACCGCAAGTATCACCGATTAGACTGGTATCTACACTACCCTTCCTCCTTATGTCCATTCTCCTACCCACTGCTGTATCCTTTCTTACTTCATTTTCTTCCCTCTCAATGTTAAAATCCGGTGTGGCGATCACCTGGACATCTCCCAACCATCTCCCCCAAATTCCTAGTTTAAAGCTCTCTAAATCAGTTGTGCCAGCCTCCATCCTAGAAGTCTATTTCCCTCCCTACTCAGGTGAAGTCCATCCCGAGAGAACAGTCCTCTGTCCATGAATGCCTCTCAGTGGCCATACATCCCAAAGCCCTCCTTATAGCACCACTGCCTGAGCCATCTGTTCATCATCATAATCTTGTCACACCTTTGTTGCCCTTCTTTAGGAACAGGCAGAATCCCACTGAAGGTCACCTGAGCCTCGATTTCCTTAAGCATCTTTCCCAACCTGGCATAGTCTCCCTTGATACGTTCCAGCAAGAATCTAGCGGTATCATTTGTTCCCACATGAAGGACAATCGGTGGATTCTTTCCCGCTCCCATTAGGAGCCTCTTCAGCCTCAGGTCCATAGCCCATATCTTAGCACCCGGCAGACAGCACACCCTTCTGTTCTCTGGATCAGCTCTGGTTACAGGCCTGTCTATTCTTCTCAGTAAGGAGTCCCCAATCACGTAGACCTGCCTTTTCCTGGTGATGGTGTGATTCTCCGGTCTATCCCCTGTTTCCTCTGGCTGCAAGTCCTCTCGATTCCTTGTAATCCTCTGCAACCCATCCCGGATCCTCCTGGGCTTATATTTGGTGTTATCTTCATTGACTCTTCCCCTCTTCCTATAGGACTAGCTGCTCTTCGCGTCTTCCTTGCCCTCTCACCTTCAGTGACCACCTGCTGTGCCCCTTCTTTATTTTCCAACTCCAAAAACCTGTTCCTGAGCTCTATTTCTCCTTCACTAGCCTGTCTTTTCCTCTGCCTATTTCTCTTAGTCACTGTCCACTTTCCTCACCCAACAGTCTCCCCCTAGAGTTCTTTGGTCCTGCTTCCATCTGCAAGTCTGAGCTTTTCCCTTCAGCCTCCTTGTGTCTTTGCTCCATCAACTACTCGACTCCCCTTCTAAACTCAACCAGAGTTTCCACCTGCATCTCCAATCCTTGGATCTTTTCTTCTATCAACTCTATCAGACGGCACTTCATGCAGACAAAACTCTTTTCAGGTACCCCCTCCAGGTCATGTACATGCTGCAGCTTCCACATCCAGTCATCTTCATTGTGTCTTCCACTGCTTGGGTCACTACCACTGCTGCCTCTGTATCTGTCATAGCCTTCCCACCTAAATCCTGTTAGTCCTGGAAACACAAACCAAACCAAAACACCACCACCCACAGAAAAACAAACCCCCAATGAGCACCAAAACAGTGCCAGAACTCCACACACTCCCTTCAATAGCCTGTCTGTTCCTCTGCCTGGTTTTCCTAGTCTTCCTCCCAAACTCCTCCAACAGAACTCCCACTCAAACTCCCCTGTTTACAGCTCTGTTTGTTGGCTCCTGTGCCGCTGCAGCTGTCTGTGCCACTGGCTGGCTGGCTACCTTTATAGGACCCTTAGTCAGAGAAGCCCTACCCCCTACTCAGGGCTCAGCTTCTCTCCCAGCACACTGCCTCTACCAGTCTCTACACATACAAATACATGCTGGATGTGGCAGGGCATATGGGCCCATTCTATGCGCAGGATTCCTCTGCAATGCTGCATACTTGCCAGTCTGTAAGGGGAGAAAGTGGAAACCAACAGAGAAGGGGAATCAGGGCAGCATGCAAACATTTCCCTCTGCTGAGGACCCCAAGATTATTTTGTTTTACAGAATCTTATCCTTGAATTCTTTGAGCAGCTTTGTGGTTTTTAATAACTAAGTCACCTTGATGATTCGGATACCTCATTCCCATTCAATTTTAATGGGGACTGGGACTCAGACTGGGACTACTATTATGGTAGTCTAATACCACAAAGGTATTTTAAATACCTTTGAGGTTCTGGGTCTGGGTATCCAAGTTCATTAGTCAGCTTTGAAAAGCTCAGCCTAAATCTCAGACTTCCTGCACTTCAGGCCATCGCAAGTAGGGTGGTGAAATGTAAAGGTCCTGGGAATAGCATCTCCTGCTGCCTTGGTCAGCAGGGTGACACAGGCATCATAAAGGTTAGTTCCCTACGTGGCTGTGATGGGACAGTGCCTGCATACGTCCAGCATGACGCTCCGTGATAGGAACGTGGGAGCTGCGTGCAGGCGGGTCAGCCGATGTAGAGTGCTGGGGAGGGAATTTGGTTTCAGTGTCTGATGTTGGGGGGGTCTGTCCACACCAGAATCTCTTCTCTTCCCTGCCTCTCAGTGATCCATCTGTCACCCTTCCCCCCCCCCCACTTGTCCTGTAGGGTCTGGAAAAAGGGAGCAGGGATCTATTTATTCTGTAAGCAAAGCACTGAGCTACTCCCAGCCAGACGCAAGTGAGCTATCGAGAGTGCACAAAAGGTGTCATTGTGATTTATGGAGTAATTAATAAACAATTAAAGTGCTTTGGAGCATGGTTATACATTTTATTTTGGCCATCCACTCCATACAGCTCCAACATCCCCATAAACCAGAGTCCAGAGTAGGCCACGCTGGGAAAGATGAAGCCTTCAAACCACAGAGCGATGGCAGCCTCATGGCTTTAATTCTGTGGAGTCTCCCTGATGTCATCCAGAGTGTCTCTGTGTAGCTTTGCGCTGATGCTGCAAGTTTCCCATTACGGCAGCGCGCTTGGGGAGTGCTAGGAGCAGGGCGCTGTTGGTCAGAATGGAAGGGCTGAGGAGTGTGTACTCTTATTATGTGATTAACTAATGGCGTTCAATGAGTGGAGTGAATGCTCTTGAAACAGAGTGACTAAGCCCTAGCTTGCATTGGGTATTGTGTTGACAGGCGCTATGAAATTCCTCCTTCATGCTTCTTACCAATGCTCAGCTCCACAACCTGTGGAATTCAGTCCTGAGCTGCAGCACCAGGTCTTTACAAATGTGTTTTAACCGTGACATATAACAGTTCTCTCAGCTCAGTCCGCTACCCTGATCCAGCTCTCACAGTTCACCCCATGATCCCACATGGCCTGGAACAGCCTATGGTAGTCTAATTATTCGTCTCTTTTGAGCCTCCAATAGGCCAGTCATATGCCTCTTTTGAGTAGAGACTCTCAATCATCATCAACACTAAGTGGGTTTTATACTAATGCCTAGAGGTTGGGAGGGAACCAGACATTCTATTTCATGGGGAAGTCCATGCGTTTGAATTTTTGTTCCAAATTGGAACGGAGTGAAAACAAAAATTTCAAAACTTCCCACAAAAGGAAATTGAAAAAAAAAATCAAGTCAATCGAAATGTTGCATTTCAATTAAATGAAAATGTTTTGTTCCAATTTCATCCTTTACAAGGTTTCAAAACTAAAATTGAAATGTTCAATTCTGAAAAAGTCAAAACGTGTTTCAACAGAATTGAAACTCTTCCCGTCATTTTTTTTTTATGGAAATTCATCCAAATTGACACACTTGAGCAGAATGAAGGGGGAGGGATAGCTCAGTGGTTTGAGCATTGGCCTGCTAAACCCAGCGTTGTGAGTTCAATCCTTAAGGGGGCCACTTTGGGATCTGGGGCAAAAAATCAGTACTTGGTCCTGCTAGTGAAGGCAGGGGGCTGGACTTGATGACTCTTTGGGGTCCCTTCCAGTTCTATGAGATAGGTATATCTCCATGATTTAAAATGTTCATTTGGAAAATTCCCAACCAGCTGTGCTAACGGCCACTGAGACATTCATATTAATGTCTACTAACATTATTTCATTTGTATCTTAAACTATTGAGGCCACCTCTCTGGCTGCTAGTGCATTAACGCCTCATTCGGGGTGAAACTCCCATTGACTGCAATGGTGCAAGATGAGACCCCGGTTCATGAACTGACTGCCCTCCCTGTCTTCTCCATTTTCCTTTCTTCCCTTCTCCCCTCAGTGACTGCAGGTTGGTGAGCAGGGGCGGGTTGAAAGCAAACGTGTAGTTGTATGGGAAACTACTTGGCAAATGCTTCTGAAGAAGAAAGACACTTGCAAGGTATCATAACTATAAAGGGAAGGGTAACAGCCCTCCTGTGTACAATACTATAAAATCCCTCCTGGCTAGAGACACCAAAATCCTTTTACCTGTAAAGGGTTAAGAAGCTCAGGTAACCTGGCTGACACCTGACCAATAAGGGGATAAGATACTTTCAAATCTTGGTGGGGGGAAGGCTTTTGTTTGTGCTCTTTGTTTTGGGGGTTGTTCGCTCTTGGGACTAAGAGGGACCGGACATCAATCCAAGCTCTCCAAATCATTCTGAACAAGTCTCTCATATTTCAAACCTGTAAGTAACAGCCAGGCAAGGCGTGTTAGTTTTAACTTTGTTTTCTCAACTTGTAAATGTTCCTTTTGCTAGAGGCTTTACCTCTGTTTGCTGTAACTTTGAACCTAAGGCTAGAGGGGGTTCCTTTGGGCTCTTTGAATCTGATTACCCTGTAAAGTTATTTTCCATCCTGATTTTACAGAGATGATTTTTACCTTTCTTTCTTTAATTAAAAGCCTTCTTTTAAAGAACCTGATTGATTTTTCCTTGTTTTAAGATCTAAGGGGGTTGGATCTGGACTCACCAGGAATTGGTGGGGGAAAGGAGGGGGAATGGTTAATTTCTCCTTGTTTTAAGATCCAAGGGTTTGGATCAGTGTTCACCAGGAAATTGGTGGAGAAGTCTCTCAAGGCTACCCAGGGAAGCATTTATAGTACTTGGGAGGGAGATATTCTGAGGGGGAGGTAGACAGAGTTTCCCAAATAACTCATAAATAATTTGGGTGGTGGCAGCAAAACCAGATCTAAGCTAGTAGTTAAGCTTAGAGGTTCTCATGCAGGTCCCCACATCTGTACCCTAGAGTTCAGAGTGGGGAAGGAACCTTGACACAAGGAATCTAGGTAAGTCTGTGAATGATTTGTTAACTGGGAAAGGAACTAAAATCCTAACAAATATGATCCAAAACTTGAACTAGCTCCAGTCCTGGGTGTGGCTGCAGAAGCACCATGACCTACTGTCTAGGTGGGCCGCAAGCATCTGAAGGAATGGAGCTCTGAAGCTAGGCACCGTCCCTCCCTGTCACTGACCCATCTGGCCACTTGGATTTCACCACTGCTTTTTCCCCTTGTTTGATTTGAGTTCCTCTGTCATTATACAACTGCTAAAGCCTGGAGTAAATCAAGGAGAAAAAGCCATCAGATTTCACAACGCCGGAATGGCAAAGATGAGAAATTTCACATTTTGTCGTAGATTAATAGAAACAATAGAAAGTTTGAGGCTCACTGGCCAGGCTTAAGAATAAAAACAATAGGCTGCAGTGCACGATGGAAAGAATCATCCTCCTCACAAAGGCCAGCATGGAATCTAGGGTTCACCTCAAATACCTGCAGTTAACCTCAAAATATTGGCATCTACTCAGGCTATGTGCATACATAAAACTCTAGGGCGGCACAGCGGTAGCGGTTCAGTGTAGCCACTCACTACAGCAATGGGAGGGGTTCTCCCATTTGTCATAGTTAATTCACCTCCCTGAGACGTGGGAGCTACACTGATGGAAGAATTCTTCCATCGCCCTAGCGCTGTCTACACCAGGGGTTAGGCTGGCTAAACTATGTTGCTTAGGGGGTGTGGATTTTTCACCCTTCCCCCCTCCCCCCGCCCGAGCAACATAGCTGGGTTGACCTAACTTTTGAGTGTAGACCTGGCTCCAGGGATCCCAAAATGCCTCCATTCCTGATAGTCTGGCCTCTTTACAAGAGCCACCTTCACACTGTTTTCAACACTGTGTCACGCATCAATGTAGACATAGGCCCTGGCCAACTTTCTCATGTCTAAAAACCAGACCCTCCTAGTCCATCTCTTCCCCCAAAGCCTCGCCTCTGCCCTGCCTCTTCCCTTGAGGCCTTGCCCCCTACTTACTCCTCTCCCCTTCCCACCCCCCGTCGCTCGCTGCTCTCCCCCATCAACTCCTGTGTGAGCAGCCCCAAGGGACTTGCAAACCCCAGATCCTGCAGGCTGCCTGGGAGTGCAGATCAGAAGAGCACTGTGGCCACATAGGAGCAGCCAGGCCACCCCCGCTGGTGAACTAAGATGCGGCCCTCCTGCACGGCAGTCCCACGCTTCCCTCTGCACTGCCAGGCCAGCAGCCTCCATCTCCATCTGCTCGAGACCTCCCCACTCCGGAGCTGCCTGAGAGCATGGCTGGGGGGAAGTACCGGCTGGAGGGGCAGCTTGCGTCCCTTCCCTCTCAGGGAATGTTCCATGCCCGCTAGGAGCTTCTTACCCCGCTCACCATGGATCCCCGCATTCTGTCCTCTGCTGTAGCCCTGCAAACCATGCTCCAAAAAGGGGCTGCCCACAGCCCAAGCCAGTGCAGACATGCTGCTATGGGAGCTGCTGCTTCAGGGCCAGGCAACAGGCTGCCACTCCCCACAATCCTCGGTAAGCAGACTTTTAGTGTCCAGTCAGTACATCTGACTGGACACTGTCAGATTCCCTTTTTGACTGGACTTTCCGGTTGAAGACTAGACACCTGGGAACCCTAGCCCTAATTCCGGAAAGCACTTAAACACATGCCCAGTTGACTTCAAAGAGACTCAAGCACGCACTTAAGTACTCTCCTGGACAGGGATTCTTTCCTGAATTGAGGGTTTAGGGGAGATTAATTTCCTTTACAGACAGAATTATTGGGTGAGAGTCTCTGGTCTGGATTACACGGGAAATCAGACTAGATAATCATAATGGCTCCAGGTGCACTTTAACTTTCTCGTCAATAACTAAATAGATCAAGCTCATTATATTTTAGAGCAGAAATACTCAGACCTCAGTGATTCAGGAGCAAATTAGCGATCAACATTACCCAAAAGAGCCCCAGAAGTGTGAATTCATTGGTTTATTTATTATATTTTTTCTTGGTTATTCTGACCAAGTATGATTATTTTTCAACTACAGTTGGTTAATAACAGAGAAAAAACATCCTGGTTGGTTAATAACTTAGACTGGGAGTGGCTGGCTCATTACAAAAGCAGCTTTGCCTCTCCTGGAATTGACACCTCCTCATCTATTATTGGGATTGGACTCATCCACTCTGATTGAATTGGCCCTGTCGACACTGGTTCTCCACTTGTGAGGTAACCCCCTTCTCTTCATGTGTCATTATATAATGCCTGCATGTGGAATTTTCACTCCATGCATCTGAAGAAGTGTTTTTTTACCCACGAAAACTTATGCCCAAATAAATCTGTTAGTCTATAAGGTGCCACCGGACTCCTTGTTGTTTTTGTGGATATAGACTAACACGGCTACCCCCTGATACTTAACTTAGATTGGTTAATAATTAAATTACACAATATTTTAATATCATGTGTTGCAAAGAGCCGCAGGAGACCCATTTAAGAGCCAACTGCGGCTCCCGAGCCTCAGTCCTGAGTATCACTGGTTAGGGTATGTCTACACTGCAATCAGAGGTGTAACTGGAGCATGTGTAGACACTAGGGATGTAAATAGGGTTTAAAAATAGTAACTGTTTAACCTATTAAAATTCTATCAGTTAACCAGTTAACCGTTAAGGAGTTCACATAGGTGGGGAACTAGAGGTGCAGAAGGTGCTGCAGCATCCAGGACTTTGCTGCTGCCCTGTGACCGGCATCCCAGCTGCTGGCCCTTTGCCTGAGGTCCCAGCTGCTGGCCCCACACCCAGGACTCTGCTGCCACCCATGCTCGGCATCCCAGCTGCCGGCCCTGTGCCCAGGGTCTCGGCTGCTAGCCACATGCCTGAGACTCCACTGCCGGCCCCATGCCCAGGCCGGCTGGGAGTGGAGTCCTGGGGGCAGGGCCGGCAGTCAGGATCCTGGGCGCAGGGTGGCAGCAGAGCTGGCAGTGGAGTTCTGGGTGTGGGGCTGGCAGCTGGGACCCCGGGTATATCTACATGTGCTGCAGTCAGCCTCATAGCTCTTATTGCAATGTAGACATTCCCTTAGAATTGGGCAGGTTTTCTAGCCCTCAGATGAGTCTCATTGCTCTTCTCTGAACTCTCTCCAATTTTTCAACAACCTTTTCAAAGTGTGGCCACTAAAATGGGACACGATATTCCAGTAATGGCCTCACCTAATTCCAGTACTGTATAGCCCCTCTCTACTCCTACTACATATTCCCCTGTTTATACATTCAAGGATCACATTAGCCCTTAGCCACAGTATCACACTAGGATCTGATGTTCAACTGGTTACCTACCATGACTCCAGAATTCTTGTTGGAATCACAGCTTTCTAGGATGTAGTCATCCATCCTCCAAGAATGGCCTGTATTCTTTATCCCCAGAGGTATAACTTTACCTTTGGCTGTTCTAAAATGTATTCTGTTTGAATGAGACCAGCTCACCAAGACATCTGGATCACTCTGTATAAGTGACTTGTCTACATGATCATTTACCACTCCACTGATATTTGTGTCATCTGTGATCTTTACTGGCAATGACTTTATAGTTTCTTCCAGATCGCTGATAAAAATATCAGATAGCATCTACTGAGAACAGATTTTTTGTGAACTGTGTGACAGACATTTGTTCTGTCTCCTGTGTTGCTTTTGGAACCAGTAATTTAGGGCCTGTCAGACTTCAGTGGAATTTTCACTTGAGTAAGGATTTCAGGTCTAGGCTCTTGCATGACCTTTGTTTATTTCTTTCTTTGCTCACTGGGCACCATCAAAGAATGTGCATGGGGAAACTGTTTTTGCTGAGATCCTACCTAAACAATAATTACAAGGAGTGGAATGATCTTCCTGTCAAAGTGGATATTAAGGGCCATATCACACCACTGATTTTTAAGCAGAACTCCCCATTGAAATCAGCGCACAATTCTATTTAAATATTGATAGCGCCCCAAAAGGATATTGAGAATCTGAGGGATGTTCCTTATCGTATTATTTTGTGGTAGGTTAAATGTTGTACTTAAATTCACAGTTGTGCCCCTTTAATTTAAAAGCAACTTTACGTTTATTGCTAGGGCTGGAAGCACCTACCAACACAGATTTAACATCAGCCTCCAGGCTTAAGTTACAGCTGTTATCGTTTTCTTTTTTCCTTTAATTTTTTCTCCTTTACACTAATGCAATGCTTATTTAGGAGCCACAGCCATCTGTGTCTGCTGTGGCTGGCACTGCTGAATTTGCTGTTGCTTTCTTCTCCTCGTCTGATGAGACTCGTGGCACATAGAGAATTTCCCAGGACAGCAGAGACTTTCTTTGATTGCCTTTTTGATTCTTTCCTAAAGAGATTGTTCACAATCTTCTTTCTGCCCCCTACCCCCAAATGGGTCTTAGCAGAAGAAGCTTGGGTGTCGTTCTGCCCATGGCTCCTTAGGCAGTTCTATAATAAGCCTTGGATAAAGAGCTGACCAGACAGATTCTCCTTCTGCAGGATTCAGAGGCCTTTTTTACCCTTTCCCCATGTTCCCCTTTGTGATTGTCCTGTAGTGTTTTGTCTCTAGACTGGATCTGTATCCTTTCCCCATAAACTCTCCTCCATATGAGTCATAGTTCCTTTCACCATAGCACCCTATACTCTCCACCCTGTTGACCTGCAGCTTCATGGCAAGAACTGTATCTCTTTCCCCAGAGGAAGGTTGGCTCCAGCTGCCTTTCCATCTTATTCTCTTACACTGAATTCTAGGGCCAGGTCGTCAGCTGGTGTATGTGCTCTATTATGGTTTATACCAACTCAGGATTTGGCACAGAATTTTTGATCCTGGAACCTTTCCTTTCCAAGGCATGAGCAAATCACCCAGAGTATGAGTATCAAATTCACCAGGAGCCAGGGAACATTCTTGACTCCCAGTATCATATCTACTGACTTCACTCTACCCTCCAAATTCGAAGAGAGCCAAGACAATCCATCTGTATATCCAGTACCTCCTGCCACTGACAGAAAACACAATCACCTTTGAGAAAATCTATAGTGCTGGGTTTAAGAAACCATGTAAAGGTCCTGGCTATGAATTAGCACTTGGTCTGATGAAGGCACATATGAGCGTTGCAATATAGTTTTGCAGCTGTCAGCGTGATTAATGAACATTGTATTTTATTTCCTGCTTTATCAAATACTAATTATGTGTATGATAACTCTAAGAATCATGGTTGCTCTTGGTTCATTTGTTTTTTTTCTCCCTGGAGACATAACAGGGGATTGTTTCTCCCTCATTCCTGAAATTCTGTTTTAATTGCTTCTCTTCCACTTTCACGTGTGGTTTCATACTCTGTGTGGGTCAATGTATCGATCCCTTGCTTTGATAAGGTCAGCAGAGACCAGGTGTGACATTTAGAAGAGATTGCTCCTCCCCAAACAGGCTTACTCATCAAGAGCCATCCAGAGGATGGAGTGGGAGAGAGGGGGAATTTAAAACTATTACATATGATTATTTAGGCCCCCCTTAAGACAATTTGGCTAGCGAACTCACTTGAGATTCACATGTACTTGATGAACATATTAAGGGATCTGCACAGCAAGTCGAGCATAATAACAACAACTTGATTGAATCTAAAAACTTGTGAACAGTGCAACAGCCACTGTTATTCTCATCTACCACTAGATGGCGATCTTTATATATACTAGGTGTATACACACAGGGAGAGATACTGGATTTTACATCTCACTCATCAGAGTGCACACACAATGGCAATGTGAAAGGGGTCGAAGTGGATCCTCGGCTGTGCTCTGACCCCTTTGCACTGCTCAGGTGAAGCAAAGGGGCTGTTAAACCACTGGAAATGTCCACCTGGGGATTCGTTGATCTGTGCAGAGTGAGCACAGCCAATTCCTTCCAGCCCCTGGGGGCTGATTGTGAGAAAAGGGGCATCTGGGAGTAGAGCGATTGGAGGTCCTAGTTAAGGCAAGATTCTATTGGCCCCGGATGGGGCCTGACATTGCCCACCACATTCGCACCTGCACCAGATGTATCCAACGAAAGACTCTGCCTAAGCAGGCGGCTCCTCTTGTCAGCATCACGAGTTCTGCACCCATGGAGCTTGTCTTTATGGACTTTCTGTCATTAGAGCCTGACCGCTGGGGTACTGCAAATCTCTTGGTCATCACTGACCATTTTACTCGTTATGCCCAGGCTTATCCCACCAAAGATCAAAAAGCTTCCACGGTTGCCAAGATCCTGTGGGAAAAGTTCTTCGTCCACTATGGGTTGCCCGCCAGACTACACTCAGATCAGGGAAGGGATTTTGAAAGTCGGTTAATAAAAGAACTTTGTAAGATCATGGGGATCAAAAAATCACGCACCACCCCTTATAATCCTCAAGGGGATCCACTACCAGAATGATTCAACCGCACACTACTGAACATGCTGGGAACTCTGGAACCTCAGCAGAAAAAATACTGGAGCCAGCATGTGAAGCATTTGGTACATGCGTATAACTGCACTCGACACGATGCAACTGGGTTCACACCATACATGTTAATGTTCGGTCTAGAGGCCCGGTTGCCGGTCAATCTCTGTTTTGGTGTGTCTTCAGATGGGGCACTCCCAGAAACATACTTGGGGTATGTGACTCTCTTAAGAGATCAACTGAAGGAGGCATATCGGATAGCGACGCAAGCAGCTGGTTACCAGAATCAAAAGAATAAAACCTGATATGATCAGCGAGTGAGGCAACAGGAGATTCAGGTTGGTGACCGAGTTTTGGCCTGAAATCTCGGACTACAGGGAAAACACAAAATTGCAGATTGTTGGGAGTCACACCCATATATTATAGAGAAGAAACTTAGGGATCTACCAGTGTATCGCATACGTCCTGAGGGCAATCACGGCCCCACCAAAACTCTCCACTGGAATCATCTGTTACCTATAGGATAAGTATTGTTTCCCCATGAGGATGTTTCCTCAGATTCTGAGACTCCTGGCCCTGTGAGTCGGACACGGTCCCAGCGACGGAAATATACCTGTCCTCTGCAAACACCCAGCTTCTCGGAAAGTGAGGAGGAAATGGGGTTTGGTGAACATCCAGTTTGGAATGCCCCGACCCTAATGGATCCTTTTGTTGTCTCACAATGAGATGGTGAAGGGGAAGAACCCACATTAAGCACTCCCGAAGCCCCACTGTCCCAAGCTGTGGAGACCCCCCAAGAACACAATGAGGAAGTTTCAGTGCAGGCAGAGAATCCTGTACCCCAAACAGCCACTTTAAACCCAGATGCACTCGAATTTGTGACGCAAGGACCCATCATCTTGCCTCTATGTTTAGTGGTGTTACCTCAGCCAATACCCGACAGCCAGCCTAGACATTCCTCTAGGGAAGGGAAGCCCAGGTGTGTGCTAACATATGATAATTTAGGGGAACCCAGTGACCTACAGATCCCTGGGGTGCCACGGGGGGCAAGCTGCCTCATGGGAAACTTGTTCCACCCCTCGGGGTCCTGTGGGATGGATGATGGGAATGCTTCTGATGAATGGGGTCCCTGGGTCTCCTGCTGGGGATCCATGGTTTAGAGTTGCTTACCTTGATGGGGGACATCAAGGATTATTTCTTTTGGAGGGGGGAGAGTGTAACCCCTTTGGGGTTTAGAGAGCATGGCCCCTTTAAATCTTTTTCCTAGGGTGGGAGGGGGAGAGTAAGAAAAAAGGATGGAAACTCCAGGGGGCAGCGCTGGAGCTCCAGGGAGAGAGAGAGGCAGCCGGAGGCCTGGAAAAGTGAAGGAGAGAGAACCTGCCTGAAGCCTGAGAAGGACAGGGCCGATCGGGGACAGCCCAGGACAGGAGCCAGGAGAAGACCTGTGCCAGGGAGGAATCACCCGAGAAGGACAGGCCGGAGCTGGACCCAGTATCATGGCTGCCCAGAGCTGCATGGGGCTGTGAGTACTGGGGCTTCTGACTCTGCATTAGGAACAAGGAGGGAGGTTGCTAGATAGTTAAGTGGGGAGGTGGTAGTTCTGTGTGGCTTTGCAGAGAGCAGCAGAAGAGGGCACCAGAGGGGTTTCTTGGGGGAAAGTTCACTGGCACCGAAGACGACCAGGAGCACCCAAGACTCACCACTGGACTGGAACTTTGCTCAGGACTCCTGAACTCAGTGTGCAGACACATTGCTCAGTGTCTGCCCTTCCAGACTGTGCTACCACTGGGCCCGTGGGGCCTTGGCTTGGATGCAACCCTGTTCTACTGCTCCCCCTATATTTCTCCTTGTTGTTTTCTCCTCTCATCCCTCTGTAAATAAATATCTCCCTTTGTTATATCCATTGTACTTTTCCTGTGGGTGTGTGTGTTCACTCTGGGGGGTTTGGAACAGCTGCCCCTGGGGTGGAAGGGATTTCTCCTGCTGCATTCCTGCGCGTGCCCTCTCTTGGCCAGAGCTGCCTGCAGAGCAGACTCCATCTTGGCCACGAGGGTGCTAAAGTTACACAGGTCTTTTTAATCTCTCCTCAGATGGAAACTGTTCCTTACCCCTAATCATTTTTATTGTCCTCTGTACTTTTAACAATTCTACTATATCCTTTTTGAGATGGGGTGACCACAACTGCACGCAGTATTCAAGGTCTAAATCCAGTCTGAATTCCTCTCTTTTGTAAGCTGCTTTCACTGACCTCACTCTAAATAGTTTCTCTCTCTAGGTGTTTGCATCCTTCCAACTCTTCCCGTCAAACACTTAGTCATCACTTAGCTAAGCAACTAGATACAAATTTAGCTCTTTTGATCTTTCTCCATAAATCAATACCTCCTGCCCTTTAATCTTTTCAGTTGTTCTTCTCTGAACTCCCTCCAGTTTTGTACCATCTTTCCGGTAGCGTGCTGTGCTGTCTAATGGAAAACACACTGAGCCTGATTCTCCACTGCCATATACCTGGTGTGGTATTTCACACCTGTGCAAGGTGGGTGTATAACACTACTGTCTTCATACCCCCTTTGCATACATAAGGTGTGAGGCAAAGGAGATTTACACCCAATATTTCAGTTGGTGTTGCCAACTGTACAAACGAACTATTGGTTCCCTGCTCTGTGGTATGTCTACATTGCAATTAAACACCTATGGCTGGCCCATGCCAGTTGACTCGGGCTCATGGGGTTTGGGCTAGGGGCTGTTTAACTGCAGTGTAGACATTCAGGCATGGGCTGGCTCCCAGGCTTTATTACCCTGTGAGGTGGGAGGGTCTCAGAGCTCAGGCTGCAGCCCAAATATCTACACTGCAATTAAACAGCCCTTTAGCGCAAACCCGAGTCAGCTGGGGCCAGCTGTGGGCTTTTAATTGCAGCATAGACATACCCTGTGAGGGCTTTGCACATACAGTTCAGTAATAGCTTGGCCTTTGTTGGAGCTGTATTGCATTGCAAACTCTTGTCAACCTGCAGTCCTCTGTCAATCACCCCTAAATGTCTCCCTGCGTCAGTGCTTCCCAGGTTTCTCCTTCTGACTATGGGTGTTTTCAATTATTTCCCACAAATCCCATTTTTCCAAGGCGAGGCTCTTGTGGCAGTTTTGTGACCGTGATCCGACCCAGTCTGAGCTCATCTGTTCGCACTGTTGGTTTACACCTGCACCCCCAGTGTCCTTTGAGAAGTGTGTCTAGTGCACTGGTTATTGTACACACAAATCCCAGCCTTCCTGCTCAGGTACAGTAGCTATTTGATATAGACACAGGAGAGTCTAGGACAAGTCAAGAGAACTCCGATATAGCCCACAAAGCTCAATACTACGTATTAACGTCAGCAGCACCAAAAGGACATGCCTACAGTGGGGCTTGTGTTCATTATCCCTTAAATTTGATCTCTGCTGCAGGGGCCTTGCTGTGTTTCAGGCCAGTGCCTCTAGGCCCAGCCACCACACAGTATCCAAGAGCTACTCCTTCCATGCTCTTAACACAGCTTCCACCCTTAAAGGGACAGAAGCATCTTTTCCCTGCAAGAGCAACTAATCCAGCTGGGCCTTTTCTAAGCAGCTCAACTAATCCAGCTGGGGAGAAGGCCACAATGGCCTCAGTATGGCTTAGACAGAGCACTCAGCTGCTAGTGTGACAAAACAATGCAAGTGGGAGGAGGGGATGGGAGCCAAACCCCTGATCCAGAGAAGTTCTTTCCTCCCTTCTTCCCTGCAGTCTGGGTAGGTACCTGTGAGCTGTCTTAGAAGCAGGAGAAGGCTTGTGACAAGGCCATCTCCAGTGTAATTGATGAGGGCTCAGTTCCCCCAAGCAGTGGCCTATATTTGTGGAGTAGTATCTAGGCAATTTCTGTTAAGGGGGGGGGGGGGCTTTCCTTCTATTTTGGGTGGGAGGTAGTCCAGGAGGCAGCTGATGCATTTTGTATAACTCATGGAATGTTAACTGGAGCAAGGATAGAACCTGACTGTTTCACATCTTAGCTGAGAAGCCTAACCACTGGGCTACAGAATCAGTCAGATGCTCTTTGGCCCAGTGAAGGGTTAATGATTTATACAAAGCGGAACAGCTCTGGCAAGAGATTGAGGAAGAGATTGACTCTAGCCCAATGGATTTTTGACCAGAATTTCCATCCTGGATCTGACACACCCTTTCTCAACTAAAGGTTTGTTGAACCTCACACATTCCCACGGAATTTTCAGTTTCAGGAAATCTACATTTTCTGATGAAAACCTGTTTTGTCAAAAACTTTCTGCCCATACTTGTAAGCTTCTTGGCTGTAGATGTTTGAAACCATGAGAACTGCAGGGACATCCTGCCTTTGACTAGTGGAAGATGACCTTGTTTCTTGTTGAAATGGAGATCTCGGACAGTGGGTCCACCACACACTTAAGCCCAAATGCTTTTCCTTGTAGGTTAGTTTACATTTACTAAATAAAACCATCAGGGAAGTGTCCCAGAGTGGCTTCAGAGTAGGAATCATTGCTCTTACCAGGCTGCTAAAACAGAATTAGCCCTTTCACCTCTAGGCATCCCCTAGAAACATTCCACACTTAGCCAGGGAACACAGGCTGACAGTCACTTAAAGCCATTACACTAATTGCAATAAGTCCCTTATTTTAGTATCTTATTATGGGTTAAATGAAAGCTGGCTGGATGTGGGGCTGAGACGACACCCCATTGCCTGGCCTTTGTGGATGGATCTAGCAGCACTGTGATGGGCAGTGTACCTTTATTATTCACCATCCCTTGAAGAAAAACTTTGCAGACATTAGCCAGGCTGCTCAGTGTCACATCTCCTGTTCTCTGAAAGGAGTTAATGAATTCATTAATCTGTTAATGGCAAGGAAGGTCTTTCGGGACCAGCGTCACAATTTACAGCTCCCACAGGGGAGACCCTCTCTCTGTCGGTGATCTAAAGTTTCAGCTTCACTAATTCAAGCTGGCAGAGTTGCTGAGATTCACGCTGCAACGCCTGGGAGCTCACTGAGATTTCATAGCCATAGTAGCATTATTACTATTAGTAATAATATCAAACTCTTCCCTCCTGCAAACCTGTGATCCTCCCTCCAACTTCCATGTGGGTTGCTACAGAACCTGTGGATGGGGAAGGTTTGTGAGAGGGAGCCCAGGGAGGGGTGACAGGGAGTGTGAATGGATGTTCAGAGAGGGGGCAGTAAGCGTATGTGATGGGGCTTGCCCATGATGACAAAGGTGGTGGTTCAGGCTAGTACCGATGAAGTTCGACTGTACATGGGGGTGGCGAGCCCAAGTGGCAGCCCGGGCTGCCACAGACGCACTGCTAGTTTGAGGCCAGGGCTGGCTCCAGGCACCAGCGAAGGAAGCAGGTGCCTGGGGCGGCCAATAAAAAGGGGTGGCACTCCATCCATTAGCGGGGCGGCACGTCTGTGTCTGCAGCAGCAATTCAGTGGTGGGTCTTTCAGTCCCTCTCATCCACTTCGGCGGCAACTCAATCGATGCGCTTCAGTTGATGGCAGCACTTCGGCGGCAGGTCCTTCAAACCCTCTCTTCTGCTTCGGCGGCAGCTCAATTGGGTTTGTCTTTTTTTTTTTTTGCCACTTGGGGTGGCAAAAAAGCTGGAGCTGGCCCTGTTTGAGGCGCTAGCTCGAGCAGACCTAGCCGGGATACATCTATGCAAGCTGGGACTCACGCCTGCCAACTCAAATGCAGATGTCCCTTATGAAGAAAGTTCCCCCTTCTTCCACTCCACAATTGTTAAATTCAGGTTTCTGGAACCTGCTGTGTCATGGCATAATGAGGGGTGGATTCTGAGCTGGGTTTCTATGTGCACCTGATCTGGCATCTGGTTACCACCTCTGAGACGGAAGAACCTGAGCTCTGCTTGTTGAACTGAATGTAATGTCATCTATTGCAACTAGCAGCCAGCAGTGCACCCGTTGTGCTAGCAGATGGGCCCTGAAAAAAGGATATAAGCCCAGGTCCTTCCGAAAGATGAATGCCCTCCATCTCTGCCTTTAATAATTCTGTTGTGGTATCAGCTTTGGAAATGTTGGTCTCATCCTTACCATTCAGTGGAGAGGCCTGGACCCAGGGCGCACTCTGGCAGCCTCAGCTGGCACTTTGGGAAGAACCTCCGGTGCTCTGAGCTCGCCATGAACCTTGCTGACCCGGGGGAGATGGCTTTGTTAAATGAGGGACCGACGTGTGCCACCTTTATCCAAACAATGCAATCAGAAGGGCTCTTGTGCACCGCAGACAGAGATCCAGTTAATGACAGACACAATTTTTTTTGTTCTGAATGTTCTAAACATTTATTATTCTAAATTGCCTTCTGCACATTTTACAATAATTACGACTAGTGTTTGCCTTGTTATCTCCACAGTTACTAACAAGAATGCCATCATTATCCCAGTCATTAGCAAAATTGATGTTGTTGTCCAGAGTTGCCGGCTGTGGGCCTGTTTTCAGAAGGAGTGTCTTACCATCAATCCTTATTTTCTCTATTCTTCTGTGCAGAGGCGTATGATTACACTCAGTCGGATGGACCAAAGGGGGCGTGAGGGCAGAGCTAATCTAGGAAAGAAAAGGGTTGAGGGAGAGTTTGGGGGTGGGAAGTTTGGTAGCCATCAGACCTACGTTGTTGGGGTTTGGAAAGGCTGCTAATGGCAAAGTTTATATAAGTTAGTGACCAAGCAGCCATTTTCCCTGTGATCATTTGGCATCCATATGGCTTCAGTTATTTCAGATAATACAAGGAATCCAATACAAGTCTGATAGCTGGATTCCATTGTTTGGGAGTGGAAACTCTCAGGGCCACAGTCATGGACTAGTTCATGTGGAGGTGTGCAGATCTCAGTGTGAACACTGGACCTGGGATAGTTATTGTTACAATTTTTATTTCATTAACAGTTGGAAGCCCCAACCAAGATCCAGGCCTCATTGTGACAACCGCTGTACAAAGAGAAGAGACCCTGGGAGATTGTTCCTGCTCTGAATTGCTTAGAGTCTAAAAAGGTGAAGCACACAAACAGCGATAGATAAAGAACAAATACGCAATTTGTCAAAAGCACAGAGCTCTGAAGCTACAGCGCTATTTCACATCACTTTCCTCCTCATCTGACAGGCCACGCCTGTGACACTGACAACCCCAAAACCTTCCCTTCTGTTCAGGATTAGAATGAATGGAAAGCAAAAAGAGTTCACCCAGTACCTGTTGTGGATCTGGGCAGTGGTTCTTTGGTAAAGATGGCTGGGAACTATCACTCAATATCTCTTCAGCGCGGGATCATACTGGCAGTCCTAGATTTTAATAGCAAACTAAGTACAAATTAAAAAAAAAACAAAAAAACCCCCTAAAAAACCCCAGAATCCATTATTTATGGACATTTCGTTCTTTCTAATCTCTAAGTACTGATTCCAGGAAAGACTAATGTAATCATTTCTGAATACAGTATTTGCTGCCATTTTGATGCATTGACATCGGAATTTATCCAGGCAGACATTTGCTACTAAGCTTTTGAAAGAAAAATGAAATTTCCACTCAAAAATCTTTGTTGAGTTGCAGTTAAGGTTGCTAAATGGAATTTAGGGGTCTAATTGAGGAGTAAAGTACTACTCAACGTGAGTAAGTGTGGCAGAATCTGGCCCTTGCTGAGCAAAATAAAATGTATCTTAGTTAGACAAATACCACTAGTGACAAAAGTAGCATAGACTAAACATAACTCTTATGTCATATCATAAAATAATGTCCATAATAATAAAGCAGGAACATTTCATGCTACAGTGAACCAGGAAACTCGACACTGCAGAACAAATAATATACATGTACATTGAATTATCCAAATGTATAATGTGCCAAGTCTCATTTAAAGTCAAAGAAAAGGTTGCCTTTGATTTCAGTGGAAGTCAGAGTGGGCTCTAAAATAGCAACACAAATAAGGGGCAGGTTGATGGTCTTGGAGAATTGTTTTATTTTATGGCACATAGGCAGGAATTGGGTGTTTCTGTTTATATTTTTTGTCAATTTCTACATTTAATGACTATGCAAAGGTAATGAAAATTAGGGGTGCTCCGTCATCAGCTCTCGGGGTTCTCATGTGGGTGCCAGAGGGTTCCATTCTGTCTCCCCTCTGCTCTCTCTCTAAATAAGCCTGCTGATAGGATTAGCACTCAGATATAGGTTGCATTAACTTTGGCACACTGATGATATCCAGATATGTGGCCAACTAGTCCGTTTCTGCCAGTGGAATGGATAACCCATGTCTCCTGGAGGATCGGGCTTCCTTTGCTGGCTGAAGCTCAAACCAGATAAGGCGGGACGATGTTGGTACGCTGGGGGAAGCAGCCATGAGAAGTGATGAGAATTATATCTGCAGCCCTTATGGAGGGAGAGTGCCTGGCGTTCGTGATTCAGGATTATGGAAGAGAAGTTTTGCTGGACCCGAGGCTGCTTCTGGCGGCTGAGGCCAGGAAAGCACCTTTTCATCTGCTTTTGAGGAGGCCGAGAGATTTTCTCTCTGATGTGGACTTTGCTGCATTTACCCAGGTCTTTGTCACCTCAGCACTGGGCTACTCTAACTTACTTCTTAAGACCACTCCGCAAGTGAAGCTAGCATAGAATGCTTAAGGATGGAGCTTCACTCTGTGAGCACACAACACTGGTTCTCCATGAGCCACATTGGCTATCTGTGACTTACTAGATGGATGCCAAGGCATCACAGTTTGAATAGGAGTCAGCAGTATGATGCTGCGGTGAAAATGGTGGGTGTCATTCTGGGATGTTCCACTCTTCTCAGCACTGCTGGGGCTTCAGCTGGAGTACTTTGTCCAGATTTGGGCACCCCACTAAAAAAAGACATGGAAAAAACTGAAGAGAGTCCAGATGACAGCAACAAAACTGATAAGAGATTTAGCAAACCTCAACTATGAGGAAAGGTTGGAAGAACTGGGCTTGTTTGGTCTAGAAAAGAGAAGGCAGAGAGAGGAATCTGCGAATAATCTTCAAATATGAAAAGAGTTGTTCTGAAGATGTCAGGGGTTAATTGCTCTCCAGATCCACTGAGGGTAGGACAAGACACAACTGAACATAAGAACAGCCATACTGGGTCAGACCAAAGGTTCATCTAGCCCAGTATCCTGTCTTTTGACAGTGGCCAATGCCAAGTGCTTCAGAGGGAATGAACAGAACAGGTAATCATCAAGTGATTCATCCCCTGTTGCCTATTCCCAGCTTCTGGCAAACACAGGCTATGGACACCTTCCCTGCCCATCCTGGCTAATTTCCATTGATGGGCCTATCCTACATGAAATTATCTAGTTCCTTTTTGAACTCTGTTATAGTCTTGGCCTTCACAACATCCTCTGGCAAGGAGTTCCACAGGTTGTGTGGAGAAATGCTTTCTTTTGTTTCTTTTAAATCTGCTATTAATTTCATTTGGTGCCCCATAGTTCTTGTGTTATAAGAAGGAGTAAATAACACTTCCTCATTTACTTTCTCCACACTAGTCATGATTTTATAGACCTCTATCATATCGCCCCTTAGTCGTCGCTTTTCCAAGCTGAAAAGTCCCAGTCTTATTAATCTCTCCTCATATGGAAGCTGTTCCATACCCCTAATCATTTTTGTTCCCCTTTTTTGTACCTTTTCCAATTCCAATATATCTTTTTTTGAGATGGGGCGACCACATCTGCACGCAGTATTCAAGACATACCATGGATTTATGTAGAGGCAATGTGATATTTTCTGTCTTATTAGCTATCCCTTTCCTAATGATTCCCAACACTCTCTTAGATTTTTGACTGCTGCTGCACATTGAGTGGATATTTTCAGAGAATTATCCATAATGACTCTTTCTTGAGTGGTAGCAGCTAATTTAGACCCCATCACTTTATATATATAGTTGGGATTATGTTTTCCAATGTGCATTACTTTGCATTTATCAGCACTGAATTTCACCTAACATTTTGTTGCCCAGTCACTCAGTTTTTTGAGAGCCCTTTGTAACTCTTGGCAGTCTGCCTGGGACTTAACTATCTTGAGTAGTTTTGTATTATCTGCAAATTTTGCCACCTCACTGTTTACCCCTTTTTCCAGATCATTTATGAATATGTTGAATAGGACTGATCCCAGTACAGACCCCTGGGGGACACCACTATTTACCTCTCTCCATTCTGAAAACTGACCATTTATTCCTACCCTTTGTTTCCTATCTTTTAACTAGTTACCAGTCCATGAGAGGACTTTCCCTTTTATTCCATGACTGCTTACTTTGCTTAAGAGCCTTTGGTGAGGGACCTTGTCAAAGGCTTTCTGGAAAATCTAAGTACACTATATCCACTGTATCCCCCTTGTCCACATGCTTGTTGACCCCCTCAAAGAATTCTAGTAGATTGGTGAGGCACGATTTCCCTTTACAAAAACCATGTGGACTCTTCCCCAACAAATTATGTTCATCTATGTGTCTGACAATTTTATTCTTTACTATAGTTTCAACCAGTTTGCCTTCTACCAAAGTTAGGCTTATTGGCCTGTAACTGCCAGGATCGCCTCTGGAGCCTTGTTTAAAAATTGGTGTGACATTAGCTATCATTCAGTCATCTGATCCTGGTGACTTACTACTGTTTAGTTTATCAAGTTGTTCCAAAACCTCCTTTAATGACATCTCAATCTGGGACAGTTCCTCAGATTTGTCACCTAAAAAGAATGGCTTGTGTTTGGGAATCTCCCTCACATCCTCAGCCGTGAAGACCGATGCAAAGAATTAATTTAGTTTCTTCACAATGGCCTTATTGTCCTCAAGTGCTCCTTTAGCATCTCGATCCTCCAGTGGCCCCACTGGTTGCTTAGCAGGCTTTCTGCTTCTGATGTACTTAAACATTTTTTTGCTGTTACTTTTTGAGTCTTTGGCTAGCTGTTCTTCAAATTCTTTTTGGCTTTCCTAATTATATTTTTACACGTCACTGGCCAGAGTTTATGCTCCTTTCTATTTTCCTCAATAGGATTTAACTTCCACTTTTTAAAGGATGCCTTTTTGCTTCTCACTGCTTCTTTTATTTTGTTGTTTAGACATGGTGGCACTTTTTTGATCCTCTTACTATGTTTTTTAATTTTTAAATTTTTAATTTAAAAATTTTAATTGGCTTAGTTTGCAGCAGGAGAGATTCATTTTGGCTATCAGGATAACCTGTCTAACTGTGGGACTAGTTGAGTTCTAGAGCAAGTTGCCTGGGGTATATATGGAGTACTTGTTACTGGAGGTTTTTGAGAGCAGGTTGGACAGGCACCTGTGGTGAATTGTCTGGGTGTTCTTGGTCCTGCCTCAGTGCTGTGGGAATTCCTGGATGGCCTCTGGAGGTCACTTCCCACCTACATTTCTATGATTCTGTGTTGGTTTTAACCTTGAAGGCCCTAAGTGGTCTGAGATTTGGTTACCCAAGTGCTTCCAATTGCATGCTGCCCTGTGGAGGCGCTTGATAATATAATGGGAGGGAATGGCTAGCAGGGTGTTTTCCACAATGGCACCTCAGTACTGGAATGCGCTTCCTCACCTTGGTTTGTGGGGAGGGGAGTGGTGCACCCACTAACCTCTTAGACACAGTGCCAGGCCCATCTCGACGCATTCAGGGAGCAGGGGGTCAGAGGAGTTTATACAGGTTAGTGGGGCATCTGCTGGTGATCATGTTTTAACTGCATTAGGGTGAAGAGTCTGTTGTGTTAGGACGGAAGTTGTACGCATTGTGAGGGAGCCCAGGGAAGGAGTAATTAACAGCTGTATCAGCTGGAATAAATACACAGTGTGCTGTCCTCTGTTAGATGGTGCAGAGAGAGGAGAAGCATGGAAATCCCATGGGCTGAGTGTTGGAAGTGAGGGCGTCATGCAGAGAAGAGTGCACCATGGCGTGTCCCTGTGACACTGCATCACTGCAACAGCCCCTCCATGCCAACTGCTGTGCCTGACATGGGAGGAAAAGGAAGGTTTCTCTCTGCGATACCAAAGTACCAGCAGATATATTTGTAACCCACACCCACACAGTGTGGCGCTGTCCCCATCTACTGGTGTCTGGGCCACAGTCAACTGTTGAAGAGCCTGCTGCAGCCTTGACTGAGGGACCAGAGCACAGGCTGCCTGCTCACAGCTCCGGAGGGTAGAATGTGGCATAACAGCAGCTCTTCAAAAGGTGCTCAGCTTTCAAGGCGAGTTAGGGGCAATGGAACGGTGTAGGGGCTAAGGCGCTGACTCAGGCTCAGAAGGTCTGTCCTGACTCTTCCCCACTCTTCTTGGGTCATCTTGAGCAACGCACTTAATTGCCCTGTGCCTCAACATTCCCATTAGTTAAATTAAAATAATAATCCATTGTTTCTCCCCCTCCGCATGGCTGTCTTGTCTAGTCAGACTCTGAGCTCTCTGGAGCAGGGACTGTCTTGCACTGTGTTGGCACAGCACCTAGTGCAATGGGGCCCTGATCTTCCAGGTGCTACTGTATACAGATACTAAAGTAGTACACAAGAAGGAGCCTGTGTTTGCACTGCAGCTAGGAGCCTTTTTAAATCCGTGCTGCCATTTATTCTGCCTATTCATTTAATGATGTCCCCAGGCCCAATGTTCTCTCTAATTTTTTACATCCATGTGCAGAATTAATTTTGTTATGTGCACCGATATGGAAGGGATGTGTGGCAGGGGTGGAGCCGAGGGGTTCGGAGTATGGGAGGGGGCTCAGGGCTGGGCCAGAGGGTTGGGTGTGGGGGGCTCCAGTAGGGGGTGCAGGCTGTGAGGTGGTGTGGGGGGATGAGGGGTTTGGGGTGCAGGTTGCCCTGGGGCTGCAGCTGGGAGACACTCATCGACCTTGTTCATCAGCAATGAAGGGGACAAAGACAGTGCAATAGACTGAGTAAACACATTGATGCTGTGACAGAAGCACTTTGAGGCCCTAGCTGTGATCAGGGCCCCAGTGTGCTAGAAGCTGTGCATACATACAGTAAGAGACACTCATAGCTCTGAAGTGCTTACAATTGACGTAGGTAAAGCAAGCAAAGGGGGGAAGAGGAAACAGAGGAAAAGTGGCTTGGTTAAGGTCACCCAACAGCTGAGTGGCAGGGCCAGGAATCAAACCTGGGTCTCCTGATTCATACTCAGTTGCCCCCTACACTAGGTCCCGCCACCTCTGTCTGACAGGGCGCTTTGTCAGCATGCCTGGACACCGCCAGAGTTCTTTAAGTGTAAGCAGAGTCAGGATGAGCTCTACCCTGACATCTGGTGGTGAATTATGGCGAGTGTGGAAAAGAACTCCAGGGTTTGATCTTGTTTGCATAGGCACACCCACTCGCCTGGCATGAAACAACAGCAACTCAAAGTGGTTACTTTGGCTGGTGTGGGATCCCCAGTTTTCTCTGTTATTGGGGCAGGAAGAATAAAGTTTTGTTACCCTGATTCTGTGAATCAAGGCCAGTGGAACTGTTGTATGACAGAAGGACTGAGTGAGTCCTTCACCATTACCTAAGTAGCACTTGCTTGACAAGGGGCATGGGTTACAAAACCCAGTGAATGAAGAGAGGTGGGTATTTGTATCTGATGGTATGGACCCTCTCTGAGGGTTTGCAATAGCAATTGTACTACCTCTCTTCACTGTTGAATGTCAGAGCTACCTTTGATTCCATTAGGAGTCTAGTTACAGGCTGCTAAGCTGAATTCACTTTGGGCCAATGGTGCACTAGCACTGGGGCTCCCCTACTATGAGCTGAAATTGGTAAGAGCTGAAATCACGAAAGAGCTGAAGTTATTAAGAGCTGAGATCACTGAGTGCTGTGTTAACTAGTGGGGGAGCCTGAAGCTATATTGCTAAGCAGCTGGTGGTGCAATTTGTGGGGATGACTGGAGGAGCAGTGAGCGGCGCGGAGCCTTGTGGGGCTGGTTGGAATGGCCCAAGGAACGGCGAGCGGCTCACAGGTCGGTGAGCGGAGCGGAGCAGCTTGTAGAGCGGAGCAGTTTGTGGGATGGCAGGAAGTGGACTGGCTCGTGGTGAAGGCTGTGACGGAACCCCATGGAGAGACGGCTAGCCGGCCTCGGATCACGTAAGGTGCCCCTTAACACCCTGTGTGCCCCCCGCCCCTTTTACTCTGGGGCTGCACTGACCAGGGACAGAGACTTTGGGGTCTGTTGGACTTTTGGGACTTTGGGTGGTTGCTGGACCCAAGAGACTTTGGGGGTGTTGGACTTTGGGGACTCTGGGTGATTTTTGGGTTGCTGGATTCAAGAACCAAAGGGAAAGGACACAGCCCAATTTGCTGGGGTGGGTTTTTTGCTCATGGTTTGTGTTATGAATCCTGTTTGTGGTGTTTTTCCAATTTAATGCTGATGTCGTTTAACTCGTGTTATTAAACATTTTCTGTTACACTCAGACTCCATGCTTGCGAGAGGGGAAGTATTGCCTCTTAGAGGCACCCAGGGGGTGGTATGTAATTGTCCCAGGTCATTGGGTGGGGGCTCAAGCCGGTTTTGCATTGCATTATTGAAACGGAACCCCAGATACAGAACCCGGCCCTTGTTGCTGCCAACTTAGATGGGCAGAAGGGTTACATAAGCAAGAGATTCTCATTTATGGAGTCAACAGCTTCGAACAGGCTTGGCATATTAATTATTAATTACGTCGGGAAAGCGCCCTGCATTCGATCAGTAGTTAATAGCCCCATCTCCTCCTCCTCACGGACACTCTGCCGCTGTCAGATGCCTCACTCTGGTTAAGACCCCAGTGTTAGAATTAGGCCCAGAAACTATTTTCCAGATGAGTGGCTTTTAATGGGCTCTCCAGACGTGTCCGCTGCATCCCGTGAGTGACTAGATATGAGGAGAGGAGAGACGCCGAGATTGATTCGTGCTGTAAGAAGTGTTACGAGTTTTAAATAACCAGGGCTTGGTGCAGCTACAGCTGCTATAAAGCCCCATTGAGTTTATAGCCCATATTCCAGAAGTGCATGTTAATTACTCACAAAGCCAACGCGAAGGGCCTAGTCTGTAAACCAGACACTTGCTCTGTTTGCAGAGATGATCAGAGCAGCCGCATCTCGAAAGACACAGCCCCAGTGCTTTTTGTGGCTAACTGATTTAAATATGGGCCCTGGGCCATTGTTCCGCCCACTTTTCCATGCCTTGCCACCTCCAGGCTGGAAGAATTCATTGCCCTAGTCTAGCTGGGACAGCACCTTCCACCCATCCAGACATTGCAGTTGGCCCAGAACCTTGCGCCCTGCTTTATTATGTGGCGTTTCACGCAGGGAGCGCATTGCTCTGGTGTTGTGACATGCACTGGCTGCCTGGAGCGGGGCAGGGTCAAGTGTTGCTTTTATAAAACCATAAGTGCTTTGGGTGCTGGTTTGCTCTGAGACCCCCGCGGCCCCTGTGTGACGTAGCCACTGTGGAGATCTGCTAGCCCTGTGTGGTGCAATCAGGAGGGGTTGGGAGAGCAGGGGCTCCATGGAAGGGTTTCTTGGTGCTGGATAACACTTACCTGCCCTTCTGGGCTCTCCAGAGCTCCTGGTGGCTTCCCAGGCATATTGCCATGCGCACCCGTCTTCTCAGGCTCATTGGGGATGGCGGTAGTGAGGGGATGCTGTTGGGGAAGACTTGGAGCCATATGCTCACCTGGCATAAATCAGTGTAATGTGACGTTGGCACCGATTTACACCAGCTGCGGATCTGGCCTGGTGCCTTATATTGCTGTGCCATAAAGCACCAAGGGGATGTAATAGGCACACTAAAATAGTGAATGAATCAACAGTGGGGCATATTGTCTCTCCTCACCACCTAGCAAGCTGTGGATTTCCTGTCTGTAGCTTTTCCTCTCTTCTCTTCATTCTACCGCTCCCTTTCTCTACCTACTCCAGGACTGCCCATTCCAGTCCGCTCTCTGCTCTTTTGTAGCGCCTTAGCGGGGCCATGGAGTGAGTGTCAAATGGGCCATAGCAGAGGAGAGCGGATCTGCAGGCTTGGGCCAAGCAAAAGGCAGTTCCCCTCTACTGCACTGTAAAAGTGGGAGTAGCTTGTGCATTCACAAGTCTCAGGCTATGTGGATCAAAGTTGGCTGAGCGCCCCGGACCAATCACTCTTCTCCTGCTTCCCCCAACCAGTGGGCTTCTTCTTTGAAATTACAGTTTGGACACCAAATGCTCCTTCTAGTGCTCTAACATGCTCAAGTGCAGGGCTGCAAGGAAAACTCTGAGCACGCTCTTCTTGACGGAGGAATATTGTGATCCTTTTACAGCAGACTTGTTTCCAAACACCTCACCCACTTAGCCCGTGTGATGTATTAAATAGCCCGTAACACTTAATTCCTTCCAAATAAAAGCAACCATTTCTTAATTGGAATCTGACAAAACCAAACACCTTCCCATCCTGGGGAACTTGGTTTTTGAATTCTGCACCACAACAGAGCCAGAAAACAGCTACATCAGGCAGACAGTGTCGCTTGGAGCCTCACAGCTGGGTGATTTCAGCTCCCCCAAATCAGGGGGTTAAGGCTGAAATGCTGACATATCTGTGGCAGTAGCGGGCAACACGCTAATAATTTATTTTTAATGCCATGCTGTCTTTAACTGTGCAATTTCCTCCAGGGTGTTTGCTTTGAGATTGCGAGATAATTACATCTCAGAAACCAGGCTAATTACAGTTAACAGCCTGCAAACTGAAGGCACCTATTTTTTCTGCTCTTTTTTCCACCAGAATTCTTCACAATTGCCTGTTAAAATGTGACCATCAATTAGGAAACCAATTCGGCGGAAGCGATACACGTCTGTGACCCCCCTTCTCCCATTGATGTGCATCGGGTGGGGAAGTGAAAACCCCTGCTGGGATGGAAATGAGGAACTGAATAATGGCGAGGTCATTACTCATGCAAATAGCAAGAGAGCCATTTTTGGGGACTGAACACTTTTTTATGGCGGTTGACCTGTGAGACATTGACTTCTGTGATCTGCACACTGCTGCCCTCTGTTGGATGCAATATGCTGGGCCTACCTACATGCGTGCAGGCTCCTTGCACTCCCTCAATGTAGAAGAGCATTCCCTTTAGAAGATTGCGTAGTGCCCTGTGTTTTTTGAACCCAGTCCCATAAGTTCTATTTTCAGTGCTGCATGTATATACAACTAGCTGGTGACCATGTTTTCTGCCTGCTGTGTTTTCATACTAACTTCAATCCAGCCTCTTCATTATTACCTGCAATGACTTGCAAGGGACAATGAATGTCTCCGAGGTGACTAATGACCGGTCTACTCCCACACCTCAGGTAGTTAGACATGGGAGAGGAGCTGGGTTTCACTCCCAGCTCTGCCATTTTCCTAGGGAAAGTCACAAGTCCTCTCTGTGTTGTCTGTTTTGACTGTAAGCTCTTCGGGGCAGGGCCTCTCTCTTACTGTATGTGTATAGTGCTGGTACAACGGGGCCCTGAACTTGACTGAGAATTCTAGGTGCTACTAATACTTAGGCAGCTAGCTTTTTCAGGCAAGTATTATATCTTAAGGCTTATCTATTGTGTAGCACCTAGTTCAGTGTTGTTTCGCCGCTACGGAAATGATCACCGTAATTAAGGGGCAAGAACTGAACCTGCAAATAACTGGATGCGAAAGCTGTGGCTGTGACAAGGGATGCCTGTTTGGAACAATCTTCCCCAGTATGTGGGCAGGGATTTCTACAGGCCAGCAAAAGAGCAAATCAAGCTCTGGCTCCGTGTTGCGACTTGATTCCCTGGGGGTGGACGCTCTTTGGGAAGTGATTTGTGGTGGCAGGGATGGAGCTGGCAGTCCTTGCAATGGCTGCAGGTGGCGGAGCGGCTCGGATACCCTGGAAAAGGCAGAAAGGGATTAATGAGACTAGAGAAGGAAGGAAGGCTTCCTGCAATGGGACGAGGAAAGAGTGAGACACATAGAATCATAGAATATCAGGGTTGGAAGGGACCTCAGGTGGTCATCTAGTCCAACCCCCTGCTCAAAGCAGGACCTATCCCCAACTAAATCATCCCAGCCAGGGCTTCATCAAGCCTGACCTTAAAAACCTCCAAGGAAGGAGATTCCACCACCTCCCTAGGTAACCCATTCCAGTGCTTCACCACCCTCCTACTGAAAAAGATTTTCCTAATATCCAACCTAGACCACCCCCACTGCAACTTGAGACCATTACTCCTTGTTCTGTGGCTCTTCCTCTCCCACCCCCTACTCCATGTCTGACCCCATTGCAATTCAGACACCTAGTCAAGGACTATACAAGTGTTTCCCAACCAAGGAGAGCACTGGGCTATTCAAGGGGCAGAGGAAGAGGAAAGGATTATTATGGGATCCCAGATACCTTATCCTCCCCCACATCCACCCTGCAAACATGTTGCAAAGCATCTACAGGCAAAGCAGCAAATTGATCCTTCAAAGCCACCCAGCTTCACCCGCAGCTTCCCACAGCATGGTCAGAGGGCACACAACACTTAACACAGCCACAGGAGCACAAGCTTTTCAACAGATTCCCCACTGCAGTCCTGGGATGCATAAACAGGGGAATCTTGAATAGGAGGTGAGAGGTTGTTTTGCCTTCTGTAGTTGGCACTGGAGCAACCGCTGCTGGAATCCTGTGCCCAGTTCTGGTGCCCTCAATTCAAAAAGGATGTTGATAAATTGGAGAGGGGTCAGAGAAGAGCTACGGGAATGATTAAAGGAATAGAAAACCTGCCTTATAGTGACAGACTCATGGAGCTCAGTCTATTTAGCTTCACTAAGATAAGGTTAAGGGGTGACTTGATCAGTCTAAGTATCTACACAGGGAACAAATATTTAATAATCACAGATCTATAGGGTTAGAAGGTACCGCAGAGGTCACCCAGGCTAATTCCCAGCCATGATGCAGGGTTTGTTGTGTCTAAACCATCCAAGACAGCTGGCTATCCAGCCTCCTTTTGAAAATCTCCAGTGAAGGAGATGGGCTCTTTGATCTAGCAGAGAAAATTGTAACATGATGCAATGACTGGAAGTTAGCTAGACAAATTCAGACTGGAAATAAGGCATACATTTTTAGCATTGAGGGTAATTAACCACTGGAACAACTTACCAAGGGTTGTGAAATTTTCTCCATCACTGACCATTTTTATATCTAGATTGGATGTGTTTGTAAAAATTCTGCTCTAGGAGCTATTTTGGGGCAGTTCTCTGGCCAGGAAGTCAGACTAGATGATCAAGATGGTCCCTTCTGCCCTTGGAATTTATGAATCTATGTGTGAAGCTTATCCACCTCTTGTCCTACTTCTCTTGCCTGTGGCCCAACTCCCACATGCAGATCTCTAGAGGGCCCTCTGTTGGGTCAGGAGACTGAGGGTTATGACTGGCAGCTGCCCTCCTAGGATTATTTCTGCTAGCATCAGATGACACTGGAGCCCATGCACTTATGCGGGGATAGACCGAAATGTCCCATCAATGTCCTCTCCATCAGCACCACTCCTGTTTAGAAAAAAGTAGTAAACTGCCAAGGGAAGATACATAAGAGAGATTTCAAAACCGTCTAAAGGATGTTTATTTCCATTAGAAAAGCCATGGGCACTGGTGGTCCAAATCCCCAAAACAGCTTTATCCCCATCCTAAACTAATGATGGGGAGTAAAAGAAGCTGGGTCACATTCATCCTTGGTGCAGCCAGCCTGACAGCTGAATAGTAACTACAACGAGGGATTCGGCCCCACACTCCTGTACAAATATTCTGAGGGTTTAAATGGTGCTTCCCCTCAGGACAGGGGTGAATTTCTCCTGTTCTGTATCAGAACATACTTGCAGGGCCCCTTTAAGAATGACAAATAAAACCTTCACTGAAAGGCACAAAGGTTCATTTTCTAACAGCTTTAGATCTTATCTGACAGCATACACCTACCCTCATTCTTTCTGTTTTTACAAGATCTGTGAGGTTTGTTTATAATCCTTGCATTCTTGAAGAATATATTTTTCTTCGGGGACTCTGGATCAGGGACTAATTTAATTACTTTTTTTTTTAAATGATCAAGCCAATAGTTATAAATTGTTAACAAGTTCTGGTGGAAATTGGCTCCCTGGAGACTTTGTTATACTGAATAAAATAACATTAGGACAAAATTAGCACAGCTTATTGAGTGGCTGTGTCTTCAATAGGACTGCAAATTGGTATATTTCAATAGGAAAAAAATGCCATCAAAAATTCCCAACCAAGTCCAGTGCTTTCGTGGGGGCGGTTCAGATCCACACCATGCCCAACACCAGGCTGCAGCTTCCTGCCACGAGAGACCTAACTGAGATAGAAAACAAAGCTATCAAACCGTGCACTATGACTGAACCTACAATACCATCCCATGTGGCCTTCTCCTCAGGTCAGCCACGGCCACCAGAAAGAATCATTCAGAAGCTTTCCCCAGACCGTTTGCCCAACAAACTTTACACCGCTTTGTGCTTTTCAGGAAAAGTGAAAATGGGCTCCGTGTTAAACGTGTTCACTTACAAAGAAAAGATGGGGGGGGGAGGGGGAGAAGGGAACAACACCCGAAAGCTGGATAGACTGACATGAGAGCTATTATCTGTAAGAGATGAGGAAGGAAAACAGAGCCTGTGGGGCAGTGTTACTTTGACTGAAGTCTGTGCACTGCAGAGCCTAGGTTCGACCACAGGGCAGAGAATCCTTACCCTAGGGTTAAAATGCAGTGTAGATGCTCAAGCCCAGGGTTCCCTGACATGGGTCAGCTGACTCGAGTCCCACTAACCCTAGGCTTACATTGCTGTGTAGATATACTCCGAGTGGCTGGGAAGAGCACAGAAGGTCTGAGTTCCTGGTTCACCAGCAAGTGTAGAATCACCAGACGCAACTGAGTTTGTTTACAGCAAAAAATACCTTGGCTTGACTCCTACACACTTGGTTCCTTTTATATGGAGCGGTGCTATCAAATAGCAGGAAGGGGAGTGCTGCGGCAAGGAAAAGAAGGAAACTACCTTTCTAGTCATGTTATCTGATGATGGGGACAGTGATTGATCCCTGAGGCTGGCTGAAGATCAACTAGAGATCCTGCATGATGGAAACAGAGGCCTTCTGTTTCCTGATCTAAGCCCCATCACACAAAACAGATGCAGTAAAGTCCTAGCCGAGACCAGGAAATCTTTTGTGTGTGAGGTTGTGGAAGCAGCAGTCCTTTTCCTTGCCAGGCTGAGGAGCTGATACAAAGAGAAAACAGACTCCAAAGAGAGACTGCAGAGCTAGAATTGATATGCAAACTAGACACAATCAACTCCGGTTTGAATAAGGACTGGGAATGGCTGAGCCATTACAAACGTTGACTATCTCCCCTTGTAAGTACTCTCACACTTCTTATCACACTGTCTGTACTCGGCTAGCTTGATTATCACTTCAAAAGTTTTTTTTTTTTTTTTTTTTAATTAATTGGCCTCTCAGAGTTGGTAAGACAACTCCCACCTGTTTATGCTCTCTGTATGTGTGTATATATATCTCCTCAATATATGTTCCATTCTATATGCATCCGAAGAAGTGGGCTGTAGTCCACGAAAGCTTATGCTCTAATAAATTTGTTAGTCTCTAAGGTGCCACAAGTACTCCTGTTCTTCTTTTTGCGGATACAGACTAACACGGCTGTTACTCTGAAAAGAGAAAACGTACATCTGTGGGTGAGGAGGGACCTGCCTTTGTAAAAAGTCTCTTGCATGAAGTGCAATCTAAAAGGCCTGGACTGGATCCAAACCCTGGTGATAAGGAACACTGCCATGGGAATTGAAAAGCAGGAAATCCAGCCTGCTGACATATTTTCCTTAATACCCTTAAAGCCCCAAAGTCTGGAGTTTATAAAGGCTGGATTATAAGGGCTCTGCCTTGTCTTCCCTCCTTCCTGTACGGGTGGAGGGATATATGATGACCATCTAAGTAACATAATGCATGTGTGGGACGGCATACATTCTCTTTGCAATAAAGCACCTAGCAGGCCTGGTTCTCCATTGCCTTGCTCCCTGCATTAGTCATCTACATCCATCCCAAGTGAATGTGAAATGTTACTTGAAGAGACTGGTCGCATTTGACACGCACTTTGCACAGGTGCAAATGGTGAGGCAAGGCAGCAGCAAATTGGACTTTTTCTATGCAATTTGCAATTGATCTGTGTGCCAGCGAGTATGTATCCGTTTCACTTCAGCTGATTGTAATGAGGCGGTGTGGCTCCCTGCCGCCCTGGAGGCCAGAGTGAGCGGAGCTAGGGAGCTCAGAGCCCGCCCCTCAGAGGGTCAGGAGGTGACCCGGAAGTATAAAGGCTCGCCCTCAGAGCTCAGTAAGGCCCGAGCCGCTGGAGAGGCCAGATGCCTCCAGTCTAGCTCGTGATTGGGAAAACTCCACGGCCCAAGGCAGCCGCCAGGACTGGCCGGGCCTGCCCTATGCTTGCTACTCGGAGGAGGTGCCAGACCTACCCTGTGCTCGCTACCTAGAGGAGTTGCCAGACCTGCCCTGCGCTCGCTACCCGGAGGAGTTGCCGGACCTACCCTGTGCTCGCTACCTAGAGAAGTTGCTGAGCCTGCCGCTCGCCCACTACCCAGAGGAACCTATGGTGCTGGACCCCCCAGAGGATAACACCCTGACCCAGGTACTACCCGAGGGGGAATCTGGAAGTAGCCCGGGGGCAGCCGACCCTAGTCTGGCTGCAGCCCTGCCAGAGCCCATGTCAGTGTGTTGCGGCCAGGATCCCCACTGACAGCAGTGGGTCTTCTGCTGCTGGTAGGGCCCCAGGCTGGGACGCAGTGGAGTGGGAGGGCCTGCGTCCCCCCTGCCACCCAACTCATGGGTGGCAGTTTCCCCCTCTCCCAGGCCTGAGGAGGCTTGGGCCTATTGCTCAGCCCCACCTGAGGGCCTGAGCCCTGACCCATTGTTGCCCCGCCCTGAGCCAGGGCCTGGGCTCCCTACTGTTTGTACTATTGTTGCTCAGCCCCGCCCTGACCTATGGCC
This sequence comes from Malaclemys terrapin pileata, assembly GCF_027887155.1. Taxonomy (NCBI): domain Eukaryota; kingdom Metazoa; phylum Chordata; order Testudines; family Emydidae; genus Malaclemys; species Malaclemys terrapin. Next base: position 52,698,172 of record NC_071513.1, read on the forward strand.
TGGGCTTGACACTATTTGTACTGTTGTTGCTCAGCCCTGACTGCGGGCCTGAGTCCATGACTCATTGTTGCCCGCCCTGACTTGGGGCCTGGGCTTACCGTGTTTATTTCAGTTGCTGCAAGGGCCCCCGCGGACAGACTAAATCCCCCGAACAATAACTGTATGTAGTGAGCCGGTGTGGCTCCCCGCCGCCCTGGAGAGGGTCGAGCCCTGGTTAACCCTTGTACACGAACCATTTGCAAGTTGCTTCCTGCATACAGCACATGGTAGTTATAAGGGTGGAAAATGAATGATAGCTTACCCCTGTACAGAATAGTTCCACACATAAACTTGCTTTGCTAACTGTGATGCTAGCTGCAATTCAGAAGATATACCCTTGCATCTCTTGCTATAAACATCATCACAGACTTCAGCAACTAGGGAAGTCACAAGCTAAGATTGCGTCAATATTTCTCACACCAGCTTTAGAAAGCTGCCAGAGTGGATCAGACCTGCAGTCTACCTAGTCCAGTATCTTGTCTCTGGAAGTGACCATCACCAGCTGTTTCAGAGGAAGATGTGAGAACCCACAGTAGCAGCTTTGGGATAATCTGTCCCCCATTATTAGGTTTCATCCTGATCTCTAATAGAGACTGACCTAAGTCCCGAAGCACAAAGTTTAATATCCCTTCCAAACTTAGCATAGCATTAACTATAAAGAACGTAAGAATGGCCATATTGGGTCAGACTAATGGTCCATCTAGCCCAGTTAACTGTTATAACACTGCACAGTCTTGTTATCCACATAAATATCCAGTCCCCTTTTTTAGCCATGCTAAATTTTTGGCCTCGATAAATTCCGGTGTCAGGGAGTTCCACAGTCTAAGTATGCATTGTGTGAAAAAGCATTTCCTTTTATCCATTTTGTAAGATGCAGTATCTGTATCCTTTTGGATGTACAAAACAATTCACACCGACCAAATCCAAACAATGGATATGCTGCCCCTTGGACAAAGCAGTAACAGATAAAGGGAATTGTAATCCCCCTCCCCTAGATTACTGGGAGGACAGACTTGAATGCGAATATGATGTCAAGCCAAACATTCCACAAGTTCTTGGAAGAAAAGAAGGGATTTCTCCTCTCTTTGAGTAGTGCTGCTGTTTTGTTTTCTCTCTTCTCCAGGCAGCTGTACACATATTAACATACTGCTGGCCCCTGTGATGTATTCTGAATATGAAATGAAGTGCAAAGCAAGCGAACACTGAAAAGGGTCTGGGAGCCAACTTTCCCAGTGGCACACGGTGATTTCTCAGGTAGCCAGGACCTCAGCCATGTGGTGGTTTAGAGATATGCGCTGACACCTTGAATTGCCTCCAGGAGCCTGCAAGATCTACTCTACAGAGAACTGCTATCAGGTCCCTTCAGCTAGCAGCGACACAGAAACGGGCAGCTGCATTCTGCACTAGCTCCAGGGTTGGGATGGTTTTCAGAGAGCCCATTGCTATGTTGCTGTCTGGCAGCTGCCAACAGTCATGGCAAGGCCCACACATGCAGAAGAGATGGTCACAAGTAAGACCGTGGTGTGCTGGCAGGAATGAGAGGAGGCCAGTTTAATGTCAGAGGTGTTTAGGTTAAGCTGACTCCTGCCTTCTCCGGGGTGGAGGGTAGAGGGTATTTAAATATGGTGGTGGGCAGGGGGCTAGGGAGGCAATGGGGCCACGTTTTCAGGTGCCTCAGATTCAGAGGCACTGAAAATCAGGCTCCTTTAAGGTGTCTCCAGTACAGCAGCCAAAATCACTGGGCATTTGAAAATTGAAGCCAAGGTCAGGCTAGAGGAGAAATGCTGTCCAGAGTGGCATCTATTCCACGGGCCTGGCAGCTGCCACGGGGCGCTGTGCCAGCTGGACCCAATTCTGACCCACTTTTGTCGTGTGTGCATGTGTCTATTCCTCTTTTCTTTCCCCTCAGCTTGTCAAACTCCGGCCCAGCAAAGCAACAAATCCATCTTTTCAGAGATCAATTACTGTGTCTGGCTGCAAAGCCTGGAAATCCAATTAACTCTAAAATAAATATAAGAAAACGAAAAATATACTGAGGGGAGGGCATAAATCACCTCAAAAATGTTCCAAACATTAAAATAAACAAGGAGGAATTTCAACTTCATTTGTCTTTTTTTTTTTTTTTTTTTTTTTTTTTTTTTTGGAACCTCTGTCATTGATTTATTTTATTGCTTTGGTATCATTCCCATTTTTGTCTTTGCTCAGTTTCAAAATCACTTGATCTGTTTGGACTGGAGCTTTTGCTTCTCATTCCACCTGGCAAGAGAGTTTGCAGTGGCAGTAGTCTACCTCCTTTAATCTTCATGCATGCGCACATCCTCTTTGTGGAAGTGAAATCGGCTTGCCTTTTATGTTCAGAATTTGAGCGGTTTCTATTTGTTAGGGTGTTTCTGGAGAGAGAAAAAATGTTCATTGAGATATTTCTAGATTTGAAAGGAATTGTCAGTTGTGGGCAAAGCGCACACACACACACACACACACACCCCAAGTCTTCTCCTCACACCCAGGCACCTGATTTTTGTATCTACCTGGAACTGACTTTTAACTAAACCTCATCTCTCTCTGCACTTCCTCACACATTCTGGATCTCCTCAGGGACTTCCCCCCAAAATAACAGGTTCATAGGAACATAAGAACTGCCAGACTGAATCAGACCTGAGGTACACCAGGGTCTCGTATGCTATGTCTGAGGAAGGTGCATGAAGCATTTTAACATAAATGAAATTTTGGCAAAATAGGTTGTTTTGTCAGAGCTGAAATATTTTGTGGAAACGCATTAGTTTCCCCTGAACTTTTGTCAGGAATTTTTTTTGGGGGGGGGGCACAGAGCAGACAGAGAGAAAGAAATACTGGAGCTGGGTGGTTGGGGTGCTGGCCTTGGATTAGTGAGACCCAGGTTCAAAAGTCAGATCCCTGCTCTGCCACATTTAGAATGATCTGGGGTGAAAGGGACTGGAGTCTGGGGAGAGTAAAAAACATCTGAAGGAAGGACTCTAAATAGCTGTCCCATGAGACCGTGAATTCATCCAGGAATTGGCTGGAATGTTGTCATGTGACTCAGAAATCTCAACCTCCCTGTGACCCCAACCTCATGTTGGTGCCCTTACGTCCCAAGCTACTCAGATACTACAGCGGTGGGCACCAGTACAATACCCTATCGGAGTAAGAGACAGACTATCTGTTTGCAGAGTTGTTGCCATGTTGGACACAGGATGTTAGAGAGAAAATGGGGGGGTGAGGTGACATCTTTTACTGGACCAACTTCTGCTGGTGAAGAAGCAGACCTCTGTAGCTCAAAAGTTTGTCTTTCACCAACAGGAGTTGGTCCAATAAAACATATTATTTGACCTATCTTGTCAGACAGAATATCTGGCAGCCAAATGTTTCCTAAATTATATTTGCTTGCCAGACATGGCTGGTGCTCATGATGGTTGGCAAATACAATATTCAGTTTATCCATCCCTAACTCCACTTCAGCCTCTTACCTCCCCAACCCCATGAGATAGGACAGGTCTCCTACTTTGAACCCACTGGTGGCTGGAAATATTTCCTGTGATGCTGGCAAACCATGTGCCAGTTCAGGTCAGAACCCCAGGCCAATACACTTGAGTGTTAGTATAGATCAAAGTGTTACATGTATTCAGATGTTTAAACTTCATGAAAACGAGTGGAATGTTACTTGTATGGTTTTCACTTCTCTGTTCCTGTCATGATGTAATAGCAAACATTTACATGGTAAATAGCCCTTTAACTAAATAACTTAGACATCCAAGAAGCCTTGGGGAATGCTAATGAAGGACATTAACAGAGAAGGCTAAATCCAAAGCAAATGGCCATTGTGGTGATGACCTGAGGTAAGAGACTCAAAGTGGATCCCTCACTCATCATCAAAGGAAAAGTCCACGTGGGTGGAGACACTGTCAGCTTGTGTTCTGTCAGAAGAAGCTATAAGTATGGATTCAAGGAAAAATTCTTGGTCTCTGGATTGTTTGGATTCAAACAGGGCAGAATAACTGAATGAGATGAGAAAACAGATATCTCCAGAGTTATTCTGGGTAGTCCCAAGTGACTTCTGGGAAACTGACAAATTTACTACATCACTGCTACCATTTGGAATTACAAACTGTGACTCACCTGTTATATTTTACCTTCTTTAACCTTTCAGTAATGCTCATTTCCTTTTCTTAGCTAATAAACCTTTAGTTAGTTTGCTAGAGAATTGGCTGCCAGCATTGTCTTTGGTGAAAGACCCAGAGTATCAGTTGAACAGGGGTAAGTGACCGGTCTCTTGGGACTGGGAGCAACCGGCTGTGGTGTGATTTTTGGTTTAAGTGACCTTTTATCACAAAGTCTAGTATGTCTGGGTGGCAAGACAGTCCCCTTGGGCTCTCCAGTCTGTCTGTGCCTCCATGGTGAGACTGTTACTGTGATCCAGGAGTTCACCTTTGCTACTGGCTTGGTGAAATCTAATTACAGAACACACCACCAGCTGGAGGTGTGTGTCCTGCTTTCTGACAGTCTGCCCTGAGCTAGGCACTCACAGTTGTGAGCCACTCCAGACAGCGTAATACCTCCCCACTCACAGTTGTGCGCAGTGAGAAAACACTTCCTCCCTTTCCTACATCCAAGCATGTTCTCTTTGAAACAACATCCAGGGCCAAAAGGATGGAAGAGTGACTGGAATACCCGATTGTGGTGTCGGACCAACTAGCATAAGAGATTGTTATATTTAGCCCAGCAAGACCCTTCCATCTCTCACCCTTTCCCTATTTCTAGGGCCCTTCCAATGTCTCACCTCCCCATCACTAGGATGTGTCCTGTGTCACACACCTCCCCCACCCACCTTCCATTGCTAAGAGCCTTCTACTTTCCTATTCGTCTCCTTTTCTTTGCCCCCTCCCCCCCCGGTCCCGATACCTCTTCCTTAGCTAGACCAGGTATGGAAGTGTAAGTATCAAGTTAGCTTCTATTCTCACTCTTGGGGGCTGGATTCTAAACTGTTTATTGTGGAATAAAAAGAAGATTACAAGCCATTGCCCAAGGATAACATGCTAATAATTTTTCAGCAGGGCACACAGTTGGCACAGACTACAAATGTTATTAAGCAGGAGACCTGGTATGCACTGACAGTGAAGGGAAGTTACCCCTAAGGAGATAAAACTTCTATCACTGCCATCAGAAAGTCAGAATAACAGCAGCAACCTATTAAAAATTACTGCAGGGATAGGTGTGATATTTTTATCACTTTCAGAGTGCCACTGGCAAATACACTCTTCTGAACGTCTTTAGAAGTTAGCACTATAAAGAAGTGCTAAAGACCGTAGTGTTTGGACTTCCTCAGGGATGCATTCAGAACACAACATCTGAGGGACCCGAGAGTTTTAAAAATGAGAAAAGCCATCCGGGTGCAATGTTTTGGGGTTCAGTCAATGTCTGCCTTGTAACCCTGTGCAGCTTTGGTTCAGAGTTCTGATCCCCAACTGCCTGTCAGCGGCCCACAAGTCTCACTCTGGCTATGCCCAATGGGACCAAGCTTGGTACCCTTCCAGCCCTGAATTTGCTCCCAAATCATCCTCTTGCATGGTCCAGTCCCTCTCACTGAGCCTCACAGTCAGAGTATTATGTTCTCTGCCTCAGAGACAATACACCACTCCAGCTTGCCAGCTGACTGGACGCATACACATTACTGAACCTATCCAGCCCTGATGGTTTATAATGAAAGTAAAACAAGTTGATTAACAAAAGAGCCTGGATTAAGTGATACCAAGTAAAAGAAATAAAGGTAGAGTTCATTACAAGCAAATCAAAGTGAAAGCATTCATTGAAAAGTCAAACTTAATCAAGCAAGATGCAATCTTTGTTCAAGATGGTTTCTCTCACCCAGTCTTCTTTCCAGCTTGTTAGTGGCTGGCCTGGCCAAAACCCATCACAGATCACATTGCTTGGTTTCTTTGTCTCCTTAAAGTGAAGGAAACTTAGGGGCTCGCTTCCCCTCGCTTTATAGTTCAGCAGACATTTGCTATGGATTCTTCTGAAAAGTACCCCACAGCTGGGGCCATGCCCCAATCAAGCCACAGCTGGCCCTATAAAAGGGCTGTGAGGCAGGAGCTCAGAAACATTCTCTTGCTAGCTTTTTGAGAGAGAAGGGCCTGGCTTCCTTGGAGCTGAGAAGGGTACCTAGGGTAAAGCGGTGCTGGGGAAGGGCAGAGGGAGCTGGGGAGCTCCAGCCTAGGAAAACCCCAGGCTGCAGGCCTAGTTAAAGGCCTAAAAATAGGTACTGGGGCTGCAGAGGGGCAACTCAGAGATAGGCAAAGGCAGCAGGTCCTAACCCCTTTGCCATGATGAGTGGTTTATAGACTGCAGTCTGCCCCAGGGAGCCGGGGCTAGATGATGACTGGCAGTAGCCACTGAGGCAAGGTGAGGATAGAGGGTTGGGGGTTCCCCTGGGAGGGGAGACCCAGAGACAGTGGGTTGCTACTGGGGGCAGAAACCTGAAGTAGAGGGGCACTGGGGCCCAGTAGGGAGATGGGGGCCAGCAGCAGGTGAGACATCAGCTGGCAGAGGCTGCTCTGGACCTGGGAAAGAGCTAATTCCCTGGACAACCAGCAGGAGGTGCTGTGCTGGTGAGTCGTTGCCTCACCACACCCAGATAAAGTTCATTAGTTCATGCTGAGCAAGGGAATCACAGGTACATCTACACTGGAATAAGAGACCTGTGGCACAACTGCTGCTGGCCCAAGTCAGTTGATTTGGACTTGTGGGGTTCAGGTTGCAGGTTTAAAAATTGCTGTGTAAACATTCAGGCTCAGGTTGGAGCCTGGGTTCTGGTCCCCCAGCTTGGGCTCCAGCCCGAGCCCAGACATCTACACAGCAATATTGCAGTTCCACAGCCCAAGTCAGCTGACACGGGCCAGTCACGGGCATTTAATTGCTGTGTAGACGTCCCCCTGAGGCTCCAAGCTGGTCCCTCTCCCACTGGTGGTAGCAAGTTCTCTTCCTCCTGAAACCTCTGATACACATGACTAGCTCATTGAATATGGGCCACACCTGGCTTGAAGCATGGGCCTCTTTCCTTTGTCTGGAGACTTTATTTATTAACTCCCCCTGGCACCCCTGGTTTAAACACCTTTTTAGTCACAAACTTTAAAGCATATTAGCTAGTCTCCATGATTTCTCATACAGCATTCATAGATGTATTATACAATGATATTGAGAAGCATGTTGTTAGTTTGCAAATGGACCTCACATAGTCTGTACACAAATCATTGCAGTAGTGTGTAGGGTGTGAATACAGGAGAACCTAGGGGCACAACAGAGGAGATAGTTAATGAGCTCAGATGAAAATGAGGCACCTCAGGAAAAACAAGGAATTTGTGTACCATTGAGGCTAGGCTTTAGGAAGATAGGAATTGCCAAGATGGATCAGACCCAGTCTCCAACAGTGATCAGTAGCCACTGCTTCAGAAGAAGGTACAAGAAACTCTTCAGTCAGCAGCTCTGGGATCACTGGCCCATTGGCAGACCCCAGTCATTAGAGATGCTCCAAATTTTCTCTTTCTTCCAAAATGCTTGAAATTCCCAATCCTTTTTAGAATGTTTGCAAGCTCTTGACCTGTGATATCATGTGGTAATGAGTTCCACCGGCTAGTTATATGTTGTGTAGTCAAGAATTTCCTTATATCAATACTAAATATTATTCAATTCCATTGACTGTCTCCTTGTGGGTGTATTTATGAGAGAGGGTGAATAGCTGGATCTACCGACTCTACATTGTTCCTTATTTTATGTTCCTCTCTCATGTGCTCTCTTATTCATCTCCATGATGGTTTCATTAATGTTTCAGATGGATAGGGTGTACTCCTGGTCACTCCCCTCTATCAATTCAGATCTCAGCATTAGCAGGTCCATGTTCGTGAGGTGCAGGAAACCACTTGTTCTGGGAATGCAGCTGACTTCTTTGTAGTAGCTCTTCCTGGCTGGATGGAACTTGTTTTAATATGCTAGTGATGCAGACAAAATACCGTAAACTAGTCCCCATCCCTGTTTTACTGCTGATTTAATGATTGGAGGATGAATTTGACTGTTTATTAAAACATTAAACAGTAAACTTTAACAATACACAGTAAAGTTTTTTTTTTCTGATTGTTAAAGCAGCATTAAAGTAAGATGGAGAGAGATTGTTCCTAACCCCATCCTTCGGCCCACAAGCACTGCTATCAGGCACCAATGCAATTTCAACAGTGTGGCTTTTGCCAGCATTAGGAAGAGATGGGTCTTTACTAGCCCTTTCATGGTGAGCCTATCTTTTAAAGGAGAAAATATTCACTTCCAATACAGCCTCACTCAACTGGTTCTGGTAGCTCTCAAAAGGCCGAGATAGCTAGAGGGCACCAGAGATGCCGCTGCCCCTCTGTCTCTTAACCCTGTTATTGTTGCTAATCAGCTGTGTAAATATCCACTTTACAAATATCTCCAAGGCATGATCTTCTGGCCCTGTGTTGTGCCGCTGCTAGACATCCCTGCTGTGAACAGTGTTATCCAGGAGGCTAGTGGCTCTGTGCTGTCATGGACCTCTAGTGACAGCACAATGATCTGCCACACAGGGAATCTTCATTTGGGTGCCTTTGCTCCTAAATTAGGCTGGTGTTTTCAGAGACACCTAAGGGAGTTAGATGCCCAAATTCAATTGAAATTTAATTAAAGGTCAGATTTCAAAAGGTATTTAGGCACCTAAAGAAGCAGATAGATGCCTAGTGGGATTTGCAAAAGCACCTAAGTGAGCTAGACACCTAATCTGTTTGGGTGTTTTTGTAGATCCCACTAGGTGCCTACCTGAATCTTTAGGTACCTAAATACCTTTGGAAATCTGGCCCTGAGGGCCTAACTCCTTAGGTCCCTTTGAAAGTTCCAGGCTTAATAACAGCAACCTCAAAATCCTGAAGCTGGAGGACTAAATGGCGTATGGGCTTGAAACCAGCAAAGAGGAGCCTGATGCAAAGCCCAATGAAGTAAAGAGAATGACTTCATAGCACTTTGCACTTCTTGGTCACCAGCTCACTAGTGAGCGAAAGTTATTACCATCTAATTGGTGTTTGGTGGATTGCAATGAAGCCCACTGGCTCGGAATGGAAGTGCACGGGAGAACAGTCAGTCAGGTGAGGTGCATGGAAATAAACTGAAGTCAATAGGGAGGGGTATCCATTGACTTCAACAGGAGAAGGATTAGGCCCAATTTGAGCAGATCTGTGCAGGTAGAGAAAGATAGTCACTTGGAAGACATGCAGGGAGAAGGGGGCAGGAACTTGGCAATTCTCTCTAAATGCCACAGCCTTCTTTGTGGAACGGTCGTTGATTTAAGGGAAGTATGGGGTGTGTTGTAGCTGATGGGTTATGACACCTGCACAGAAATTTTTAAGGCCAGATTTTCAGAAGAGCTCAGCATGTTGGGCATTCACTGGGTGCTGAGCTGTTTTGAAAATCATTGGCTATGCATTACATGGTCCCTTCTGGGGTGCACCTATAGGGAAATGCCTCATTATCACTAGGCTAAGCAAGACAGACATCAATGTATTTCCTCATTTCTAGAGAACAAATACCAACAGCATTCCAAAGCCAAACTCTGACTTGGGCTATATACCCATAGCGGTGAGTAAGGAGGTATATGAATCTAGGCTGTGTGCATCCACTACTCCCACCTTCCCAGTGGTTGGGAAGCAGCAGGGGATGCAGTAGCTGGGACAGGGCCCGTAGCAAGTTGTTATCCCTCAGAGTAATGGAGACTCCGGGAGGGAAATGTGTCTCAGAGAGATCTCTCTCCAGCGCAATGCCTCCAAGAGCTACTCCTGAGACAGTGCAATTTACACACCTCTCTTCACTCTAAAGGCACAACCTAGTCCTAGAAGATTAACTAGATCCTAAGTGTTCAACATTAGGAACCCATCCAGAGCCCTAGATTGAAATCCTGGCCCCACTGAACTCAAGGGAAGTTTTGCAATTGACTTCAAATGAGGCCAGAATATTGCCCCTAGTCTCAAATCTGCCTGAGAGCGCTCATGGAATAATCCTTTTATCTCAGTTTCTGGTAAGTTTCACACAACATAATGCTACAGCTCAATTCAGTGGGGTTGGTGGGCTGTATTCAAGTAAGGAATATCATGGGCTGGGAATCTCAGAGAGTACCCAGGTCAGGAAAGAGCCACAGGGGCAGAACCACGTGGGCTGCAGAGTCCTAAATGGGCCCAACAGGGGTGCTGCAGACTGGGATTGAGCTGTGTAGGACCAGATCTTCCGGTAGCACACCTACCTCCCAGTCTTTTCCTTTCTTAGGCATTAAAATGTGTGTGTATAAAAATCCCCTTCTGCAAGTTGAGCACACACAGATAACAATAACTAACTCCAGTACCAATGCTAAGTCATCAGAAACTAATATAATCTCTATTGGGTATTTTTTCTCTGAAACATCCCCCTCCCCCCACCCTAATTTATTGATTCCTTTTGCAGCTCCACACATTGTATTATTTATAAGAAGCAATATTCTAGCCTCCCTTGACAGTGTTTGAGGGGTAGCAGAAAGCAGTACAGCAGAAAGGTGGTGGAATAATTTTGGTTATGTTTCCATAGCTACCTTGCTGTTCAATATGGTTTATTCCATTTTAAAGTCAACCAACACACACGCAAATCACCAAATGAAGTATGTTTACTCTAATCCCTGGCCTGCCTATTGCTGTCTACTGTGACTGTGGTTTGTGTATTTAAAGGGGCACTTGCTACATAAATAAATGGCAAGGCAGCATTCTAGCTAGATATAGGAGGATGATAAACATATTGTTTCTTTTTTCTTCTCTCCTCCGACGTGTGTGTTCCAATCCACCCCTCTAATAGTATAGATATTTATAACATGCATTCCGCACAGAGGAAGTTTGAGGTGGGATGGTGCCCTCTAGTGGCAGTTGATGTCCTTGCAGTCCTCAGCCCAGAGGTAGATAGACTTCTAAAGGATGGTAAGAAAGAAGAGACCTGAAGAAGAGTTCTGGGTAGCTCGAAAGCTTGTCCGTTTCACCAACAGAAGTTGATCCAATAAATGCTATTACCTCAGCGACTTTGCCTCAGTAAGAGAGGAAAAAACCCATCAGATTAGCAATAGCTATGGGGAATAGCTTGTGTTTTTAGGGATGTTTTTGGATTTGGATTCTCACCATTGAACTTCAGCTTAAAGATAGATGTCTCTCTAGCATCCATATAATGATGGAGACAGGTAGACAGACAGACATTCATTTTTTTTCTAATGAAAGCACTGAATCAAATATTAGTGGATGCACTCAGTTTTCTGGGCATGCCCCTGGTTTTGCCTCAGTTTGGCTGTATCATTGAGGGCTGGGGTTTAAGTAGGGTGACCAGATGTCCCGATTTTATAGGGACAGTCCTGATTTTTGGGTCTTTTCTTATATAGGCTCCTATTACCACCCCTCCCCCCCCAAACACACACACTCCCTGTCCTGATTTTTCACACATGCTGTCTGGTCACTGTAGGTTTAAGAAGGAGATGGGAGGGGCAGAGCATGGTTCTGCCATCCCATGAAAGTGGCAGATCACAAAAGGCAGCTGTGGCCCAAAGGCTGCACCTGGCTGGCATGTGTATTTAGGGCTCGCTTGTGGCATTCAGGCCCAGGCCTGCGTTGAAAGCCAGGGTGAGCTGCACCAGTCCAGGGGTCGGGGAGGAGTTATGGCTTTGGAAACACAATCCTTCCCCAATCTCCCCAGTGAGCAGAGGGACTGTGCACATTGCACCGCCCCACAGGAGCATGCAAGCTACTGCCCCTGCTGAGAGACAGCCCCGCCTCCTCTCTGTCATGCTGGGCAATTTTGGACTGTGGGGACACACTGAGGGAGTGGGTCCTGTGCTTCCTTCAGCACAGGACTCGCAATTGTCCTGGGCCACTGGAGCCTTGTGCCCTCTCACCCCAATGTGCACCCTCACACAAGGGCCAGAGAGAAATCTAGCTTATAATAAGTAAAATGGGAGGGAGGAAGGAACCTTGATATTATTCAAAACATACTCACACTGCATCTGGCTGTGCATTGACGATTCCTAGGACAGAGCCCAGCTGCACCAGAGGAAAATTCCTATTCCCCCTAAGCCCTAATAGAGCCCCAGAGCAGCTAATGTCAATTCTAGCAGTAGCTAAACTGTCTTTGTGGATTCTTCCCATCCCCAGTAGCCAGCCAGACCTACAGCCTTGGAATGTCTGATTGCTGCTCGCAGGGCAGAGACGACTTCTGCTACATTGCAGAGAGCAATCGATTTAACCCATTCTCTCTCACTCACGCATGCACACGCACACACATACACATACACCCACCCCATTTTCATAGCCGTCAGATACACAGCACATCAAAGGCTGCCCCGCCAAAGGCTGCCTACAGAAGCCCATCTCCTAGACACGTGGGACAGGAAGTGACATTTTGAACCATCTCAGTTGGACGACACCCGATTCCTAGACCAGCGTTTCTCAAAATGTGGCCACGACAGCCTCCACAGCAGGGGCGGAGGGCAAAGCAGGAGCCCCTCCATGCAGCGCCCAGCTGTTGCTCCTGAATAGCTGTTACCCAGGGCAGCAAGATGCTCCACCTTGGTGTTTGCACTGGTGCTGCCAGAAGGGATCGGTGTCCTGCACCACATAGGCTTCTTGGCTGCTCTGGGCAGTGCCTCTGGAGAATGCGGGGCTGGTGTGCATGGTGCCGGAGGCAGCTCTTGTCAGTGGAGGTGGCGGCACTGTTTGATCACTAGGGCGCTCCATGGGCAGCTCCCCTACTCCTGCCTGGCTTGGGCTGGAGAAGCCTGGGTCTCTGCAGGTGGCCGAGGAGTTCCTGACCCACTTTCCCTGGGGCGGGCTCTTGCTGAAGGGCTGCAGGAGGCAGGGATAGAGTTGGGTCAGTGCTTCCCTTGCTTTAAACTCGCTGTTTACAGTGGCTGTAGGTACCACAGCAACTCAATGGCTCTGGGCTGCTGCAGGGTTGGCAGCTCCCCGGCAGAGTGAGGGACTCCTGCTCTGTGACACACTTTGAGCACAAGAATAGGAGCAAAGTCTGGGTGTGCTGGACAGGGAGCTCTTTATCCTTCGCCCTTCCTAATACATCAATAAATTACAATGACCTGGACGGGTCTATGTGCATATGGACTGGTTTTTCCTAAACTTAATTACGAATTTTAGGAAAAATTCTCAGAGTGGCCAACAGCAAGAGTTGGTGGCCACACTCTGAGGCCGCCAAAAATTTTGTTGTGAGAACCCCTAGACTGTCAATCTACACCATTATCAGACACATTTCTCCAACCCAGAAAACAATCTATCTGATGCAGAGCACTAGGAAACAATGACAAGTGACAATGGATACATAGTCTGTAGGAAAATACGACAAGCAGATAATACCTCTGGTATGATTTACCTGTCTTAAAAACAATCTGTGGGTGAATAAAATATTCGTGAGAAGGAAGGGCTGATGCTGTGGGCAGGTGTGATGGGAGCTTTGCACACACAGTTCTGTCAATGCACATCCATCCTAACCTGCCAAACCCAACCCACCACTAATCCAGGCCTAGATCCCTATGATAGTTATATGGCTACCACTGCAAATTATAATTGTGATCCTACCTGTATTGCTGATATCTTAGGGTCCCTGTGTCTGTTTGTCTGTGCATACAGCACCCAGCTCACTAGAGGCCTGATCCCTGACAGGAGCGGAGGGGTGCTGCCACAATACAAATATGAATATAATGCTAAGATCCAATGCTGTCAATGCAATTATCTCCTATTCCATGTCACGTCAGTCATTCCAGTTCCAGATCTCTCAAGTGTCCTACATTTGGAGAGCCAGAGCTGCAATTTGGCCTGGGAACTCCAGTTCTGACCTGCCTGCGGCTGCCATGGACCCATCAGTGAGTTTTCAGGCTCCCCAAGGGTGGACCCTTTAAGAAAAGCTGCTGGATAGCAGTTGGCCCAGTTCTAGCAACTGTGCCAATATACAGCAGGGCCGGTCAGCAGACCATGGTGGAAGGGCCATCTGTTCCAAAAAGCAGAGATGTTGGGGCTTGGCTCTCTCCGGAGGAGAGCTGTTGAATGAGGTGTCCCAGATTGTGTAGTCATTTTGCAGTGTGTGCCAATGGCACTAAGCTGGGATTTTCAAAGAAGCCTTAATCAATGGGACTGCGGCACCTAATTCCCTTTGTGCAAAGCCCAGCCTTGAATGAGACCCCCAAGTTCACTTAATGCATTACCTAGCTCTGATATGAACATAGCTCCATAGATGGCCCTCTGCAACAGCTCATTATGTCACATGCCAAGCTCCTCATGGTCCCTTCCATGTCTCATTTTCACCTCCCTCATTCTCCCCTGCTGTGGTGGAGAAAGGAGAGGGACACCATCCATTTGGCTTTTCCCACCAGAGAAGAAAATAGCCTTGATGGTAAATGAATAATTCCGGTAATGCAGTGCTGAGTGGGCTTTCCCATTGGTGGAGAATAAAAGTAAATTGCCATTTGTGTAATGTTATCTCAAATCTGTACAGTGAACCCATAAAACCACTGCAGCTTTAGTGTATTTGCAGGTTGAAAAAGGGGTCGATTCAAGTGTCCCCATTGCATGCCCACTTTCATGCAGGACAGTAGCATTCAACATTGCTGGAGCGGTATGATCCCCTTTGCTCCATGTGCTGAGCACCTGCAGAACAGGAGTCTGATAGACCAATCTAGAGCATTTCTGAAAGGATTGAGCCTCAGCTAACCACTGGTCTTTCTACAGAGCCTTCGGATGCCCTGGCTCAGTTCTCATAGGTTAGTGCCTCATGACTGGATGGCTGTGGTGTCCAGCCTGTGGTGCTCATATACTATGGAGCTGGGGGTTGTGAGAGTACCTAGGCAGATCCGGCCCAGCTTCTCAGTTGATGGAATCATCATAACCCCATTGACCTCAGTGGAGCTATGCCAATTTATACCAGCTGAGCATGTGGCCCCTGGACTGTTGGCAATCCTCTAGGCATGGGTCATTCTACTTCTTCTTCTTCAGCTTCACTGCGTGTGGAGCATCCCCCTGCTAAGAATGTCCCAAACTGGGACTGTTTTTTTTGGCTTCACTGCTCTAGGGAACCGTGCATGTGTCTGTATCTGCTGACATCTGGGCCACCATCGCTGAGGGACAATATGCCAGACCATGTGCCAAGCTGCCTTGTTTCTGTACTCTCTGTATACGTGTCTCTGCATGAGAGTCATGGAGTGTGCACAGCCTTCTTTAGAAGTCTCACCCCACTGGACTGTCCACAGCATGGCACCCCTACCGCCCCAATTCTTCTATCTATGGGTTACCGTTATTTGCTGTCACGCTCCCTTACTCCCCATTTATGACAAGATGGCAGTGTAAGGGGGTTCACTCACCACAGGAATGCCTCCTTGTGGCCAGGCATGGTGTAGCAGCTTTCTCCCCATATGGCACCCCCTGCCAATGGTCACTCCATCACTGTGGTGGTCTCTCTTTCCACAACTTGGCCTTCCAGCCAGATCAGGCTTTAGTCTACCTCTTCCAGAGTAACAGAATCCAAACAAGCTGTGGTCCAGTGATCTTACAGCAAGTCTTCTGTCTGTCTCTGGGCTCTCTGGTTCTTACACCCCTTGCCTCAGCAGGTTTCACCCCACCTTCCTTGGAACCTCCCACTACTCTGTGTTCCAGCCCTGGGACCCTGGAGATGGCAGCCAAGGTCTATGTCCTGCTGTCTCCGTGGACCACTTCCTACCTTGTCTATCCCAGAGACAGTGACTACAGACTCTCTTCCTGCTACAAACTTCCTGCTTTTATAATCACTACCCAGTCCCTCCTCAGCTGAGGTTTGTTATCAATTAAGCCTGGCTTTCACTATCTCTAACAGGTGCTGCCAGGTTTGTTAATTGGCCTCTCAGGCCCACATTAATCCTTTCTGGATCTGTGTGGGGTACAAATCCCGTCACTGGCAGGTCTACTTATGATAATGCAGCCCCACCAGAAGACCATTGTATCAATCACATGCTGTCAGAGGTAGAGCTGGGCGAGAATTTCTTGCCAGAACTTTGTTTTGCTTGTTTGAATTTTCATTATTGTCCTTTTGTTTTTGGTGGAAAATGGCTTTCTTGTGAAATGAAAGTTTTTGTGGGGGAAAATCAATTTCTATCTAAGATTTTCGGTTTTTTGATGAAAACCTGAAAAAAGAAGAAAAATATAGCTGAAAACAAAAAAAAATAATAATTTTCATTTAAATTTTTCACAGGGAAATGAATAATCCACCCCTGCCCAGCAATCCTCAGTGGGAAGTGGGGGAGCAGCTCTCCTGTATCACCGTGTAGCATTCTATCAGGCGCCCCTATGGCTGCTGAGACTGTCATAGCATCAGTATCTGCCCACATCTGCCTTTTCCTTTGTAGCCTTTCGACACAGACTCTTTGGTTTGCTGTGTCTCCTGAGTAGGATCCGGCTGCTCATTGCTGCCTCTGGGGGTGGAGGAGGTGCCTTGGGCTCACTTTACCTGAACGTGGTGGTATTTGTCTGCCAGTATAGTTGTTGTTGTGGGCATGTGTCTCCCACCAATCCATGCTGCCGATTGGGATGGTCCTTGGCGTCCTGTGGAAGAGGCCTCCCATGTTCTCTTGTGAACTAGCAGTGACTGCACCGCAGAGCTTACCCATTTCAAACAGTGCCTGAAGGGTGGCTCTCCCAACATGGATCCTGCCTGGTGACTGGCTCCTGCTTCCAGGGCATGGCTGGCTTTGAATTGCTTTTGAAACCTTGCCTTGTGCCTAGACTGGCAGTGGAGGACTCTGCTGCCTCTGCCTGTCTCCGGTGCACCAGATGTCTTCAGTTAGGGTGACCAGATAGCAACTGTGAAAAAATGGGATGGGGGTGGAGGGTAATAGGCGCCTATATAAGAAAAGGTCCCCCAAAATGGGACTGTCCCTTTAAAAACAGGACATCTGGTCACCCTATCTTCAGGTCATCTGCCCACTGGCCATGTGCAGGCTGCTTACTGTGCAGAATTTCCACACATTTCACCCCCTGCCTGCATTAGTGGAGGACAGAGAGGCTGGAGAGTTCCATGCCTTATTCATGTCGATGGAGACTCCACAACCCACCCCCTTGACTTTAATGGGGCTACTCATGTGATAGAATGCTCACCACTGTGAGAGAAGGTGGCACTGGGGTTGGGTGGGAAAGAAGGGCAAGAGAAATGCCAGACAAATTGTGCTCAACCTTAATGGGGCTAAGTGTATTATTGTTATTAATGCAGTAGCCCAACCGGGGACACAAAGACATCCCCTCTCTGTGTCTGACCAGTGCTAGAGGCAGTCAAACTGGCATATCTGGCACATCCCTGCCTGGGGCTATGGGTGCTGCGTCACTGCCTCAGCTCCCTCCTCCTAGGTTCTCTCCCACCACACCTCTCTCCTTTGTCCAGTTTTGGGCTCTCTCCCCCATTAATCCCTCCTGCAGCATTTTCCTCTCCCTCTCTCTCGACTCAGCCTCTTACCTCAGGCCTGAAAAAGGCATCTCTCAAAAAATTGGCTGGCACAACAACACAACAGCCCAGTTAAGCTTGAGTGACCAAAAATGGGAGGCGCATTTAGCTTTTGATCCTGCAAGAGGCTGAGCGTCTCCTCAAAGGTGCTGGATGTCCTCGATGCCCATTGATTCAAAGGAGCTCAGCACCATGCAGACTGCTCATGGCATCGTCAGAATTGGGCCTCGACTTACTGCATGTTGTGGGAGAAGGCAGGACAGTGCAGCAGGTTTTATAGAGAGCAAAGCAGGAATGGCAGGGCCAGCTGAAATATTCATCAGGCTCTCCTCTCTGGATTAAGGAGGGGTTCTTCTTCGAGTGATTGTTCACGTCCATTACACATTAGGTGTACGCGCGCCGCGTGCACGGACGTCGGAAACTTTTTCCCTTAGCAGCTCCCGTCGGGCCAGCAGGGCCCCCTCCTTCCCGCCAGAGCGGCGCCCCGCTCCAGGGTATATATATCCCTGCCGACCCGACCCCTCCAGTTCCTTCTTACCGTCCGTGGCGGCGTTGGAACAACTCTGTCTCTCGTCTGAGAGTGTCCCTTAGCAATAGTCATTAGTGTTATCTAGCAGTTATCAGTTAGTTTGTAGTAGTGTTGAGCCAGTAGTTAACAGCTCATTAGGGTACTTAAAGTTCCTGCCGTGGTTGTTTGTTCAGCCCCGGCACCGGCCCTGAGCGGCGGGGTATGCCGCGCGCCCAAGGCTTCAAGGCTTGTGCCACGTGCCGCAGGCCTATGCCATTGAGCGACCCCCACGCCTCGTGTCTCCGTTGCCTGGGGGAGGCTCACCAGAAAGAGCACTGCAAGATCTGCAAGGCCTTTAAGCCCAGAACTAAAAAGAGAGGGACTTTCGCCTTAAGCAGCTGCTCATGGAGACGGCGTTACAGCCCTCCACTTCGACGGCACCATCTGCCTCCGTGCGGAGCGCCCCGGCATCGGTGCGGGAACCGGCGCCGGCGGGTCACCCGAAGCCCGCGGCACCGACCCAGCGGGGAAATACACGACGCCGATCGTCTTCGCCGGCGAAAGCGAAGGGCCAACCTAAGGCCCGAGGACGCTCCCCGCACAAGAGGGCGGCACCGGTAAAGACCTCTAGTGCCCCTAAGGCCAATACGGCCCCAACACGGACCCCGGTAGTGGCTCCGGCGCCGAAAGGCCCGTCGAGCCCCGGGATGGGCACGTCGAGTGAGGATGAAGGGCTGGAGGAGCTCGTGGAACAGCCCTCCACTCCGGACACGTTTGAGGCAGCTAAGGACCTCATTGCTTTGTCTGTCGAGGCCCCGCGCAGAGGCAAGCCGGCGATGGTGCGCCCATCACGGTCGCCGTCTCGGCACCGCTCCAGGAACCGGTCCCAGTCGAGCTCCGCCTCGGTGGACTCCCGGTTGCCCTCGGCGCAGGAAGCACCGCAGCAGTCGGGCTTCAACAAGCGGTCAGCTCCGACTCAGCAACCGAGCATGAGTCGGCACCGCGAAGCATCGGCGGTTCGTTACCCAAGGCCGACCAGCCGTAGCCGTTCCCGGTCCCGCGATCACCGGTACCGTTCCAGGTCCAGGTCGGCGAGGCGCTATTCCAGGTCCTGGTCGAGGAGGCGCTACTCCCCAAAACCGGACCGGCACCATCCTACGGCTCCACCGTGGCCTTCCAGGTCACCGTCCGTGGTCTCGGGGACTGACTCAGACTGGTACGGCGGGTATGCCCATAGGTCACAGGCCAGCAGGGACTACGGTCAGTCCCAATGGGGCCAACCGAGCCAATGGCCATTCTGGACACCCTGGGCCTACCACCAGCAAGGGCCCCCATCGAGGGCCTTGAGATCCGGGCCATCCGGGTACCGATCCCGCTCCCCGCGGCACCGCCCGCCATCGTATAGGGAGGCAACGGTCTCTAGACCACCGGAGCGGGAAGGAGTGGAGTACGGTGCCGTCCCAATCCCACGCTGCGGGTCAGGCCGCAGAGGAACAACTGGCTGATGCCGGATTGCAGGACAATGAGGATGGGCAGAAGGCCCCGACCTCTTCCTCCTCGCCAGACGAGGCGGTAGCGGGCACACTGGTGTCTGGCCCTCCCCCGATTGACCATCGGGCACACCAAGACCTGCTTCGCCGGGTAGCCCTCAATCTGGGCTTGCAAGCGGAGGAGACTGTAGAGCAGGACGACCCCAGGGTCGATATCCTGAGCCGAGAGGGCCCCTCCAGAGTCACTCTCCCGATTATACGGACAGTACAGTCCAACTATAAGACGGTGTGGCAAACACCGGCCTCCAGTGCGCCAACTGCAAAAGGCATGGAGAGGAAATACTTCGCCCCATCTAGAGGGTTTGACTTCCTCTTTCTACACCCGTCCCCCTGTTCGCTGGTGGTCTCGGCGGTCAACGAAAAAGAGCGGCATGGCCAGCAAGCTCCTGCCCCCAAGGGCAAGGAAGCTAAGAGATTGGACTTATTCAGGAGGAAAGTCTATTCATCTGGGGGCCTTCAACTGAGGATCGCCAATCAGCAGGCGATTCTAAACAGGCACAATTTTAACTCTTGGGCATCAGTTGCCAAGTTTAAGGACTCCCTCCCACCTGACGCGCATCAGGAGTTCACGGCCCTGGTGGATGAGGGAATGGCAGTGGCCAAGACCTCATTGCAGGCCGCACTAGACTCAGCCGACGCTGCGGCTAGAACAATTGCGTCGGGAGTCGTGATGAGGCGTTCAGCATGGTTGCAGGCTTCAGGTCTCCTGCCAGAGGTGCAGACCACGCTGCAGGACCTCCCGTTTGAAGGTTTGGGCTTGTTTTCCGACCAGACGGACGCCAGGCTACATAGCCTTAAGGACTCACGAGCGACCCTTAAGTCGTTGGGTATGCACACTCCGGTAACGCAGCGTAAGCCCTTTAAACCCCAGCCACCGCAAAGGCAATACCACCCTCGCCCCCGGCACGAGCCGTACCGCCGTCGAGGCAGGGATAACAGACGGAGACGTAACAATACGCCTAACCAGGGCCAGAGTCACGGCCAGGGCAAGCCACAGCCAGGGAATAAACCAGGCTTTTGAAGCTATGCCCGAGGACAGCGTACCATATTCCATACCGGATCCTCCTCTGTTTTTCAAAGACCGCCTGTCCCATTTCTACCGGGCATGGTCGCGCATAACATCGGACCAATGGGTCCTGCGCACAGTGAAGGCGGGCTATACCCTCCAGTTTTCCTCGTCCCCTCCCTGCCATCCCCCTTCCCCGTCCCTCTTCAGGGACCCTTCTCACGAGCAACTTCTCACGCAGGAGGTTCAGACCCTTCTCGCTGCTGGAGCAGTAGAAGAGGTCCCAACAGACCTGAGGGGAAAAGGATTCTACTCCAGATACTTCCTGATCCCCAAGGCAAAAGGAGGCCTCCGTCCTATTTTGGACCTGCGCGATCTCAACAAGTTTCTGATCAAAGCTCGCTTCCGTATGGTCTCCCTGGGAACTATTATCCCATCCCTGGATCCGGGGGATTGGTATGCTGCCCTCGATATGAAAGATGCCTATTTTCACATCGCAATCAATCCGGCTCACAGGCGATTCCTGCGCTTCATTGTCGACCAGCGCCATTTCCAATTTACGGTCCTGCCCTTCGGCCTGGCATCAGCACCATGAGTGTTCACGAAATGCATGTCCATAGTAGCAGCCTTCCTTCGAAAGAGAAGGATGCGTGTGTTCCCGTACCTGGACGATTGGCTACTCGCGGGCAGGTCGGAGGCCGAGGTCCGATCTCACGTGACGCTGGCCTTGCAGACGTTCGACAAGCTCGGCCTCCGGGTCAATGTGCCCAAGTCCACGTTAGTCCCCATACAGAGGCTGGACTTCATAGGTGCAACCCTGGACTCGGTAACCGCGCAAGCGAGCCTACCAGAGGCATGGTTCATGTCAATTCACAGAGCCGTAAGCTCGGTCCAAAAGTTCCCCACGACAACGGCAAGGTGTTGCATGCAGCTTCTGGGGCATATGGCAGCTTGCACACACGTGGTCAGACATGCCCGCCTGAGGCTCCGGCCTTTACAGTTGTGGTTCGCCCACACGCATCGCCCCAACAGAGACCCATTGGATCAAGTAGTCACGATCCCAAACCAGGTGCTCAGCTCGCTACGCTGGTGGCTCGATCGCCAACAGGTATGCGAAGGGATCCCCTTCTCTGCCCCACAGCCCACTCTGACGTTGGTAACAGATGCATCGGACCTGGGTTGGGGGTGCACCTGGGGGAACTGCGGACCCAAGGGCTGTGGTCCAGAGAAGACAAGCTGCTTCACATCAATCTGAAGGAGCTAAGAGTGGTTCGCCTCGCCTGTCAGACCTTCCGCGCCACCATAAAAGGTCACAGCGTGGCAGTCCTGACGGACAACATTACCGCCATGTTCTATATAAACAAGCAGGGCGGGTCCCGGTTTTCTCCCCTCTGTCATGAGGCACTCCAATTATGGAACTTCTGTATCGCCCATGCGATACACCTCATCGCGACGTATCTTCCGGGGATTCAAAACGGCTTAGCAGACCGCCTCAGCCGATCATACCGAATGCACGAATGGACGTTGAGGCGAGACGTCCTGCATTCGATCTTCCGGAGGTGGGGCTTTCCCCGGGTGGATCTGTTCGCCACCAGGGACAACAGCCAATGCCCTCAGTTCTGCTCGTTCCAGAACCTCAGCCGGGGATCATTAGCGGATGCTTTCATGATCCCATGGGGAGGGAGCCTGAGATATGCCTTCCCTCCGTTCCCACTCATACACAAGGTTCTCCTCAAGACCCGCAGGGACAGGGCGACGATCATACTTATCGCCCCGGCCTGGCCACGCCAGCATTGGTTCACGTCCCTGCTGGAACTGTCCGTAGCCGATCCAATCACCCTCCCCCTCCATCGCGACCTAGTCACGCAAGACAAAGGTCGCCTACTCCACCCGAACCTGTCTTCGCTACATCTCACGGCATGGTATCTCTCTGGCTGAATGATGCAGAACACAGGTGCTCTCACCAAGTTCAGCAAATCCTCCTTAATAGTAGGAAGCCCTCTACAAGAGCGACCTACCTGGCAAAATGGAAAAGGTTCTCCCACTGGTGTGAGCCTCAACGCATACAGCCTTTACAAGCCTCAGTTCCGTCGATCTTGGACTACCTACTGCACCTCAAGAATCAAGGGCTTGTGCCCGCCTCAATTAGAGTTCACTTAGCCGCTATTTCGGCTTTCCATCCGGGAGAGTTGGGAGGGTCAGTGTTCTCCAACCCCACAGTGGCCCGATTCCTCAAGGGGCTGGAAAGGGTGTTTCCCTACTCGCGCCCGCCTGTCCCGGCGTGGAGTCTGAACCTAGTCCTAACAAGACTCATGAGTCCTCCCTTTGAGCCCCTAGCCACTTGCTCCCTCACGCACCTCTCATGGAAGGTGGCGTTTCTCGTGGCCATCACGTCGGCCAGAAGGGTATCGGAATTGAGGGCCCTCTCTTCGGAACCATCCTATACAGTGTTCCATAAGGATAAGGTGCAACTGAGGCCGCACCCCAAATTCCTCCCAAAGGTGGTATCACAGTTTCACATGGGGCAGGACATTTGCCTACCGGTGTTTTTTCCTAAACCCCATACGGACCCTCACCACCGCAGCCTACATACCCTAGATGTCCGAAGGGCGTTGGCATTTTACCTGGAACGGACCAGGTCGTTCCGCAGAACACCCCAGCTGTTCATTGCTATTGCGGAACGTATGAAAGGCTTGCCTATCTCGACACAGCGCTTGTCGGCATGGATTGTGCATTGTATACGCACTTGTTATGAACTCGCCAATGTTCCGGCCCCGGAGATCCGGGCCCACTCGACTAGAGCCCAAGCGTCCTCAACGGCCTTCTTGGCGCAGGTCCCTATCCAGGAGATCTGTAAGGCAGCCACCTGGTCGTCCGTACATACGTTAACAGCCCACTACGCGATCCATCATCAGACCAGAGAGGACGCAATGGTCGGTCGGGCTGTGCTACAGTCAGTTGTACCTTGACTCCTACCCACCTCCAATGGTAAGCTTGGGAATCACCTAATGTGTAATGGACGTGAACAATCACTCGAAGAAGAAAGAACGGTTACTTACCTTCTGTAACTGTTGTTCTTCGAGATGTGTTGTTCACGTCCATTACACTTCCCACCCTCCTTCCCCTCTGTCGGAGTCTCCGGCAAGAAGGAACCGTAGGGGTCAGGTCAGCAGGGATATATATACCCTGGAGCGGCGCGCCGCTCTGGCGGGAAGGAGGGGGCCCTGCCGGCCCGACGGGAGCCGCTAAGGGAAAAAGTTTCCGACGTCCGTGCACGCGGCGCGCGTACACCTAATGTGTAATGGACGTGAACAACACATCTCGAAGAACAACAGTTACAGAAGGTAAGTAACCGTTCTTTTTTAATTGGTTCAATGTTTTACAGCTAAAATTCAAATAGAAGCTTAAAAGCTTAACCAAGGAAAAGCAAGATGTGCTAGTGTGGCAGGGATGTATCGCACACCCCTAGGCCAATGCGCAGCAGGGGAGGGCTCTCCTGGGCCAATTCTGCTCAGTCTTAACCTGGGGTAAAATCTGTGTGTCGTCATTAAAAAATAATAATCCTAAACACAGCCAGTGAGCCTGTCTGCAGGCTCTTCCCAGGTTTGCTGGGGAACTGATACACTGAGCCATGTCTGCAGCTTGTGAATCGGCTCTGCTTCTCTGGAAATTGATGGAGCAACACCGCTGTACATTGGCTGAGGATCTGGCCCAATTAGCTTGTATGGTTGCAGCCCTCAGACATGTTGAGAATATAGTTTGTTTCCTCGTGTGATGTTCTGTGGCATCCAGAGAAGGAGGAAGGCGTCAAAATTGTTTTAAGGAGAGGGGGCACTGATGACTCGTGGGGTCTTTATTGGGCCATTATTTCAGAAGCCAACAGTGACTCATGGGAAATAGCAGCCAGGCTTCAAGATCTGCCTCCACATGGGGGGATGGATGACATAACCTGCTGTTGTCCCCCCAGCCCTACATTTCTATGATTCTATGATCTCCTAGAGAAGTGGGGAAAGAGACAACTGAACTGTATTCCCCGCTGCCCGTGCTCAGAGTGCAATCTCCAATATCAAATCCACCCAGAGCAACGTGATTTAAAACCCTGTTCCAGAAGGACAGAGTGGCCTGAAAATAATTGTAGGTAACTGCCCTGTGCTCTATAAATCCTAGTTATTATTCAGAGTCTGCAGTCTGCTACTGTCTGCTACTCCGCTTGGACGCCTCGGAATCCCAATGAATCCTTGCAGTACGCCTCTGTCTTGGTCTTTCTCACTCTTGACTGCTTCTTGTCACTCTCTGTCAGTCTTAGTAGTTCTCTTCCTCTCTGGGTTATTCTCCCTTGCCTTCCTATATCACACACAGCAACTTTCCAACTCAATAAATTCCCTCACATCCTACCTCCTCTCCTCCCTCCCCCCCAAAAAAGAGTTAAGCAATTGAGCACGGAGCAGCAGAAAGCACAAGAGGCAGAGCATTTCCTGGCAATGGTGGCTTTTCTTGGCCACCAGCGTATCCCCTGAGGAAGTGCAAGTGGCTGGGCATCTAGTGTTATTAGGGGCCAGACGTGATTGCATGTGAAAGCAAGATGACGCTAGTGCAAAAGGCCTGATTCTCCACTGCACTGCAGCTCTGCACTGACAGAGCTCCACTTATTTCAGCAAAATCCTGGAGTTACCTAGTGGAGGATCGACATTTATTTGTATTATCTGACAGGGCAGATCCTCAGCTTGTGTAAAATGGAGCCACTGGAGCTACACTGATCGACACCAGCTCAGGCTCTGGCCTACATGTGCCAAAATATTTTCCTGTAGGGTTGATTTTCCATCTTTCTGGGGCTGACTGTTTTCCCTCTGCTCGATGTGCTGAATAAAACCCAGGCACACAGCCCTCCATGCCTTCTGTCTTCTAATCAGAGAAAGGGGAAGTGAGCTGGCCAGGCAGCTGTCAATCAAACACTACTAGAACTGGGTGAATTCAGGGAAAATAACAGTACGTGAATTGCCTTGCCCCACATCCCACTGATTTCAGTGGAAGTTGGGTGCCTAAATACCTTTGAGGCTCTGGGCCCTTGTGAATAAAGTCTAGCAGTTTGCTTTGCTGGGCGCCACAATCCCCTTTGGCCCCAAACGTTTGGTTGAGCATGGTTTTATATACAATTGTATCCATGCAGCAGCACAGTGACTATGAGCCTGGCTAAATCTTAGTGCAAGCATCACTGTTAAACTCAACATTCAGAAAATGCATCGCTGCTTTGATCTGACAGAGGGGGAGTGCTCTGTATTGACATCAATAACCAAAAGAAATATCTCAACCTATAGACCCTCAGCTGGTGAAAAGTGGCATGGCTCTACTGAAGTCAATAGAACAAGACAAATGTACATCACCTGAGGATTTGGCCCTAAATATGTCTCCATCTTCTGTCTCTTTAGTTTATCTGATGGGTCTGGTTTGACTTGAAAACTACTTCCCCACATCCACTTGCCTAGACTACTAAGAATCTTATCCATCTAAATTATATCCCTTATTAATCTAACCTCTCTGCAAATGAATATAAATGCAATCTCCTACCGATTACATTATTATTAATCATTATTATTATTTCTTCTAGTATCTCATAACTGTGACGTTGTGCAGTCTATATGGTTTTATAAAAACATGATAATAAGTGAATGTAATGTAACTGAGATAGTTTTATAAAGATTTGATAATAAGTGAATATAATGCAACCGGGATATGCTTCATGCAAAAGGTCTCTTGTAAGGTATCATTACAAAGCTTATAATCTACTGAGTGTGATCATCCTATTTGTAGAAATGTACCACTCTTGGATCTAAAACTAGAAATATAAAATATAACTCTGAGGGCCTATTGTAATTATGTAAGGTGTGGGCCATTAATGATGGTTTGGAATCTTGATGACTCCCATTAACAAGGACCATTGTCTGCAGATGGCTGTGTTTACCTGTTAGTCTTCCTGTATATGTGTGTGCTGGCAAGTGGGCAATGAAGTCCTGCAGTGACATGTGATCATGTCACCTGAACTGGAATCCATCTTTAACCTGGTGCTTTTCCAGTGAGGGGGGGTGGAAACCCAGAGGGACAAAGGGTTCCCGCCTTATGCAAAAGATATATAAAGGGGTGGAAGAGAACAGAGAAGGAGGAAGGAGCCACCATGAAGCATCCCCTAGCTATCACCTGAGCTGGAACAAGAGCTGTACCAGGGGAAAGAATTGTGCCCAGGCCTGGAAGGTGTCCAGTCTGAGAAAAACTTACTGAAGCATCTCTGAGGGTGGATTATCTGTATTCAGTTTGATTAGACATAGATTTGCGCATTTTATTTTATTTTGCTTGGTGACTTATTTTGTTCTGCCTGTTACCACTTGGAACCACTTAAATCCTATTTTCTGTATTTAATAAAATCACTTTTTATTTAGTAATTTACTCAGAGTATGTATTAATACCTGGGGGAGCAAACAACTGTGCATAACTCTCTATCAGTGTTATAGAGGGCGAACAATTTATGAGTTTACTCTGCATAAGCTTTATGCAGGGTAAAACGGATTTATCTGGGTTTAGACCCCATTGGGAGTTGGGCATTTGAGTGCTAAAGACAAGCACGCTTCTGTGAGCTGTTTTAGGGTAAACTTGCAGCTCTGGGACAAGTGATTCAGACCCTGGGTCTGTGTTGGAGCAGACGGGAGTGTCTGGCTCAGCAAGACAGGGTGCTGGAGTCCTGAGCTGGCAGGGAAAACAGGAGCAGAGGTAGTTTTTGCACATCTCACAATAACCATAGCTCCATATATTCTAGATAGACCAACATTTTCTCGTCACCTCCCCTCCTCTCTGCTGCATTTTGAGGTGAACTGAATTTTGCCAGTAGAAAGAAATGAATTCGTTAAAACAAATGGGTTTTTTGTTGGAGTAAATATTAAAATTAATAATGTATCCAATGCTGTATTTATTGTGTCGTTTATGTTAATATTTAATTCAATAAAAGCCCGTGTTTTACAATGTTTTCCCATTTGTTTTATGCTACCGCTGAAATTGCAGTTTCTGCTTAACACAGACCAATACATATCTAACAGCTTTATGGTGGGTGGAGGGAGAGCCAGAGGGTTAGGTTTAGGGTACTTGGAAGGGGCTTTTTAGCAGCTGAGTGGTAAGGGGATGGTGGTCAGGTTAGGCTTCTGGGCAGAATCTGGCCTCTAGTTGCTGGAAGAAGGTTTGGAAGCTAGAAAGACACCTGTTGCTTGGGTCACGGAGGATGAAATTCATCCCTGTGCAGGGAGCCAGCACAAAGTCACGTAAGTCTCCTTTAAGTCTCAATTAAGTGACATCTGGGCTGTGTGTCACCCGTCTGTGCCCTGGGGTGAATTTCATCCTGCAAGAAGGTTTTGCAGCTGCAAGGGGTTGGGGGCTTTTGCGATGTGGCAAGCAGGAATTGGGGCTTTGTACCCCAAGGAAGAGGAACACCAGCATTGAATTTCATTGAGACTTAACTGCAGTTCCAGCAGGGCCGGCTCCAGCATTTCTGCCGCCCCAGGCAAAAAAAAAAAAAAAAAAATGCTGCGATCGCGATTGGCGGCGGCAATTGGAAAAAAAAAAAAAAGATCCGCGATCAGCGGCGGCAGTTCAGCGGCAGGTCCTTCGCTCCTAGAGGGAGTGAGGGACTTGCCGCCCCCGAATTGCCGCAGGTGCCGCCCCTCTCCCTTGGCCACCCCAAGCACCTGCTTGTTAAGCTGGTGCCTAGAGCCGACCCTGAGTTCCAGATTTTCAAAGGTATTTAGGCACATAAAGATACAGGTAGGTGTCTTGTGGGATTTACAAAGCACTTCAAGCAGGTCAGGTACCTAACTTCCATTGCAGTAAATGGGAGTTAGGTGCCTAACCTGCTTAGGTGTTTTTAAAAATCTCACCAGCTGCCTATCTTCAGACACCAAAATACCTTTGAAAATCCAAGCTGCTTCTGAAAACGGGACTTACGCTCTTAAGACTCAGAGCTGCCTTACCCGCCTACCATTTCACAGAGACAGAACAAAATGAGCAGCACATCTTCTAACAATAACTAGCCACCATGGTGGAGCTGAAAACAACAGATGCCACATTGTTTGTGGACATTGGCACCTTGACAGCAATCACTGCTTTACAACTGATCACCAATACTACTGGGGAGATGATGGTAAAAATGTTTTACTTCCACTCTTGGGGCTGCCTAGAGCCATGTTAGACTAGAGTGCCTTGGAGTTGGATCAAGGGGGCGACCTGAGGTTGCCATACCAGAGACATTCTTGGTTTCCATTTAGCACTATCCAGGTTT
Source organism: Malaclemys terrapin pileata (assembly GCF_027887155.1). Classification (NCBI taxonomy): domain Eukaryota; kingdom Metazoa; phylum Chordata; order Testudines; family Emydidae; genus Malaclemys; species Malaclemys terrapin. Next base: position 52,727,118 of record NC_071513.1, read on the forward strand.
CTCATATTCAGGGCTTCTAATCAAAGGGATGGAAGGCAGTGACTTAAACGCAAAGACAGGTTTTTTATTTTTCAAAGATTCTTTAAGGGTTGTTTTTAATGCTTTTACACACTGAAGACAAAAAGTGTTGACTCATAAAAATAAACTGGGATTCTATGGAGCTCGTAATTCTGAGAGTTCAGACTCTGGTTTTTATGACCATACTCATTATTTTTTTCTGATGATTTGGGTGAAAGACAAGAAAGAGCGAACATAACGCTTCCCTCGAAAACTGTTTCTATAATGTTCATGCACGGCTACACAGGAAACATTTTACTCTTGTATGTTATATAAGCCACATCTTCCTGGTCTAGTGTAGCCCTGACCACATGGTGGCTGCTGTACCATTATACTACAGGTTTCAAAGTAACAGCCGTGTTAGTCTGTATCCGCAAAAAGAACAGGAGTACTTGTGGCACCTTAGAGACTAACAAATTTATTTCAGCATAAGCTTTCGTGGGCTACAGCTCACTTCTTCAGATGCATCTGAAGAAGTGGGCTGTAGTCCACGAAAGCTTATGCTGAAATAAATTTGTTAGTCTCTAAGGTGCCACAAGTACTCCTGTTCTTTTTGCATTATACTACAGGTTCTCAGAGTTGACAGTTCCTCAGTAAATTATTCTTGCCTTACGTCTAGATCAGGGGGTCTCAGACTTTGCCATCATACGGGAAACTCTCCCTCCCCTCTACAGCTTTAATAGGAACTACACTTCAAAGAGCGCACCTGACCCTCTGCCAGCTCACTCTATCTCCAGCAAGCTCCTGGATTACCCGGACTATTAGCAGAATGTCTTTGTATCCCTCAGTCAAGGACAAAGAGTATCTCAGGCGAGAGAGATCCCCTAGACACTTCCCTTCCCATTCATTACCCCATAGTCTGTCTCCTCTCCTGCTGGTGATCACAGTACATCCCTGTGGGAACTAGTGCATTTGCTTGCATGGAAAAATAATAATTGGCAAATATTTTAGTTCCTTTTAATATAGCAGCTGGACACAAGGACAGCCAGAGCTTTGTCACCAGCCACCATGTTTAAGACTGTGTCCAGACTGCCTCTGACAACCAAGTGCCTGCCAAGCCTAGCAGCCTGACCCCGCCACATCTCTCTCCTCTCTCTCTGGAAAGCCCAGAAACAAAAAGCTTCAGTGTTGTTTTTCAATCCTCCCTCCCACACGTCTGCTCCCATTGCTGCCCAACCTCCCATTGGCTTCAGTGGAACTAGCATCAGCGGCCCAGCCCAGATGAGCAGCCCTACAAGCAACTAGGGTGACCAGATGTCCCAATTTTATAGGGACAGTCCCAATTTTGGGGTCTTTTTCTTTTATAGGCTCCTATTACCCCCTACCCCCATCCCGATTTTTCACACTTGCTGTCTGGTCACCCTACAAGCAACAAACCCAGGATCTGATTCTCCGAGGTTTTGAGGTTGCTCAGCACCCTCTATTGCCTCTCCCCCACTCTCCCAGCATTGCACATTTGGTAGCATGAATTAAATAGGTAAGATCCCGGCTTTCAGTTCAAGCTCCTAAAAGGCTATTCAAACACCCCGTGACAGAACATACAGCCTTTTCCAAATGGTGATGGACTGTGCATAGGGAGGGGGAGATTGCATAGACTTGTCAGAGACCAATTTTAACATCACTCTGGCTATAATAATAATTTCTAGCTTTTTTCCTCAGGCAATCTCAACATCCTTTACAAAGGAGATCAGTACCATTATCCCCAGTTTACAGATGGGGAAGCTGAGGCATGAAGCGGGGATGTGATTTGCCCAAGCCCACCAACAAGCCAGTGGTGGAGCCAAGTCTCCTGAGTCTCAGTCCACTAGGCCATCCACTAGGCCACACTTCCCAGGACATAGATTCTTTTCCTCCTCACCCTGAAATAAAGGTTAAACTGCTGCATTGCACTTGAGTTCCACCAACCCTATAGGAGGAAAAGTCCTCACCCCCCCTTCCCCACTCAAGACCATCTTATTGCCCTCAAAAGCTTTTATTTAACCTGTGCAAACCCAAGGAAAAGATGCAGCAGCAGTGTAAGGGACTGAAACTGCTTTCTTTCTCTCCGCTGACTCAGCAGTCCTGGGTTTTTTCACCTTAGGGGTTTAGACAGCACAGCAAGGCCAGTAATGAACTGTTACTCTGGAAAATAAGACTTTGATTAGGTTAGGATTCTGCTAGGGTATTTGCGTTCCCTTATAATGAACCATGATTCTGTGCAAAAGAACATGGCATATGCTGGAGCTCTTTTTATCTCTCTGCTATCACTTAATACACATCACAATCAGATTCCCTCCTAAATAAAATACTATAGCCAGGGGGTAGGTGGATGGGTGCAATGCTGTGATAAGGCCACTCAGTCTGTTTGAAATGGCTTTTTGGCAGCTGAAATCCTGGAATGGGTTGCACTATTTGCTGAGAAGAATTGCATCTGTTGAATTTAGCCCTTTCTTCTCTTGGTGAATGAGCTGTGAGCAGACTCTGTTTTTTATGACCATACTCATTATTTGTAATTGTTCGATAAAGAGTTTACACAGCCACATTGTAGCCTGTGCATTGTTTACTTGGACTATGTGCTACCCATTATGCATGGTGTGCGATTGATCACTTAAGTCATGTGATGTGGCTTCTGCTTCCTGATTGGAGGTCTGAAATTTTGTATGCAGGAGAACAGCGGGTAATGAATAAAGAGCACTCTTGCATACTTTGCCTGCAGCTGAGTAGCTGGAGCACTCCTCTGAGCCTCAGAAGACCTGGATTCTATTCCTGCCTTTGCTAGGCAACTTTGTGTAAATCACTTTCCCTCTCTGTGCCTCAGTTTCCCCATCTGAAACATGGGGGTAATGATACGGACCTCCTTTGTAATCATAGAAATGCAGGACTCGAAGGGACCTCAATAGCTCACCTAGTCCAGTCCCCTGCAGTGAGACAGGACAAATTAATGTGCTTTGAGCTCTATGGCTGATAAGAACTAGGCATTGTTATTACTCAAGGTGCCACAAGTACTCCTGTTCTTCAAGCAGAGTGAAATTCACACCTGAGAGCCAGCACAAAGCTTAGGTCCTATCTGGAGAGCTTAACTGGTGCTAGTGTAAGTTTCACACTCTCTTTAATGAGTCCTTCTTGCCCCTTCATCTTGCATTTGATCTTCCTTGCTGTGGCAGCAGCCTGCACAGAATGAGAATTAACAGCAGAATTCACCCACCCCAGGGCATCCTGAGATGGAAAAGGAAGTTGAGATCCCTAGATACAGCCATCCAGATCCTGTTCCCTTTAACTTCAATGGGAATGGGGTCTGACCCATTGCAAAGAGAGCTCCCTCTCCACTCTTCAGCTTTATCAGGAGCTAAACTTCAGAGAACGCACCTGACCCTATCTGTGTCTCTTGCCAGCTTACTTTATCCCCAGCAAGCTCCTGGATTACCCTGGGCAACGAGCAGAATGTCTCTGTATCCCTCAGTCAAGGACAAAGAGCAGTAAAATCACATCAGGCTTCTAAAAACATGTTAATTAAAAAACAACATAACAGGAGCTTTAAAGAACATGAAACAACAGCTGTGGAGCTCCCTGCTCTGCCCCCACCCTTCCAGAGTGTTTCTCTTCAGAGCAATTTCCATTTAAAGCTTTTATTCCTCATTTCCAGACACTGTCAGTTGTTTTCATCTCAGGTCCGGCTGTAGCAGAGGTGAGACAGAAAGGGCCCTGGGTCATGCTGACGGTTTTGGAAAGTACACTATGTTACTCAAACCAGCCAGCATCCCCCCTCCTCCCCAGCCCAGCACTACAGAGAGCCTGTCTTGGAACAAAGCACCCCTTGCTGCAGCACATGCTTTAATCTCGGAGAGAGATCGCATTCACCACTGGCCACTGTGCTCAGAGTGCTGCTACCTGCCTGCCTCAGCGAGCTGCAACTTCCTTGCGAAGTTACCCAGCTGCCAGTGAAAAAAGATGTAGGACAGATCCTCAGCTAACGTCCATTAGTTTGGCTCCATTGACTCCAATGGAGTTAATCTGGCTCACACCAGCTGGGGATCTGGCCCACTGAGTCCAATGGACCCTATGCTGATTTACACCAGCTGGGGATCTGGCCGAGATGGAGAAACACTGATTTATTGTGAGCCGATTAACAAATAACCTGTGATTTCACAAGCTGACCAGTACAGCTGCCTGGAAATTCTCCGACATAATGTTTTTTCTGCCAGCGAATGCAAATTCATTATGATTCTTGGAGATAGTTTTATTTCAAGAAAGTTCTTTAAGATGCTTGCCAGGTGTTTCTCCCAGGATGCCTTGCTCCTCAGCAACCGGCTGTGAAAATCAGGGTCCTGACCAGGGCCGGCTCCAGGGTTTTGGCCACCCCAAGCAGCCAAAACAAAACAAACAAAAAAGCCGTGATCATGATCTGTGGCGGCAATTCGGCGGGAGGTCCTTCACTCCCAGGCGGAGTGAGGGACCGTCCGCCGAATTGCCACTGAATACCTGGACATGCCGCCCCTCTCCGGAGTGGCCGCCCCAAGCACCTGCTTGAGAAGCTGGTGCCTGGAGCCGGCCCTGGTCCTGACACCCCAAGGGGAGAATGGGCGGGGGCAGGGGGTGAGCCCAAAGAATGAGCAGCTGAATTAACTGATTATATACAATATTATTGTACTAGAAAAGTAGGCCAAGTAAGGTTTTTTTTGAAAGCCTGTAACATTCTGAATTTGAGGGTCATTATGAGATACACACACAGACCGTGGTCATGAACTTATATACACACAAAACTGTGCTTATAATTCATGCCACAATGTTCAGCTCCATCTCACACCAGGGCTGTGGTCAGCCAGGCAGAAAGGGGCTGCCTCCCCAACTAGAGGAAACTAACTCCAAGCACCTAGCATTGCACAAGCCAGAAAAACACAAATGATGGGCCTTTTGAGTTAATGGAAGACATTGAGACATCCTGGCTAGAATTTCCCCAATCTGAATAACCATGAGTCACTGCAGTCTGAGAGAAAAGGAGAAACCCCTTTAAAAAGGAAAGGGATTGAACTGAAGGTCAGCCAGAAACTGAGGGACAGACACTTGGCAGGTGATGTCCGTGAAAACCTTCCCCTTCATGGAAGGGGTATGCTGGGAAACTATTTGAAGGCAAGAGGTAACTTGTATTAGAAAAGGGACTTTAGCTCAGAGAGAAGTGTAAAGCTGAAGGCTAAGTCTTTATGTTTATTTTGTGTAATGTGTATGTCTTTGCTTTCCCTTACTATTTTGTCTTTGAATCAGTGGTTTTTCTATTAAATAAACTTTTTTGTATATTTTTATTCCAAGCTGGTTTCACACCTTCAGGGGTGACAAACCAGTGTGTGCTTGTGGGTTGGCTATTGATACCAGAGATCTGAACCAAAGCTTCCCAGCAACAAGACATCCAACTTTACAGGGCAGGCAGTGACAGAATCCCTTTTTGGTCTGGGTGATCCCCAAAACATCACACCCACCCGGGGGGCTGATGGGGAGCTGAGAGCCAGGAAGCATGGGGAACCCTGGAATGCTTTGAAATTTTTGGCGAATTGAAGTCTCTAAAAAAATTGTTTAAATTTCGAGGCTTCTTAAGCATTTTTAAATGGCTGGTAAAATAAAATCCAGGGAAATTCTGAAATGAAACATCTTTCTGAAATGAAAAGGTGAAAGAATTCATTTTTATATAAATCCATGGTATGTCCACATCTTGAATACTGTGTGCAGATGTGGTCTCCCCATCTCAAAAAAGATATATTGGAATTGGAAAAGGTTCAGAGAAGGGCAACAAAAATGATTAGAGGTATGGAATGGCTGCTGTATGCGGAGAGATTAATAAGACTGGGACTTTTCAGCTTGGAAAAGAGATGACTAAGGGGGGATATGATAGAGGTCTATAAAATTATGATTGGTATGGAGAAAGTAAATAAGGAAGTGTTATTTACTCCTTCTCATAACACAAGAACTAGGGGCCAACAAATGAAATTAATAGGCAGCAGTTTTCAAACAAACAAAAGGAAGTATTTTTTTCCACACAATGCACAGTCAACTTGTGGAACTCCTTGCCAGAGGATGTTGTGAAGGCCAAGAGTATAACAGGGTTCAAAAAAGAACTATATAAATTCATGGAGGATAGGTCCATCAATCGCTATTAGCCAGGATGAGCAGGGATGGTGTCCCTAGTCTCTGTTTGCCAGAAGCTGGGAATGGGTGATGGGGATGGATGACTTGATGATTACCTGTTCCGTTCGTTCCATCTGGAGCACCTGGCATTGGCCACTGTCGGAAGACAGGATACTGGGCTAGATGGATCTTTGGTTTGACCCAGTATGGCCATTCTTATGTTCTTATGTTAGAAATGCCAAAATTAACCATTTTAATATTTCCAGGAAGAAAAAAAAAATTTTGACTGCAACAATTCACCAAAATCGACCTGAATTTGTGTATTGTTTCGGTTGATCAGAATCTGCATTTTTTGGGGAGAAAAAAGGGGGTTGCCTAAAAAATTTCATCCAGCTCTAATGAGCGATCATATTTGTCCAGGAATCATTATACCTAGAACTCCTAGGGTTGGATTTTCAAAAGTACTTAGCCTTGGCCTATGTTCATGGATTTTACCGTCACAGGGGAGCATTTGTGAACATTTTCTCTGACCTCATGCATAGCACAGACCATAACATTTCACCCAGTGATTCCTGCATCCAGTCCACTAACTTGTGATTCAAGTAGAGCATAGTTGTGATTTCAGTGGGAGCAGAGATAGTCCAGTGCTGAGCGCTTCTGAAAATTCCACTTAAAGGTACTGATGTCTCAGCAAATCTAAGAATTTAGTTAGAATTGCAGTCTTGTGATGCTTGTTTCTGAAAACCTCTATTCCAAATTCTGTTGCTTCTATTGAGAAATGGCTTCAGGGCAAAACGGGATTTCAGATTCATAATTGAAACACAAACAATTGATTTTTATGATAGCTGATGAAAAACAAGTTGCCTCTAAAGCAACTTTAAAAGGGAAAGTGATCCACGCCCTCAGTCCCACCCCAGCACCAATAGCGCTTACCATGGTCAGCACTTCCGATACCTCGTATTGGGTAATAAGGTCTCGAGCCCACAGAACACATGAGTAACTTCAAGCCCACAGGTCGCCCAATTGATGTTATTGGGACTATCCATGCTTAAAGTTATGCATGTACTTAAGTGTTTTGCTGGATCAGGGCCTCTGATACTGTGCTGGGTTTTCCCCTGAATATAAGGGTGCTACTGATCATTTAGGGGAAGATTTAAGTTTTGGTAGGGAGTGTGCAGAGAGTGCAGTAGAGAAAAAAAAATCTATATTCCCCAGGAGCTCCCTCCTAGCTCATTGAAGTCACCAGGAGTTTTACAGACATGCTTTTTATTCAACTATTTAAAACCCTGCTCTGAGGCTTTCATCAATTTCCAAATCCCTTACACTTAAAAAAGAAAAAAGAAGAAATCTCTTTAGAGTCCGGGGTCATTCTAAGCCTGACCCAGTTAGATGACTGTGATCCCCATGCAAGGTGAAAAGGGACACCAAGCGAGGGGTGAAGAGGAAAGTTTTGGGGATGGAGTTGGAGGGGGCAGTCAGTGGCTCTACCCCTCCCACGGTCTGATGGTGTGCTTTCATTTTCAGCCCCATTGCACAGCCAGGGCTCCAAAGGGATTAGTAAAGATTTCTTTTTCTTTTTCCAGAGTGAGATGAAAGGGGGTGGGGAGAAGAGCAAGGAGTCCTACAGAAAGAAACTCATTATTTTTTATCTTTTCCAATGACCTTGTTTGTTTTATTCCTACTTGAAAGTGATTACTTTCCCTGTGAAAGTTTGGAGACACCTAGAGACTCAAGCAAAAAGAAAAGAAAAGAAAAGAAGGCTGGGGCAAAGGAAATGAAACAGGGGAAATAAATGTGAAGCAAAAGGAGAAAAATCTCTCTCTCTGCTAGGAAGTCACTCCAAGAAGCTGCACCTGGGAATGGCTCCAGTCCTAGGGCTGATGCTGCAATGAAACTGATTTCTGGCAATGATCAAAATGTGTCAACTTCTGGGATTGGGTGGAGAGATGTGCTTGACTTCTGTATTTAAACTGTAAGCTCTTTTGAGAAGGAACTGCCTCTTGCTATGGGTGTGTGTACAGCACCTGACACAATCAGGCCCTGATCTCAGTTGGGGACTCTTAAGTGCTGCTGTAATAGAAATAATAATGATATTGTGGCTAATTCAGAAAAACCTAGTGGGAGGTAGAAGGCACAGTGTCGATCCAACACTACACATCATATCTCTAAAAATAGAACATATTGGGAGCAACTTCATTCCTGGTGTAACCCCACTGCCTTCTATGGAGCTACATCTATCGAGGTTTTTTATATAGCCTTCATGACTATAGTATCTGAGCATCACGCAAAGGGATCGATCCAAAGCCAATAGGAGTTTTTCCATTGACTTTGGTGGACTTTGATTCTGGCCCGAAATTCATGGAAGATGACAAAAAATTTAAGTTTCTCTCTTCCTCCCTTCTCAGCCTGCCTTGGCAATTTGAAAGGTGGCAAATTTCCACCAGGGATTGCTTTGGTCCACGATTTTAGGTCTCATCGGGTGCTAAGTGCTGACAAGTCAGTGGATATTGACCAATGTAGAAACGTAAAAGCAGTCCTTGTCCTGAAGAGTTTCCAGTCTAAGAGACTAGTTCAGGAGATGGCTTACACTGGAGAACTCAGAGGAGGGGTATTTTGTTGGCTAGCCTTAGGTTTTCTTCTGAGAACTGTAGATGGAGTGAGATTTGATGAGGGATTAGAAGGGGGAGAGGGTGGTAGCCTCATTTGCCACATGACCTCAGGCTAATTACTGAATCCTCAGTGTCCCATCTGTAAAATGTTGTATATTCCCCTCCCAATCATCAGTGACTGGGAGGTGCTCAGATACTATGACAATGGGGGCCAGAGTGGTAGATTGCAGCTCTCCTGGGTTCTGGGGGAAACCTAAGGGAAAGGGAAGAACCTGTATCAGCCATTAGTATTCATTTGGAACTGACTTGACCTGTGTTTCTGCTGTTTACTTTGACTGCGCCTTTGATTTGGAAGGACAGAATTGCCAATAGTTTTTATATAGTTCCTCAGTCCGAGCTCTGCAGAAAATTGGTGAAGTGTGACCTCTAAGCTGCAGGTGGAAAAAAACAATTCGAGCTGCCAAAAGGTGAAAGGTTGGAATATTAACTCTGAGGAAACCCTTGCATACATTTCAGGTGGTGAATTTTAAATCAAGCCATCCGCTTTTTCCACTGGCTACTCATAATGATCTTCAGGCCTCATGGTTACTCATAAATACTTATGAAAGTGCTTCAAGTGCCTCACTTTGCACAGCCATAAAGCCTCATAAATAATTCTAGGTACTAGTATTTAATTATGTGACCTATATTGTGGAGATATTTTCACCTCATTTATGGAAATGAGAGTCCTTCTGAGGGGAGGCTGTGCTAATAAGTGGCCACTGAGCTGCTGCCAGGGCAGGAGTGTAAAGGAACGTGATGTGTCTCCTGAAGGTTTTCATTAATAGTAGTAGCAATCAAGGATAATTTAAGTTAACTAAAACTTCTGTGATGGCTTTTATTGGAAGGTCCCATTGCAACCATTACAGTCCCCCAAGATTCTCCCATTCATTACCAAGCCAGAGTGATCCTGATGGGAATGCATTGTATTTGTTACCTCCCCACATATGTTACTGACTGTCCTTTCTTAGGATCTGGGCCTAATATATTAACATGGAAACATTTAGGGCATGTTAATTAAATACCCCTGCCTGGCCCAAGTCAGCTGACTTGGAATGGCAAGGCTCAGGCTGCCGGACTGTAAAACTGCTGTGTAGACATTTGGGCTTAGGCTGGAACCCGAGCTCTGGGACCCCGTGGGTTTCATGCAGTGTTTTGTATTCAGCCCTACTCAGCTGTGCCCCCACTGCCACTGCCTGTGTTACCACAGCTACGTCTCTGTTTATACGCGCTCTAGCTCAATGAGAGCTAGGGGACTCACATCCCATCTGGTAGTGTAGACATAACCTTCATGATATGGGTTGACTAAAACAAGAGAGAAGGTATTTTACCCAGCTAATAGGGGATGGGGCAGATGATTGAGTTGGGTTTTCTGAACTCTTTTAGAGGAACACATATTTCAAAGGCCTAGATTTAACAAACTATAATTCAGATCTGAGGAATTAAATGGGAATTTAAAGAACAATTGTTAATATTTCAAAGTAATTGTTAAAAAAATATCATTTTAGGTCTCTGCCTCAAATAATTTTTTCAAAGGCTGTGGTTTGTTTGAACTGTGGATAGGAGAAGCCATTAGTGGGGGGTATTCACATAGTTCAAAAGAAGGCCCAAATGGGAATGGACGTTTATGTTAATAAGCAAGATGGCTGAGTAATGAGCAATTTCAAGCACCAAAATGTGTCCCTGATTTAGCTGAAAATCTGGTAAAGCTTTACAGGTGAGCTTTTCCAAGCTGCTAGGGGTATTTGCAGATCATCAGTTTCCATTCATTTTAATTGGAAATGGGTCTCCAAATTCATAGCTGGCATGTACGGGTGGGCACCTGACAGACTGCTCATTTGGACACACAGACATTTAAAATCACTTACTTCCCACTGCCCCAAAGGGCCAGATCATCAGGTGGTGTAATCCAGCATATCTAAACAATTCTCACTGAAGTCAAATCGAGCTACCCTGATTTATATCACCTGAAGATGTGGGTCAATGTGTTTGAAGTGCACTTATGAAAATAAGACCATTTATTTGCACATTGATCTGTGTCCTTTGCATTCTCTTTTTGAAAAATTAGCCAATATAGTCTAGGAAATAGAACAGTCAGGGGAGGCAGGATTATTGTCTATCAATACAGCATTGTACCATCAAAGCAAAAATGAAGAATTTTCCCCTCTCAGAATGTAGTACAGTGAGGGGTAACAGCTAAAAGCCGAGGAAAGAAAAGATTAGCATACATATTAGAAGTTGCTCTTAACTGTAACAGCAATTTGACAGGGAATAGCCTTTAAAGATGGAGGTGCCATCCCTTCAGGTTTCCAAGGACGGGTCACACAAGGAGTTACTGGAAATGAGAGCTTGAGCAGTCCTTCAAATTTTGGGGAGCTCAGACTGGATAATGCAAATAGCCTCTTCTGGCCTTATGAGCTACACATCTACGGTCACACTGAGATATTAAATAAAGAATCTAAATAACTTTATGCTACCAGCAGAGACAGCCAAACAATTGATCCTAGTGATTTCTTGCCACTAAAGATTCATCCATGAGTGGAGATGGGCAACTGATTCAAAATTAGGAGACCACTTGTTTCCTGTGTTGGGCACTACACTATGATTGGAAGAGTCACTAAAGGATCTTTCTCCTATGTTCATTACAGCTCTTTTATGTTCAACCCAGACACCATTGTTTACAGAAGATGGTCTAAAAAAGGTTCAGAAGACTGTTCCTTCTCCGAGAGAGGTTGGATACTCGAGTACTTGCCTCTCTTCCAAAGAGTAGCTGGAGTTATCATGCTTCTGATGTCTCTTGGACACATACTCATTCTTACCTCTACTCTGAAGCACAACTCCTTCTTTGAATGAGGTTGCAGATGATCAGCTGGTGTCATGCCAATGGTTTCATATTATGCCCCCCAAGGGTTGCATAAGTGTAAATATTCTGCAGACCTTGAAAAACATGACTGGTGCAATGCCAGTTGGTGGGGATCTATATAGGCCAGAGAAAAGGAATGGACTAGGTGTTTCTCATAGGCTTTATACTCTGCCCTTTCACAGAAATACCCTCAGCCTACATTACAAGGCCTTGCTTCAACGAAGGGCTAGTGATGGGGCAGCTCCCCCTCATTGGTATGTAAGGGGCTAAAGCATCCCGGGGGAGGCTGTGTGGGATGCAGCCAATAAGGAAAAGGCTTGTAGTGCCAGACAATTAGGGGAATATTTATTGGAAGAGTCAATCAGGGCCAGGATGGCCCATACAAAAAGGGGCTGCAGAACAAAGCAGGGGCAGTCACTCCCTGGAGTTCAAGGGAGAAGGACTGGCTGCTTAGAGGGCTGGAGCACCATGGACAGAGCAGTGCTGGCCAGGGTCAGCAGAGTATGAGAAAGCTCCAGGCTGATGGCTGCCAAACTGAGGCCCTAGTATCAGGACAGAGGAGGTGCTGGGCTGCGGGGAACTGGCCCAGGGAAGGAGATGGTGGAGTTAGAGGAGGGACAGTATGTGGCTGCTGGCTATAGGATCTCTGGGTTGGAGCCTGGAGTAACAGGCAGGCCTGGGCTCCCCTCCTACCCCCCTTTTCCCCTACCAGCCACTGAGGGAAGTGGCCAGTACATGGACTGAAGTCTACCACTGAGATGAGTGGCTAGAACCTGGACTGCAGATTGCCACTGAGACAAGTGGTTGGACTGAGGACTGTTGGTCCCCCGAAAGGGGGGAAAGAACCGAGTGGGGCACAGTTGGAAGGCTGTTTCCAGAAGAGGACGACACAGTCCAGGGAGCGACGCGGGTCCTGGATGGAGGGACAGGAGTGACGATGGGCGAGACACCACCTGAGGAGGGTGCACTGGCAACCCCGAGCTAATTTCCAGGATGGCCAGCAGAAGGCACGGTGGTGGTGAGTCAAACCTCGTCACAGCTAGTGAATAGTGATACCATTTCTGCAAGAATGTTTGAATGCTAGGATTAATCTCACAACCTTTGCCCATCCAGACTGACTGATCCTGTGACATCCACACACTCTAAAGATCCAACTTGTGTGGGTGGTACTTCCCCAAACAGTGCAGCAGGGAGGCTTCCTGGGGTCAGGTGTAAAGCGTATAAAGATGGTGGGAGTGGAGGGTCGGGGAAGATTAAGCATTAATTCTTGCTTGGTTGCTAAAAAGCACATATTTAGTAACACATAAGAGCTAAAAAGCGTATTATATCTTAGCAGCAATAAAACCAGTTATTCTTATGCACCGAGCTCCCCCACCCCCCCATTTGGCTCGACACCCTATCTGTATGTGTGCTGGTGAAAGTGTAGGCTGGAGTGTGGAGAGGGCTTGGCAGCTTGTCCCAGCAGTACAGTATAAAAGGGAGCCCAGGCTGGTGGGTTGGGGGGCTCAGGGGTACCTCAGTTCCAGGTGGCACCCCATGGGGGAACCCGTCACAGGGAGATCACCAGCTGAGGATCTGGCCTGGGCAACTCAGCAGTTCGTGGTCTGATGGTCAAGTGATTATCTTCTTCTGGTTTTGCCAGCAGGGTTTTATCCTTCCCCCACTTTCCAAAACATCCCACTGTGTCCAGTGCCTCCCTCTATATTTTGGAGATGGAGATTTGCTAACCCTTAGCCTCCTCCCAGCTCCTGTTTTCTACTGGTACACCACTGTACCTTTGGTTGGTTGAGCATGGCTGTTGGTGACCCCTGTGCATGGTCTAGCCAGCCTGCTTCAGCACTGAAAGGTGCTTCAGCAGCCTGTCCCCATAGGAAGCCAACATATTATGTCACTTACCCACAATGCCTACAGACTCCCAGAGTCATTTGCCAGCCGCTGCCTACTGCATGATGTAGGGAGTCACATCAATGAGCCACAGTGAGGAGTGGGGAAGGAAACCATCTTTCTTTTTTAAAAAACTGTGTTCCACAAGGAAAGGGAAAAATATGACAGCAGCCCCAGCTGAACGGGGCCAGGGAACTGGCACAAATTCCAAGGAATTCTCAACTGTCTTTTTGTTCTGTGTCTGCACTGCACCTAGCACAGCGGATTGCTGATCCCTGCCTGGGACTCCTTGGCCTTATGGTAATATCAATAATAAATAATCAAGATAATAATAATCATAGGGTTCTTTGGAGCAGAGCTCATTGAGAAATAGGGAAATGATTTTGTTAAAGAAGTTATGTCAAAGTTGTTTCCACTGGATTGACGTATTCTGGTGAAATTTTCCGCAATATTTTTTTTTTTACCAAAATTGGGATTGAAATGATTTTCCCATTCATTCTCCAAATGTTTCATTTAGCAAAAATCATGTTTTCTTACAGAGAGCCAGGTCTTCTGTGAATGCTTGCTATTCCGATGATGATTTAGAAAATGATCGTGATAAACAGGTTGATAAAATTCCGCTAAAAATATCCATCGGAATATTGCAGAAAATTTTGTGAAAAATGGAAAATGTCAACACTGTTGATGATTTCTTTTGCAAACTGTTTTGTTTTAGAAAAAGGCTAATTTTAAACAAAGGGGAAAAAAACCTTTTGTGCAAAATATTCTAACCAGCTCTCGTGTCAGAGCATCCGCGAGTTCGACAGAAATCCTGCAGGACTCCACTGTCTTTGCCAAACTGCACTGCAGGCCTCCCATACTTTTTACCTGACCTCATTAGTAGGTAGACTAGCTTGTCCACTCAGTGCAGTGCCTGAGCCATCAGCAAATCAGACTTTCATTCTCCATCTGAGAGGGTCCTATGTGTCTTGGAATTCCTGTGACAGAAGATCTCCCCCACTCCTCTATATCCCAACCCCCTCTCTCACTTCCGAATGCCAAAGAGCTTCAAGCTTGCTGGAATCACGAGTCTGGAAGTTAATGAAGAAAACACTTGATCTTTGTGGCAGCTATGATTAAAGATTAAAAGAAAAGGGGAGAAGGAAAGAGAGAAAAAAGCTCTTTTGCCTTTCTCTTCTGGCTTGTTATAAGTATCACAACAATTATTAGGCGGATCACAGGGGCTGTGCTGGAAGGCAGTGGTATCAGCAAATTACCAGGCTGTAGCAGGAGCAGTAATTAAGGATGCTTTGTGTTTCCCTGCATTTGGGGCTGTCACTCCTGTTTACACATTGTTCTGAGTCCCCTTCCCTTTGTGTTCCTGGGCTTTGATAGCTTCCTGTCTGGAGTGGGAGTGTTCGCTGTTTATGTTGTGCTTTTAATAATTGCCATGTCTTGAGGGATAATTGCAGTGATTGTGAGTGAGGGACAAAAACACAGGGATAATTATTATGATTTGTGTCCTAGTCCCAGGGCAGAAATGAGGGGAGAACAGAGAGTGCACCACACCTTTTAGATAGACAGGAAAGGAGTGTTTTCTACTAACCCTCTTAAAAGTCATCAGAAGTGGCTGAGGGTCACTAATTACCTCCCCTCCCCCCAGCACCGACTCTGTGCCTGATTCTATATGGGCCTGTCCTAAGAACAGGCAAATCAGTTCAGGGAAAATAATAGGGCCAGATCCTCTGCTGTTGTGAAGTGACTTCAATGGAGCTAGGTCAGTTTACACCAGCTGAGGATCTGGCCCAACTGGGACCCCTGTCATACGTTGGTCTGTCCCTAGATTGGAGTCATACAGTCAGAGAAATCAGAGATAGGAAAACCCTGCTGCTCTCAAGCTGGCATCAGGGCTTCATGGGTGCCTGGGCCTTCCCATATTAAGTGGCAGGAAAGTTCTGGGTAGCTCCTGCCCAGGTGCGTGGGGATCCCAGGATGAGAATCGCTGCTGTCTTAGCTCATCTTGCCCATCCCACTGCCAGTGCAAGATTCTTCCCTACAGCACATTTTCTAATGATTTATCCAATCTGGTTTTATATGTACCAGGGAATGGCACTTCCACCACTTCCCTTTGGGATGCTATTTCGCAGGGTAATATATCCCACTGCCAGGAAGTGTTTCCTGATATTCAGCCTGTATTTTCCCTTTCTGAATTTCATCCATTACTGTTAGTTATACTCCTGTGCACACCAATAAATAAATCCCTCTCCCTCCATGGTGTTTGCCTCCTTTAAATATTTGTAAGCTGCTATGTAGTTCCTGGCCATGCTAGACACATTTAGCTCTTTTCATCTTTCCTCATAAATCATTCACTACAGCTCCTAATCATTTCTGCAACTCTTCTCTGAAATCCTTCCAATTTGTCACTTTCTGTCTGGTAATGAGATGGCCAGATCTGAATGCAATATTCCAGATGCATCTGATCTGTCTCTGCTACAGCGATTGCATCAGACCAGTGTAGGGAGAGAGAATGTTACTTTCCAATCCTGCAAGGGAATGCTTCTGCCAGGCAGCCTAATGACTGCATTGTTCTTTTTCCCCCTGCCCTATCACAATGAATTATCAAAGGCTATGAAAGGAGCCATTGTCACGATCAGGATTATGACTCAGGCATTCATTATTCCCAGGTGTAGGGACCCACATTTCCCCCATGCATCTCTCCCTGCACCCCACTAAAACACTGGGATTATCACTTGATGCTAGTGCTACCTCCTCATTTCTCGTTGAGGGACAAGAACAGATGGGTGGGACTGGTGAAACCAAGTAGATGGTGGGCTTAACTTTCTTTGAAAGGACAAACCATTTATTGACATTACAGACCACTGTAAAAGTATAGAAACTCTTTCCCAACAGTACATTGCTACACGTGCAATAGCTACAATGACCATGGGATATAATGTGACTGGGAGGAGAGGTGGTCCACACACTTGTGAGGCAGAGGATATGTTCGCCATGAGGCAATCTCTCTATTAAGATGTGTTCCACACTGAAAGTATTTAAAAATCTCAGCTTTAGAGAAGTCTCAAAACACCTCTGTACAGTGAGTATGTCAGCAGTCACATGGCCCTCCGCTCTTAGTTTCTCATCTCTGGACTTCTTTACGTTATTAATGGGCTTTCAGTGACATATTTCTAAAAGGAGGTAGGACCATTTTGAGCCAATTCATCTTTCCCATTCCTTCTCCTGTTGTTTGTGTGATGGATTGAATTAAAATCTATGCTTAGGACAATTTATTGTGGTTCCCAGGGTTTGCATTTAACCAAGATTAGGACCTGATCCAAAGCCCATTTAGGTCCCCCCCACACAATACACCCACAGACAGACACTCTTCATGGTATAAGCAAAGACGATGGTACTGTTGGACGGCTTTGGGAGGAGGGGGAGGGAGCTCACCCATGGAACCAGCTCTTTCTCTCCTCCCACCTTGCAATTATTCCCTGGGCTTCAGCACAACACCCACGCTTGCTGGGGTGATTTATTATGAGGCCTTGGTGGAGGAGCATAAGACTGGCCTGGGTTCAGAGATGGAGGAGACGCTCATATCTAGAGCTGGGTGGGAATTGGTGTTCCCCTCCCAGGAACATTTTTGAGATGTCGAGAATCAGGATGAAAAGACAAAATCTTGAACATTTTCACACACTGAACAAAACAAATGTTTGGGTGAATCAGAATGTTTTGTTTTAATAATTAGCTACAATTTTAAAATGAAATGTTCTTTGGCAACCAGAAAACTCAATTTTTGTTCTGAAAATGTTTAAACACAACATTTTGACAATTTTTGAAACTTTTTTTCCACATTTTTTGAGTCAAAAAGTTGGTCAAAACCAACCCCTTCCCATAAGGGGTTCCAGTTTTGATGAATCTGCATTTTCTGGGGGGAAATACTTTTAGTCAACAAATTTCTGACCATGTCTCCTCATAGCTTCCAATCAGGGTGTATGGCCATGAAGGACCTTCCTCAGCTTCACAGAGAAACAGGTAATCCAGAAATACAGGCTCACCCCTGAAACCATAATTTATCAATGTGATTAGCTGTAGGGGGACCTGAAAAGGATGAGTGACAGAAGCAATGTCTGCTCCTCTCAATGCTTGTCAGGGTCCCCACACAGGACTGGACAAGATAGCTATTTGGTTCTTTCCATGGACCATAGGGAGTACAATAAGAGCCAGTCAGTCAGCTGTCTGAGAACTTTACCATGGTGAGGAATGTCACATGACACATCCCCTTCCTTGTGCACAGAGACAAACAATTGCAAAACATGGTGTACTATCAAACCATAATGGCACAGCAGATGGGGCACATCTACCACCGGGGGCCCCAGAGAGAAATGCTGTCTTCAGAAACAGCAAAAGTAGAGGCAGTGTGTGTGTGTGTGTGTGTGTGTGTGTGTATGAAACTCACAAAAGATGGCTCCGATTGTGGTGGGAAGATTCTCTGAAACTTGTCATAGCTTCTGTGTCCTCAGTGCATCAGCTCTTGCCAGCACTGTTCTGTTGAGTCTGGTTTCATCCTGGGTTAATCAGACAATCAAATAATATGCACTCTAAACCGCTGTACACAAGACCACTTACACTCATCTCACTGGTGCAGGGCTCATTCTGGCTAATAATTCTCCTTCTCTCAGGAGACAGAGGGGACTCTCTGGAAACCTGGCACCTCATCAGGGGTGCTGGAATGGGGAGGTCGGGGAGTCATGGCCACATCACTTTTAAAAGGGAAAGTGATATGGGGAGGGGGTGGAGAGGAGCATGCAGGGGGCGAGGCCTCTGGGGAAAGGGCGGTGCAAGGGCGGGGACCTGGGAGAAAGATTGGTACGAGGATGGAGCCTCGGGGGGAAGGGTAGCATAAGGGGTAGGGCTATGGGAGAGAGGAAGTGCTATTATTATCCCCATTTTACAGATGAGGGACTGATGCACAGGGAGAATTAAGTGATGTGTCCAAGGTCACGCAGGGAGTCTGTGACAGACAAACTGAACCCAGGTCTGAGTCCCACCAGTGCCTTTGCCTCAAGAATAGCCTTTCTCACCAATTTAAATATAGTATATATGAGAATAGCAAAGAGAATGTGAAATGATCAAGACAGTAAATTGCGTTTTACACCAATGTTTTCGCTTTTGCAAAGTTATGAAAGTTCCCCTTAATGCAATGAGAAAAGGGCATTTCTTTAGAAAATGGCAATTGTTCCTATGTCCTGGGTGTTTAGAGCTGGGCGAAATTTTTCAGATGAATATTTTGCTTGCAGAAAATGCAGTTGTGGGTAGACCAAAACTAGTCACAAATATGTGTTGAATTCAGCAAATAGTTTTGGCTGAAAATAAACCAAAAAAACTATTTAGCAAAAGTCAAAATGTTGCATTTTGAGATTTTTGAAAAGAAACATTTGATTTTTTTTGGGTCCAAAATGCTGTTTCATTTCAAACTTTGCCTAAATGCAATTTAAAAAAAAAAATAAAATAAAATAAAATAAAAGGAAACACCTAATTTCAGGTTGAGTTAAATGTTTAGGTCAATCTGAAACCAATGTATTTTATTTTTTCATTTTGCCGAAAACCCCCCAAAATTGTCATTTGAGATTGACCCCAAACGAACTTTAAATAAAATTGGTTCAGCCAGCGACTTGAAAAATCAATTATTTGCACAGGTCTATTGATGATTTCTTATGGTCCTGGATAAGATCCCAGAAGACTGTATCCTAGATGTAGCCAGTTCAACATGCCAGAAAAGCACAGCCTGAAAAATCAGAACAGTCCATACAAAAGTGGAGAGAATTTAAGACAAGGAATCCAAATCAAGAAAGAACGCTTTCTTCCTTTATCCAAACAGTCAATGGAGCATTATTTAAAAGGCTGAACATTAAACACAGACTGTTATTGGGAACTCAATTCTCTTTATTGTTCAGTCAACACATATTATGTGTGATTTCTCCCATTCTGCATTAATGTTCTACATTTTGACACATTCTCCCAGAGGAGATTTTTGGGGATGCAAGATTCAGTTCCAGAGGACAAACCAGTTAATTATTTAAAATTAATCAATATATCGATTGATTTATCAGATGATAAACAGACTTGCAGCTTTAGTCAGGGCTGGGAATATTAATTGATTTGACAGACTGAAGCTTGGTAAAACAAGTAGAAGGGGCATCAGGG
Source organism: Malaclemys terrapin pileata (assembly GCF_027887155.1). NCBI lineage: Eukaryota > Metazoa > Chordata > Testudines > Emydidae > Malaclemys > Malaclemys terrapin. The sequence continues at coordinate 52,746,849 of NC_071513.1, forward strand.
CATCTCAGTTTTAATTAGCTACGCTGAAGCTGCCTTTAGCTGCTCCAGAAGTTTAATCAATATGGTACATTTCAGTCCCAAAAGGCTTATGAAAACAGCCTTTGAAATCCTTTAAATTGTTGCCTCCACGAGGTTTTAGATTTTTCATGTATTCTTGTTCTATTGTGTATTTTTTCTCCTTTCTGAAATCAATACTGACCCAGAAGGATCTTTGGTTGATTGCTTATTTGTATCACACATTAAGAATAAAAAAGCTTTTTCCTTCATAATTATAATAATAATCCTATGCTTTAATGATCTGTTGTCTGCTTCTATATGCCATAAATTACTTCTATAGTCCTACTCTGATGTGGTTGGGCGAGGTGTCATTTAAATCATATTGTTCCAAGTGCATACACTCTGCTTAAAATTTGATTTAATACAAAGAAAGATTTAAGAATGTTAATGAATTTTAATGAACATGACCACGGAGTAGGAAGAGACAAAGGAATGGGAATAGGAGGAAGGATAGGTAGTGGAGCCAAGAAATAAAAGCAAAGGGAGGGTGGTGATTGGCTGGCCTCCCTCTGATATCACAATTCCACTGAGAAGGAAGGATGTCAGTACAGCTGGGGAGTGTGGTGAGGGGGGGGAGGAGGTGGAGCTAGCTCTGATGGTATGATCCCACCCCCTGACAATGAGCTACTCATAGGGCAGGAAGAAGATGAATGAAAGATAAGAGAGGGGATGAGGGGAAGAGAAAGCAAATGGAGGTGGCAGTGGAAACTGATGAGAGAATAACTGGAGAGGAAATAAATGAGAACAAAACTAAGGAGCAGGGCCAGATTAACATATAGGCAAACTAGGCATGTGCCTGTGGCTCAAATCCATGGAGGGAGCAGGCCCCAAGATGGTTGTGGGGTTTTGTTTATTTTTTCCAAATGCAGCTTTGCAAGTGATCTGAAAGAACTGCCCTTGCTTGAGCGAGAGGCATTGCAACATGGCACCCAAGGCTGCACACCACTCAGATTTGGCCCAGCCATAGTGGAGGGCAGCTGGGCCAAATTGGAATGGAATTGCAACTCTGGGCCTCAGGACGCAATGCCCCTCACTCAAGCCAGTGGAGTTCTTTCCGTTTGCGTGGACATCTGCCCTGGCGGCTGAGTGCGCAGAGACAGTTCTTGCTGACCGCTGAGTGTCACTTTTCCATTGCCGACAGGGCTGAGGAGAGAGGAGGCCACTGGGTCAACAAACTGCTTCCTTCTCCAACAGCAGTCAGTGAACAGCCAGGGATGGGAATTTACTGCAGTGGCATGAATGAGAGCAGGGCTGGCTCTAGGTTTTTTGCCACCCCAAGCAAAGAAATTTTTGGCTGCCCCCCACCTGAGCCTTGGGCTCTCACCCCCACCCCCAACACCAGTGCCCTCCCCCACCCGCATGCTCTGCCGCCCCAGCGCTGGGCTCTCGCCACCCCACCCCACCTGCACCCCCTGCCGTCCTCGCCCTGGGCTCCCCCCCACCAGTGCTGACTCTGCCCATTCCCACCTCGCCTCCAGCTGGTCCGGCGCTGGCAGGGTCAGGGTAAGCAGCGGGGCTCCCGGGCCGCGCCTCAGCCCAGGGTCACCTCCAGGACCGGCCGGGACCCAGGAGAGCAGAGCAGAGCCGGGGGACCGCCCCGGCAGGGGACTGAGGAGCCAGGGCAGGGCAGCCCCAGGGGGAGCAGAGCCCCGGAGAGTGGGATGCGGGCCCCGCACGGCAGTGCCCCGCCCTCTATGGCCCCGTTGTTGCTGTTGCTTCTGGCCGCCCTGTCGCAGTCCCTGGGAGGCTTGGGCTGCTTCGCCCAGCCCCGGCTGCGGTGCTGGGGGGCAGCCATCCTGCGGCACCTGCAGGCGGCTCTGTGTGCTCCACGGAGCGGCACCCAGCCCAAGTGTCCCCCGCTCGGAGCCTGCCCGGTCCAGCCACAAGGTGCGGGTGCTGCTCCCCGGCGGCGCGAACCACAGCGGCCCCAGGACACCCACTGTGCATGATGCGCTGCTGCTGCCAGGGTCATCTCTAGGTTTTTGCCGCCCGAAGCGCAAAAGAAAAAAAAGAAAAAAGGTTGGCGGAATGCCGCCCCTGAAAACGTGCTGCCCCAAGCACGTGCTTGGTTTGCTGGTGCCTAGAGCCGGCCCTGAATGAGCGGGAACATCAACTGACATGTATTTTTTCTCTTTCTGCCATTTATTAACTGGTTGTTGTTATTCATATTAGAAGGTAGGGGCCCAGAAGCATATGTTTGCTTAGGGTTCAGTGATGGGTTAATCTGGCCAAGCTAAGGTGAATGGATGGGGTTGTTATTTGAACTGCACCATTTGGTGACTCACTTGTGCATGCAATCTCCTGGAAAATACATTGTCCCAGAACTTGCCATATGGCCCTTCCATATCTGGGACATTGTTCTCTGTCTGGGGCCAGGAATCCTAAGGGACAATGCCTTCTGTCTCTCTCCCTGTAGCTGAGCTGCTGTGGCGCATCACGGGAGATATAGTCTGCCTGGGAGCCAGGCCCATATGGGAGAAGTAGGGCCTGGGAGACCCACAACAACACCTGTGAGATACTGCAGCGTGGTTTATGTCAACCCAAAACAAACGTTTTTGCCATTTTCAAAGCCAAGAGTTTCTTAAGTTTCCACTTAGCAGAATTTCAATATTTAAACTTTTCAGCCTATTTAAGGTGAATACAAATTGAGAAATATCGTCATTTCCAATGGGATGGAAATTCTGCCTTTCCATCAGCTCTGAAGGTGTATCTAGACCAGAGCTGGAAAGTGCAATTACCAGCTCCAGGAGACATACCCTCGCTAGCTTGCTGAGAGCTGACATGCTAAAAATAGCACAAGTGGTAGGAGGGGGTTCCTACCCAAGTACATAGCTAGGGTGTTGGGTGGGATTGTATTTGGGGCAACTAGCCCATCTCACTGCTACTTTTGGCACGCTAGTTTGATCAGATTGGTTTGAGCTAGAAATGACAACTTTGCAGTTTCTGTGTAGATATACCCAGTATCTGGTGCCTTCAGCGACTCTTTGCATCAGCTCTCATGGGTTTCTCATTACAAGTTTAGCACACACATGACTGATCCTGCAAGACCATGAACACTTTGTAAAGCATGCAAGGCGCCAATGCACGTTTTATAAAATAGGCAAAACCCTGCTAAAAGCGCGTATCTGCCATGTTGACTTCAGTTAGTGTGCAGAAACCATCAATAATGAAATAATTCCCTTGTACCTCCAAAACTAGTCAAAGGCACCACTCTTTGCTAAAAGCATGATACTAAATCAAGTTTGAAGTTTCTAGGGCAAAATATTTTTGAGTAATGATGAGGAACATTTCTAACTGAGAACAATGTGGGATACCAGGGAAAAGGAAGGTATAGATAGTTTTATGCCATCCTTCCCCTCCATTGATCCTGGGGCTTACCAGGGCCAAATCAGTCCCTGGTAAAAATTAGAGCAACCTCTATCCATCTAACTTGGAGCACCCCTCTAAGCACCTCACAATTTTTAATATGTTTATTCTCACAACACCCCAATGAGGGAGGGATGTACTATAAACCCCAGTGTACAAATAGGGACCTGAGACACAGAGAGGTTAAGTGACTCAACCGAGATCACCGAGAGAATCTGGGGAGGCGCAGAGACTTTAATTGAGATTTTCTGAGTCATAGGCCTGCATCGTAACCACTGGACCACTCTTTCTCCCTCAATGTTAACGTGAATGGACACTAGATCAGACCCTAGTTTTGGTGGATTTTTGAATGCTTTTAAGGCTGCTTGTCTCACCATGATTCCACCAGTTTTCCCCTTCTTACTCTGCTCCCTTGCCCCTTGGCCATACCTTGATATTTGCAGCCCAGGTTAAAACAGCACTGGACAAAGTAGAGAGAAGAAAATAAGAGTTTGTGGATTTATTAAACAGGTGGGTGTGACGGGTTTGGTCACAGAGACCCCCTTTGGACTGCCCACCTGATGTGCTGAGACTACCTCTGAGGTCATTTTCCCTGCCAGCTTGGGATTTCAGAACCCTGCCTTGTTGAACCAGACATGCTAGCCTGCTGCAAACACAGACCAGGTCTGAACCACATCCCCCAAAGCTGCAGGCTTTAACTGAAAACCACTTAGCAGATAATCCTAACTCCAGCATCCAGACACCCAACTCCCAATGGGATCCAAATCACAAATAAATCCGTTTTATTCTGTATACAGCTTATACAGAGTAAACTCGTAAATTGTCCGCCCTCTATAACACTGATAGAGAGATATGCACAGCTGTTTGCTCCCCCAGGCATTAATTACTTACTCTGGGTCAATTAATAAGCAAAAGTGATTTTATTAAGTATAAAAAGTAGGATTTAAGTGGTTCCAAGTAATAACAGACAGAACAAAGCAGGGCTTTGGAGCGGAGCCCGGAGCTGGAGTGCGGACCAGTGGGTTTTTGCCCGGAGCTGGAGTGGAGCCAGAGCAGAGCAATTCAAAAATTGTATTGCTCCAAATCCCTGGAACAAAGTAAGTTACCAAGCAAAATAAAACAAAACACGCAAGTCTAAGCCTAATACTTTAAGAAACTGATTACAGATGAAATCTCACCCCCAGAGATGTTCCAATAAGCTTCTTTCACAGACTGGACTCCTTCCTAGTCTGGGTCCAGTAATCACTCACACCCCCGTAGTTACTGTCCTTTGTTCCAGTTTCTTTCTGGCATCTCTTGGGGGTGGAGAGGCCATCTCCTGAGCCAGCTGAAGATAAAATGGCGAGGCTTCCAGGGCCTTTTATATTCTCTCTCTTGTGGGCGGAAACCTGTTCTTCTGTGCAAAGTCACAGCCACAAGATGGAATTTGTAACCACCTGGGCAAGTCACATGTCCATGAATGATTCAGCTTTTTGCAGGCCAGTGCCATTGTTTACATGTTAGCTGGAATGTTCCCAGGAAAGCTCAGATTTTGGCATCTCCCAAAATCCATTGTCACTTAAGTGTTTCTTTATTGGGCACTTACTGAGAATAGTCCTTTCTCAAAAAGCTGACCAAATGCTTCACTGAGGCTACTTAGAATCAAACACATTGAGATACAAGTACATAGCCAATATTCATAACTTTAAGTACAAAAATGATACACACATACAGACAGCATAATCATACCCAGCAAACTACAACCTTTCCATAAAAAGCAACAGAGGGTCCTGTGGCACCTTTAAGACTAACAGAAGTATTGGAGCATAAGCTTTCATGGGTGAATGCTCACTTCATCAGACGCACCTTTCCATAGATACCCCACTTGACTTCCTCTGTACAAGACCTGGTGCAACTAAAACATTCTAAAAATCCAACTAAATCATCCTAGCCAGGGCTTTGTCAAGCCTGACCTTAAAAACCTAGAAGGAAGGAGATTCCATCATCTCCCCAGGTAACCCAGTCCAGTGCTTCACCACCCTCCTAGTGAAAAAGTTTTTCCTAATATCCAACCTAAACCTCCCCCACTGCAACTTGAGACCATTACTCCTTGTTCTGTCATCTGCTACCACTGAGAATAGTCTAGCTCCATCTTCTTTGGAACCCCCTTTCAGGTAGTTGAAAGCAGCTATCAAATCCCCCCTCATTCTTCTCTTCTGCAGACTAAATAATCCCAGTTCCCTCAGCCTCTCTTCATAAATCATGTACTCCAGCCCCCTAATCATTTTTGTTGCCCTCCGCTGGACTCTTTCCAATTTTTCCACATCCGTCTTGTAGTGTGGGGCTCAAAACTGGACACAGTACTCCAGATGAGGCCTCATCAATGCCGAATAGAGGGGAATGATCACATCCCTTGATCTGCTGGCAATGCTCCTACTTAGACAGCCCCAAATGCTGTTAGCCTTCTTGGCAACAAGGGCACACTGTTGACTCATATCCAGCTTCTCGTCCACTGTAACCCCTAGATCCTTTTCTGCAGAACTGCTGCCTAGCCACTCATTCCCTAGTCTACAGCAGTGCATGGGATTGTTCCATCCTAAGTATAGGACTCTGCACTTGTCCTTGTTGAACTGCGTCAGGATTCTTTTGGCCCAATCCTCTAATTTGTGTAGGTCCCTCTGTATCCTATACCTACCTTCCAGCATATCTACCAGTCCTCCCAGTGTAGTGTCATCTGCAAACTTGCTGATGGTGCAATCCACGCCATCCTCCAGATCATTAATGAAGATATTGAACAAAACTGGCCCCAGGACCGACCCTTGGGGCACTCCGCTTGATACTGGCTGCCAACTAGACACGGAGCCATTGATCACTACCCGTTGAGCCCGATTATCTAGCCAGCTTTCTATCCATCTTATAGTCCATTCATCCAGCTCATACTTCTTTAACTTGCTGTCAAGAATACTGTGGGAGACCATATCAAAGGCTTTGCTAAAGTCAAGGAATAACATGTCCACTGCTTTCCCCTCATCCACAGAGCCAGTTATCTTGTCATAGAAGGCAATTAGGTTAGTCAGGCATTACTTGCCCTTTGTGAATCCCCAAAACTACAGTTGGTCTGTTTTCTGGCTTGTGCATCACAGACAGAATAGTTAACCATGTTCTGAATGCAGATTCTTTAGTACTGGTGGTGAATAGGGCTGCATGGCTAATGGGTTTCCCATCCCGCTAAAATTTTTGAGATTTGGAAATATTTTCGTGTCCCAAATTGGACAAAAAGACAAAATCTCAAAAATTTTCATGAACCAACAAGCCAAAATACATTTCACTTTGGATCAAACAAAATAGTGTAATCTTTTTTCCCTTTTTAAAAACCAGTGTAAATTTACTAAAATTTTGAAATGAAAAAGTCATTTCAATTTGAAAAACTAAAACTTTTCATTTAGAAAAGGTTCAAAATTGGACATTTGCAAAACTGTTTTTTTTTTTTTACAACATTAGGAGATTAGGTGACATTTCCCAGGTTTCAAGAACAGTTTTGGTTTTCATGAACTGGCATTTTCCAGCAAAACAATGGTTTTGTGAAAAATCCCCAACCACATGTAGTGGTGCAGGAGGATCTTTCTGATCCTATGTTGAGGTTAGCAGGGCTATCGTTTGGGGAAAAAATCATGAATTGGGGCCTAATTGTGATACCCTTGCACTTGTTCAATAATACATGATCTGCTTGTGGAGTAAGGTACTGCTTGGTGGGCTGGAGTATTGCAAGGTAGCCTTTAACTTGTAAATTGAACACATCTGAGATGGCATCACCGATCAAGAATGACATGGAAGCTCATTCATGCTGTTGTTCTTACAGAGCTATTGTTCAGATAGTGCAAACACTTCCAAAGCCCATCCCCAAGATTTTCATCTAGAGATCCTCCAAGGATTGGAAAGTATATTTGTGGGTAGAGTTTTTATCTACACTACAACGCTTTGCTGGTGGGAAAAAAAAATCACACCCCTAACAAAAAGCTATGCCAGCAAGAACCCTGCACAGATGCAGCTCTGACCAGCAAGAGTTCTTTTGCTGGTATAGTTTAAGTCCTTTGGGTATGTGGTTTAACTATGCCGGGTACAGAACTTCTTTGGCTGGTATAATCTGTGTTGCCAGTAGTTTGCCAGTATATCTATGGTTGGCAATGTTATTGTAATGTAGGCTAGGCCCACTGACTTTCAGTGAGACTTAGGCTCCTTCATAAAGACACGTGAGGCCTAAATCCCATTTGTAGGCGCTCCCGTGATTCATAAAATGCCTGCTTGGCTGCCATCGAACCCTGTAGGTGCCTAAACTCATTAGGAGCCCAAGTATTTTCAGTAAAAGATTATTAGGCACATATGTTTCTGCCTGGGAACATGAGCACTGCTACCTCCTTCTAGATGGCCAGCTCCCACCTAAGCCCCAGAAAGATTAATGAACAGAGGAAAGATAGCACTCCTCCCTGTAACTCACAGGTGGCGCCTGATTGGGTAGGTGTGCTCAGAGGCCACTTAGATCTATACAAAGGGAGGGGGAATGGGAGGAAGAGGCCTCTGAACACACCTGCTGAATCAGACCCCTACCCACAAGTTAGGCAGGGGAACATCTATCTTTCCTCAGTTTGTGGTAGGCAGGGCCGGCGCTTCCACTAGGCGACCCTAGGTGGTCACCTAGGGCGGCAGGATGTGGGGGGCGGCATTTTGCCGCTCTTGGCGGAATTTCGGCGGCGATTCCTCTGGGCAGGAAGAAAAGCCGCCGCAGAAATGCCACTGAGAACCAGGGCCGCCCAGAGGGGCTTCTTCCGCTCCAGGTCTTCAGCGGAAATTTGGCGGCGGGTCCTTCACTCGCTCCGGGACCTGCCGCCAAAGTGCCTCGAAGACCTAGAGCGGAAGGACCCCCGCCGCCGAGAACGCAGCTTCAGAGGAGGAGCTGCCGTCAATTACTGAGGTGGAGCGCTGCTGCCTAGGGCAGCAAAAACCCTGGCGCTGCTCCTGGTGGTAGGTGCCTATCCCTGACAGGGGGTGGCGCTTATCACACCCCCTCCTTCCTCGGCATCTCCCATTGGCTGGCTCAGGCAGCTCTCCAGCTGGCGGGCTGGCTTTGTGAGCTGCATTCTAAAGCGCCTATCTCTCCCCAGGCGTTGCACAGAGAGCCGAGGCACCTAAGTCAGCTTTGTGGAGTGCAGTGTTGTTCCTGTGATTTTCGAGGGCATCCAAAAGTTTGGTGGTGTGATGCTGAGCATTACATTGCCTGAGTCCCTTTGTGGATTTAGTCCCTAAGTACCCAAGTTACTTTTGAAAATGAGCCTTAGGTTCCTAAGTCTGTTAGGCATTGCAAAACTGAGCAGAAAAATGCCTAAATACCCTTAAAAATGTGGGTATGAGTGAGTGGAGCAGGCCTGACTGTACTAAGAGTGTCTGAGAACTGATGCCAATATAGAGAGGGGGAGTGGATCTGAGGAAATGTACAGCACTGTAAAAGAGCATGAAACTGGTTTCTGGTGACTGGGTAAATCTCTTTGGTTAGGGCTCTGGCACTGCTGAGCTGGCTTATTTTATCCTCTGTTGGAAGTATGTTTACCCAGAAGGCACTGCAGGAGGGCAACACAGAACTGGAAGCACAATGATATGAAGTGTCTCCATATTCAAAACAGAACCAAATAATTAAGAGTGGGAGAGGCCATCTCCCATCTGCAGTGGATTCTGGGTAACCATACTACCCATAAAGGATAAAATAAGCCATCTGAGCAGTGCCAGAGACCGTCAAAGAGATTTACCCAATGAGTTTCAGAAACTTGAGCCCCATGGGTCTGTGAGTGTCTCTTTCATCCCGGCCTGCTTACAGGAAAGTGGAAGGAGATCCAACAGTGTATGTGCTATCGATCAGAATCAATAGTTAGTTTTCACCCCAAAAAGACTTTATAAAATGAATGCCCCTTTAAAGTGGAGTCTAGGTACATTCTGGTCTGAGGGATATATCCTAACAAGAAAACACAGCAAAAATACCCAGGCTGTTTTCATATCACGGAGTGCCTTGTGTACATGGTGTGGAAGGCTTCTAGGGATTTCTCCCAACCGATTTCCCATCTCTGACTTGGTTATCTTTATGCTGGGGATCAGCAGGACAGTTCAGTGGCTATAGAGCACTGGTCTGAGGTTCTAGTGCTAACTCTGCCACTGTGCTGTATAGCCTTGGGCATGTCACTTATCCTCTCTGGGTCTGTTTTCCTATCTGTGAAATGGGAATGAAGATACTGACCTTTCTGGGTAACATGCTTTGAGGTGCAAAGATGGAAGTGCTGTATAAGAGCAAGGCATTATTATCCACCATTCTCCTTCTCTAGGCAATCCTGCTATACAGGCAGGCATTCTTTTCTGCATAGTAAGCAAGAGTATTGTGCAGAGTCAATGCGGTATTGGGGTCTTAACCAGGGCTGATAGTTAGAAAACTTGTGTTCGGTTCCTCACGCAGCTTCAGACTTAGTGCGTGACACTGAGCAAATCCCTCATCCTCCCTGCTGCTCAGCTTTGCGTTCTGTGAAATGGGTGAAACAAATTGGGATCCATCAATGCTAGGCATATCAACAGGAGAAGTATTTATACTGAAACATACAAGCGGCCTTGGACTGCCCACCTTCCTCTTCCCCTTGAGTACTCTTTGTGCTCTTGATGTAATGATGAACAGCCCCTTTAACCAGTGATTGCAAGATTCTCTTCTCCTGTGACAGGACCTTGTGTACAAAGGAATGTAAGACAGATGTATCTGTTAGCTTAGTTTCCAACTCATTGGTATGTATAAGCAGATGGACAGCAGCCCAGTGGTATGATCCCCTAAAGGCCAGTTTGCTTCTATCTGATTTATCTCTGAGATCTTTACCAACCATTGGCCTTTCAAATACACTACAATAATATTCAGAATCTGAATTTGCCCTGTCTGTCAAGCCCAAGTCATTTGTCTTGTTAATAAATGAGGCCACGTTATTTTGCAGCGAACATATTCCAGGCGTGTATGCTTTATAGGACTGCTCTGATAACTGGGTAGGTGCCTTTCTCCTCCACTAATCCATCTCTTTGTGAAAAAAAGCCCTTTGCTGCAGAGAAACAATATGAGTTGCATGTCATCATTAGTTTAAAAATTATAAAAGAAACCCTCCATCAGTGCTGGCACAATTACCTTCCCATTCGCCTGCTCCACCTCATTAAAGGGAAAATGTTACAATTAAAGTGCAGACTGGAGGAGCAGATTAATGTCCTGTTTCTAATGCATTGATGAATTGACATTTAGTCAAAGGGTTTAAAAAATATTAAACAGTGTCTGGCTTTTTAAGAAAAAATAATAAAATAAATATAAGAGAATCTTCTGTCTGCACTGGAATGTCCCTAGTTATATAGTCACATTCCTATATATCTGTCAGTGGCAAGTTTCTGATCAATAAGAACAAGCAACTTCCTAAAAGGGTTCATTTCTCTGCAGAGGGGATACCATTAGTGATCAAATTGATAGGGATTAATCATATGTATTAATGGAATATTAATAAAATGCTGTTTACTTTGGGAATTAGCATGGATCAATTTTGTCAGCTAATGCTATAGAGTGAGTTTGCCAGCTGGTTACATATTGCCAAACTGAGAGCTCTGACTGTGGGGAATCTTTCTAAGGTGTTTCACTGCACATGCTGTAGATTTTCTTAAAGGAATCAGAGATCATTACACTTCTATCCTAGCTTTTAGATCTAATTTGAATAGATTTATTTAGTTATTGTCTGTCATTTTTTTCTCTTTCTTTCTACTTCCTCTTCTTTTCTTAATTTGATTTTATGCTGGTCACATTAGACTGTTAGACCCCAATCCTGCAGACTACTGGAACACAGTACAAGATTCCAACCCACTTTACCATTTTCACTGTGAATAGAATCACTCTGGATCTGACTGTCATTTATACTAGTCCCCTTTAACCACTGTGGAAGTGTAAAGGGGCCTTAAAATGGATATAAATATAATTTAACTTACACCACTTTTAATGTAATTTAATTTGACACCCATTTTACACTGAATGGTGCAAAATGGCCTTTGTGTAAAAGAGAATCAGTTTCCTTTGTTTATTGTTTCCATTACATCATTTGTATGTATCAGTTCTTGCATCATGAAAATATCATTAATGACAAATACATAAAGGGACAGGATGGTTTTTAAATTTGTTACTGACATAACCTTTATACATTTGGATTTCCCATGTGGCTTGCCATTCATTCAAATGCAACACTGAGAAGAAAGAAGGGCTGCAACAGACTAAAGGTTGTGGTTGCATTATAAATACACGCTCCACATACAATTACAGAACTTTAATGCTTGGTATAATTGCTAGCTGCAGTCTGCATTAATGCTCTGGATGAAATAGCAAAGCGAGCTATTCCTGCATTGAGAGCTCTAAGCCCAGAGGGGCCTAGAAGAATCATTGCGTATGATCTTGCAATTAATTATTATGCCTTGCACTTTGAGGACCAGAATTTCAAAAGCGCTTAACTCCCACAGTTGATTTAAGAACCTAAATGGGAGCTGGGCAGTGATGAACTTGTGAGATTTTCCTATGGGCAGGTTTATGCTTCACAATGAAATAAGGTTCCCAGAGTTTTCAAATGCAAAAAGGAAAGCCAAGGACTATGGCAGGTACAAGGAAGGAGACAAAGTGACAAATCTGGGCTTCTTAAAATGTGATACTAACTTGTGTCCAAAGACTATCTGCCGTTTATTTTTGCCAGTGATCTCTAAGATGTTGGGGTAGACCCACACCAGTGATGCAATGTTAAGAATATGAATAGATTTGCTGTGGACAGAGGACAATAGCTCACTAGTCTTCTACCTCATGAGTTCAAGGGAAATGAGTGTGGTATTTTCATCCTACTTCTTAATAGGCTCCTTCTCACAAAACCACCGCACCATGTACTTGATTGGCAGTCCCTGCTGCAGTGAAAATGGAGAGTCATGTCAGGACTTGGGACTTTGGGGGGACTCAGATTAGAACATCAAATGATGCTAAAGGTCAAAATTGAGATTCACTGGCAGGGTTATGCAGGAAGGTGAATAGCAGGGCTACAGTTCAGTGGCAAAAGGGGTTGATGAAGTGACTGGGATGATAGACTGAACCTGTCATGTCAGCCATAACTGAAACTTAACCTTTCTCTAAATCTTTCTGAGGTTCAAAAAAAAGGGTAACTTCCCCCAAGTTCTAATCGGGCTTCTGCGATCTTCCTCATGTCTAATGGATCTAGAAACCAATTTGCTGAACTACCAGGAGAAGGGCTGTTCCTGTCAGATTTCTGGCCTATATCTGCAGACTTGAGTGGTTCCTACAGTACCGTGGAACAGCTGAATTCTTCCAGGGCAGGGGGACCATGCAATGGAGAACCTCTGATTGGAAACTTGCTCAACACCTCACTGGATTGGCCCTAATCCCACTCCCACATTGACACATATCAATCAAAAGTAAATCCATTTTACTCAATGTAATTCCAGTGGTGTAACGCTGTAGTAAAAGGGAGCAGAGTAAGGCTCCACTGGACAAAACTCTCCTCTCACTCCTGTTTAGCATTATTGACTTCAAATAAATGAGACCTGATTACTCCAGTAACAGCAGAATCAGGCCCACTTCCTCTCTCCAACAGGGTTGTCAGCCCCTTGCTCTCATAAGAACTACATTCAGAGAATGAATAAGAATGAATGAATGAATAAGAAAGATAACTCAGTATAATTGCAAAGCACAAATCTTCAGGCCCATGCAAATGGCTAAATCTTAAATCAATCCAGAAATGGTAGCTGGGTGAGAATGCAGTAGCTTATTTGTTATGGGGTCTGCATGACACCAGTGCTTTTAGGTTTGCATTGGCTACCCATGCGGCACTCCATATCAGGTGGATTAATTTGTATTATGTAAACTTGCAGATGTTAGAACTCACCTCCAAAAGCCCCAAATGGCCTGGGACCTGGTTATTTGAAGACCTTCAAAGCACATTGCAAGAATTGGGAGGACCCCGGTGGAACATTGCAAAGCTCTCCAGTCTGTTTTCAGCTGCTGGGTTTATTGTACATGTAGTAGAAAGAGAAAGCCTGAGACATGAGGCCTGGTATAAGAGGCCCAGTATGAGGCCAGAGGCCTAAACTAAAATAGTGGTCAAGCCTTGCTAATATAAAGCTGACATCTGACAACAGTACACATGAATGACTGATCGAAGGCGGGTTGCAAGAATAGTCCGCTTCTATAATTCCATTATTAAGATGTGTCAAAAAGCACCTCCAGCACAGAATGGGTGCTCGTTTTGTGGAATGACTGTGCAAAGGCTAATAAACAAAACAGCCTAGCAATTGATTTAGAAATAAAGGGCTAGAACGGGAGCTAGTGCCTTGTTACAATGGTTTTTATTCTTAAGACCATTTGGACGCCACTGGCTCCAGCTATTTCATGGATAGCTGAGAAGGCAGCATAGCCTGGTGCAATGGGATAAGCTCCAGTCAACTGGAACGTTAAACCAAAGTGAATCTGATCCGTTCCCCAAGTAACAAGTTCTTGGGAGTCATTTTGCTTCCAAACTAGATAACAACGGCAGTGTCCGTCATATGAAATGGGGCTGAAAGATAAAGTCAGGTAAATGATTTCCTAATTTTCAGCCTGTCCTCAGCTGCCAGGAGAGACTCTTTAATCACTGTTACATAGCGAGTGGTGTCAGGTATAAGCACTTACCTTCCTTGTGTGCCTGGCAAACGGCTACTCAAAATCTGATTCCAGCACACACAAAAGCCCTCACTAAATTATCATTTATTCTCAGTCACTGCTTTGTCAGGCGTGGATCCTTATGGCTAAATGGGTAATTACAGCAATGGAGCGAGCGCCACTCAGCCAACACATCAGCTGATATTAGACTCAACTGGAAAAAGAAGACAGATGAAATTCCCATTCCATCCACATTGATGTAAACAAGGATAGGTGTTGTCTTGGCTACTCATCCACATAAACAGCTGCATGCATCCTGCACTGGAAAGGATCTGCCCCTTAGGATGCAGGGATCAGCAGTGGGGGAGGCAGCAGAGCTGGGTGGGAAATTATTTTTTTACTTGCAAAAAAAAATTCTTTAATGACATTATTTTTGTTTTTAATGGAAATTTTTCATCAACATTTTCCAGTTTTTCATCAAAAAACCCACAAACCTCTCAAATCAATTTTACACCATTTTCAGTAACCAGACCCCTTCCTCCCCCCTTGTTGTAACAAAAGACAGGATTCTTGCAAATGTTTCTGTTTTACTAAAGAAAGCTGTTTCCTGCCTGCTTTCAGTGGAAAATTTGCAACCAGTACTGATGCTTAGCTGTGTAGGCATAAGTACATGGTTATAAACATCTAGGTGCATGACAATACATGGATAGGCAGGCTGTAGGGAATGTCTACACTGCAATCAGAAGTGTTATGGAAGTTTGGGTACCTTTAATATAGCTAGCATGTCTAAGAATCGCAGTGACAATATGGTGGCATGGACCTTGGCACAGGCTATCAATATGAGTAGCTACCCAGCGTTCTGGGTGGGCATGTGCAGCCTGAAGCCTATGCCACTGTTGCTTCATTGATATTTTTTGTCATGCTAGCTAGTTTAAAGCTAGCATAGATAGGCCTCCTGTCCTGCAATCACACCTCTGATGGGAGGGTAGATGAACCACAGCTGAGCTGTGTATAGTTACCAGCACTCAGAAAGTCAGCACAAGATTATGCAGAATTTAGCACCTGTGGATGTGCAGGAAATCACCAGTGCAAGAGTAATCATGTGTCAGTAGGCACCTCCTATTCAGTATAACCCTGGGGTGAGAAAGATAAGGTTATTCAGACACTTGAATATGCACATATCAGTCCCAGGACAAAAGGAATGCTTTGGCATATACATCTAATGTGAGACTATGTGTTCTGTTTCTTTACAACCATAGTAGGCAGAGGGTTAGGTGGGGGCTAGGAAAAGTTCTAGGCAGAAACTCAACAGTGAAGTGGTGTTTTAGGGATAATCCTGTTTCCCTTATTCTAATTACATTCCTTGTTAAGTATGAGAAGAAAGAGGCTCTTTCTGTAATTCTTTACCAGTGTATGCCTGGTTACAACCAAAGTGAAGTGCATAACCTAACCCAGAAAGTACTGTGCCTTAGTCTGATAAGGAACACGGGGCTGAGGACTTGAAATGCAATGGGGTGAAGCAGATGGATCCAACATCTGTCAAGAAAAGGAGCAGCTCCTGAAACAGTATGAAGAAGGAAATTCTCCAGACAGTTATGTCTAGCAGTCTTGGCTGAAACCCATAGCTGCTTTTCCTTCAAGGAAGAAAAAAAAAATGAAAAGAAAGGAGTTAATGGGCTTGATTGAACTTTGCTGAAAAACTAGGGGAAAAAAAGGAGGTGGGGGAAACTGCTGAGGCAGCTCCATTCTGTGTTTTTGAACTTTAGGCTTTGAAAAGAGATGGGGAAAATCTTAAGGAATTAACGAGGACTACTGGGAAATTACTCAGGAGGAACTTTTCGTGCTCTTGACTTTGAAAAACTTGATGTGCACATTTGTGTGCATGTGTGTGTGTACGCCCTCCATTCCTTTGGGCTTTTGAATTTATAAAGGACTCATTGACCAAGCGTCTTGCAGGGGTAAAACAATAGAGAGAGTTGTGTTTCTAGTAAAAGTGGGTGTGCAAGTGAACATTATTTCGTAACCTTGCCTGGCGAGCATCACAAAACACCTAAACAAACATGAAGGGCCAGATCCCTGAGCTCCTCCACTGCCGTAAAGCATCGCCACTCCATTGACGTAAAACACTTTTGCCTAAAACAACAACAACCCATTTTTAGTTTGGGGTGTTTTTTTTTTGGTTTGATGAAAAAAACAAAAATTTTCAAGGGAAATAGACATTTTCCATTAAAATGTTCATTTAATCAACATAATAATTTGCCATAAAAAACGTGTAGATGGAATTTTTCGACCAGCATGCATGAAACGAAAGAGACCAACATTTTTAAAAATGGGTGCTTTCTAACTCCCAGTTAAGGCAGCTAAATAAGTAGCCTTTTCTTCAAAAATGCTGACCCATTACTGATTTCTGATTAAACTATTGGGTGATCACCATGTTGGAAAATTAGGCCGCTTATTTAAGTGCCTAAATAAGAATTTTTGGAACTTGACTTTAACCAACTATTTCCCAAAATCTTCTGCTAGTTTTTAAGCAATTCTGTCTAAGGTACCAACATCTATTTTCTCCAATAAATATATGAGAGGCCTAGTCAGCAGTTCCTGCATTCTCAATGCAAGTTTGTTCCTCCAGCCGCATTGGTTACAGTGTGTTATGTAGATGTTAAAAAAGCTCTTCTAGCATATAACTGGAGGTCAGTAAGAGTCATATTATCTAGGGGATGTAGCACTACTGAAAATAGTAACAAGAGTGCAGTGTTGATATTTCTTTAATTATTGGTTTTAGTAATTGGCTAGAACATGGTCAGGTGATTGGGATGAAAATAATCAATAGTTCTTGCCCGCTAGTGAATGATTTTCTACCAATCACCAGAGCAAGAGGGTTTCATTAAAAAACAAAACCAAGCAAACAAGAAAATAAACAGTCAGAGCTTATGAAACCTCTGAAGTTGCTTGGGTCTGGATTTCTGACTGAAATTACAAATAGCTGCCACTGTGATTTTGGTAATCAGATTTTCTTGTCATTTTTCATTCAGGGTGTTTAAATGACAACAATAGTTAGTGACACTTCAAGCGTTTCATGCCCTCATTCAGCAAAAGACTTGGGACCCGATTCAGGGCTTAAAGTTAAGCATGTGCTTGCTTGGCATCAGTGATCACGGATGCACACGTTTCAATGCTTTCCTGAATTGGGGTCTGTAGCATGTGAAGTCAATGGGACTATGCACGTGCTTAAAGTTAACCACACTCTTAAGTCCTTTGCTTAATCAGAGCCTGACAAAGGTACCTTACCCTTCAAATAGTCCCACTGAAGTAAATGGGGCTCCTCAGGTTATATGATTCTACTGAACATAAAGGTATCACAGTCTGGCCCTTTATAGAGGGGCCACAGTGAATCAGGAACTTACTCAAGGCTACGTGCAAGCCAGTGGGAGAGCCAGGACTAGAGCTCAAGTGTCCTGATGCCAAAGCCTGCGCCCCATCGATTGGAGCACATCCCCTCTCTTCTTCATTGTACAGATGGAGTCGTAGACGAACAGAAATAAGACAGTGATGAAGTTTGTAACAATTACAACATTGTAAGTTGTGACTGGAGATATTTTGCATGGCCAATCTGTGTGCAGATGCTAATTGAGCATAGACAGCATGGCAGTGCGCTAAATTGTGACATTCAGAATTGAAGCTGCCAACTTCCTACCTTTATCCACCAAGAACAAACTTTTCCAGGGCTCATTTAAGCCCAGGTCTACACTAGCCAGGCAGTCAACCTAAGATACGCAACTTCAGCTACATGAATAACGTAGCTGAAGTTGGCGTATCTTAGGTCAACTTACTTGGCCATGAGGATGGCGGCGAGTCGACCGCTGCCACTCCCCCATCGACTCCACTTCAGCCTCTTGCGAGCTGGAGTTCCAGAGTCGACGGGGAGCGTGATAGGGGATCGATTTTATCACGTCTACACTATGTCAGAGAAAAACACAGTTCTCATTCTTTTGGTTGGGTACAGCAAAGTCAGACACTTTATTTTCTCAAGCAATTGCGTAGAGGGAGAGAGTGCACTAGGACACAGAGTCTCCCCCTTCTAGGCAGGTCTCTCTACAGGTAAACAATTACAGCAAGCATTTATACCTTTTGTTACAGACAATAATGAGCAACAGCTGCATTTTGTTTATACATAGGTCATCCTGATAACTTATTTTTCTCACTTATTTAGACTCTAGTCTACATTCCATATTATCTACACATTATCTACACAAGGTCGCAACAACTTCTCACACAGTTCTTTCCCACTCGGCTCACACAATTCTCGCTTCTACAAATCTTGCATTATTAGGGTTACAGTTAGCCTGACTCTTGCTAAGAAAGACCGTTTGCATTTGAAATTCCCTTCCAATCCCTGTCAGCCCTTGCTCTGCTTCCACAACTAGACGCGATAAATTGACCTTCGATAGATCGATCACTACCCGCTGAGCTGGTGGGTAGTGAAGACCTGCCCAAGAGACCAGCCTGGCAGCACCATATTGGTAGAGGTGTAGCCAGGTACCTGGGAAGTGCAAAGGACTGCAGAAGTTCAATTCCTTATTCTCAGAAGTGTAAAGCAGAAGTGAGAGTTGTGTATTTTTGAGAGTTTGAGAGTATATTACCCCGTTGATCATTTGGAGGCTGGTCACCTCCTGCTTGTTGACCCCTGAGAGGCATTACTCTGTACCTATTCCGAGGGGTGTGTGTCTGAAATCCATTCCAGAGCAAAAGGGACACTTTCATAGGGGGCCAGTATGAGCTCAGGAGTACTAGCTAAATCTGAATGGCAGTAATGGACCAATCATCCTCACCCTCATCAAAAAAAATCCCAAAGGGACAGTGCCACCCAGCCTGATCTCTAGCAGTGTCAGCTATGGATAGCACATGCCAGCCCCCTCTCGCTTTCTTATATCACATCACGTTTCCTTCTCTCTCTTTTGTTTAGCCAGACTCTTGCTACCTTCAGTACCCCCTCCCCCTTTCCTTCTCTTCCCCGAGCCATTGTAAAACCGGTGCCTTGTTTGCATAATGCCCCAGAAGTTTTGCAAAAGCAAGTCTCAAAGAAGCTCCAGCACAGTCCAACAGAGCACAAAGAGCAACAGCAGCAACCAGAACCCAGTTCTTCAGCAAGGAAATGGAGCCGGTAATTTCTCTTTCCCATGAGATGCTCTCATTTTTCAGGACGGGCTGCGGATGAAAAGAGAAAACACTTCATTTGCTCCTTGGAAGTCGGGGCCATAGATCATAGCCATGTTCCCTTGGAGACTGGAAATGGGCTTTTTGTGTGGGAATTGAGGCTGTTCTTTAAGAAAACTAAAATGATTCTCTACACTTTCATCAGGAGCACAGTAATAGAGATTTTCTTCCAAAGCTGGGTAAATCCAGGCTACTTAGTTCCCTCTTTCCTTCTCTGTTCAATTATTCCATTATATTAGCCAAACTGTCTGAAACAAGCTTCTCTCAGTTCCACTTTTATTGCTTAAAAGGACTGGATTTTTTTTATTTTTATTTTTTTGCTGGTGCACTGAGAATGTCTTTGCCAACTTTTGACCCGTAATGTATTTCTGCTTCCAAGTTCTAATGGTCCAATAAAACACAGTTTCTATGGGAAAATCCACTTCCTGGAAGGGGCTGACACACAGGAGGCTCAAACTGGATTTCTGTTCCTCTTCTCTTGCTGGGTCATGAGGAAAGGGGTATTGCCTGTCAAGTGTCACCCTTCCAGCTAGCAAGAAACAGCACTAACAGGCACCATGTAGAATACTATGCTTGCCAGCTAGTGTACCTGGCACGTTTCTGGGCTAGCTGTACCTCTTGGACTCTGAGTGCACTCTTCTAGGTGACAGACTCCATGGAACCCTGTGATTCTCCCACTCTTAGACCGGGTCCTGACCAACAGCATCCTATGTACCAAGCACAATTACTCAGCAGGCCTGATGAAGTTGGCAGGGCCGGCTCCAGGCACCAGCCCAGCAAGCAGGTGCTTGGGGCAGCCAACGGAGAGGGGGTGGCACATCCGGCTCTTCGGCGGCAATTCAGCGGCAGATCCCTCACTTCGGAGTGAAGGACCAGCCGCCGAATTGCCGGCGCTGGCAGTAGAGCTGATCGCGATCGCGGCTTTTTTTTTTTTTTTGTGCTCTGCTTGGGGCGGCAAAAACCTTGGAGCCGGCCCTGGAAGTTGGCCACCTGCAGGTTTTCCCCTTGGCTCCTTGTGACCAGAAGTTAACACAGCGAGCAGGCCATTTTCTCAACCAGGCAGGTGCAACTTCTTCAGAGCCTCCTGAAGATTCAGTCTCTGTGGCAGCCTGTCCTTCTGCTAAGAGCTCCGAAGGGAATGCCACATTGTGGTACACTGTACTATTTACACAATATATACTGCACCAGGGCAGGGTTGTGACTTGCCGTAATGACACCACCCCAGGAATGAAGGGGTTTCATGGTGTCTATTTGTTCCCCTGCATGATCTGCCTTTCTCATAGCTCACAATGGAACTGCTTCTCCTTCCATGGAGGTGATTAGGGAGTAGCTAGGCAGCACGGCAGGGACTGGGGAGTGTTGATATAACCCAGTAGCACATCACCTCCCTGCTGGAGTGACTGGGGAACGGGGAGTAGGGGAGCTGTCTCTCTCAAGATCAGAGAGTTGGTTCACTAGCAATTTTGAAAAATCAGGAAAAAATGGTTTGGAGCCAAACCAAACATGATAGTTGTCAAAATTTTGTGGTGAATCAAAAAGTAGAATTTTTTTGAGCCAAAATGTTTCATTTTGACCCCCAACATTTTCATTTTAACTTTCAGGCATTTTGACAAAAAACAAGAAAAAGATTCACAGCATGGCCAGAGGAGGGGGTGTTTCCCACTTCTAAGGGTTAGCCCCAGGGTTAGGACGCTCAGCTAGGGTGAGGGACACCTGGGTCAACCCCCCCTCTCTGTCCAATGGGGCAATGGAATTATGAACCTGGGTCTCCCCACTACCCAAGCAATGGGACTTTCTCAGACACTCCTGCTGAAGCGGTTCCACTTTTTATAAGTAATTAAATAGTCATTGGGGCAGGGCTTGAAATGGGGCATCCCACGTCTTCAGTGAGAGTCCTGACTAGCAGGCTGCAGTGTCATTCTTGCTGGCCCAGTGAAGGACATTATGAATGACTAGGAATTGCAACTATGAATGACAATAGATAGTCATTTGGCCATGGAAAGAGAGTAAGAAAGTCTCTACACTCTGGTGACTAGGGCACTCAAGTAGGAAATGGAAAAACAAAAATTTTGGCTTTTCCCCTGATCTGCTTCTAGAGCAATTTAGCTCCATGCTGCCCCTCACTCAGGGAGAGATTGTAAAGCAACAATCTACCCTGTATTCAGTAACATCATGTTACAATTGTTGTATAAACCCACAGGAAATCAAACCTCTTTGTAAACGAAAACACAGTGTTTGCATGAAGTTATTAATGGAGAGGCTATTAACATTGGCTTAAGTCTTCCATGATTTCCAGCTTCCCATGTGGAATGTGGGCTCTTGGGGCTACAGATGTGGGAGACATCTGTATAGACGCAGCCAGGTTTTAACTCACATGACAGTGCTTGCATCCACTCTAATTGGAGAGAACACTGTGAGTAAGATTTTTGCAAGGCATTCTGTCAAGTGCATCTCTGAAACCCAGATAAATTACTCCTACTGCATTCCCTTCATTCATTAATTTTGTAACTCTATCAAAACCAGTGATTGCATCTGTCTGGTATAATTTGTTCTTATAAGCCCACGTAGTTATTGTGGCAATGATTATCCTCTCAAGGAACAACAATTGGGATGAAATCTTTTCCTCCAGAGAACTTCTACAAGATATCACAACATAGTCTATAAATGACACATAGCAAGGCATAACTACCTCCTACCTCCCCAGACTTTGCTACTTACCCCGTTTCCTAACCATTCTCTTTCTATCATTTCCGGTAGCCCTTACCTCTGTCCTCTGTCCCTATTACTATTACTTGACCTTCAGGTATCTGGTTAAGCAACCAATCAAACAGCAATAATGATCTTACTGAATCGTGGTACATCTACTGTGCTAATGGCAGCTATATTTTACTTAACATGCAGGATATTCAGTATTCTCCCACACTCTTCTGACCAGAATTTCAGTGATTTGCAGCTGACTTTTTCTTTTCAGCATCTGGGCTCATTTCTATTTGTTAAAATAGAAGTTTTCTCCATCTTTCCTATGGCAGTCTTTCAAGTAACTGATGATCACTATCATGTCCCCCATTAATCTCCTCTTTTCCAAACTAAAGATACCCAGTTTCTTCAGCCTTTGCTCCTATGGCTTGCATTCCATCCTTTTTATCATCTTTGTCACTCACCTCTGGATCCTTTCCAGTTTATCTACAGCCTTTCTATACATTGGTGACCAAAACTGGACACAGTATCCCAGCTGAGGCCTAACCAGCACTGAGTAGAGCAGTACTATCACCTCCTGTGACTTGCATGCTATGCCTTTGTTACTGCAATCTAAAATTGCATTTGCTTTTTTTGCAACAGAATCTCATTACTGACTCATGTTGACGTTGTGATGCACCACAACTCCCAGATCCTTCTCAGCAGTGCTGCTGCCAAGCCAGTTTCCCCTCATTCTGTATTTGTGCATTTGATTTTTCTTCCCTAAGTATAGCACCTTACATGTGTCTTTGTTGAATTTCTCTTTATTGTCTCTAGCCCAGTTCTCTAATTTATCAAGATTCCTCTGAATTTTAGCTCACTCCTCCAAAGTATTGGCAATCCCAATTAGCTTTGTGTCATCTGCAAACTTGATCAGTATGCTTCTTATTCCTACATCCAGGTCATTAATAAAGATGTTAAATAACACCGGACCCAGAACAGATTCCTGTGGAATCCCACTTGGGAACTCCCTCCAATCTGACATCATTCCAAGACTGGATTTTTTTTTCTAAAAACATAACCAGTTATGTATCCACTTAATTGTAGTTCTGTCAAGCCCCCATTTCTCCAGCTTACTTATCAGCATGTCATGCGGGACTGTATCAGAAGTCTTGCTGAACTCCAGATATATTATGTCCACCGCATTCCCCTTAGCCACCAAATCAGTTACCCTGTCAAAGAAGGAAATCAAGATGAGTTGGCACGATTTGTTCTTGGTAAATCCATGCTGGCTGCTAGTGATCACCCTTTCATCCTCCAGGTATTTGCAAATCAGATGTTCAGACGGAAGTCACTTAACAGAGAGCCAGAGAGCAGCTTAGACCTGACTGTGAGATGTTATGGTTGAATCCATTCCGTCCAGGAAAATCCACTCCACAGCTTCATCTTCTCTCTCCGCTCCCTCTGGCCTCCCTCCTATGGCTGGTTCTGGAGTGAGCGCCTATAAAGTGCGTTTTATTGTTTGTCACCTGCAGCACTTGAAAAAATTACACAAATCCATCAAAGTAATGAATCTTCTCAGTAGAGGCAAATAGACAGAGACAGACAGGCACTCATCTGAAACAAGTCATCTTTAAAAATTAATATAAAATAAACAACTGGCCTTTTGCTTCATTCCCAGGAGGCGAGTGTGTGAACAAGGGAAGGGGGTGGGGAGGGACAAAGAGAACAGCAAGAGGATTTATTCACGGACATGTTCTACTGATGTAGGCAATCAGCTGGCTATAGTGTCAATTTAACATCAGGGTAAGGGGTTCTGAGCCTCTCTGGTTGTGGCTTGCTTCAGGCTTGGTAGGGCTGGCAGGGGTGGATGGTCTAGTAGATCAGGAATGGGTCTAGGACTAAGAAGCCTTGAGTTCAAGTCGTGGTTCTATTAAGGGACACTGGTATCATTTCTCTCATGTAAATGGGAAGGAGGCTGTCAACGGCTGCTTCCGACATAGAGTGTTCTGCTTTTTCTCATGATTCAGCCTGCCAGCTGGGTCACATATACTCCCCCTTGTCTTTGGGGTGACACAAAGACCAACAAATAAAAGTCCAGTGTTGTGACACCAGGTCTCTGGCCCTGAATCTGGACTCCCTGGTCTTTACACCTGCTCATCTCAGGCTTTCTTATTCTCTTATATCAGGGGCTACCCTATCTCACACAGAGGAGCTGTGAGGATAACATGCATTCTTGAGAAGGCAATGCTCATGCCATGAGAGGCAGGTGGGGGTGGGGGTTGGGGGAGGTGACATTGTAGGGCAGAACTTGGATTCTGCCCATGTATGCCAGACATGGAGTTGGGAAAGGAGGAAGGTAACGTGCAGGTTCCGAGCGACAGGGGTCTTACTGGCTAGCCTATTGTTTCTGACCCATGTTCAAGGCACTCGGTGAATAACAGATGGGCTGAACCTGTTAGCTAGAGTTCAGATGCTGTGAGAGTCTCCGAGATTGATTTTTATATTTCCTTTTAGACCTCACTCAGAACCAGCTACCACACTACCATTTTGCATAATGCCTTTCCAATCACCTGCACCCGACATGGGCTTACTTTGAGGATGTCCGTGCTGACTGTCTGACACTGGCATGTGACATTGGGCCATACGTCCCGTAATGACATGCAGACGTGGTAGACTATAAATGTTCACTGCACCCGCGTGCAATTGTGTGTTTGGGGGAGGGGGAGATGGTTGATGCTGGCCAAGCTGAGAGTCCAGAAACCTCAGTTCTAATCCTGTCTCTGCCACTGATCTGCTGTGTGATCTTGGGCAAGTCCCTTCCTTTGTTTATTTTAGCTTGCGAGCTCTTTGGTCCAGGGAGTGTCCTTGCACTGTGTGTTTGTGAATGGTCTGGGAGACTCTGAGCGCAGTTAGGGCCTCTAGCAGTTATTAATATTTATATTACAGAAACATCATATGATGGCATGGCTCATTTGATCAACATGACTTTAGGATGAACAGAGCCACGGGTGGTGAGAAAACCTTCTGTCTATAAATGAGAGGTCAAGTCCAAGCTTTTCAAACTTCGGATCATAATGCTAAGCCCCTAAATCCAAGCGCCCTGATTTCCAGAAGTGCAGGGGACTCACAGGTCCCATTCAAGTGATTGCTTGTTGCTTTTATTTACTCACATCTAACGCCCTCCAGCCCTAGCTGTTCATGCTATTTTGTCTGTGTCTGAGTTAGATTGTAAACTCCTGAAGGGAGGGACTGTGTCTTCATTTATGTCTGTAGAGTGCCAGTCCCACTGTGTGTGCTCAGTAAATAATAGTCTCTTCCACCTCCCTCTCTAACTCAGACCTGCCATTTGCCTTCCCTCATAATTCCCAATTCTCGACTTTCTGCACCTTCAGAATCTAATAGCCCATCTATTCCCTATATATAATATAAAAGGAAATGTAGAAAAGTGGACTCACCACTGGGTCACCCTCTCATGGCTTGGTACAGCATAGCCGGCAGCTCCTCCTCTAGCACTTCCCACCAAGAGCCGCTCCTGACATGCTGTGTTCTGCCTCTTCTCCTGATTCAGCCAGCCAGCCAGGTCACGTACAGTCCCCCTCCCCCGCTGGGGTGACAGGAGGGTCAACAAATAAAAGGGGGGACATCCAGAACCTTATAAAGTTACAGGCTTGGGGAGGAAAATAGTAGACAAAGAAGCAGATCAATGAACAAGAGAGGAACACATTGGGAGAAGAGTGAACAGCAGGTCAGTGGGCCTAGAGAACATCATTGCAGTGTGGATAGAAAAACTGTGGAGAGGGAAACTCAGAGGAGAGGCACATAGACTGATCAAAGACAGCAGTGATGGGTGGTTCAAGACACAATGACTCTGAAGCTACCTGTTTCAGCACGGCTATGAAAAACACTCTTTCGGGCCCTGATTCAGCAAAACATCCCTATTCAGCAAAGCACTTAAGCGCATGCTTAACTTTCAGCACGTGTTTAAGAGCTTTGTTGGATTCAGGCTTAGGCTGGGGCTATACCAGACTTTCAGATAATAAAGAGTTCTGAATTATGGATGCAGCTAATCAGGACTTGTATTGAATTAGCTTAATAGATTTAAGGCCAGAAGGGACCACTGTGATCACCTAGTCTGACCTCCTTCATAACACAGGCCAGAGAACTTCCCTGAATTAATTCCTGTTTGAGTTAGAGCAGATCTTTTAGAAAAAAAAATCCAGTCTTTGTTTAAGAATTGGCAGAGATGGAGCATCCACCACAGCTCTTGGCAAGTTGTTCCAGTGGTTAATTATCCTCACTGTTTAAAATGTGCACCAAATTTCTATTCTGAATTTGTCAAGCTTCAATTTGCAGCCATTGGATCCTGTGAAGAAAAGCTTGATAAAGCCACCTACAGGCTCAGGAGTCAGCAGGCAAAAGAAAAAAAACCAGAATGGATTGTGGTTTTTTTTTTTTAATCTTATGATTTTTAACCCAATCTCATGATTTTGGGGACCTGATTTAGGATTTTTGAAGGTTTGGGGTTGGCTGTACTGCAGCCAGCTCCTCCTGCTGCTGTGGAACCCCAATCACTGAAATAGTTACAAGGAGAATCATTCATTTGGGGCTAAAAATCTGAAGAGAGGAAGAATGGCCCAATGGTCAGGGTACCAGCCTATGACTTGGGAGACCTGGGATGAATTCTCTGCTCTGCCGCCACCTCTTTGGGCAGGTCACCTTGGCCCTGAGCTTCAAAAGGTATTTAGACTCCTAACTTCCACTGACATCAATAAACAGAGGCTCTGGCTACGCATCCTGATTCTCTGGCTTCTGTCTGGTGGGGGTCAAGGGAAATGGACATAATTATGCCAGATATTTGGGGGGGGGATCAGAAAAAAAATCTTAAAAATTTCCCTTGAAAATGTTTTGATTTTTGATGAAAAATTGAAACCAGACCTTTTTCTTTTTATTTTTCTACATTTTCTTAAAATGTTTGTTTTCATTTCACCCACTTTTTGGCGGGGGGTGGGGGGGAAAAGCAGGAAAATTTCAACCAAATTGAAAAATGCAAAAATATTCATTTTGGTCAAAAGCCATTTTTTCACTGGAAACACTTTTCAGTGGGGAAAAACAAACAAACAAACAAACAAAAACCCCTCAAACCAGATCCAATGGTAATAAAGGCAGCAGAAATAAAATAATTAACTTACCTACAAGGACTGGACTTTTTAACTGACTTTTACAATTTTAAAATGTTACTGTTGAGCCTTTTTAACATGTCAGCTCAGAGTGCCTTCAGCTGTCACTTTAGTAAGATGTAGATCAGAGGCAGAGGCAGAATCAGGGAAAATGCAGAAAAATGTTCCACCTAAAAGATGCTAATTTCACAATATCCAGAAGGAAACAATCCTGCCACACTCACACTAAAGATTCAAAAAGAAAGAGAACCGCAGAAGGGAAATGACTCTGTAGAGCTTGAATTCTTTTTCATTCGGCCTGGTACCATCTTGATTTTTTTATTTATTAGTCTATAAATAGGCTAAAGTGTCAGATACCTATGGGGCCTTTGCTTGACCAAGATACAGTGTTGTGCTGTCAAAAAGAGCTAATCCAGCAGAGGACTACGAAAGGCAGAGAGACAGAGAGTGGGAATGAAGATTAATGGATCTTGAATTGTTTCTAATTTATGGGGCTACGTGATTCCCACTTCCATATGTCTCCGAGAAATGACACCACCACTTCAGGAGCAGAGATTAATCGGAGTCAGCATAAGAAGGACAAAACAAATCATCTAATGTGGGGATCTCATTTGACAGCAGTTAGTAAAAGCATTGGGATGAATGGCTTTTGTAAAGCTCTCACCACGATATGGTTTTCTCTGCCTTTTTTTGCTGCTCTGCAAATTGCAATCTATAACACATGAAGTGGGGTAACTTCCCCAAACTCTTCTTGGCATGTGCAGTTGACAACATAGGGATGTAGGAACAGAGGAATTGCCATTTTGGATCAGATCCAAAGTCCTACACTCCTGTACAGGAGACTGAATGGTTGGACTGAATAGCTTCATTAGAGGGACTGAAGATGGGTATTTTATTACCTTCCTCCAACTCTGCACTCTGATGTGTGGGTTTGTACCGGCTCTTCTGAGCTCTGTGATGTTTCGGGAAAGTGAATCTTTTGGGAATGTTCTTGTAAGGGATTGTACCATTTAACTGCTCACAACTGGCATAGCTTTTTGCCTAGTGCACAGCTGGTTGCATGCCATTTTGCTGGAAACATTTCATTTGTTTTAAGCTTGAGCTCAGGATCTAGGGAGGTATTAAACAATTGCATGTGCTCAAAGAAACAGGCTGTGGCAAAGCTTTGCTGCGAAGACAGCAGTATCTCTGAGAAAATACAAGCTTGGGAGATGTGTGTGCATGCACTGAGATCACAGCAATATGGCTTTAAGGCATATCCAGTCATGCCCTGCTGGTCTGTCATCTGCAAGTGATATCATGGGGACAGGAGGATGGCAGGAGTGACTGGCGCAGATTCTCTTCTGCAACCAGTCTCCCTAGTAGGGGACATGCGTCCAGTTTTGGTCCCCTTTGCTCTGGCAAAGCAGAGCAGAGGTAAATGAGCTGGCCAGAGAAACAAGTCCCTTGGGATATCATGTTAGGTTGGTAGCAATATTCAAAGCCTTCCTGTAGATCGCTGAGCACTTCCAAACATGTGTATGCAGAGCTGAGAGAGCCCATTTCACATGTTAACCACTAATTCCAAAACAAAACTGAGCTGAGTTGATCTGGCTGGTAAATTCAGCTGCAGCCCCCATGGGAAGGCTGAATCATAGCTGCAGTCTGGACTGTGCAGCTGTTTCTTCTCTGTGTGGCTCATGGTGGCAGTTGCATTTTCAGAAGCGCCCCAGGCCACGGAAGACAAATGTGAGGCAGGTGGCCTCAAATCAGAGGAGGAAGGCCAGGGTTGAGGATGAGGCTGAATCTGACGTTGAGCACCTGACCATACTGAGTCTGCACAAGGAATAACTCCACAGAGTAAGGTGCCAGATATTGGGCACAAAGGACAGGGAAAAGCACTTGTTCAGTGCTATGTGGAAGGGATGAGGTGTATATGTGGATGCTGAAAAAGAACCACGTCTCTGGGACCAGGAGGTGAGCAAGTCCCATCATAAACAAACATCCTCCCATGATGCTGTAGCCCCGTAGCAGCCCCGATGGCAGCTCCTACTGGGCTGGCTACAGCTCTGCTGTGGAGCCCATATAACCACTGGAGAAATGATAGCAACATAGGAGGAAACAGATAAATAAATAAATGGAGATATCTTATTGCCTAGAACTGGAAGGGACCTTGAAAGGTCACCAAGTCCAGCCCCCTGCCTTCACTAACAAGACCAAGTACTGATTTTGCCCCAGATCCCTAAGTGGTCCCCTCAAGGATTGAACTCACAACGCTGGGTTTAGTAGGCCAATGCTCAAACCATGGAGCTATCCCTCCTCCCCAGCTAGTGTCAGGTTTGGGACTCTGGACAGGGTGGCTCTGCAGCCTGTGGTAGCGCCTCATACTCCCAACGCCAGCCATGGTGGCAGAGAGAGGAGAGGACCTCATTCGTCAAATCCAGCCCAAAGCAGTGGTCTCTGCCCCAAAGTAACAGGGTTGCCAAATCATCAATGGTAGCAACAGCGATGAGATCAGGCACTCAGCTCTATCAAAACTCAGATGTTGCAACTCAAGGAACCTTCACCGTTTTTTCACAGTAATTTTATAGATGCAAGGGGACAGACCTGCTGCAGATGAGAGCTGAGATTTTCAAAGCTGGATGCTAGTTCCCAGTAAGATGAATGGGAGATAGCTTTGAAAACCCCAGCCAAAATGTCTGGTCTTCCTCTGTCCCTACAAATGAATTCCCTGCATGTTTTTGTTTGTTTGTTTATTTGTTTGTTTGTTTTTAGCAGGAGAGAACTCACATTTATATTTCTTATTCTGTATGAGAAAGTGTAGCAGAAACAACAGATTTTGCATCAGACTCCCAGGGCACAATGTTATTCCCATGTGCAATGTTACCTTGAATTCATAAAGCATCGGTTGAATAGATTCAGCTTAAAGCCAGTCTTGGAGTAGTGGAGGACAGAATGAGAAAGATGGAGTTAGGGCTACACTTCCCCAAAATAATTTGTCAGGCCCCTCTGTAAAAGCCTAATGATGGTTGTAATTTATTGCTGACAGAGGATATTTATCACTGCCAGCGTTCTCTTGCGCTCTCTTCCTCAGTCTCGTTTGGAATAGCATCAATAATGTTTATTGTAGCTTTTAATTTTTTATAGTTAGTATTCCTACCTGTGCTGATAATGGCTGGCTGGAGACAAGAAAAGGCATTAGAGCAGACATGGGGGTGGGGGTGTTATGTGCATTCAAGCGTAAAAGATAGATTTAGGACTTAGGGTTTGGAATCTATCTCAGGATCATTAGCACATCTTTGGACTTCTACAGCAGGAGGTAGGGCTGGAGGAAACAAGAATATAAGAATGGCCACAGTGGGTCAGACCAAAGGTCCATCTAGCCCAGTATCCTGTCTTCAGACAGTGGCCAATGCCAGGTGCCTCAGAGGGAATGAACAGAACAGGCAATCATTGAGTCATCCATTCCCTGTTGCCCAAGTTGACTCACTGCTGATTGCAGTCAGTGCTCTCAGCAGGCTTTGGAACTACAGCCATGTAAGGATGATACTCAGTACAGCTCTCCTCCCATGGAACATCTGCTGTGAATTATCAAAGGAATCAAGACAGGCCAGATGGTAGAAAGCCCCTGGCCTTAGGTGACTTGCCAAGGTCACACAGGGAGTTTGTAGAAGACCTGAAATTGAACCAGATCTCCAAAGTCCTAGTTCATTATTCCTATTCATTATTATGGTAGCACATGGAGGCCTCAGCCAGATTTGCAGCCCCTGGTGCTAAGGCTCTGAACAAACACATAGTGAGAGAAAGCTGCTGTGCCATTCCAGCATCTTAACTCCAACACCATCATTCCTTGAGAGTCTTTAGACTGGAAATCGGAGCATCCTTAGTAACATTTTGCACATGAGCGAATCTTGCTGTTCAGTGTGCAAACAAAGCCAGTTATCTGTGAGAACGCCTTGGCGAAAACATTATTTTCTCTCTTTTTCTGCTCAATTTACCATTGTCCTTACCATTTAATGCAGCTCAGCAGTCCCAGGTGGATGCTTACAGGTTGCACGCAGCCTCTCTTTACACCTACCAGCTATTGTCTTGGTTAAAGCACTCTGTGAGCGTGCTGGCAGGTGCTTCCCCATCGGGGTGTTGCTTGCTGTCTATGCCTGAATATTCAGGTAGCTTGAAAGAAGACCCCCAAATGAAAAATGATTTCTCTCAGGCAGTGGAGCTGTGCCTATCAGAAGGTGTCTACACTGCATTGTAAACCCAAATCTGCAGGATGCGGGCCTGTGAACACCGTTTTTCGAAGCTTGTGCCTGACCATCCACACTGCATTGTAAACCTGAGCTTACAGTTGCTGAAGATGGGTCTCACAACTATGCTAACGGGTCCATACTACAATACACAGACTTTCTGACTCAGGTCTGCAGCTTGAGCTCTGTCCACACTGCAAAGTGACAGGGCTTGGACCTGCAAGTAAGGGGGACTCGGACTCAGATGCCTCACAGGGATAGTAGGCCCATAGGCGCTGACTTTTTGTTTTGTTGTTGGGTGCCCCACACAGGCTCTGCCACCTCCCCTGAAGCCCTGCCCTCACTCCACCTCTTCTCACCCTCGCTTTGCTCCCTCCCCTGAGATCCCCTCCTCTGAGCGACTGCTGCCTGCCACTTGCTTCTTTCTGTCACCTCCTGCCTTCAGGGCAGTGAGGGGGTAGGGGGCAGAGAGGAGCATGGCAGGGCAGCCCTGCTCAACAGCTATTCAGTGGAGCAGCTGCTAAGAGCTGCTGGGAGCATAGGGCCAGCTGCTGAGTAGCTGATTGGCAGCTAGCCCCAGGGCCACCAAAACAGCCACCCTGGCCAGCCCACTGAGTGCTGAACACCCCCTATTTTTTCTCCATGGGTGCTTGAGACCCTGGGAACCCATGGGGTCGGCGCCTATGAGTAGGCCCCAGTGCTTGCTGTTCCTAGTCAGACAGATGTGCGGATGGTAGGGATGTTTGGGCTCAGAGCCCAGATTTGCAATGCAACATAGAGATCCCCTTACAGTCCTCCAAACTCATTTCATATAGGACACCTGTGATGAGGTATAGCAACCCCACACTGACCAGAAACGCTTAACTAGAGCCGAAGAGCTCCAGGGTGGGTCAGGCTCAAGGAGAAGATAAAAAGGAAGGCGTTCAATGCCACTGGGAGGAGGCAGCCCAGGAGAAGAGTGGCCTTCCATTCCCATCCCACTCTGGGGGAAGGGCCTGGCACAAGCTGAACTGTGGGAAAGCTACAGGAGTGGAGTTAACTTCCATGGTGGGCCTTGAATCAAAGGCAAACTCCAGGGAGGCAGCCCCAGGGCTCTGCATTCTGCAGAAGAGTGGAGGACTGCCGAGAACTGAAGAGGGACTAAAAACTCAAGACTGGAGTGGGTGGAAGTTGCCTAAGTTTGTATTTTTGTCAGGTTTTTAAGTTTTGCTGAGGGACTCCAGGGGCAGCCACTGCTCCAGAAGAAGACTGTGGCTGAAGAGGAGTGCAGGAGGGCAGAAGACGCTGTGTTGATTACCAGACATGATGTGTCTGGGACAGTGACACCGCAGAAGTGGTGGGACTCTAGTAGTGACCTGGCCAGAGAACTGAGTCACCACCACTCCAGACTACTGATGTCCTGAGGAGCAAAGTGAGACACAGTTGCTGAAATGCTGGGTGATGCCATGAGGGATGGTGAAACTACAGCTGCACCCAATGGCCATCGGGTGGTAATGAGCACCCCAACCAGTCAATTGTGGAGCCATTTGTTTAGAGGGCACTAAAAATACTTGAAAATTTTCCATCAACTTTTTTCTACGGAAAAATGGCTTTTTTCTTTAAATTAAATATTTCATTTCATTCTAAATTGCCAGGATTATTTTGATGAAAACCCCCAAATGTTCATGGAAAATTAGAAAAAAAAAATAAAGAAATTGTTGCAAAAATACAGTTGGCATTTTCCAGCCAGCACTAGGGAGCACTTGCTCAGGTATATAATACCTTTGACTTCCCGGGGACTGCTCGCATGAGTCAATGCTCACCACTATATGTAAGCGCAGGGCCGCCCAGAGGATTCAGGAGGCCTGGGGCAAAGCAATTTCAGGGGCCCTTTCCATAAAAAAAAGTTGCAATACTATAATAACATGTATTTGGAAATGTAAAAAATAACCAGTGAAATACATTCAAAAATTAATTTTTAATAATTTAAAAATACACAAAATACATTATTTAAAAACATGAAATGCTTTAATGGTATGTATATATTTGCAATTACATAATGGGCTGTCGCTGGGTGATGGTGATGGTTGGTGCCAATGGGCTGTCGCAGCCTGGGGGTGGCACTGCTGTTGCCCAGGGCTGGGTGGGGAGCTGGGCTCTGGGTCGGGGGTGCCCAGCTCACAGGGGCTGGGCTCAGAGTTGGGGGTCAGGGCTGTGGGGGTGTGGGGTCATGGGGGTGTCTGGCTCAGAGGGGCTGGGCTTGGAGCTGGGGGTCAGGGCTATGGGAGGGGTCAGGGGGATCCGGCTCAGAGGGGCTGGGCTTGGAGCTAGGGGTCAGGGCTGTGGGGGGATGGGGTCTGGGGCAAATTGTCCCACTTGCCCCCCACTCTGGGCGGCCCTGTGTAAACGTCCCACATTCTAGCCCACTGAGACCAATGAGATTCTCTTCATGGCTGCAATGGCCTTCAGGTCAGACCCTGATACTGGAAGCACTTCAGGACTGGGACAGTGTCTTCCTATGTCTATGAGTAGTGCTGAGCACAACTGTAACCCAGTCCAGACTGGAGCCTCCATGCACCCCCATAATGTAAATATTGTATGAGACTAACTGAACATTGTGGATGTAGGGTATATCTGTGCTTGCATTTTAGTGATGAGGTGCTAGCAGGAGTTGGTGCACAGCTATGATGTTAACAAAGCGGTGCAGTGTGATGGGATATAAAACTCCACGCTGGGCCTGAAGGGGGCTAAAAGGCAATACATCCCTCCAGGCCAGACGAGCATGCTCTGGCTAGAGAAGCATGTTAAAAGAAGGTCAGAAACCCTAGCAAAAGAGAGAGGAACCATTCTCCAGGAAGACAGAGAGGGGACCACAGAGTAGGAGAGGTCAACAGGCAGGGCTTTCACCAACCACCACCCCCTCTGAGAACCAGCAGCTCCTACGGGGCCCTGCTCCTTTGGACTTGTTGTTCAGTGACTGGCTGTGTGGACTGGCTGTGTGCCCTTGTTGCCAAGAAGGCTAACAGCATTTTGGGCTGTATAAGTAGGAGCATTGCCAGCAGATCAAGGGACATGATCATTCCCCTCTATTCGGCATTGGTGAGGCCTCATCTGGAGTACTGTGTCCAGTTTTGGGCCCCACACTACAAGAAGGATGTGGAAAAATTGTAAAGAGTCCAGTGGAGGGCAACAAAAATTATTAGGGGGCTGGAGCACATGACTTATGAGGAGAGGCTGAGGGACCTGGAATTATTTAGTCTATGGAAGAGAAGAATGAGGGGGGATTTGATAGCTGCTTTCACCTACCTGAAAGGGGGTTCCAAAGAGGATGGATCTAGACTGTTCTCAGTGGTACCAGATGACAGAACGGGAGTAATGGTCTCAAGTTGCAGTGGGGGAGGTTTATGTTAGATATTAGGAAAAACTTTTTCATTAGGAAGGTGGTGAAGCACTGGAATGGGTTACCTAGGGAGGTGGTGGAATCTCCTTCCTTAGAGGTTTTTAAGGTCAGGCTTGGCTGGGATGATTTAGTTGGGGATTGGTCCTGCTTTGAGCAGGGGATTGGACTAGATTACCTCCTGAGGTCCCTTCCAACCCTGATATTCTATGATTCTATGACTGTAGGAGCCATGCCCCAAATTGAAGGGACCTATTGGTAGGAAGCATCCCAGGGAAGTGAACTTAGACTTGCTGCAGGGAGAACCAAGCCAGTGTTGCTTCCCACACGCGCCTGGGCTGGGACCTGGTGGAGAAGGAAGACACAGGTCCCCTACAAAACCCCTTTAAGGGCTGAGGTCCAGATGCAGGTGGAAAGCTGAAGATTATTGGCTTAAGGCCAGGAACTGTCAAGGGGCCAGAAGCAGGGCATGCTAACACTAAACCACCCACCCCTCTCAGCCCCCTAACACACCCAGCCAATCAAAAAGTGGCTATGGACAATGAGTGACCTCTGCCATATGCTGATATACATTATTAATACCAATCCTCAACAATGGCTTTATTGCAATCAGACCTTATGCCTGGGTGTAACCCCTTCTTACAGAACAAAAGTGCATGGGGTGTCTCCTTCTAGGTGAGGAGGCCATCCAGGCCGAATCCTACCAGAGATACTGGATGCCTGTCTTTGAGAAAGAGAATTATCCTAAACTTGCTGGAAAACTGCTTGTATAATAGCAGTGACAGATGTGAATGCTGCACCGGGAGCTGAGACAGGAGTTAATGGTATTGTTATGGTGAGATTCACACCTCTGCTAATGCATCACAGTGAGAGTGACTGTGCCTGCTCCCAGCAATGGAGGAGAATGGCCTTTGGATAACACCACCAATAGCACGTCTGGCTGTTTTGGGTTTTTTGCATGAAAAGGGGCTCTTTCCCCGCCTCTGATGTGAATAATTACTCATCTGATGGTTATTTTAACATCATTATAGGAGACTCTCAGACTAGTTGGTCATTTATAGATTAGATGTTGCTTACATTGTTCATAACTGATTAAAGGAGTGACAGCTTGGCTTTCACCCAAAACATGGAGCCTCAATTTAGCATAATTGGAATGGAGTGACATAGAGATGGGGGAGGGGTTTGTGGGTACTGATAATGTAGTAGTTAATGCTGCTTTTATTGAACTTTAAAAAGCCTCTGCTGTTGCACATAATTCTTTATGAGGTAATAAACTTTATAGCTTGGGCTGTCCTGTGGGAGTGACTTTTATGAGTCTCTTTCTATCAGGGAGGTTGTTACTACTTTTGGAAGCAGAGCTGGCTGCAGTTACATCCCTGCGTATCCCAATAATTAAGAGGTCCCAGGACTAGGCCCTATCTTTAGGGAACAAAACACTACACTCCCAGTGTGAGAGGATTTTTTAAACATCATGGAGGAATCCATTTCCATTCATTCCCTCCAAAGCAGAACAATAATTATAACCTCAGTACATGAGATGCTGCTTCCTGGACCACAGGGCTGGCAGGGTGGATAGAATCACCTTAAAGTGGCTCTCCCTTTTTTCATTCAAAGAGATGGAAAAGAGCAGGAACAGGCACTTGTTCTTCCTGCCTGACAGCTCTCAGCTGAGGGATCTCTATCCTGTCACCATACTTGTTTATCGTTTAAATAAATCTATTCCAGGACATCCTTTGGAGATAGGGCTACACTACAGTGTCCTCAGCATGCTGGTGGCACTCAGCTCTACATCTGTCTTTCAATGGATACTGACAGAGCTGCTTCCCTGCTCTCCCAGTGCCTGGCAGAGATTACGAAAGCCAACTGATTCAGGTTAAATCCAGACCAAATGGAAGCAATGCAAGTCAACAGAGCATAGCACTTGAAAGAATTAGTAAAGTCTGCTCCCTGCTTCCTCACTTGAAGGTGTCAACTTGTTTACTGTTCAAATGGCAAGTCAGGGAATTCCTTTCTTCTTCCCCAGCAGACCATATCATTACGACTCTTCCTCTTGGATGCAGACATTATCCCAGTAGTTCATGCTTTTGTCAAGGTGCAACACCTATTGCCAGGTGCCAATCTTGAAGCATGCTTGGAAGATCTGGCATGGGCAAGATTCAACCACCTGCTTCATAGGCCAGTTAGATCAATGAGAGGACATCACATCTGTGGTCCTTACTTTCTACTGCCTGCTAATTCACTTGCAGGTGTTGGTCAGGAACTTTAAAGTTCCAGTGTATGTATATCCCAGCTGTCTCAGAGACTGTGACTTCCCAATACCACCCCATAACAGCTAGGCTTGAAGGGAATTATTCAACTACTGTGAAGCTTAATGGGATCAGTTATAAAGCTAGTCAGGAACCAATATTTTCATTGGGTGGAAAATTCTGGCATTTTGGGGAAAAAAAGTATTCTGAATTAGAACATCAAAAAAGTTCAAAATTTCCCACAAAAGATTTTGGACCATTAAAACATTTAGTTTAGACTTCAGCATTTCAAGTACTGTAATTTAATTTTGTTTATAGCATATTAAAATATTAAATATACATATTGTGTATATATTTACATACAAATATCAAAACAAAATTAATCACAATGATAAAGTCAAACCAAAACATTGTGACTTTTTCAGCTGAAAATGTTGGCGAAATGGACATGTTTCTGTT
Organism: Malaclemys terrapin pileata; assembly: GCF_027887155.1. Taxonomy (NCBI): domain Eukaryota; kingdom Metazoa; phylum Chordata; order Testudines; family Emydidae; genus Malaclemys; species Malaclemys terrapin. The sequence continues at coordinate 52,784,354 of NC_071513.1, forward strand.
AAATGTTTAGTTTTGGATGAAACTGAAGTTTTCAAAAACAACAAAAGAAGTGAGGTTTTTACTCACGAAAGCTTATGCCCAAATAAATCTGTTAGTCTTTAAGGTGCCACCAGACTCCTTGTTGTTTTTGTAGATACAGACTAACACGGCTACCCCCGGATACTTGAAGTTTTCAACTTGCTCTGCTGAGGGGGCAGGACCTTCTCAGGGCCGGGTCCTTGGCTCAGAAATTTGATCTCCCCAGAAATAAATCTGAACGTTAACGTGGATTTTTCTCTTCTTCTAAAGTTTTCCAGTAATGGCAGGAGCTGGACTCCCTTGATGTTTAATTGTCTGGATGCTCTCTGATCTCTTGGAGCTTAAGAGAATGAATTTGTTGCTTTGGAGGGTCACAAACTGAGCTGGTTGTAATTTTTCAGATGACGGATTTATTGAAAAATTACCTTTCCCCCCGCAAATGAACGCACCCCAGTGAGGCAGGGCAGTGCTTTTATCCCCATTCTACAGATGGGGAACTGAGGCACAGAGATACCAAGTAACTAGTCTAAGATTGTACAGGAAATCTAAAACAGAGCTAGGCATTGAACCAGGATGTCTTAAGCCCCAAAGTAATGCCCGAGCCACCGGACCATCTTCCCTCACACTCTGCAAGGATCTCTGCCTTATTTTGAAATGCTAATTAAAACACAGCCCTGGCCACGTGTAGAGAATCAGACTCCAGCTAGGGACGGCATTCTCAGAACAATAGCATCCCCATCAGACACACTTCTCAGCTGGCCAGAAAAAAAAAATCAGAAGCACATCCACAGATGCAGAAGCAGCCAGGCCACTGAGCAGATGCAAATGTTTAAACACCTCCCAGTCAGGTACCACACAGTTTCAGTCTATGGCTTGTGGAACATGAATAATTGTGCTGCTGAGCTGAATGGCTCGGGAAATTTCAGGAGAGGAGTGTAGGGCTCTTTTTTTCTCCTCTCATTCCTTCCCTCTGACCGCAGAGTTATCTCTAATGTACTAGCAGAGCTCTGTTTCCTAGTCCTGTGGCTTCCAGCTCATTTGTCAAAGAGATAGATCTTTATGAAAGACTGTTAGCAGGGCATTTACTTCCCATTCCTCATCCTGAGCTGTCATCACCTTCCAAGATTAATTAAGGAAAAAGAAAAGACATCTTGTCTCCCTTTTGTTTTTTCTTTCCCTTTCTTTTTACAGCCCCTTTCTATCCATTCATGCAGGGAATAAGTCTATGAAACAAGACAACATGCAACCTAGGATTATTTCCCTTCCTCTCTTGTGGGTAATATATCTTTTTTTTTTTTTTTTTTTTTTGTAAATGGAAGTGGTGGGAGATCTTCATTTGGAAAAATCAATTTTCTCAAGTGGCCTCAGCTGCTAAAGCCAAGCAAGGAAACATCCCAAATTCATTGACTTATATCACTGCAAATGCCTGTTGCAGACTTGCAACCACAATCTCAAAGGTCAGTGTCCTGTCCCCAAATTGCATGCAGATTTATATAGCACGTTTCCCTGTCGTTCACTGTGTAACTAAATGTTTGCATTTCTTTTTTAAAAGCAGTTTATTCTGACAGCCCTTAGTCCTTCTCACAGGCAATCCCACTGCCACCAGACTATTTCAGGGGTCTGTCTTCATAGCACAGTTAACTCATGTTGTCTAGTTATCACTTCTGAGTTAGCCTCGCTCAAATGCAAGCTGCCATGCAGTGACAGAACGCTTGAGTTGCTGAGTGTACACGGGCACCGCACTCGCTCACGTGTGGCACTAAGAGTTCGGGGGGCATAGCCCAGGATTCTTAGTGCGGCCGTAAGAGGAGTCACTCTATAATTTGTTCCCAGTGAATCGTGGAAGAAGTTGTCTGTCCACTCTTGGCCCAAAGTGAGAATTGTGGAAGGCCCTGGATGATCAGCAGTACTAAAATGGGGCTAGCCTTACGTCCATGCTAGAGCAGTTGTGGTAGCAGCTTGAGTGTTAGCAGTACTAGAGTTTAGCCTGTAGTCCCTGGTGCAGGGGTGCCAGAATGGGGGGCGGGGCATGACTCCCCCACTTTTTACCAGCCGTAAGGGCAAGTGATAGCGGGAGGGGCCGGAGACAAGCAAGGGAGGGGGTGGGGTCTTGGGGGGAAGAGGCAGCACAGGAGCAGGGCCTCGGGGGAAGAGGTGGTGCACGGGAAGGGTCTTTGGGGAATGGGTGGCATAGGTAGGCGAGGCCACAGTTTGGGCACCTGTGGACCCCCACTTTTAGGACTTCTGCCACTCCTGCCCTGGTGGGCTAGCTAACTAATGTTAAAAGCACCACTGCACTGTGTGGTCTGTTTTAAAAAATAAGTGCAGATAGGTTCCTTGTTACATTGAACTGTGCCTCATCAGAGGAAAATACCATTTCCAAGCACTTTGTATGGGACCAGTTGAAAGTATCCTATCAACCTTAGTCCAGATGTTAACCATGGCATGTGAGTGACATGGAAATGACAGTCAGACTGTATGGCCTGGTCACTGAGTGACAAACTGGTTCACCCCGAGTAGTGCCATGGCAACTGGTCCATTAGCCTGCAGTTCTGTGGTCTGATGCAGAAATGGGCACAGGTGAGGAATTTGTACTGAATTTGAACATACCCTCCCACCCCCCAGTGTAGATGCAGCTATGTCACTGGAAGAGGGCTTCTGTTGACACAGAGCTAACTTCCTTTGGGAAGGTGGTCGTCCTACACTGAGCAACACCTCTTCTGTCTGTGTGGGAGGCTGCTACACAATGGGTCTATGATGGCATTAGCCTAACCATGCCAGTATAGTCTCCATAGTGTAAACATACTCATAACATCTGCAAGCATATCCAGTGCCATAGATCACAAAGCAAACCATCGAGACAGTTCTGGAGGCTGCTTTTTGCCCACTGACTCATACAGATGAAGATAATGGACCACAATTCACATCCTCTAGGCTTCAAGCACCCATGAGCATTTGATGCCTCTACCCAGCCCATGGGGCATCTCCTGCAAGCCAGTAGTGATGCATCACATTTAACAGTACGATCAAGGAGAAATTATAAATACATATGTTACATGGCTCATCTTCTGAGGCACCACTATAATTAATGGTGCCTCTTACTCCCTACAACCACCGGCTCATTACCTGTGTCTTTTCTTGCAGGCAAGGAACTGAATCTCTTATTCTGCCAGCTCTGAGTTCCAATAATGGAATAAAACCCACAAGTGGAGATAGGCAGGAGATAAAAGAGTGCAAGATGAAAGGGTGTTTGATCAATCCAAAGGAGTTTTCTGGGCAGATCTATGAGCAATTAACTGGGCTCGGTCCACTCCAGACACATCCCAACTCTCGGAATGCACTTACCAGCAGATTAATTACACAGTAACATTAACTATTAAGAGCATCCCTACTGAATAAAGACCAGAAGCTTGGAGCAAACATAAGCTGTAGCTTCAGATGGGTCCAACATTCCAGCTGCCAGAACATCTAGCCTTCAGCGGATCCATCATACACACCCTAATTTTCAAGACTGTAGCTACACAATCAGATGACTTGGAAAGAAGGAGAATATAGTGATTGAAAGTTTAGAAATTATTAGAATGAATGGATTAGAAGGATGAGTTAGCAGGGCCCATTAACCAGGAAGTGAAGTGTTGTTTCCACTGGTAGCTCTGTATTGGAATTCAAGTATAGTAGCGTATGCTAGTTGCCCATGCACAGCATCTTGTGTATGGTATTAACCACTGCATAACCATCACACGATACTGAATACAACACTTGCAGTAGCTTGGGTTATTTTCTTCCTTTCTGAAATTGTTCATGTCCCAGCTGTGTGACTGTACTAATACTTAAAATGCTGAACCACACTAGCTAACCTTTGCCTGATACAATGTCTCTAATGGTACCCGGGAGGTATAAATCATGTTGCAGAATTCTCCCAGATTATATTATTAATTTACTCTATTCACTTGGTGTCTTTGTTTTTTTGTGGCTGGTGTTTTGTTTTTCTCTGTTGTACAGTGCCCTCGATACTGTCCAAGGGGATATAGTGATGGGGGAAGGCAATGCAATATGTCACACAATGAAATAAAGCAAACTTGGGCACAAAACTATGTCTGGACAGGTATGGATTTAAAACACAGGAAATCGGAACTCATAAAAGGTGTCTGGCTGGTTTCCACAGAGAACTCCAGACCTTGGAATTCTATTCTATTCTGGTTCTTGTACTGCCTGCCTCATTAGGGTATCTGAACACCTCCCAGTGCAACAGGACTAATATCTATTACCTGTTGTTCATTCTCTTTCAAGTTTTCCCAGGGGGAGAACTGTGTGTGTACTGTTGTGTTTTGTTTTGTTTACGTAGGGTTTTGTTACATATCCACACTGCTGTGTTTCTGGTAGAGAAGGCAGGTCAAAGATTTGTGCCTTGCACTTGGAGTGGGAGGTGGGGCACTCTGGGGATGGCCCTCAGGTGTGATGGGAGTTCTTTCCACAGTCACAGACCAACCCCCAAGAAAGCTCTGTTTCCTGCACAGATGAACTTTAGCCTTAGGGCAGAAAGTTCCATTAAACCTGAAGAGTGGAGTTGCCAACCATGGCAATGGAGCACCTTGGAGATAAATATTGAGACCTGATCTTGATTCACTATTCTATGAGAAGCCAGTGTAGGAAGCAGAAGACAGACGTGATCGGCTCATGGTAGCCCGAGGAGATGTGCTGCAGTGTTGTGCACTAGTTGGAATTTCCTGAGTGCTGAAGGCTTCATGGCCAGGTATATCACATTGGTGTAGTCTAGCTGAGAGCTGATGAAGGTGTGAATAATTGAGGCCAGGTCATGGTCTATCAGGATGGGATGGAGTCTCCTAGTCAATTAGAGATGGCAGAAGGTGTCACTCCTGGATGCCACTATCTGACAGCTTAGTGAGGAATTCAGGAGCACTCCTAAATGTGGATGGAACAGACCAATTGTGGACATGCCTTCATCCAAAAAAGACTGCACTGTGGCTGTGATTTCTTCAAAGTGCTTTCTCTGCCCACCAGCAGAGCTCTGTCTTGCTGAGCTTCAGTTTCAGCTTGCGGTACTTGTGTGTTTGGAGGAGGAAGGGAGGAGTCCTTCACTGAAATGAGGCATTGGCTTTTCTAATTAGAAGTGCACCTGTTGCTTATGACTCTTTCACCAGCCAGGAAGGACTGGGTGAAGAGACCGTTAGGGTGTTGAGTACTTCTTGAGGGGTGAATATACTGACCTTTGGGTATGCAGGAAAGCTGTTGGGTGGCCATGGTATGGGGCAGCAGATCCATGCTCTTTGATAACACTGCTCTACAGCCAAAATGCTTCTGAAATAAATGTAGTCAAACTTTACTAATTCTGGGTCACTGAGAACGAAAATGATGCTTAAAATTGTTGATTGGCTCTAGTTTTCAAGATATACTATTGGGTCAGTATATACGACCCTTGACTTGGGAATGGCAGAGGATAAGTGAGTTATAAAGGGAAGGGATCTCAATTTAAACCAGAAATGACTAAAATACATCTTTGACTAGATCTATGAATAATCTATGACTGGATTTGGACAGTACTTGCTTTTTAGGCAAAACAATGAATGATGCAATCTGAAACTGGTATTGCGTCATACATGATATGAATTGCATCATGTTATTCATAGAAGTCATGGATGATGCAATCATAACGAAGCTTACATCACTCTGCTGAACAAATTGCATCATATCAGCTCTAGAAATCATACAGTGTCGGGCTCTCTTATTTGTCAGTGTTTGATTTTGCAAAGGACACATTTCTGTTTAGCCAAAGTGAGCAGAGATGCCTCGTACTTGTGTGAACAGTGCAGATAACTTCTGCTATGTTTGTGGTGAAGTGACTTTTGCATTTGAAAAGTGCAGTATAACCATTCTGGTTAAGAAAGCCTATCACCTTTATTTTGGCTGCAAAATTGGAGATCAGGACAAGAGGTGGGCCCCACACATATGCTGCAACACTTGTGGAACAAATCTTCACCACTGGTTGAACAGGCAAAGGAAATCTATGCCTTTTGCAGTTCCAATGATTTGGAGAGAGCCAACAGATCATACCAGCAATTGTTACTTCTGCATAGTGCCTCCAGTTGGGAAAGGTGTGTCAAAGAAGAAAAAGTGGACTGTGCATTATCCAAACATTCCATCAGCTATACGCCCAGTACCCCACGGAGAAGGACTGCCGGTTCCTGATGCACCAGAATCATTCTCACTTGAGTCAGACGAGGAAGAGGATGAAACTTCTGGTCCTGAACCATCAATGTCATAGGACCCACATTTTCTCCCATCCTCCTCCTCTGAACCACACCTCATAACACAAGGTGAACTGAATGACCTTGTCAGGGATTTGGAAGTACCCAAGAGTAAGGCAGAGCTGTTGGGCTCCAGACTACAGCAGTGGAATCTCCTGGCAGGTGATGTTAGGGTTTCCATGTTCTGTGACCGTCAAAAGGATCTTGTCCCATTCTTCTTCATGGAAGGTGATCTTGTAGCCAGCAACAACATCGATGGTGTGATGGCAGCCCTCAACATCGTTCACCATCCAGATGAGTGGAGACTGTTCATTGATTCATCGAAGACGAGTCTTAAAGCTGTTTTACTGCATAATGGCAATGTTTTGCCATCAATTCCAGTTGGTCATGCAGTCCATATGAAGGAAACCTATGACAACATGAAACAACTTTTGAGGTGCATAGACTATGACCAACATCACTGGCAGCTTTGTGGCGATTTGAAGGTTGTTGCTCTCTTGCTTGGTCTGCAGACTGGATACACAAAGTACTGCTGTTTTCTTTGCGAATGGGATAGTCGTGCAAGAGATTCCCACTACATCAAAAAAGATTGGCCACTCCGACAGTCATTGGAGCCTGGGAGGAAAAGTGTTCAGCATCCACCACTTGTTGAATCAAGGAAGATTTTGTTACCACCCTTACACATCAAGCTGGGTCTGATGAAGAACTTTGTCAAGGCCATTGACAAAACACAAGCAGCTTTCAAGTACCTCCGTGGAAAATTTCCAAGGTTAAGTGAAGCTAAGATAAAGGAAGGTGTCTTTGTTGGTCCTCAGATTCATCAACTTCTTCGAGATGATGCATTTGACCATGCACTGCGTGGAAAGAAAAAGACGGCATGGAAAGCCTTCCAGTTAGTGGTAATAAATTTTCTGGGAAACAACAAGGCAGACAACTACAGGTTGTTGGTGGAAAACCTCCTCAAGGCATAAAAAAGCCTTGGTTGCAACATGTCACTAAAGATACATTTTTTGCACTCTCATCTAGATTTTTCTCCACCGAACTGCGGAGCAGTGAGCGACGAGCACGGCGAGCGATTTCACCGGGACATTGCAACAATGGAGAAACGCTATCAGGGCAAATGGAGCCCATCAATGCTTGCAGACTATTGCTGGACAGTGACAAGAGATGCTCCATTTAATGAATACAGGAGACAAGCCAAGAAGCGCCAAGTATACACTGAATAGGACTAAACTATGTACATAATAGTTTTTTGCCTTTTGTTTCATAATAAATTTTATTTATATAACCCTTTTGCTGATTTTTACAGTGTTACATAAACAGGACAGGTGAAATATTATCATGTAAAGCAACCATAAACACATGAAAAGGCCTAGGTTTACAATTTATGATTAAAACTCTACTATCTACACAATATACATAGACATTAAATGTAAAAACTTAAATATCTTAGAAACAGTAGCCAATCAGTTGTTTTAATTGTCATATTTGAATTCAGCACATCAAAATACATAATAAATAGCACATTTTATCTCTGAAACAGACAACTTCTCAAAAATTGTAGACCAGTTTAAGTCTTCCAAAAGGTTGGTGATCTTTTCTGTGGGATAACTGTAAGTCTGAGGAAACTGAGAAAAATACAATTCAAATCCCTCCTAGAAGCCTCACTCCTGCTGTTTTGCCTATGAGAAGTGAGCGAGGAGAAGAGGGAGGGAAAGCCCCAAAGTTAACAGAAGCATCACTTGCCTTCCTGAGGGATGATCTCATCATTGTCACCCCCTCACTGATATGTGCACTGGTAGGGTTACCATATTTCAGCGAGCAAAAAAGAGGACGGGAGAAGCCCCGCCCTAGCCCCGCCCCTGCCCCTCCCACTTCCCGCCCCCCCTGACCTCCCAACCCTCCCCCCATTCCTTGTCCCCTGACTACCCCCTCCTGGGACCCCTGCCCCTAACTGCCCCCCAGGACTATCTAAGCCTCCCTGCCTCTTGTCCCCTGACTGCCCCAACCTTTATCCACACCCCCACCCCCAGACAGACCCCTGGGACTCCCACGCCCCATCCAACCACTCCCCACCCCCTGACAGCCCCCTCCAGAACTCCCAACCCATCTAAACCCCTCTGCTCCCTGTCCCGACTGCTCCGATCCCTCTCCCCACTCCTGCCCCCTGACAGCCCCCCCCAGAACTCCCAACCCATCTAAACCCCTCTGCTCCTTGTCCCCTGACTGCTCCGATCCCTCTCCGCACTCCTGCCCCCTGACAGCCCCCCCCAGAACTCCCAACCCATCTAAACCCCTCTGCTCCCTGTCCCCTGACTGCTCCGATCCCTCTCCCCACTCCTGCCCCCTGACAGCCCCCCCCCAGAACTCCCAGCTCTCCACCCCCCCGCTCCTTGTCCCCTGACTGCCCCCTCCTGGGACCCCTGCTCCTAACTGCCCTCCAGAACCCCACCCCCTACCTAAGACTCCCTGTTCCTTGTCCCCTAACTGCCCCCTCCTAAGACCCCCCCCAACTGCCCACCAGGACCCTACCCCCTACCTGTACCCTGACTGCCCAAAACTTTCTCCACTCCCCCCAAAAAGCCCCCCCCCGTTTCTTGACTGCCCCCTCCAGAACCTCCCTGCCCCTTCTCCTGCCCCCCTTACCCTGCTGCTCAGAACAGGGTGTTGGGCTCTGTGCCAGCCGGACACGTGGCTAAGCTCCCCAGCACAACAAAACCCGGTCCCTGGCCCTGCACAACAAAACCCGGTCCCTGGTCCGGACCGGGTTGCAGGGGAGAGCTGCCCTTGTATCAGCACAAAGTGCTCTCGCTCCCGTTTTGCTACGCTGCATGGCAGTAACCGCTCCCAGTTGCAAAAGGGGAGGGCTGCACTTTGTGCTGAGACACTTGCTCAGAATGCAGGGCGGAGCTCCTCTCCAGCTGCTCCGGAGTCCAGCCCGGGACTTTCCTGCAGCCCTCCCAGCCGCTCCGGGGGAGGGGGGAAATCCCGGACATTGTGAGTGCTTTACAAATTCCCCCCCGGACGCTATTTTTAGCACAAAAAGGAGGACATGTCCGGGTAAATCCGGACGAATGGTAACCCTATGCACTGGAATCACTGCTGTTTGCTGTGAGAGTGGGGGGAATCAGGGTGATTGCACACCCATCCCTCTGGCCCATTCCCTCTGCATGCACAGATCCTTGGGCCTAAAGAGAAGCCTCTCTGCATTGGGGAGATGGGGGATGGTATTGCAGAGATGGCTAGATTGGCTGAGTGCATAGACCCTATTGCATTGGGATTTCATCCGTCTCCAGGTCTGGCTTTATATGACAAAGTGGTAGAGGTAGAGGATTTGAAAGCAGTTCCATTGAGGAGTCAAAGCTAAAAACAATTTGGAGTCAAACCAGCTGGGAGGAGGAATTTAAATCAGAAAAAAAAAAGAATTATAATTGGGAATTGTTTAAGGACACTACTAGATGCTCCCAAAGCCACAATCACACAATAGAGGAAGTCTGTATTGGTTAAAAAACTGACCTGATTTAGAGAGGAAGTAAAGGTAGATACACATTTTATATAGATAAACAAATTGAAGAAAGGGGAAGTTGATAGTCATGAATATAAATCAGAAACTAGGAAGTGTAGAAAATTGATACGGGAAGCAAAGGGACACAAGGAGAAATTTATAGCCAGCAGAGATAAAGACAAGAAGAAATTGTTCTTTAAGTATATTAGGAACAAAGGAATCCTAAAAATGGCATTGGTCCATTACTAGATGGAAGAGGTAGAATATTCAATAATAACGAAGACATATATGTAACTATATGTATCATTTGTAGTTACATCATATGATAACACTCTTTCTATTCCACTAGTATGTTAGGAGTATGTTAAACAGCAGTTAGAAAAGTTAGACCATTTTAAATCAGCAGGTCTGGATAACTTGTGTCCAAGTGTTTTTAGAAAAGCTGGCTAAGATGCTCGCTGAACCGTTACTGCTGATTTTCAATAAGTCTTGAACACCGGGGATGTTCCAGAAGACTGGAAGAAAGATAACATTGTGCCTATATTTTAAAAGGGTGACCTGGGTAATTGTAGACCTGTCAGTCTGCCATCAATCCCATGCAAGATAACAGTGCAGTTAAAATGGGACTTGATTAATAAAGAATTAAAGGAGTGTAATATAATTAATGCAAATCAACATGGGTTTATGGAAAATAGGTGCTGTCAAACTAACTTGATATCTTTTTTTTATGAGATTACAAGTTTGGTTGATAACATTATCAATGCTGATGTAATATATTTAGACTTCTGTAAGGTATTTCATTTGATACCATGTGACATTTTGATTAAAAAAATAGGAAGATAAAATTAACATGGCAGACATTAAATGGATTAAAAGCTGGCTAACTGATAGGTTTGAAAATGTAATTGTAAATGGGGAATCATCATAGAACAAGTGAGTTTCTAGTGTGGTTCTGCAGGAATCAGCTCTTAGCCCTACGCTATTTAACATTATTATTAATGACCTGGAAGAAAATATAAAATCATCACTGATAAAGTTTGCAGATGACACAAATATTGGGGGAGGGGTAAATAATGACGAGGACAGGTCACTGATACAGAGTGATCTGGATCGCTTGGTAAACTGGGATCAAGCAAACCACTGTCTGTTACAGCTGTCCCCCTGCTGCATTCCTTTTTCCCCTCTCCTTTCTGTTTGTCCTGTGTGGCCACCCCTCCCGGCCATTGTGCTAACTAAAGTCACAGCCCTATTCCTAGGAATGGCTTGTACAGACTAACTGGAGCCATTGCTCTGCCTAGGGAGGGGGCTTCTTGCTTCTTTGTTTGGTTCCTTTGTTCAGACCCGGGCTCGGTGTGGGGGGCGCTGCCCAGAAATGCAAGACCTGAAGTGGCCAACTAATTAAGCATATGAGTCATACCTGTGGCTCAGAACATGCCCAGGCATGCCTATGCTTACCTGCAGCCTTTCCCTGCCTTCTCTCCTCCCCTGTATGAAAAGGAGCCAATCAAAAGTACTGGTGGGAAACTGCCTGAGTTTGCCTTTAAAGCCGGATATTTCTGATCAGACCTCGGAGAAGGTCTTTGCTTTGCCACCTGGTCTGATCAGTTAGGGGTTTTTGGGGGCCCTCTCCCCGCTCTCGTTTGTTTTTGAGCGTACCCCCATTTTTAAACTCCCCTCCCATGAACAACAAATTTGTGCCTGGAGATCTCCTGATTATTGTAAGTGAATCGAGTCCTCTCTCCATCCTCCGATGCTACTGCCGTTCCTGTCTCTGTGCTTGCTGCTGTCCTGGGGATTGCTAAGAACTCCCTCTTGCAAACTCCCCCTGTCCTAGCTGCTGGCCTTGTTTCCCCAGCAGACAGACCCAGACCAACTCCTTGGTCTGTATCTGTAATCTGTTTCTTGCTCCGCAGCGCCTTTGCTGCTGGAAATAAGCCTGTGCCACTGCTAGGCTGTGCCTTCCTGGACTATATCCTGGGCTGCCGGCTTGCAGCCACCCCACTGCTGCAGCCACCACTAGTTAACCCCCCACGCCCGCGGGGCTGTACCCTGGGTACACACCACTCTGCCCTCCGGAACTGCTTCCCCTGCCGATTAAAGAAGCGGTATAGTGTGAGGTGCACCTATTAGAATCAGGTTCTTAGTCTAGATAAGTTGTAATTTCATTGTGCATAGCTGTGGTTAAGTTAGGTTTAAAGAATTGTTTGCATTGTGCTCTGTAAGTTAGGTTTTAAAAAATTGTTGCATTATGTTTTGTTACTTGCTAATTTGTGTAGTCTTGGTTAAGTTAAATCATAGATAAGATTTTACTGTGTTCCATATAATTGTGGTTAAGTCTGTCTTCTCACTGCCCTAACCCCACCCCCGAGCTTGCCTGTGTCTCCCCCGAGCTCCCCAGTCACTCGTTGCAGTCTCTCTGCTGTTTAAACTTGCAGCCTGTCTGCTCTCTGTGTCTCCCTGAGTTTAAATCTCCCTCCGCAGCGCCTCTGCCTTTGGTCTCTGCTCCACCACGTGCTCCTCTTCCCCCATCCCCCAACCTCACTTCTCTACCACTGCCTCTCTCTCTCTCTCTCTTTTTCTCTCTCTCTCTCTTTTAATCCCTTCCCCCACGTACTCACCCCGCTCCTGCTGCTGCCAAACCTCAATTGTATTACTGAAGTCTAGCATAAAACCCCATTGGTTACCCTTTTTCTCTCTAACACACCTCACACTTTACATTTACACCACTGTGACATATTTTTACCTAGAGTTGTTGGTTATTTAACACATTTTACCCATAACTGTTAATTGGTTATATGCTGCTGTGATACACCCTTTACATAGGAACTGTTAGCTACCTGTTACCTTTGTACTTCAGTGTTAATTGGTTACCAACTGTATTGGACCCCACTATTGAACCCCCCTATCCTATATACTAAAAGAAACCCCTCCCCAGTTGTTTACCTTAACAAACCCAATACCCCTCATTATTGAATTTTCCCTGTTTTTGCATTTTGTTAATAAAGTTTATTTTGCACCCCACCAGTGCAGTAATTGTCCCCCAAGATCCCCTACCTGCTGGCTGGGTCATGGCATCATGAACAGAATCTTGGGGTAACAATTGCTGCCTCCCCTGTCCCTGGAAAGATGCCAAGACATCTGGCACAGATGAGGATCAAACTAACCACCTGCAGTACCACTCGCTGCAAAGTAAACAGCAGCCTGAGGCCCTAGAGTGGGCCTGCACGATTGGCAAAGGCCAGAGCTCCAGGGTGTACACTACCCACCTGGGGCTCACTGATGTGGGGTGCCTTTTAACTTGTCACCCCACATTCAGGGCCAGCCCCCCTGATTCCAGCCTCCAGCTAACCTGCACTAAGGCAGGAGAGCCAGCCGCAGATTCAGATCCTACCGGCCTCTGGAGGGAGGTGGGGAGGGTCACGAAAGCCTGCGGGGGGACCCCATCTAGACTCACCCCTGAACCCTGAATTTTGCAGGGGTCCCCCACCCACCAAATACTAACGGACCTGGTACAAAAGCTGGAAGGGGTTCGGAAGCCCAAGAAACTGTGACCTGATGTATACAAACCCCAAAAGGTGACCACAGTCGCCTATGAAATCCTGGCCCAGGCCCTTGATAAGTTAACTGTTTTTCATGGGGCCCTAATGGCCTCGGCCAAGGAGGCCATTAGCCAGCCTAGCCAGAAAGGGCCGCCACCATCTACCGCTAGCCAGTCCAGTCCCAATAAAACCCCTGAATACCCACCCCCATATGTTCACCCAGAGGCCCCACTCCCCCTTGAAAAAACTCTGCTATACCCCACCCTACCCTCAGCCCCACCAAATGCCCAAGCCCATACACCCCCACCCACTGTGACCTCCAGTGAAGCCCTGCCTATATCCATCAGCCGAATAAAGGTTGATGGTCAGGGCAATGCCACACAGGTCACAGAATTCTGGCTCCGCTCCAAAGCTGAAATGAAGGAGTTCATCTCAGACACCGCTAGGGGAGCCAATGAGCTGCCATTACTGTGGTGGGCCGCTTGGCCCTGGAACATGGACAGGAGTTAGTAGATAGGGAAGGGGCATAGTGTTAACCAGGACCAGTAGCTGGTCCTGGGGTCTCACAGGAAGCCTGGTAATATCTAACACCGCATGGCCCCTAACTGGCCCAGACCTGGCCTTCCTCCATTTACAGCACTCCCTTCAAGGGATCCAAGTCCCCAAAGGAAGTGTCAAGGACCTCTCTTCCCTAAGATGTGCCATCGCAGGGGGGTCCATCATGCTATGGTCCCCTGCCCAACACCCTCTCGGACTAACTCAGGCTCAGATTAACCAGGTTAATGCCTTCCAGCATGTTGTTGACCGCACGAAATACCCATAAATGAAGCTGCCATTGACTTAGCCATGGATAATAGTACCACCCCTGATACTGGAACAGTTCTGTGGCTAAGGGGGTATGCTGGACACCCCATTGGGCAGCTCTATGAGGCCCTCGAAAGGGTAAGGTGGCCTTCAGCCCAAGCCCTACCCATTAGTTCCCACCCACCACACACCAGCCCACAGCCCAGATTCCAGCACCCAGAGCGTTCATTCGTAGAATGCAAAATTTTTGGATTCTTGTTGTATAAAAGCCTCACTAAGGAGGTTGTGCGTAAGCTCAACAGTGAGCAGCAAAAAGCCTTGGCCATAGCTCTGGGATGGGAAGAGCGACTAGAACCTTCCCAGCCAAAGAATGGATAATGGCCGGGTGCTTGGCGGCGGCCAGCACCCGGCCAGGGGACCCCCGCCCCTATTATCCGCTAGTTTTTGACAAGGGTCTCGTCATCCCCTTTTTGCTGGACACGGGGGCACAGGTCCATTATTCCCCTTCACATCTCCCACACCACCACAGGACACACTATCTATGTGCAAGGCCTCAATAGCACAGAGCCCCGCTCAGAAGTAAAGGTACATGCATACATAAACCACACACCAGTAACATTTCGGGCCCTAGTGGGGCCCACGCCCCTCCTCGGAGTCAAGGAGTTACGGCGTTTCAAGCTGGCCGAAGCCGTACTCGAGGCACTGCCTGTCACCCTATCTGGTACCAGTGCTCCCCACGAACCCGAACTGCTTAACCCCACACCCTGGAAATACAGACCAATACCCACTGCCCCAGCAGGTCAACCACACATTGCCCAGCTCACTGAGACACTGCTCAATGAGAATAAAATTCGGCGGGTGTCAGCGAGCAAATATCTATCCAGTGCGTGGGGAATCCCAAAACCACACAAGCCCAACGAGTACAGAATGGTTATCGATTATCGGGCCGCTAACAAACACATACGGTCAGTAGCATTCGCCGCTAAATGGGATATCCCCACTATTGAGCGCATCCTACTGGATAACACAAACCAATGGGCGTGTACAATAGACCTAAAAGATATGTTCTATCAGGTCCCCCTCTATGATCCCAAGGGACTGTTAAACTTCGCTTACCAGGGAGCCCAGTACCAATGGCAAGCATGTCCCCGAGGGTACAAAAACTCACCTGCCTGTGCCAGTGAGGCCCTAACCCGCACGTTAGAAAAGGTACCATCCCTCCCCAACGTCCATGTCGTCTACTATGTGGACAACATTCTCATAACTGGTGCCACACCAACCGAAGTACAAAAGGTCGCTAAACAGGTCCAGGCCGCTTTATCCACCGATGGGTGGAACCTAAGTCTGCCTAAAAGTGTCCTCGCTGCTGCTTCTACCTTTCGGTTCCTAGGTTTTGCTGTGGAGAAGGAACGCCTGTGCCACTTAACCTATCACCCACTCACCAATTCTTTCCCCCTGGGGGTAGCCCTCCCCAGGTGTGAGGTGCAGCATGTGTTGGGCATAGTCAATTACCACAGGCAGTTTCTTCCTGCTGCATTGCTGCCACACCAGTCCACTCTGCAACAATATGCCAGAAACATTAAAATCCCCTGGACAGCAGAGGTCAAACAGGCGGTGTCTTCCCTGGCTGCCTGGTTGGGCTCTGGGCCCACCTTGGCTCGATGGAACCCCACCAACCCTGTCGAAATTACTCTCACTGTGTTCCCAGACCATGTGGCTTCAACTGTGTCCCAAGAGAACCTTCCTGTCCAGAATCTGGCCCGAAAACTGTCAGGACCTAAGTACCGCTACGGGCCCGTGGGCATTGCCATGCTCGCTGTTCAATGTGCCCTCCCATGGGGCAAATCTGCCATGGGTATCCTAAAGGGACCTCATGTGGAGCTCATCCCATGGCTAACCTTCACCCCGGCTCCCCAGTTCCAAGGAGCCCCTGCTACTTGGGAGCGACTTTTTACCAGGCCCAAGAGGTATTCAGACATTGGGCCCTCAAGTCCTCCTCCACCACAGTCCCTACTGAACCAGGGGCTGTTGCCCAACTAAGTGCCTATGCCCCCTGGATTGTATCTGACGGGGGCACGTCACCTTCTCCCCGAGCAGAAATGCTGTGTGCCACCTGTAACACCCTCAAGGTTAAACCCCTCGACTTTTCCAGCTCAGCCCAAAAAGCTGAAGCAGAGGGTGTCCTACTAGCCACCTCCCACATAGCAGCAGCCCATCCAAGAACACATGTGGTCCTGGAAGTGGACTCAAGCTACTGCGTGTCCATCCTGGTGGGAGAGGGACAGCCCACTGCTCATGAAAACATCTGGGCACAGGTTACTCAACTGGCAGCGCAGTCCAAGGTGCCATGGTTTGTCACTCATTGCCCTTCACACAGGTCTAACAGTAACCCTCTTCATTCCAGGCTAGATCTGCAGCTCAAAGAATATAAGTGTGACACATCCCAGGTTAACATCATTTCTTGCAGCAACCCCTTTGTCACCCGGCTCCATGAAGAGTGGGGGCACCTGCCTGCCCGTGCCCTACCTCAGCTGTTAACTGACCGAGGAACGTGAACATCTAGCGTGTCTAGGCAGCAGTGCACCCAAGCAGTTCAAGGGTGCCTAAGCTGCCAACAGGCACGAGTCACAAACAACCCTGTCTATACCCATGGTGCTTATAGCCCTGAACACTTCAGCCCGGGTAAAACCTGGCAGATGGACCTCATTGGTCCCCTCCCGGGGGCAAAACAGTACCCAAAGGGGCTTGTAATTGTCGACCTGGGGTCTCGTCAGTTAATGTGCTCTCCCCTCAGGCGATCTACTGCACCAGCTGTCTCTATAGCCCTTCTCCAGGTGATTGCTGCTTGGGGGGCACCTAAAGAGATCCAGACCATGGAGGGCCACCGTTCACCAGTAAAGCTATAGACCAGACAGTGTCCCAGTGGGGGGGGGGCGGGGTGTCTCCACACCCACCTGCCATACCACCCCCAAAGTAGCGGGGTTGTGGAACGACGTATTGGAATGCTGAAGACCCAAATTCGGGCCATACTTGGCACTCCTGACTATAAGGGCTGGAACCGGGTCCTGTCTCAAGCCCTCATCTCCCTTAATGCAGCATACAGCCGATGGCCAGAAATCGCTCCCAAATCACGGGAGCCCTGGAAACCAGCCTACAGTATCTCTCAGCCGGTGTGGGTCTCTATCCCCAATGCTCAAGGGACCTGCACCCCTCAACCAGCTACCATCATCACCCCAGGCCGGTTCCCCAACACCTACCACATTCAAATAGATGGACGGGTCAAGCCTGACCTGGCCCATCACAACTGGCTTAGTGCACGGTCGTAACAGGCCCTAGACTGGCAACCTCTCTTTTATGTCTTCACAGGAATCACCTGCCATGATTGTCACCCCGCCTCAAGAAAAACCCCTGGTTGCCTGGGTAAAAACCTATACCCTGCAGGAGATCCTCATCGGGAACCTGTCAGATGTCCCCTCATCACATAATTGTGTCGCCTGCACAAGACGGGAGGCCTCAGAGGGAGGATCCCCTTTCCTCTGGAAGTTTCTCCCTCTCACTAACCTAACTCCACAGTATCCAGCCTCAGCCTGCAACAACACAAACTGGGTCCATCAACCCCGATTCACGTGCAACACCACCAGTGACGACCGGAAACAACTCATTCGCCCCGTTGCGTTTAACTCCGGGGACTGTCGCTTGATCTGGAGGGCCTCAGCAACATCACAGCTGAAGGGCTTCGTCGAACCAGCGACGCTCTCACAATCCTGGCCAACTACGCCGAGCAGAACCGTCTTCTGATCCAGACCATCCTACAGAAGGACTTTTGTGTTGCCTTGGAGGACCTTGATCCTCGCTTTAAGGGACAATGTTGCCTGCGCCTTCAGCCCGGGTGGAACAACATCTCAGCCGTGGCTAACCAACTATCCTCCTTCGCCGTCCAAATTCGTAAAGAGCGTGAGCAGTGGGATTAGGGGCAAACCCAGTGGTCCAGCTGGGGGCTGGGATCCTGGGCCCAGTCCATTAAGCAGTGGTTTATTACTGTGGCTATTATTCTTGTGGCCTTTCTGTTGGGGATATCAGTGGTCAAGCAGCTGATTCACAGGGTTGTGTCAGCCCTGCCCTTGCAGACGAGGTACTCCTCCATTCCCCTTAACAGCAGCGAACCATCACCCCTAGATTACTTAGATAGTGAGGACCTGTAACCCCTCTGGCCTTGGTCTTTGCACGGGGCAACCCCTTCACAGCCCGTGAGGGTCGGCCAGGGGGGCATGTCTGTTACAGCTGTCCCCTTGCTGCATTCCTTTTTCCCTTCTCCTTTCTGTTTGTCCTGTGTGGCCGCCCCTCCCGGCCATTGTGCTAACTAAAGTCACAGCCCTATTCCTAGGAATGGCTTGTACAGACTAACTGGAGCCATTGCTCTGCCTAGGGAGGGGGCTTCTTGCTTCTTTGTTTGGTTCCTTTGTTCAGACCCGGGCTCGGTGTGGGGGGCGCTGCCCAGAAATGCAAGACCTGAAGTGGCCAACTAATTAAGCATATGAGTCATACCTGTGGCTCAGAACATGCCCAGGCATGCCTATGCTTACCTGCAGCCTTTCCCTGCCTTCTCTCCTCCCCTGTATGAAAAAGGAGCCAATCAAAAGTACTGGTGGGAAACTGCCTGAGTTTGCCTTTAAAGCTGGACATTTTCTGATCAGACCTCGGAGAACGTCCTTGCTTTGCCACCTGTTCTGATCAGTTAGGGGATTTTGGGGGGCCCTCTCCCCGCTCTCGTTTGTTTTTGAGCGTACCCCCATTTTTAAACTCCCCTCCCATGAACAACAAATTTGTGACTGGAGATCTCCTGATTATTGTAAGCGAATCGAGTCTCTCTCCATCCTCCGATGCTACTGCCGTTCCTGTCTCTGTGCTTGCTGCTGTCCTGGGGATTGCTAAGAACTCCCTCTTGCAAACTCCCCCTGTCCTAGCTGCTGGCCTTGTTTCCCCAGCAGACAGACCCAGACCAACTCCTTGGTCTGTATCTGTAATCTGTTTCTTGCTTCACAGCACCTTTGCTGCTGGAAATAAGCCTGTGCCGCTGCTAGGCTGTGCCTTCCTGGACTATATCCTGGGCTGCCGGCTTGCAGCCACCCCACTGCTGCAGCCACCACTAGTTAACCCCCCACGCCCGCGGGGCTGTACCCTGGACACACACCACTCTGCCCTCCGGAACTGCTTCCCCTGCCGATTAAAGAAGCAGCATAGTGTAAGGTGCACCTATTAGAATCAGGTTCTTAGTCTAGATAAGTTGTAATTTCATTGTGCATAGCTGTGGTTAAGTTAGGTTTAAAGAATTGTTTGTATTGTGCTCTGTAAGTTAGGTTTAAAAAAAATGTTGCATTGTGTTCTGTTACTTGCTAATTTGTGTAGTCTTGGTTAAGTTAGATCATAGATAAGATTTTACTGTGTTCTGTATAATTGTTTTTAAGTCTGTCTTCCCGCTGCCCTAACCTCCCGCCCCGAGCTTGCCTGTGTCTCCCCCGAGCTCCCCAGTCACTCGTTGCAGTCTCTCTGCTGTTTAAACTTGCAGCCTGTCTGCTCTCTGTGTCTCCCTGAGTTTAAATCTCCCTCCGCAGCGCCTCTGCCTTTGGTCTCTGCTCCACCATGTGCTCCTCTTCCCCCATCCTGCAACCTCACTCCTCTACCACTGCCTCTCTCTCTCTCTCTCTCTCTCTTTTAATCCCTTCCCCCATGTGCTCACTCCACTCCTGCTGCTGCCAAACCTCAATTGTATTACTGAAGTCTAGCATAAAACCCCATTGGTTACCCTTTTTCTCTCTAACACACCTCACATTTTACATTTACACCACTGTGACATATTTTTACCTAGAGTTGTTGGTTATTTAACACATTTTACCCATAACTGTTAGTTGGTTATATGCTGCTGTGACACACTCTTTACATAGGAACTGTTAGCTACCTGTTACATTTATACTTCAGTGTTAATTGGTTACCAACTGTATTGGACCCCACTGTATTGTACCCCACTATTGAAACCCCCTATCCTATTTACTAAAAGAAACCCCTCCCCAATTGTCTACCTTAACAAACCCCGTACCCCTCACTATTGAATTTTCCCTGTTTTTGCATTTTCTTAATAAAGTTTATTTTGCACCCCACCAGTGCAGTAGTTGTCCCCTAAGATCCCCTACCTGCTGGCAGGGTCGACAATATGCATTTTAATATGGCTAACTGTAAATACATATAGAAACAAAGAATGCAGGCCATACTTACAGGATGGGGACTCTATCCTGGGAAGCAGTGACTCTGAAAAAGATTTGGGGTCCAGGGTGGAACATCAGCTGAACATGAGCTCCCAGTGTGACTTTCTGGACAAAAGGGCTAATGCAATCCTGGGATGCATAAACAGGGGAATCTCAAGTAGGAGTAGAGAAGTTAGTTTACCTCTGTATTAGGCACTGGTGTGACCACTGCTGGAATAGTGTGTCCAGTTCTGGTGCCCACAATTCAAGAAGGAAGTTGATAAATTGGAGAAGTGTTGGAGAAGAGCCACAACAATGATTAAAAGATTAGAAAACCTGCCTTATAGTGATAGACTCACTCTATTTAGCTCAATCTATTTAGTATCACAAAGAGAAAGTCAAGGGGTGACTTGCTCTTAGTCTCTAAGCATCTACATGGGAAACAAATATTTAATAATGGGCTCTTTAACCTAACAGCTCAATCTAATATGATTGAACGGCTTCAAGTTGAAGCTAGACAAATTGAGACTGGAAATAAGGTGTAAATTTGTATCAGGGAGCGTAACTAACCACTGAAACAATTTACAAAGGGGCATGGTGGATTCTCCATCACTGACAATTTTTAAATCAAGACTGGATGTTTTCCTGAAAGCTCTGCTCTAGGCATTGTTTTGGGGGTAGTTCTCTCGCCCCTGATATACACGGGGTCAGACTAGATGATCACAATGGTCTCTTCTGGCCTTGGAGTCTATAGATGGTCTCTTGGAGCTTGATTCCCAAAGGGCCTGATGCAAAACTCATTGAAGTCAATGGAAAGACTCATACTAAGTTTGATGGGCTTTGGAGCCAACCCTAAACCAGGGCTTGTTGGAGCCGATATTTTCTAAAGTAACAAACAAAAAGCTGAAATAAAACATCATAACACGTGAAAGGCCAGATCCTCCACTTGTGTAAACTGGCATAGACCGACGGTAGTCAATGGAGCTGAACTGATTTACACTAGCTGGGGATCTGGCCCAACATGCTGGTCATTTGAGCAAAGGAAATTGCTGCTGTAATTAGATCTGGAGCATGATTATCCAAAGGGAACTGAGAAACGAATGTGGGTGACAGGTTTTTCCAGGATAACTGGTGTTATTAATGTTCTTCTTGCTACCAATGATGGGCACAAGGGATTTGCATAGCCTTAAAAAAATCTGCTGTTCTGCGTGCCTGTGAAGATAGCTTAAGCCAAAAGAACCCCAGGCACACATGTGACCCACATACAATGGGAATAAGAAAAGTGTACCTGTTGCATGTCTGTCTTCAGAGCATGGGGTCAAATTGTGACCTCACCATTCTCACTGGTGAGGAGTTACTCATACACACAGTCCTGGTGACTTCTGTCCAACTACATGAGCATATAACTGATCATCAGTGGGAGAAAAAGGATATGTCTCTAGCTAATAGTGCCAAATCTCGGACTCAGTATACAGCCTACTGGGACCCTACGGTTTGACCCTTCTCTTTAAGTTTTATTTTTTTTTTTATAAAATAGACATCTTAAGTAGAGCTGGTCATAAAGCAGGGAAAAATTGGTAGGAAATTTCCAAATTGTTTACATTTTGCAGAGTTCAAAATAGATCCTTTTTCTGTCCTTCATGAACCTGAGAAATTTTTATTTACTTTTTTGAAATTGTTCCATGTTATGGAACTGAAGACTTTTCAGTAAACAAAAATTTTCAGAAACAATTGAGACAAAAAATATCAGTTAGAATATCAATTGTTAAAAAGTCATGGCAAATTTGATGAAAAACAAAATTTCAATCAGACTGATTTTTTTTTTTTTTTTGGCAAAAAGATTCCTTTTAAAAATGGCTCTTTTCCAAGTAGTATAATCTTCGCAGAAAAAAAAAAATGACTCAGGAAGTTGGGAGTCCCTCACCCTGGGTGCTATGGCTTTGTGTCTCCACTCCATTCATGTATGAAACATTTCCATTAGTATCACATAGGACCCCAGGAATATCCAGGCTGGCTCAGATCTGAGGGCCATCTATTGGAGTATCCTGTTTTCGACAGTCGCCCGTACCAGTGACGGAAAGTGCAAGAACCCTGCAATAGCAGATGTGGGGTAATCTTTCCCCTGTAAAAGTCTCATCCTGATCTCTAATTGTTAGAGACTGGCATGAACCCCGAAGCATGAAATTTAATATCCCTTCCAAAATTTGTTAGCATTAGCTATTATAACTCTGGATATTCTTGTTATCTATATGACTGTCCAGTCTCAATTTAACTGCTCCTATAGCTTGGACATAATGGGCCGGATCCTCAGCTAGTGCAGGTATACACAATTTTATTTAAGGCAAATGGATCTGTGTCCTCTGAAACCAGCAGAGCGTTTGCACTAATGTCTTTGGAACCGTTATGGTTACATCCATATAGGGGGGACCATTCAATACAGATAACTTAAGTGATGGAAACTAGTCCCTCTGAGCTGTAGACTGGGACCAATGCCTTCCAGTGGAGTTACTCCCCTGTGATACTGGGGTAAATGGGGGAGTAAGGCTTTAAATAGCTTGGCTGTTAAAATGCAATTGTTGTGTAGCAGGAGCAGGTAGACACATTTGAAACCACTGAGAGAAACAGTATTTGGTTTACTGCTCCGATAATAAATAGCCATCTGCAACCCCACAAAAGGAACAATTGCAACCGGTGTGGGATGAGTGTCGGGGGGTGTGTGTATTAAAAAAAAAGAAAGCTCCAATTCAGAATGAGTCTGGGCACATTCAGAGCACACTGCAAGAATCAAAAGGCCTGTCCTCTGTACAGTAAGCTGCTACCTGGCTTGGCAACCTTCCCTTTGAAATCCACCTCCAAACTCATCCTTCAATAAAAGAAGATACCCCAGGGAGATGCAGAGAATACAGTCCCAGTCCAACGTCACAGTGTTCCTACTAATTCTTGTATATGGCAGCTTTGGTACCACAGTAAAGAGCACATGAGCCATTCATGGTAAGACTGGCAGACATGCTAATCAAGTCACTGCAGGCCTCAAAAAACAAGGGACCAAGTCTTGGCAAAGTTGGATCATATGCCACCAGCTCCATGCAGCCCCTAGGGCATGTGGCAGGGCAGAGAGTGGTTATAGCTGTAGCGCACTGCATGCTGGTTATCCCTAGCTGGCAGATGTGCTCTTGGAGTCTGTTTTTAGATTAAACAGAGTTTAGAGCAGCCCCCAGGCTTTCTGAACCTACACTGGTGCAAGGGTGGTCATCAAGTAGAGAATCCCTGACCACACTGCTGTCCCACCTCCAAGCTGAGCAGACATTGGCCCCAGCAGAGAGACCAATGTATATAATGGCTTTAGCTTTGGAGCCCCCTTGCATGCTCTGGGACACCCTCATTTACATTTTAAAAAGTTAACAGGTACCTAGGTGTTAGTGAAAACTGTCTGTCTTTGCAGCTGGGATGGAGCCCATGAGAAGATCTAGTGGAAAGAACTTTACTTATATGAGTGAAACTTGCATTTTCTCTTTACATTCAGAATGCACCTGGAAACAGCCCACCAGGTCTCTGTGAAATTGCAGCTTGGTGGATTAAAAGAACAGCACATGCTGTCTGAGCCATAGCTTATTATGGAAGGAAATCACTATGACCCTTTGTTCTCATAAGGAATAATAAACGAATAGGTAATGATGGGGCTAGCAACACAACGCAAGGACAGATGAAAAGAAAAACAAAATCCATCAGGAATGAGAATAATAAAGCAACAAGGAGATTCTGTATACAATGGAAATGAGAAAGTGGCTTATGCACAGCATGCATGGGAACAGAATAATACATGCAAATGGGGCAGCGGCCCGGAGGGCTATTATATGAGCTAATACAGCTTACAAGACCCAAATGATAGAAGGAGAAGTTACAGTGTGAACAGTGGTTAAGTTCTGAGCTACATCAGAGCTGTTTCACAGGCCTGATTCTCACCCTTCTGGAACCCAGGGCCTTTTGCAGTTGTTTCTCAAAATTTGCAGACACTTGTGAAATGCTTTTATTAGAGCTGGTTGGAAAATGGGGTCTTTTCCCACAGAATATTTTAATTAAACTGATTTTTCCCCCAAAGCTTTTATGTGGAAAATTTTGGCTTTTAATTTAAACTGAAAACTTTCATCTGAAAATTGCTGAAAACCCCAACAGTTTTGGTTGACTTCTTGGATGAACAATTTCAAGTGTCAAGTTTTTGGTTTCCCAACAAAAAACATTTTTTTATTATTTATTTACATGAAAACAGATTTCCCATGAAAATCTTTTCGGGGTGTGGAAAAAGTTGACAGAAAATATTTTCAAGCAGCTCTAGATTGTATTAATTGTAGTCATCATGGACTTTCTATCGCCATTCCTCCTTTGTAGCATTTGACAGGTGCTCTAGGGTCCCCCACCTCCCCTGGCTAGGATGGCACATGAAAATTGCTGTGGGTGACAGCTGCTTTCCAGCCAGCAGACAGTGGGTGGGTTAATCCCTTACAAGCAGGTGGGTATCCTCCCATGGGATCATTTTATTTAAAGTACCCAACCTTTGGGTTCATTCCAAAATCGGAACCCCTCCCCCCATGAATGAGCTCCAACAGCCACAGAAACAGAAATAAATGCAACCTTTGTGCATGTGCACAAAATATACAAATTATAGAGAAATGCTGGGCAACCTGCGGCCCGTCAGAGTAATCCGCTGACGGGCCGCCAGACAGTTTGTTTACATTTGCATAGCCGCCCACACTCCCAGTGGCTGCGGTTCACCGTTCTTGGCCAACGGGAGCTGCAGGAAGCAGCAGCCAGCACATCCCTGCGGCCCGCGCCGCTTTCTGCAGCTCCCATTGGCCGGAAACGATGAACCGCGGCCACTGGGAACTGCGGGCGGCCATGCAAATGTAAACAAACTGTCTGGCAGTCTGCCAGTGGCCCGCAGGTTGCCCAGCATTGCTATAGAGCAAGATAAAGTTCATGTAAAACAGGCCAGTGTAAAGTGCAAGGATATTAGTGGTTACAAAAGGAATGGGCCTTCACTATTTGGGCAAAATCAACTTAGATAAAAAACAAAAACAAAAAACACTTTAAATCTAGGTTTAGTGAAAGGCACAGCTGGGAAGCTACAGGATCATACATTTCTTAAGGCTTGCTGTGTATTTAACACTTGCCATAAACTCCGCCATCCCCAGAACTGACAGTCAACTGCGACTGGACATCGTCATCACCAACTAGGACCGGAAGAAGATCATCATGGTGGACGTCACAGGGCCATTCAAGAACAGGACCCCGGCCTTGCACAATGCCTGAGCTCGAAAGGTAGAGAAATATGCTCCTCTGGCCCAAACCTTGAGAGGTAAGGGTTACCAGGTCCAGACACACGCCCTGATTGTCAGAGCCTTAGGCGCATGGGACCCCAGTAATGAGCAAGTGCTGAGAGAATGCGGAATCGGTTAGTGCTACGCTTGGCTGATGTGGCAAGTCAAGGTGTCGTACGCCATCAGGTGGTCAAGGGACATCTACATAGAACACATCACCAGACGTCGGCAATACCAGGAGGGATGAGTTGGAGTGCTGATGAGAAGCGCAGTCAGGAAAGTAACTGAAATACTTTCCTCATGGATTGTATTTTCTAAATGGACAACCAACCTAATTCTCAATTACTGAGGGACAATACCCACTCATTGATACATTTTGGTTTCCACAACCAAATCTGTGTACAACTTTTCATGAGTGATGTACCTGCGTATTCAGATTCTAATATCTAAACTGTATTGTTAAATCTATTCACCTAAATTTGGGTTATTGCTGATTATGAACTCTATGTGTCATATGACTTTTAAAAACAAGCTTTGTTTTTGTGGATACTCTAAGCACTATACCCAGATGTACAGACACTCTTGCCCCAACCTATGGATTATATAATTTTTTTTTACATTAGCTTTAATAAAACATTTTAAAGGTTTAGCTGGGAGGGCTTGAAGTTCAATTGTAGATTCCCAGATTCCAAGGCCAGAAGGGAACAGTGGGATCTAGTCTCACCTCCTGTCTAACACAGCTCACAGAACTGCCCCAAAATAATTCCTAGAGCAGATCTTTTCAAAAAGTAGCTAATCTTGATGAAGTCTGATAAGTGAGAATGAAAACCAGACCCTGGGAAGGGTCATTCAAGCCTTGGCCAGTGCCAATATGGTTTCAGCCTCCACCCGAGACTGCAGTGTTAAATTACATGTATTTTTTATGGCGCTTGGCTGTGTGAGAGTTTAGAGGGCACACTGTGGACATCCACTCACATTCTTGCTATCTGGTTGACCTGACTGGAGTGGTCTGGGTCAGGTAGAACTACTTCTACATTGCCAAAAAAGCAAAACTAAAATTCCCGTGTGCCGCTGTTATTGTTTAACACAGATCACAGCTAAAACAGCATTAATTGCAGCTTGGGCGCATATTCGCCCAGCTCCAGAATCTATACATTTGCAATGCAAAGTCCCCAGGTCAGTCAAGGAATTCGTGCTAGATGGCAGGGTAGATCTTATCATAAAAAAGAATGAATTAAAAAAAAAAAACAATAAACAACCCATGATGAATTCATCCTTTGCTGTGATTTTAGCAGAAGCCCAGCCCCACACCTCTCCTCTCATCACCACTATGAAAAAATACCTGCTCCCCTCAACCAATTCCTTGTTTCAGTGTGTGTCTTTGAAAGCCAACCCTTCTGTAAATGGTAATACCATTAATGATGCAGGGACATATCTCTGCCTGTAGACAAATCACAACCAGTTAGCCCCCTCCCCCCTCCCCAATTAAACCCATCTACTACCTCTTCCCCCCACACCTGTGGCCTAGCATTGTGCAATTATCATTATTTCACTGGAGATCAAGGGCGAGAAGCAAAAGTGGTGATAAAAGGGTCCTGGAAGAATGTGAATGAGTCCACGGAAGAGAGGAGATGAATAAAAAGAAAAGGCACAGAGAGGGAGGAAATGAAAAAAAAGATTAAAAGAAGGGAAACAGAAAAGAGAAATGAGCCAAGGTCAAATTCCTTGGGGTGGGAGCCCCAGCCTCCCCAGCTCTGTTTTAATCTCTTCCCTTTCCCCCTCACAATCCCCATTTTTATTAGCCTCCCATTGGCTTGTTTGTTTTCAGCAGCTGCCTCTTCACTCAGTGACAAGTGCCCTCTCAACCTTCTCCGTAACAAATGGAGCACAGGCCAGGCAACGCACGCTTTCCTGCCGAAGATGATCTGGGAGACAAAGGGCCTGTGGATGAAATTATTCAAATTGCAAGTATTGGGAACAAAAAAAGGGGGGAGGACAGGCAAAGAAAATACCAGTGCTAAAGAATGCGCCTCAGCTGGTGTCTGGGTTATTATTCATGGCCACATCATATGCCATTAGGGGGCATGTAATTGCATATGGTCACTGCAACGACCAGGATGGCCTGTGTTATTCTGGAAGGCTGGAGTGTGTTTTAAATAGAAGGAGGGCCCTGCTGGTGCTGTTGTGAATCCACATCTCACAATCAGGGGAAGCCCCAAAGCTTGTCTCTCTCCCCCAACAGAAGTTGGTCTAATAAAAGATATTCCCTCCCCTAGCTTCTCTCTCTAATCAGCATTAGACAGAACCTTTGAGGAGAGGAGGCCTGGAGTAGCCTTGGATGAGGATAGGCCTGATGCAATAGTAAGATCTTCCTGCAGGCTGCATCCTTCCCTCGGCAGAGACTGGGCATAAGCTACTTGAAAGCAGGAAAAAATATCCCTTCCTTCAAGAGAATTGGGTGAAATTGTGAGGCTAGGGATGCCAACTTTAAACTCTCACAAAACCAAACACCCTTGCCCTGCCCCGCCCCTTCTTGGAGGCCTTTCCCCTTCTTACTCCCTCTCCCCCCTTCCCCCATTGCTCGCTCTCCCCACCCTCACTCACTTTTTCACTGGGATTGCTCAGGGGATTGGGGTGCCGGAGTGGGTGAGGACTCTGGCTGGGGGTACAGGCTCTGGAGTGAGGCCAGTGAGGCCAGAAATGAGGTTTTCAGGATGCAGGAGGGGGCTCTGGGGTGGAGCTGAGGCAGGGGGTTGGAATATGGGTAGGGCACAGGATCCAGGCTGGGGGGTTGGGTTCTGGGGAAGGGCCAGAAATGAGGGGTTCACAGTGCAGGAGTGGGGGCTCTGGACTGTGGCAGGGGGGCTGGAGAGGAAGCTGTGAGCTCCGACTGGGGGTGCGGGCTTTGGTGTGGGGCTGGGGATGAGGGATTTGAGATGCAGAAGGGTGCTCCAGGCTGGGACCAAGGGGTTCAGAGGGCAGGAGGGAGATCAAGGCTGGGGAAAGAGGTTAGGGTGCAGGAAGGGATCAGGGTGCAGACTCCAGGGAGTGCTTATCTCAGGCAGCGCTTATCTCAGGCAGCTCCTGGAAAGAGTGGCACATCCCCCACCACGGCTCCTATGCGGAGGCCCGGCCAGGCGGCTCTGCATGCTGCCCCATCTGCAGGCACCGTCCCCACAGCTCCCATTAGCCGTGGTTCCTGGCCAATGAGAGCTGCGGAGCTGGCGCTTGGGGCAGGGGCAGTGCATGGAGCCCCCTGGCTGCCCCTATGCCTAGGAGCCAGAAGTGGGACATGCTGTTGCTTCTGGGAGCCGTGCAGAGCACGGTAGGCAGGGAGCATGCCTTAGCCCCGCTATGCCACCGACTGGACTTTTAATGGCCCGGTCAACGGTACTGACCAGAGCTGCCAAGGTCCCTTTTCAACCAGGTGTTCTGGTCAAAAAACAGACACCTGACAACCCTATGTGGGGCTCAGACAGCTGTCATGAACCCTCATATTTGCAGTTGCTGGCCAAAGTCAACCTCTGTCTTCCTCCTCTTTCCTGTATTGCTGTCCAAGGTGTGCCTGTGTCACTTGTGGAAGTGGTGGCTGTGGTGAGTGGTAGCTGTGAGAGTTTGGCAAGTCTTCTCAAAACTAGAGGCTCCGGCTGAGAGCCTAAGATTAGGGACATGAGGGCACGAGGCTCTGTGAAGTCACTGTTTTGCCATCCAAACCTTATGGGCCTAATGTCAGGGCCCTGAGAGGTCAGTTCCTGTCTCATGGCCAGCATGAGGTCATGAGGGTATCTGGATAACAGGAACTAGAAAAACCAGAGATGAACCATCCATTGAACTGATTCTTCCTCCACAGCCAGAAAAAGATTGTTCTAGATCATCTGGGTGATACCAATTGCATGTTCCCTGCTGGAAGGGCAGTTGGACAAACATGAGGCTCGCTACTTCATCAATGGTTTTCTTTGGAGCTGCTCAACAGGGCACATCTCTCTATTCCTTCTCTGTTCTTTTCAGTGCCACTCTCATGGCTGTTGGGTCTGGGGTGGCAGCAGGTAGGGAATAGCGTAGACACTGACAGTGATGAGAGTTTGGTATCCCAAGCAGACCTGAAGACCAAAGCAATACCCCAGAGTCATTCTCCAGGCAGAAGCCTGAGGTTAGGTCTTTGTGTTCACAAGTTTCCTAGAAACCACTGTTTCACCCAGCCCTGCCCTAGTGTAGGGCTGATACCACCAGAGCAGAAGCCTCTAGCAGGTGCCTGCCTAGCCCATCTTAGACCCGTAGGTCTGTTGTCATGGCATAGGTCTGCACTCAGCGCCTCACTCGTCACCATGTAGCTGCTGCAGGGGTGTCACAAGGACAGACAAAATGGGAAGTGTAAGATCTGGGGATTTCCTGGAGGTTGCTTCACCTCACCTCACCCCCTCACACACATTGGGGAAAATGGATCTCCAGTTCAAGTGAATGTGAAGACACACAGTAACCTATGATCTGTCTTCTCTGCAGCTGCCTGACTGACCCCTTGCTGCCCTACCTCAGCTACCAAGGGGCTGTGAGTGACTATGCTGGCATGGAAGGAGACACTTGCATGAAGTTTGCCTTGGACATCCATAGCTGCGTAGTAGAAGGAGCTAGATTCAGCTGGGCATGTGGTAACAAGGAATTCCTTCTGGGGCACTCAGAAGGCCTTCCCCACAGTCCAAGGGAAAGGAGAACTCCCCTCTCCTCAAAAGGTGCAGCATACTCACCCTTACATGGCTGTGCGGTGCACCCTAGGGGAGCAATTCCTGTCCTCTTCTGCTCTACCCCTTCCAGCCAACTGGACACCAGTGTAAGGGGGAAGAATTGCAAGAGACTTTCAGAGGGACTCTAGATGCTTTTGAATGTCTCCCCCAGGCAGGCTCCGTCCCTAAGAACCATAAATTTGCATTATTCCATAGTTATGGTTTTAATGCATAATCTTGCACTGTACTTTCTTGCTTTCACTAAAAACCCCATCTTACGTTTATAATGGTAACAAACATGTTTAGCCTCAACAAATCTGATTTGATTTCCAGGTCTGCTCCCTTCTGCTTAGTTCCAAGGTAGCTTTACATGCCACTCAAAATCCTTCTTCAGTCAACATTGATACATAAATATGAGGAGTTGGGGGTGGTGGAAATAGAGGCTGGCACTTCTGATGAAGCACTGCCAGAGGTCACACAAGAAAAACAGTCCCAGGAAAATTTATTTCCCCAGAGCTACCCAGGCCAAATCCCTGGCAAAACTATCCCTGCCCCAACAGTCAGTTTACTTTCCGACACCAGACTAATCTCCTTAAAGGTTGTAAAGGATTTGGCTAATGCTGAACAAGCACTATAATAGGACATGACACATTTAAAATGATAGATGAACCCTTCCCCATTTCAAGACAGATACCAGTCTTGAGTATAAATACTACAGCAGGCTGTCTCCAATGCTGGAGAAAGTCTGCCACTGGTCTGTCCTACCACAGTATCAACGTTTGCCAATTAGAATGACATTTCTTAGAGCACACCTTACCTCCCAGCTGCAATGACGGATCACTTCCTGGGCACAAGGAAGAGGAGAAGTGAAGTTTCCCTACCAGCCTAGGCATTGCCAGGATTATAGCAGTGACACTTATTTAAGTAATTATCCTAATGTTTATAGACAGTCCTGCTTACAAGGGATGACCAGAACAGCTGGGCATATCATTCTGTCCCTTCCATGCTGAGCATGGTGCCAGCAGTACTTAGGAGATCTTCCAAAGGCACAAAGGGTAGTTAGCTGTCCAACTGGCATTGAAAGTCAATGAGAGTTGGGTGCTTAAGTCTCCTTCAGGCGTTTGAAAATCTCCATAGTAACTATTTTCTTCCTTCTGTATTTCTCATATTAGTGTATTTTACCATTTGGAGACAAATCATTAGATAAAGGACACAGTGGGTCTGATTATGTGACTAATAGAACTAGAGCTGTAAAAAAACTTGACAGAAGTTCTCATCAGAAAATAGGGTTTCATGGAAAATAATTTTCCAGAAAAAAAGTAATTTTGGATTAAATTCACTTTTCTTAAAAATTTCAAAAACAAAAACATTTCAGGGGAAAACGTTTTAGATTTTTGTGTTTTTTGTTTTGCTTAGAACTTGTGTCAAAAAGACCCCAGAAGAATGTGAGTGTTCCTACGTTTCAGGAGAGACATGTACCCTGCTAGCTCTTGTGAGGCACACACTGACAGACTTTCAGCACAAACTCACTTCATGTAGGAACATGAAGTGAGTTTGTGTCTCAAGAGCATGATGCTGAGACCTGTTATCTCTCTCAGGCTGGGGGAGGTAGGGGGGCTGTGCATGGGGGAGGGGGGTGTCCACATTCTGAATGCTTTGGAAATGGCAGCAGCAGTTCTGCTGTCTCTAGTAGTGTCTGGGCCAGTACTAGAGTCATTGTTTAATCAGTGTCATCCGAAGCCAATTGACATCAATACGAAAGACTCACTTTCACTGACTTCAGTGTGCTGTGCATCAGGACTTGTATGCACTTGCAACACTGCAGCTACAGTGTGATGGTCTGTACCTCAGGGGAACACCCTGCACCCCCATGTTCATCCTTATAATATGATTGTGTGGTATCCAATGCAAAGTTTGCCATGTCGGGTGTCTTCAGAAGGCTCATGATGCACTGAGCATTGTTATAGTGATATTACAGGTTGTAATTTCACGTATATAGTTATGAGGTTGAAAATGTGTCCTCGTGGCTTAAAACAAGCCCAGGCAAAAACTCTCCAGGAGCAGAGGCCAAGGCAAAACTCTCTAAGAGCAGATGGGCAGTTCATACCGCATCAGGGCATGTATGGGACAAACCCAGCCCAGCCTCACAGGAACAAAGGATAGTGGCCCAGGCAGCAACAAAGGATCTGTTGGACTCTCGAGTGAGTCACTCCCCTTCCCTTGGTCAGCTTGGAACTGCAATAAGGTAATACTCACCTGACTCTGAAGGGTGGGAGGCAAAGCCAAGAGGAAAGAAAGGACATGATAAAAGGGAGAGACTTTTGCCATGTTCTCTCTCGCTCACTCTCTCTTCCACCTCTATTTACAGACATCACCACCAAGTGACTGAAGCGCTGATCAAAGGGGAGAGTCTGGCTGAAGGTCAACCAGCCAGCCTGTTGTGAGAAGCATCTAAGTTTGTAAGGTACACTGCAAGACAAAGATCCCTAGGGGTGTGTCTGGGACCAGAGATATTGGCTAGTGTCATTCAGTTGCACAATCCAAGCAGCGGCTGGCCAAAAGTGCTCATTCATGTAGCTGGGAGCAGCTTACATGCTAAAGGCTGTGTGTGAACAGCCTGGGAGTGGGGGCTCTCACAGCAGAGCAGGGTAAGGCTGGTTCCCAAAGTAGAGGATTGGAGTGACTTAGCAGATCACTGGTCCAGATAACACCAGGGGAACCTCACATGTGGCTCTTCAGTGTAGATGCTACCTATGCCAGAGGGTGGGGGGGTTCTCCCATCAGTATAGTTACTCCACCTTCACAAAAGGCAGTAGCTAGGTCAACAGAATAATTCTTCCTAGCGCTGTCAAAACCAGGGGCTAGGTCTGCTTAACTCAGGGGTAGTCAATATGCAGATCGTGGGCCAAATCTGGACCGCCACATGCTTTTGAATGGGCCACAAAATCTTATTTACTTATTGTTATTGTGGTGTGAAAAACATTTCTCTGGAGTCTGGACAGGGACTATACCTTGACCAAGAAATTTGGACCTTGACAAAAATAACTGACTACCTTGAGCTTAAGTACTCTACTCAGGGGCATGGATTTTTCACACCCCTGAGCTATGTAGGTGGGTCAAACCAAATTTTTAGTTCAGACCAGGCCTCAGGCCTCTGAAGTTGTGCCTTAAAGCATCCTGGGTTGGCCATATCTGCAGAGGCCTGAACATCTCTCTACTTGCCATACAAACAAGGAGTGAAATGGAGCCACTTACAGCTGAACTGTTGTTGAAAGCACATTTTGCAGAACCTCTAAAGCGTTCCCCCCCTGAGGGCTCTCTCACCTCCTCTTTCTTATGATGTTCCTGGCCAGTGCTCACACATACAGCAAACAAACATATAGCCTTCCTGAATGCTAGTGGGCCATTAGGGAGACAGGTTAGCATAACAGGTAATGTGCTGATTTCTCACCAGTTCAGGCTAGATACGTAACGCCTTGTGGCTGGGAATGCCAATTTGCCCCTGGTGAATTTTAAACATCCTGTGGCTGGAAAAGCTACCCTGACTGGAACAAAAGCTACATTGGACTTAAAGCAAGAGAGGGTAAGTAGAGAGATATTCTCCATGTTGATTTCTGTTGCTTTGTGCTATCATTTGCAAACAGCTGGTGTTGGGACCCCACCTCCAAATGGCAGGACCAGTGTAACTACAGAGTAGAAGGGGAGGAGAAGAATCAGAACTAGATTTCTGTACCCACATGGTATGGACTGTGAATCAGCCTTTGAAAAAGAAATGCAGAGCTGGATTTCATTTTCACCCGTTATAGTCTCCGGCTAGACCTCATACATTAGGTCTGATTGACTCAATGGGTAAGATATCTTTCTTCCTTCATTTTTAGGGATATGTCCTTACTGTTCAGCATTTCTTTTCCTTCCTGTTGATATTACCATTGGTGTCAACTCTCTTATAGAGCTCTGTGAACAGATTTCAGATTGTTGGTAATTAAAGAAATTATATATACAAACACTCCCTGGGTTACACAAACCCAACTTACGGAAATCCAGACTTATGGAAAAAGTTCTGTAAGCTTTTTTGTGTGTGCATAATTGTCAGAGATATGTTCCAGACTTATGCAAAATTCAACTTACGCAAGGCGTTCTGGAACGGAACGCTTGCGTAAGTCGGGGAGCTTCTGTAGTTAAGTTTTAGGTTGACCTAATTAAAAATAATTGGTGACGTGGAGTACAAAAAATTCCATTGGTTTAAATGTTGAGCAATTTCATTTGAAATTTTAAATAAAATTCAAGATGATGTCAAAACAAAAAGATTTTTCCAATAAAAAGATCAAAGTGTTTTGTTTTGAGAATGTTGGAATGAAACATTGAGATTTTCAGAACTTTTCCTTCGACATCAACTATTTGATGAAACCGACATGAATTTGAAAAATGTTCTGGAGCCACCAAATCAGATTTTTCACTGAATACGTATTGCCAAAAAATTTCACCCAGCTCTACCTCTTATGGAAGACCTAAACTGCTCTAACATAGCAGGGATACTTGGAAATTGATGACCCAGCAAGACACTGCAACACTGACCTTTTACCACCATCTCTAATGGAAAGCCTCAGTAGCCTGCTCTCAATATGTGTCAATAGCATTGCTGCATCTCCTGAAATAACTCACCCTTCACATGTGTCACTGGTGTTTTCAGCCCCAGGTGAGCCTAGATTTGCATGACATGGAATGCAAAGTATGCAGTGCTATTTTGTTACTAATCATGCATTGAAATGGTAGTCTCACTCCATGTCTTAGGGGATGGAGATGTGACATCAGCTCCAGTAACAGGATATTATTTCAAGTGAATTGAGCATAAGCATGACAAGGTAGGGTGCTTCTGCAGAGCTCCCCCAAGGTATGTCCCCCTTCCCACCCTATCTCCCTTCTAAAGCATCCCAGTGAGACCTCTTTTGCCTCCTTCTGCATGAGTCACACTCTGGAATGGAGTTCAGAGAGTTGCACTGATGGATGATTCCTTTCAGCTTGCACTCGCTGGGGGCACATAAATAGGGGAAGCAGAAACAGCAGTGAGATAAAGGAAGTGGAGCAGGGAGAGAACAATGCATATATTTAAGAGATTATCTCAATATGCGGAAGAGCCGGGTGGGAGGGGAGTTAGACAGATAATGGTCTGTTGTAATCAATAGTTCATGGGCAGCACTTAGTTCGCCTGCAGTCAAGCATATGAAACCATCCCCATTGAGATAAGTGCCTGATATTACTGTTGGAAGACAACAAGAGTGGCCCTGCTTTATGGAAAGGTGTCTATTCCTACAATGACATTTTCCTTTCCTTTCGAATAATAGCTTCTCTCAGCCCTCAGTTAACCTATGGACACTTGGGGTGAATGCCAGAGGACGGTATGTCCTCTGCAATGCCACCTATCAGTGTTATTTGTGGAAGGGGGGGGGGGGAGAACATCAGGAAAGCTGGGAGTGAGGTATTGGCACGCTGTCTCACCAATATTGCAGTCCCAGACAGCAACTCCATTTTGGATAATTTGGTTACAGTCCTTTGCAATTATAGGGCAGACAACCTGAAGCACCCAACAGTGACACAAAATGGTCTTTTGCTAGGTTCTGGTGAGCCCAAGCAATAGGCCATGATCCAAAGCCCAGTGGAGTCAATAGGACTCATTCCATGGTCTTCAATAAGCTTTCAATCAGGCCCATAAGTGGGAAATATTGGTTTTAGATCTTGTTCCAGGCCTCCTGTTGTGTGGTGTGGTGTGGGCACCCTGAGGGAGGTACTAGCGCTGCATTATATCGATCAAGAAATGGGTCCTAACTGACAGCCAGAGTCACTTTTGCTCCTGAGAAGTCACACAGGAGCTCAGATCCTTGAATATGTATGGAAAGCAAGTTTAAAACTGTATATCCAGTTGACAGATTCAGTCTGCAATTCACGCCGCATTTTTTAGTTATGCAAGTTACATGGTATAGTTGTTCCCTGATTGGATGAGATGTGACAAGTTTTAATTGTGAATATGAAATTTGTCTGAGTCACTCTTGAAAAGTGGATCCTATGTCAGGTAAGCACTTTGGATAATTCCCCCCCCCCCAAAAAAAAATGTTTTTGAACAACACAAAGTAAGTGAGTCACACAAAGTTGTGTGAATCAACTTAGCAAGTTTGCTCATCTGGTATCTGTGGGACCATAATACTTGTTGCTTGTGAGTATTTCAACCACCGTCAATTTATTACTGATAGCAACAGCCATTATAAGTTCGTGAATAGAGCAAAGGATGACTGCAAAAAGAAGAACAGGAGTACTTGTGGCACCTTAGAGACTAACAAATTTATTAGAGCATAAGCTTTCGTGGACTACAGCCCACTTCTTCGGATGCATATAGAATGGAACATATATTGAAGAGATATATATACACACATACAGAGAGCATAAACAGGTGGGAGTTGTCTTACCAACTCTGAGAGGCCAATTAATTAAGAGGAAAAAAAAAAAAAAAAAACCTTTGAAGTGATAATCAAGCTAGCCCAGTACAGACAGTTTGATAAGAAGTGTGAGCATACTTACAAGGGGAGATAGATTCAATGTTTGTAATGGCTCAGCCATTCCCGGTCCTTATTCAAACCGGAGTTGATTGTGTCTAGTTTGCATATCAATTCCAGCTCAGCAGTCTCTCGTTGGAGTCTGTTTTTGAAGTTTTTCTGTTGTAATATAGCCACCCGCAGGTCTGTCACTGAATGACCAGACAGGTTGAAGTGTTCTCCCACTGGTTTTTGAGTATTTTGATTCCTGATGTCAGATTTGTGTCCATTGATTCTTTTGCGTAGAGACTGTCCGGTTTGGCCAATGTACATGGCAGAGGGGCATTGCTGGCACATGATGGCATATATCACATTGGTAGATGTGCAGGTGAACGAGCCCCTGATGGTATGGCTGATGTGATTAGGTCCTATGATGATGTCACTTGAATAGATATGTGGACAGAGTTGGCATCGGGGTTTGTTACAAGGATAGGTTCCTGGGTTAGTGGTTTTGTTCAGTGATGTGTGGTTGCTGGTGAGTATTTGCTTTAGGTTGGGGGGTTGTCTGTAAGCGAGGACAGGTCTGTCTCCCAAGATCTGTGAGAGTAAAGGATCATCTTTCAGGATAGGTTGTAGATCTCTGATGATGCGCTGGAGAGGTTTTAGTTGGGGGCTGAAGGTGACTTGGGTTCTACTTCTGATTCTGGCACTGACTTGCTGTGTGATCAGGTCCAAGTTACTTCACCTCTGCTTCCCTTCCTATATTTTATCCATCTTGCCTCTTTGAGGCAGGGTATGTCTCCTGGTAGGTGTTTATGCAGTACTTAGCACACTGGTAACCCAATTGCATCGGGGCCATGAAATGTTGCTGTTCATACATTCTGACAGCTTCAGAATGATTTGTGCTTGTGAACATTTGCACCAGTATTGCTGTTATTCACTATTTTCCATTTATTGTTAGTTTTTCTCCCTTTAAAAAAAGTAGTCATCCAATCAGGGAGTAGAAGCAATACCCACATTTCTTCAGCAAATGCTCTGGTCACACAGAGTGAACCAAACTCTTTGCTAATATAAACTGACACAGCTCCACTGAAGTCTGTAAGGCACCATGCTAACCTACGGTACCATCCAAAATGATGAGGCAAAGGACTCTTAGAGCAATGCCAGCCTGAGAGTAAAAGTGTTAGTCTCAAAAAGCACTTTGCATAAGGTGTATACAAATGACATTGCCTTCTGTTTGATCATTGTGCCTCCCCTACCAACTTGTGTGGAAAGTAATATTTGTTGAGCATTAGTGGAGGGACATAACCAAGGTCAATAGACTCACTAGCACTTCAGGGAGAATGAGCTGAAAGAAGGACACTATACACTTTTCCTTTGGGCAAGGCCATGGGTTTTGTGCAATGTAGGGGGTGAAGAGAAGTGAGCCCAAAACTGTGGGATCATATCAGAAAAGTTCTCTGGTATCTCTGCATCTTAGTCACCTTCTCTTTCCTAACCGAAAACTTGATTTCCAAGACATGGATTGAATTGTTCAAATAGAGCTGGTAAAAAAAAGTCTCCCCCCCCCCAAAGTTAGACAAGTGAAAATAATTGTCTAATTTTTTCACAGAAGCTTTCAATTTTCAACAGAAATTCAAAAATTTAAATATTTTAATTCGGAAATGCTGCCATGGTGCCTCAAAGGACCATGTTCTTCTCCATATACTCAGCTTTCTAGTCAGACTACATCTTTCCCTTTCCAAGAGGTAAGGCTATGGAGGTGGTGCATCATGGTAGATGTAGTGTGGGTGCCAACCCATGCAGGAAAACAGAGACATGAGGCAAACTACAGCTCTCATGAGATATTACAGCAGCATTTCCAAATCAAAATATTGTGGGTTTTTTTGGACAAAATATTTGTGTTCAGCTTTAAGATGAAAACTCTAAATTTTCCATGGAAAATTTTTGCAGAAACCATTTCTTTTTGTCAACACCCCCCCCCATTTTTCAGCAACGAACAATTTCAGTGCAAACAATTATGACTGGCCCCACTCATAAACAAGAAAATACCAAAGCTGCTGAAAAGACAAAGCCAGCAGAGCCCTGTTAGAGCAAGTTTGAATCCAAACAACCCCTATTTAACAAGTCCATTGTGTCCAGTTTGAGTCATGTGTTGATGTGACCGTTCATGACAGTATGCTATGAAAATCCATCATTTAAGAGGAAGGATGCTGTCAGAAAGACTCAGGGAATTTATTGTTTTCAGTGAAATATGGATAACATTTGTGTTGTGTTTGACTTCCCCTTTGCAGGTTATATTCTATCTCTATTTCACCTATACTCCCACTGTTGCTAAAAATATCATTTTGCTTTTACAGCTAAAGTGATTTTTTATGCAATGTTGATTAAGATAAAACTAGCAGATCATACAGCTACAACCATCTCTGGTGGCTAACTATTGATCACAAAGTTCCTTACAAAGGAAATCCCTATAATTATCTCCCATTTACAAATTGGTAAACTAAAGCACAGAGAGGGGAAGTGACTTGCCCAAGATCACCCAGTAGCCACACTGAATAGAATCCAGGTCTGGAGAAGTGCCTCATGGTATAGACTCTTACGCTCTTAGTTTGTTTATTCTGGTTCTTCCTTTCCCATCACAGGTGTTTTTTTTTTTTTTTTTTTTTTTTTTTAAACTTTTGTATGTATGTGAATTTGTATACTCCAGCACCTCTCACAGCAGTTTTGCCCATATACCATATTGATCTGCAGCACTGCTATACCAGTTTTTGGCCAAGTTTCCCTGAAGTGCACCAGATTGCATGATGGCTCAATATAACCATGCAGTGATATTCTTAATGAAAACACATGGCCCAGCTGGAGTGGATTAGTCTATCAACCCGCCTACTACAGGGATGTCTTTGTTCCCTCAGAGCTTGTCTATACAGGGAGAGAACCCTAAGAAGCTAGTGTCTTAAGCTAAAGTGCACTAAGGCCCTTTTCAGGTGGAATAAGAGTGGCCACAGTGGGAGTTAAAGCATGCTAGTTCACCAGCATTAAATTCACATCCTAGCTTACTCTGCTCTCATTTCTCCATGTAGACAAGATCAGACAGTCTGAAGTGGAGCTGGTTGGGAAATGAGATCTTCTACCCTTCCCCCTAAAAACATTTTTTGGACAAAAATAAGAAAGGCCATCCTGGGTCATACAAAAGGTTCATCTAGCCCAATAGCCTGTCTTCCAACAGTGGCAAGTGCCAGGTGCCCCAGAGGGAATGAACAGAACAGGTAATCATCAAGTGATCCATCCTCTGTTGTCCATTCCCAGCTTCTGGTAAACAGAGGCTAAGGACACCATCCCTGCTCATCCTCATTAATAACCATTGATGGATCTATCCTCCATTAACTTATCTAGTTTTTTTGAACCCTGTTATAGTCTTGGCCTTCACAACATCCTCTGGCAAGGAGTGCCACAGGTTGACTGTGTTGTGTGGGGGAAAAATAAAATTTACTCTGGGTTGTTTTAAACCTATTTATTAAATTTCATTTAGTGACCCCATTATAGTCCTTGTGTTATGAGTAAATAACACCTCCTTATTTACTTTCTCCACACCAGTCATGATTTTGTAGACTTCTATCATATCCCCCCTTAGTCATCTCTTTTCCAAACTGAAAAGTCCCCATCTTATTAATCTCGCCTCATATGGCAGCCGTTCTTTGTATTAAATGTGCCTCTTTAAATGAGGAATTGATATAATAGGCATCACAGAAACTTGGTGGAATGAGAATAATCAAGGGGACACAGTAATACCAGGATACAAGATATATCGGAAGCATAGAACAGTTTGTGCTGGTGTGGAAGTAGCACTATATGTGAAAGAAAGCTTAGAATCAACTGAAGTAAGTCTTTAATGAACCAAAAACTGTACCATAGAACTTCCATGGATAGTAATTCCATGCTCAAATAATAAGAATATAGCAGTAGGGATATATTACTGACCACCTGACCAGAATGTGATAGTGACTGAAATGCTCAGGGAGATTAGAGAGGCTATTAAAATAAACTCAATAATAATGGCAGATTTCAACTATCCCCATATTGACTGGGTACATATCACCTCAGGACGGCATGCAGAGATAAAGTTTCTTGGCACCTTAAATGACTGCTGTTTGGAGCAGCTAGTCCTGGAACCCACAAAAAGGAGAAGCAATTCTCAATTTAGTCCCAAGTGGCGCACAGGATCAGGTCCAAGAGGTGAATATAGCTTGTAATATTGACCATAATATAATTAAATTTAACATCCCTGTGGTGGGGAAAACACCACAGTGGCCCAACACTGTAGCATTTAATTTGAGAAGGGGGAACTACACAAAGATGAGGAGGTTAGTTAAACAGAAATTAAAAAGGTACAGCACCAAAAGTAAAATCCCTGCAAGCTTCATGGAAACTTTTTAAAGACACCATAATAGAGGCTCAAATTATATAACCACCAAACTAAAAAAAATACAGTAAGAGAAAAGGAAAAAAGTGCCATCATGGCTAACCTAAGTAGAAGAAGCAGTGAGAGGCAAAAAGGTATGCTTTAAAAAGTGGAAGTTAAATCCTAGTGAGGAAGATAGAAAGGAGCATGAACTCTGGCAAATGAAGTGTAAAAATATAATTATGAAGGCCAAAAAAGAATTTGAAGAACAGCTAGCCAAAGACTCAAAACGTAATATCAAAAAAAATGTAAGTACATCAGAATCAGGAAGCCTGCTAAACAACTACTGGGGCTGCTGGATGACGAAGATGCTAAAGGAGCACTCAGACGGTATGGCCATTGTGGAGAAACTAAATGAATTCTTTGCATTGGTCTTCACAGTTGAGGATGTGAGGGAGATTCCCAAGCCTGAGCCATTCTTTTTTAGGTGACAAATCTGAGGAACTGTCCCAGGCTGAGGTGTCATTGGAGGTGGTTTTGGAACAAATTGATAAACTAAATGGTAATAAGTCACCAGGACAGGTGGTATTCACCCAAGAGTTCTGAAGGAAGTCAAATGTGAAATTGCAGGACTACTGACTGTAGTCTATAACTGATCATTTAAATCCACTTCTGTACCAAATAACTGGAGGATAGCCCATATGAGGCCAATTTTTATGATTTTATAGACCTCTCTCATATCTCCCCTTAGTCATCTTTTTTCCAAGCTGAAAAGTCCCAGTCTTATTAATCTCTCCTCATATGGCAGATGCTCCATGGCTGTAATAATTTGTTGCCCTTTTCTGAATCTTTTTGAAGTCCTATATAATTTTTAAGATGGGGTGACCATATCTGCATGCAGTACTCAAAATATGAGCGTACCATGGATTTATAGAGAGGCAATATGATATTTTCTGTCTTATTATTTATCCCTTTAAGGTTTCCCAACGTTCTGTTCACTTTGACTGCCACTGCACATTAAGTGGATATTTTCAGAGAACTATCCACAATGACTCCAAGATCTTTTTCTTGAGTGGTAACAGCTAATTTAGACCTGTAGTGAAGAGACAATTCACTGGTGCGAAATGTCCTGCTGATTGTCCTAGGAATTAGCTTGATTCCAGCTTGGAGTGCCCTCTGCTGTCTGATGTCTCACCTGCCTCAGGCCCCATGTCCTTCCCAGATCCCAGTGCCCTTTTCCTCAGGGTTCTACCCCAGCAGTACCCCCACACTCTGAGTCTCCCCTCCCAGGGGAACCCCCAACCCTCTACACCCACCTTGCCTCTGGCTACTGCCAGTCTTCATCTAGCCTCCACTCACTGGGGCAGACTGCAGTCTGTAAAGGCCACTCATCATTGGCAAGGAGGTTGGACCAGCAGCCTCTGCCTAACCCCAGGCTGCACCTCTGCAACCCCAGTACCTGTGTAGGCCTTCAGCAAGGCCTGCAGCCTGGGGGTTTTCCAGGCTGGAGCTCCCCAGCTCCCTTTGCCCTTCCCGAGCACTGCTCAGCCTCAGGTACCTTGCTCCCAGGCAGCCAGCCCTTCTCACTCCACGGCTAGAATAAGGCTCTCCCAGCTTCTTGCTAGCTTCCTTGCCCACAGCCCTCTTATAAGGGCCAGCTGGGCCTGGATTGAGCTGGCCACAGTGGTGTCTGCTTCCCCAATCAGCCTAGCCTTTCACAGCTGCAGCCTTCTCTAGGGCTGTTTTTAACCCTTTTTCCCCCAGGAGTGGAGCAGCTGCTCCACTAAAAGACCCCATCATTTTATATGTATAGTTGGGATTATATTTTCTAACATACATTACTTTGCATTTATCAACACTAAATTTCATCTGCCATTTTGTTGCCCAGTCACCCAGTTTTGAGAGATTTTTTGTAGCGCTTTGCATTCTGCCTGGGACTTAACTATCTTGAGTAGTTTTGCACCATCTGCAAATTTTGCCACCTCACTGTTTACCCCCTTTTCAAGATCATTTGTGAATGTTGACTAGGACTGGTCCCAGTACAGGCCCCTATGGGACACCACTATTTACCTCTCTCCATTCTGAAAATTGACAATTTATTCCTACATTTTGTTGTTTCCTATCTTTTAGCCAGTTACCAGTCCATGAGAGGACCTTCCCTCTTATCCCACGACAGCTACTTTGCTTAAGAGCCTTTTGTGAGGAACCTTGTCAAAGGCTTTCTGAAAATCTAAGTACACTATAGCCACTGGATCCCCATTGTCCACATGTTTGTTGACCCCCTCAAAGAATTCTAGAAGATTTATAAAGGGAAATCATGCCTCACCAAAACCACGTTGACTCTTCCCCAACAAATTATGTTCATCTAGGTGTCTGACAACTTTGTTCTTTACTATAGTTTCAACCAGGTCACCCGGTACTGAAGTCAGGCTTACCAGCCTGTAATTGCCATGAGCCCTTTGTGATGTTGCTGGCTGAGAAGATCGCCTCTCCACTCCAAAGAAATGCCTGAAAGAAACTGGAACAAAGGACAGTAACTACAGGGGTGTGAGTGATTGCTGGACCCAGATTAGGAAGGAGTCTAGTCTGTGAAAGAAGCTTATTGGAACATCTGAGGGTGAGATTTACCTGCATTTAGTTTCCTACCGTATTAGGCTTAGACTTGCATGTTTGTTTTATTTTGCTTGGTAATTTACTTTGTTCTGTCTGTTATTACT
This sequence comes from Malaclemys terrapin pileata, assembly GCF_027887155.1. Lineage (NCBI taxonomy): Eukaryota > Metazoa > Chordata > Testudines > Emydidae > Malaclemys > Malaclemys terrapin. Next base: position 52,828,401 of record NC_071513.1, read on the forward strand.
TGGAACAACTTAAATCCCACTTTTTATATTTAATAAAATCACTTTTTACTTAATTAACCCAGAGCAAGTAATTAATACCTGGGGGAGCAAACACTGCATCTGTAACAGTGTTATAGAGGGCCAAAAAAAAGTTATGATTTTACTCTGTATAAGCTTTATACAGGGTAAAACGGATTTGGACCTCATTGGGAACTGGGTATCTGGGTGCTGGACACAGGAGCACTCCTTAAGTTGTTTTCAGTTAGCCTGCAGCTTTTGGGGGATGTGCTTCAGACCCAGGACTCTGTTTTCAGCAGGCTACCATGTCTGGCTTAACAAGACAGGGTACTGAAGTCCCAAGCTGCCAGGGAAAACGGGCTCAGAGATAGTCTCAGCACATCAGGTGGTAGTCCCAAGGGGGTCTCTGTGACCCAACCTGTCACATGCTTTTTAAAAATTGGCATCACATTAGCTATCCTCCAGTCATTTGGTACAGAAGCATATTTAACTGATAGGTTGCAGACTACAGTCAGTAGTCCTGCAATTTCACATTTCAGTTCCTTCAGAACTCTTGGGTGAATACCATCTGGTCCTGGTGATGTATTACCATTTAGTTTATCAATTTGTTCCAAAACCTCCTCTAATGACACCTCAGTCTGGGACAGTTCCTCAGATTTGTCACCTAAAAAGAATGTCTCAGGTTTGGGAATCTTCCTAAACCATGAAGACCAATGCAAAGAATTCATTTAGTTTTTCGCAATGGCCTTATTGTCCTTGAGTGCTCCTTTAGCATCTCAATTGTCCAGCGACCCCACTGGTTGTTTAGCAGGCTTCCTGATTCTAATGTACTTAAAAAAATTTGCTATTACTTTGAGTCTTTGGCTAGCTGTTCTTCAAATTCTTTTTTAGCCTTCCTCATTATTTTTTTACACTTCGTTTGCCAGAGTTCATGCTCCTTTCTATTTTCCTCACTAGGATTTAACTTCCACTTTTTAAACGATGCCTTTTTGCCTCACTGCTTCTTTTACTTTGTTGTAAAGACATGGTGGCACTTCTTGTTTCTCTTACTGTGTTTTTTTTAATTTGGGGGATACATATAATTTGAGCCTCTATTATGGTGTCTTTAAAAGTTTCCATGCAGCTTGCAGGCATTTTACTTTTGGTGCTGTACCTTTTAATTTCTGTTTAACTAACCTTCTCATTTTTGTATAGTTCCCTTCTGAAATTAAATGCTACAGTGTTGGGCCACTGTGGTGTTTTCCCCACCACAGGGATGTTAAATTTAATTATATTATGGTCAATATTACAAGCTATATTCACCTCTTGGACCTGATCCTGTGCGCCATTTGGGACTAAATCGAGAATTGCTTCTCCCTTTGTGTGTTCCAGGACTAGCTGCTCCAAAGAGCAGTCATTTAAGGTGTCAAGAAACTATCTCTGCATGCCGTCCTGAGGTGATATGTACCCAGTCAATACGGGGATAGTTGAAATCTGCCATTATTGAGTTTATTTTAATAGCCTCTCTAATCTCCCTGAGCATTTCAGTCACTATCACATTCTGGTCAGGTGGGTCAGTAATATATCCCTACTGCAATATTCTTATTATTCGAGCATGGAATTAGAATTCATAGAAGTTCTCTGGTACAGATTTGGTTCATTTCATTTGTCTACATTTTCCTTTATAAATGAAAATGTGCAGTGTTTTAGACATTTTAGATAGAAAATTTGTTTTAAACAGTTCCATTTTGTTCAGAAAGCCATTCATCAAACAAGCATCTGAGGACTTTTTGTCCCACTCTAATTCCAAATTTTCCCCATGGCTCTTCCACTGCTCACCAATCAGTAGACCATGACAAGTCCACATCTTTGACACTTCATGGACAACTCTGTAAACAAATCCTGCCTTATTTATATTTGAATTTGCAGGTGATATTTAGGTTGGGAATGCAGAAGGAGATTCCATTTTACCTTAGTATTGGAATTCTTTCCTTCTGATGGGACCCAGGCTAGCTTCGATGCCAACTGGGGAAATCATCTCCTTGATGGAAAAAACACAAAAACAAACCAGGTCTTGTTTTCAGTGTCAGTTCTTTGGCCACTGTGCCATTCCGGTCTTTGAAAACTGCCCCTTCCATGAGGCAGTGTAAAATCAATCTATCCTTCAAATTCTGGTGGTGCAATGTGATTTTGTTAGGCAGATACAAGGAAAAAAGTTTAGATTTGTTTTTGCAAAAACAATTTAAGATGAGTCAACTTAAGTCTTATTTTCAGGAGTACTTAGTTTGTTTTCTTTATAATGTTGATTAAACTATCTATTGTCAATGAGACTTATCACCACATTTTTAGGGTTATTAGTGTATGGAGCTACAAGGAAAAAAAAAAAAAAACACAAAAAGTCTGTATTACAAAGGAGCTGCAGTTGCCAGAGAGGTTACCATCTCTATAATCAACCACACCCACCTGAGGAACTTGGATTAGAACCTCTCAAAACAGCTTCTGCCACCCAAGCTAAAGGAAGGTCTCTGTAGTGGGGCAGCTGCCCCACTCCAAGGTAAAAGGGATTAAGAGCAGCTGGGGGAGGGAGCAGGTGGAATTGGGGCAGGGCCAGGGCAGAGTGGGGGGGTGGGTGGGGCATAAGCACCCTCCGCCTGTGCGCCGGATGGCAAAATATCAGGACAATTCACGTCCCGACCAAACATTGGTCGGGACGTGGGACAAACAGGTAAATATCAGGACATCTGGTCACCCTAAGTTATACTGGCACATCTTATTACTTTTCCCATATGGGAATAAGCTATCCCAGTACTGAGACAGACCCAGGCTACAATGCAGACTAATGAGTAGCTGTGTCACCCTGCCCTCCAACCGAAGGTGCCTCTTACAATGCTTTGGATTGTTCACAGCCTCCTGCATGCAAGTCACTCCTAGCAGTGTCTGGGAGTATGCTACAGCCAGCCAGCTGCACCTGGCCTCCTACCATCCTGGATTATCCTGCAAGATAAGCCAACACACTCCCAGTTCTAGATTTTTCACTCTAGAAATTGGTGTCCAGTCCTGCCCAGTCCTCTCCTAGCTGATACAAGTTTATAAATGTCTGTTTCATCAATGGAAAATATACACACATTTTGTTATTCCAAATGACATTTCCCCAGACTATCTACAGAGCTAGGGTTACCATTCGTTCCGATTCCCCCGGACATGTCTGGATTTTTGAACTAAAAATAGCGTCTGGGGGGAATTTGTTAATGTCCAGACTTCCCCCCCCCATGCAGAGCACGTGCCGCTAACAGGCCAGCCGGATGGTGCCACTTACATGGGGCTCAGACAGCAAGAGAGAGCCCCTCCTCCACTTCCCCCTCCTCCCCCTGCAGCAGAGCTCACTCATTCCCTCCCTCCCTGCATTCGCCTCTGGCAGTCTGGAGCTCCTCCCCTGCTGCCCAGCATGCCGGAAGAACGGCTCAGACTCAGCAAGCTCCCAGAGAGACCTTAGGCAAACCGAAGGCCAACGACAAGGGAGCCAGGGAGGTTCTGGAGGGGGCAGTCAAGAGACAGGGGGGGGTCGGGAGTTTGGGGGGGGCTTTCGGGGAGGTGTGTGGATAAGGTTTTGGGCAGTCAGGGTATGGGTAGGGTCCTGGGGGGCAGTTAGGGTGTAGGGGGGTCTTAGGAGGGGGCAGTTAGGGGACAAGGAACAGGGAGGCTTAGGTAGGGGGTGGGGTTCTGGAGGGCAATTAGGAGCAGGGGTCCCAGGAGGGGGCAGTCAGGGGACAAGGAGCGGAGGGGGGGGTTGGGAGTTCTGGGGGGGCTGTCAGGGGGCAGGAGTGGGGAGAGGGATCAGAGCAGTCAATGGGACAGGGAGCAGAGGGGTTTAGATGGGTCAGGAGTTCTGGGGGGGGCTGTCAGGGGGTGGGGAGTGGTTGGATGGGGCATGGGAGTCCCAGGGGTCTGTCTGGGGGTGGGGGTGTGGATAAGGGTTGGAGCAGTCAGGGGACAGGTAGGGTCCTAGGTGGCCAGTTAGGATGGGGGGGGGAGGGTCCCAGGAGGGGGCAGTCAGGGGACAAGAGGCAGGGAGGCTTAGGTAGGGGGTGAAGTCTTGGGGGGGGCAGTTAGGGGCAGGGGTCCCAGGAGGGGGCAGTCAGGGGACAAGGAGGAGGGTTGGGGATTCTGAGGGGGGTGGGGCAGGGGCGGGGCTAGGGCAGGACAGGGGCAGGGCTCCTCCCGTCCTCTTTTTTGCTTGCTGAAATATGGTAATCCTATACAGAGCGATTTTAAGCTAATACAAGCAATGAGGCATAAGAGTTACAATAAAGATAAAATGCAACAAGCTGTTAAAGTCAAAGCAAAAGTTTCTCACCACAGGCTCAGTCTTACTGGCCAAACTTCTTCTGTGTAAGGCTGCTTCCTTTTCCCTTCCCATGCAGTGACTCAATGGACAGGGGTGGAGGGGAGCAGGGGAAGAGGAAAGGTGCCTTGGGGTGTCTGCCCCTTCTTTATAGAATCCTGGGAAGCTTTTCCAGCTGGAAGTAGAGAGAACAGGCAGCTGATGTATCTAGAGCACCATGTGATTAATTAGATCTCAACACTGCCAAAATATATAGGAGAGCATACAGAAGCCAGCCTGCAGCAGCCAGCCTGCAGCATTGCCATTACACACATGAATCCAGACAAGAGTGGGCTCCAAAACACATCTGTGCTCAGTGGTCTAGCTGCATAGCAGCACAGGATAAAAGGAGCTGGGAATCACAACCCCAGCAGACACAGCCTTCCTTTGACACCCTCCTGGACAACCTGAGGCTTTAACTTCAGGGAGGGGAGGGCCACAGGCCCTCAGGGCTTTTCCCCAAACATTTGGGTGCTCAGATCTTACTGCCACCAGTGCTATGGCCACAAAAGCAATGTTTAATAGCACAGTGAAGGAAAGCAGAGATGGGTCCTACACAGACAGACTGGTGCCATGTCTTGTCCAGATTCACACAGCAGGAACTAGATTTGTTTCCTCATGATTTTTAAGGTTACCATCAAACGACTGACAAATGCAGTTTGGAAGGGATAGGGACAGGTCAGTGGAGAAGTAAACCTTAGGCTTTTCTGTTTCTTTTTGACTCCCTTTCAGCCAGGCCTCACCCCCTGCAGCACTCTCCCACCTCCAAGCACCATCTTCTGCAAGCTCCCAGCCCCCACCTCAGCACCTTCTCTCCCCCATGCAGGACAAACAGCCCTACCACCATCTCCACACTCAGGCCCCCACACAACCCTGCTGCCCTCCTACCCAGGTTCTCTGTCAGAACTAGGATGCAAGCAGTCTTACCTAGCAGTCAGAGCCACCAGCCAAAGCTAGAATCAGGAATCAAGTCACCGCTCAGAGCCAGAAGTCAACATCTAGGGCTAGGCAAGGCAAGGCAACAGGACACAAACAAGGCTAGTACAGGAGCAGCTGCAGATATAGCATGGAGCAGCCAGTGACTTTGTGGTGCTGCTAAGCTTAAATGAAGACCTGTTGGCTCCTTTCAACCAATGGGGAAAGCCTACCAATCAGGCGGGTCTGCTGCGGCCCATCTGGGCTCATTAGCCTTTCTGAAGGCTCAACTGGGCTAGCCTCACCCAAAGCACAGCAGGGAGCCCCTGTAAGCCCCAGCTATTCTTCCGTTCTGGGGCCTGGTCCTCATGTGTCCGGGCTCTGTGCTCTGCAGGGCAAGTCAGTGAGAGCTGGCTCTGATGGAGTTGCTGATCTATGCCGAGCTATTTCATTCCCACTCCCCCCTTGGAGCAGGTTCTGTGCTGATTTTGACTCCATCTGCCTGTCGGCACTAGTGGTGCAGCATGAGTGTTAATTTTCACCCACGTTGAACAAGTGCTTGAATAATTTATTGGTTATTTATTCTGCCAGAGAGGAAGGTTGGACTGTGAATTTAAATGGAAATGTCTTCACAAAAGCTACAGAAAGGACCTAGTAATTATCACTACTTCTCAGCTGGACCTAGTTTGGAAACAGACTGACCGGGAAGATCAGACACACCGTGCTCAGTCCCTAAGCATTCATCAAACACTATCTCAACTGTTTTACATAGAGAGGCTTTCCTGAAATGTGTCTAACACCCAGCACATGTCCTTGAACAGGCCGAAGTCAGCATTAGCCTCTTCCCTTCCCCTTCCTGTCCTCTTTGAACTACCAACTTTAGAGAGGTGGGAAGGGGGCTGAATAATGTGCAGAAAGCAGTTCTCACAGCCCATCAGCATTGCAATATGAGTAGGGGAGCAGCCGAGCATTCTCAGCTCTACAACAGCACTGAGCAGGCCAGGGCCACAATCCCAACTGGCTTTTTCAGCATAAATAATGTATCATCATAATTATCCTTCCCAGGGGAGGTTGGTTCAAGGGACAGCCACACATGTGGAGGAGGAAAAGGGGCCTAACTTACTCAGATTTTGTAAAAAGCCCGGGCCTAACAACTGATTGAGAGGCTTTGTTCAAGATTAGCTCATGCCTATCCTTTCCCCGCTGCAACTCGCTTTCTCTTCGCCATCTCAGCACGCCCGATGCTGAAAATCTCCACCATATGAACCACCCCCTGACTCTTCTCTCTGTCAGTCAGTTCCTCTCACTCCTCCTTCCTCAGTGGCAAATTAGGACACCAGTAGCAAGCCAGTGTGGGATTAAGTGCAATCCTGCACTGATCTATTTGCGCTGGAACCAAGGGGGTTCCAAGTTCTCCTTGCTGCTTGGAGGTGAGAGGGAAAGAGCTAACATAGAGGGAGGATGTGGGAGCAGAGGGGAGAGTGCCTGGTGATTCACCGCCCAGCTGGTCACTACTGCTGGTCCTATACACCAATCCATTCTTGTGCAGAGATTTTCTTCCACCTCCTATCTCTCTTGACTCTGCAAGGACTAGGTCCTCTCTCGTCAATACCATTCTGTTAGCCCCTGTTCTCTGCTTTCCTTCTCCATGTAGCCGTTGAGTGTGCATGCCTATCTTAGGTTTTATTGTAGCACTCATTACTATGGTGTCAAAGCACGTGACAAATAATTGCATCTGCCAGGGTGCTTGTCTAGTGGACTTCATATAGGATCCTGTTCTGCCCATTCTGAGGTTCAAGGAAGCCCTGTTTTGTTTTCAATATCATTTAGTTGTGGTAGGAATCCAATAGGTTTGGCCCGGTAGCATATTCTTTGAGCAGGAAACATCTTTTTGTTTTTTTTGTTCAGCCCTGGCCCAGTGGGGTCCTAGTCCATGGCTGGGGCGCCAACAGCTACTGCAATGGGAGGAACATATCATAATGAAGTCAGACTTCGCCATTTTCTCTTTTGGAATTGCCTTGTCCCCTGTGGAATTAGTTCCAATATCCACCACCAGATCAAATGAATTCTCAGAGTGGAGCAATTCATCCAAAGCACAAACATCTGAAGTGGTTTGGTCCTTAGTTCTGTGGAGAGTTCACTAGCCCAGTAACACTACCCATGGGTGCCCAGGAGTTTTAATCACAGGCAGGACAATTCTCTTCATGTCTCTGCTGGAGTTAATCGCAAAGCTGCTGACAAGAGCTGTGGACCATTATTTATAAAACATGAATTTAGAAATTCTCACTCCTCCTCAATGGACAACCTCCCTCGCTACTCACTGTCACCAGGACCTACAGGGTCATTCAAAGGGAAGTGCCAAGTCCAGGAGTGTCTGGAGACAGAGTGATAGCAGGAGGACAGACATGCAACAGGTGAGAGGGAAAGAGCTAACATAGAGGGAGAATGTGAGAGCGGAGGGGAGAGAGAGAGAAGCTGTCAGGGCATTGATGTCTTCTCTCTCTCTCTCTCTGCTGGCAGCAACAGCCAGGGTCTGCTCAGCTCTGACTGGGTAGAAGGAGTGCACAAAAGGAGAAACAAGTGGGAAAATGGGGAGCCTACTTGTTTTAAGCCTCACCAAAAGAGATTCGACTAGAGACATGAGCAAAGCCGACGTCCCATTTCATCACCTATCTTCACTGTGCAGGCAATATCTGGTGATATAGGGCTGCAAAGTAGCCCTAGTAAAAAAAAAACGTTCCAGAGTTGGATGAAAACATTAGCGAGGTTAATAAGAAGAGGGATGAAATGCTGGAGCCCAAAGGGCCCATGGCAGCTGGGAGAAGACAGCTGGCGAGAGGGAGAGGCCTCGATTCAGCACGCCACCCTGGTTCAGCAAAGCATTTAAGCAAGTGGGTAACTTAATGCACTAGTCCAAGCCATATTGACTTCACTGGGACTTAAGCACGCCCTTAAAACTTCACTGAATTGGAGCCAAAGAGAAAAGGGTGGGGCAAGGGGAGGTGGCTTTTGCCTCAGAACCAGGCTGTCCTGGTCGGTTTAGTAGCAGTGTATTCTCCATAATCACATGAGCAAAAGGAGAAGTGGCAGACCAGGGATTTAAGAATGGGGAACTTGGTCTAGGAAGAATGGGCACTTGCTGGTGGAGCAGGCCCAGAGCCTGCCAGAGACTGAGGGGCTTGTGCCTGAAATGAACACAAGCTTTGCAGAAGGAGAAGGAACTTAAAATCTAGGCAAAGTGACAAACAACTGGTGTGAGGAGGCTGTATGCTTGTGATGGACTAGGCCTCGGGGAACATTTCATTCTGGCCTGTGTTAGCATTGCTTAGGCGGACAGAGAGTGACACCCTCAGAGCCACCGAGTTGCAACGTGAATTTCTTAAGATATATAGGATCAAATTAAGAGCTGCTGTGCTCAGAGGTTCCAACTGATCAAAGCATCGTTGCCAAGGTAACCGTGCAGATTGCCATTGGGGACCTCCTTTGGGCAAGGTTTTCAGAGGGAGGCAGAGAGGAAGAATGTCTAGCTGAGGCTAAGACGGGAGAGGTCGTGTCATTCGGGAGCTGTTGCTTGGAGTTGGTGGCCTAGAGGATGAGCAGCCTGCAGAGCTACAGAGTGAGGACAGTTACTTCCTTAGAAGACGTTGAGCAAAGGTCTGAGTAGAAGCTGCTGAGAGATCCAGTGTACCTGAGACACCCTGAAATCTGTGCATGGGTGAAAGCAATAGGAGGAAAATAATGTCTCCGAGTGGGGTGTCATAGCGCCACAGGATCAGTGCTACACCCCAGCTTTTAAACAGTCTCTTGGAGGAATCCCTTCACTACCACAGCCCTTAAAGGGCCCCACTTGTGTTTTAGGGAAAGCCATGCAGCCTCACCTCCTCCAGGTCTGAGCCTCTGAGCTCCAGCAGTCCTGTTTCACACCACAAGTGCTGCCCAGTGTAACCCTTTTGCCCATCTAAGTTGGCAGCAACAAGGGCCAGGTTCTGTATCTAGGGGTTCTGTTTCAATAACGCAATGCAAAACCGGCTCGATCCACCCAGTGACCTGGGACAATTACATACCACCCCCTGGGTGCCTCTAAGAGGCAATACTTCCCCTCTCGCAAGCACGGAGTCTGAGTGTAACAGAAAATGTTTAATAACATGAGGTAAACGATATCAGCATTAAATTGGAAAAACACCACAAACAGGATTCATAACACAAACCATGAGCAAAAAACCCCCACCCCAGCAAATTGGGCTGTGTCCTTTCCCTTTGGTTCTTGAATCCAGCAACCCCAAAATCACCCAGAGTCCCCAAAGACCAACACCCCCAAAGTCTCTTGGGTCCAGCAACCACCCAAAAGTCCAACAGACCCCAAAGTCTCTGTCTCTGGTCAGTGCAGCCCCAGAGTAAAAAGGGGGGGGGGGCATGCAGGGTGTTAAGGGGCACCTTACGTGATCCAAGGCCGGCTGGCCATCCCTCCGTGGGGTTCCGCCACAGCCTTCACCACGAGCCAGTCCACTTCCTGCCGTCCCACAAACTGCTCCGCTCTACAAGCTGCTCCGCTCACCGACCTGTGAGCCGCTCCAGCCGTCCCTGCAAACAGCTCCGCTCGCCGTTTCTTGGGCCGCTCCAACCGGCCCCACAAGGCTCCTCCAGTCATCCTCGCAAATTGCTCCGCCAGCTACTTAGCAATATAGCTTCAGGCTCCCCCACTAGTTAACACAGCACTCAGTGATCTCAGCTCTTAATAACTTTAGCTCTTTTGTGATTTCAGCTCCTAGCAATTTCAGCTCATTGTAGGGGAGCCCCAGTGCTAGTGCACCATTAGCCCAAAGTGAATTCAGCTCAGCAGCCTGTAACTAGACTCCTAGTCGAATCAAAGTTTGCTCTAACATTCAACAGTGGAGAAATAAGGTAGTGCAATTGGTGTTTCAAGCCCAGAGAGGTCCATACCATCAGGTACTAATACCTATTCCCATTCATTCCCTGGGGGTTGTAACCCATGTCCCTTGTCAAGCAAGTGCTACTTAGGTAATGGTGAAGGACTCACTCAGTCCTTCTGTCATACAACAGTTCCACTGGCCTTGATTCACAGAATCAGGGTAACAAAACTTTATTCTTCCTGCCCCAATAACAGAGAAAACTGGGGATCCCACACCAGCCAAAGTAACCACTTTGAGTTGCTGTTGTTTCATGCCAGGCGAATGGGTGTGCCTATGCAAACAGGATCAGCTCCTGGAGTTCTTTTCCACACTCGCCATAATTCACCACCAGATGTCAGGGTAGAGCTCATCCTGACTCTGCTCACACCAGCAAATCCAACTGAGATAGGCTCTGAGTTAAAGGTTTGTATACCCTTCAGGAACTAATGCTCCTCAGCAAATGCTTGCAGTGACACCAGGCAATGAACAGTAGGGTTTATTAGTGAACAGGAACACAGCATCAGAAATCTGTTGGTTAGCACCGAGAACTATAGGTTAAGGCATAGTCCATCTGGCCAAGCCAGAGCAATCCACCAGCCAAGCTGTGATAGACTCCATTTCAGGCTCTGTCTCTCTCTGATCCTTTGTCAGTCCCAGGTCAGAGCAGCCAGCCTCTTCCTGAAGCTACTCTTTCCCCCATATATGTCTCTTCGCTGTTCTCAAGCTGTCCTCTGCTCAGCTTCCCAGCTGAGAGGAGTGTGTGGGAGGGAAAACCTCCTTCCTCTGGGTCACGGATTGCTAGATGTCAATGTTCTGGCTGCTGGGGCTTCCCGTTGTCTCTTTCAGATTCTGCATAGATACTGGTTGCTTTCAGCATATTACAGCCAGTTTCCTAATGACCCTTTCATTGTGCTGGAGACAGCAAGGCAACACACATATACCTCTCATGACTCCTAGATTGCCTCAAGAGCAGACTTAACCATTTTCCCCCCACTGGGTAGCAATGCCAAGTACAGAGTGAAACAGGCACACATAGGATTCATAAAAGTATTACAAAAAATTACCACTTCATCACACTGAGCATGAACATTGGCTTTTGAAAGAATGGTTCTACGTTGTCCTTTGTGTGGGGGTAAATACTGCAGTTCTTACTGGCTCAAAACTCCAGGTAAAGTCAATAGGAGTTTTATCTGAGAATAAACTGGGAGGAATGCCAGGCCGGTCCTTAGCAGTTTCCCTCTTTGCCTAAATGGCCCAGTTTTAAAAATTGCTGAACACCCAGCAGTGCTCATGGCCTTTAATGGGTGCTCTTAGGTGCCCAGCGCCTTTGAAAATCAGGCCCATCCTGCTCCGGGATTTGTATGTATTGTTCACTGTCCTTCAGAGTTGGTCACTATTGCATATACATAAATACAAATTTAGCTCCACACGATACAGCCTGTTACAGAGACATCAAATGAATTAAAGGGGGAGTACAAGCTTAGAACTGGCCTGCCCTTGGCTGAGACTCTATATTTCAACAAACCCATAAAACGGATCAGGGAGCTCACTCAAGCATGAATAGTTACAAGCATAAAAGAGTGGTGACATCGTACTTATTATTAAAGCCTTTTTAAAGCCCCATATTGCAGATGGTTTCTGTATCTCTGGGGAATGGCAGGGACAGGGTATTTAATAAAAACTTTATGAAAAATAGAAACTGTTTTCCATGATTAATCATAATGCCCAGGGACAAATTACCTGGGGGAATGTTATTGAAAATCATGCACTTTATATGATTGGGTGAGGCCAAGGTTAGTATTCAGGCCAATGCATTGGGGTTCTTGGGCACGTAGCAGCACCCCAAAACACACTGGGCTATTTGGGGGACTAGCCATGGGAAGAGGCACACTGGGGCTCATGGAAGAATAGCTCTGACATAATACACAAGGGTCCAGGGGCAAACAGCTCCCCAAATAGACACTCTAGGATTCAGGGAGCAGTACGTGCACCCAAACTAGACTCGAGTCAATTTTGTAGAAGGTTGATTAGCTGCTGGAAGCAGCTCGGAGATTTGGAACATCCAAAGTAGTATGGAGTAGTGGGCAGAGTGCCAGTGAGGCTGGCAGGGATTCCTGATGAATGCAATTCATCACATCGTCAATCTGCAATGCATCACAAGGATATTGCCACCTCCTGTGAAATATGTAGATACAGGATGCTCCTGATTGGCAGAGGCACTGAGTACTCACAACTCAAGTTGGCCCCAGTGGCATGTTCTTCAAAAGAGTTCAGCTTGCTGTGGGTGTGTGGGGTGCTGAGCATTGCTCTTTGGAAACATGGCCCTAGCTGTGGGTGCTGAGTCCTGGAAAATATGGCCCTGAGACGTATGGCAAATCTACCATGGGTCCATATACATGCATGCTGCAGAGAGATTTCTGAGTTAATCATATATTCTCCTAGTTCCCTCGTGTGCTAAACACCTAGGAAGACAGGTAGATATCACACAATCAGCACAGGCAAATGTCCCCACAATCAATAGCTGACTACAGTGCAATGAAATAGTTTGTGGTCATCTAAGCTTTGTTCGTCTGCAATCATTTCCTGTAATGTTTCTCTAAAAAAGAAGCGCGGTGAGTAGAGGGGGGTGAGGATGAAATTAAATGAAAGAACTTCCAAGAAGGTCTGTGTGGTTAAAAAAAAAAAAAGGCTAGTGCTGAAATTTTGCTTTAAGCATCAATCTCTTGTGGATGCCGTAAACCATCTTCCTATTTATTACAGGCAATCCCCTCTTATTTAATGAAATCCCATCCATTATGCAACTTTGCAGATATCCGAGATCACTATTAGGGAGTTGGGCCTCATTATAAGTGGAGTTATTGTCCTTTGGAGATTGAGTTAATGGTCATTTGTCTTTTTCAATTCGATTAATAACAACCCTCTCGGGACACTGAATGGGTTATGTTTAGCGATGCAATGTTAAGTCCCCTCCTCCATCAGTGCAGATTGCTGAACATGACCCAGATCTCTCAATACAAGGTCTGGCTTCAATGTCTTTCTTAATAGCAGCTTCTCACTTTTTAGCAGTTAAAGAGAACAGCACATTACATTGCCAGTGAAAGAACTGGACCGGAGAGAGCGGTGCGAAGAAAATGTAGGCGTTGATGGCTGTTTTTCCAGCTGCTCCTATTGGCCATTAATGGTTCCAGTAACATAGAGCCTTCCCTAGCCATGCAAGAGTTTGAAATGCAGGAATAGTCAGCTGCAAAATAAGGCCTGGTCTACACATAAAATCTAGGTTGACCTAACCACATCACTCTGGGCTGTGAAAAATGTCACGCTTTGTGCAACGTAGTTAGGTTGAGCTAACCCCAACTGTCGATGCAGTAGGTCAATGGACGAGTTCTTCCATCAACCTCACTGCCACCTCTTGGAGAGACAGATTACCTACATCAATGGAACAACACTTTCTGTTGACGTAGGAAGCGTCTACACCACAGTGCTACAGCAATACAGTTGCAGCTCCATAGCAGTCTCTCTCATGTAGACACACCCTCAGTAGCTGCATCTGTGAACAAACGACTCAAATGGGCAAATGCATCCATCCGGGGCCTTCTGTGGGCTCTTTATGATCTAGATTTATGGAGTACAAGATGAACCGATGATGGGCATGCAGTAAGCACTGCCTTTGGGAAAAGCCTGAACTGGATCTCGGTGCGCACTTTGGAATACCTCATCACCCATTCTGGAGCCTGTTAAACCATTCTTGCCAGGGATGATTTATATCCTGGGCTCTTGCAGCTAAATTTAGGGGCTGGTGAAAATTGTCATAGCTCTCTTGAAGTTAAAGTGATAGCTTGTCATTTTTAACCAGTTTCCCAAACAAACATGTCTAGGCACGCACACGTACGCACACACGTCAGACCTGGAAGTAATACCCCATGATAAATTGCAGATTCATATCATACATTTATTTCTCAGGCATCTCCATCAACCCCACCTTGTGGGGGTTCATTATTTCCTCTGCCCCCTGAGCAGCTTCAATCAGCTGTCATTAAAAGATTAAATTAAAATACAAAATCCGCCTAGGCCAGGAACGTTTCTGCCTTTCTCCCTCAAATATGGAACTTTCCCAGCCCCTGGTTACGCAAGATTCCCATACATAGAAATGTCATGCCTTTGCCATATGACCTTTTGTTGCCTTGCAGGGTTGGGGGTGTCTGATACCATTGGAAAGGGGAGATTTCCAGGACTTGCTCTGAATTTTGAAATGGGCTGGGATACTGGATTTTAAAACTGGGTCCTTTTCAAATCTTGAAAAGTGATGTTTAGATTATTTGACTGTTTTCTGGCTCTCTCTGAGCCCTGTACAGTTTGACTCATGGGATAAAAATCTGGCCCCAATGGAGAAATCATTTTGGGGCAGGTCTCTGACCTGTGTTATACAAAATGTCAGACTAGCTGATCACAAGGGTCCCTTCTGGCCTTGGAATCTATGAAGTCAAGGGGAGTTTTGCCACTGACTTCATGGGGCCAGGATTTCACCCCGGTAACTAAAGCTTTACAAGGAGAGGGATACATTAAATAGTCCTAATAAAATGAATAAAGGTCACTAATACATTCCAAAGTAAAGCTTTTCTGTGACCATGTAATGCAGACAGGTCATTGTGGTGTAATAAAGAGGCCCTCTGCTCTGTTTGTTGGTAATTTCATAGAATATCATTTGTCCCTGGCAAGCTATTCTGGTAACAATTCAAGGTAAACACCCAGCTGACTTGCTTTTCTAACATACAAAAGTTTGCCTTGAAAGATTTTAAAATGGTCTTAAATTTTTATAATTTATAGTCCGGTAGCACCCAGAGAAGAACTTTCAATCTAAACAGACAAAAAGTGTGTGTGTGTGGGGGGGGGGGAAACACGGACGTACTTAGACAGAGGGAAGTGAAGGGATTTGCCTAAGGTGACCCAGCAGCAAAACCAGGAGTAGAACCCCGGTCTTCTGACTTCCAGTCCAGGGGTCTGTTTGCTAGACCACCCTGTTTACAAGACATTTTTACCTGCAATCTTTGAATTTCTGTTGCTTCCCGAGTTCCACATTTCTCTTTCGGTAGCCATGGACCTGCATAGGAAACAGCTTCCCCTGCACAGGCAGATCTCTCTGAGTACTAGGAAGGTAGCTCACGTACTGGAGCTGCCCACATATCCTGGTCCCTAGTATGTATGCTTTCTGACTAGGGACGCAATCAGCCCACTAGCTGGTATGTTGTAGTCAGAACCATGCACTAGCTGGGAAGGGAGCTGCCTGAGAGACATAGACGTCTTTCCCTCACAGTGAAGTACCTCCCTTCTGGTTTGCTTGGTGTAATCCTGTCTTGCTGGGCAGGATTCTTTATGCAAAAGGCATCATTATGGTGCTAGGCAGGGAAAGGTCTAGCCTTGAATTTTCCCCATGCACTAACATCTTTGTTTCATTTTGTATCTATGGGGCAAAAATACTTGGTCTCTTAAGGCTTTGAAGAAGTGCATCTGAAGAAGTGAGGTTTTTACCCATGAAAACTTATGCCCAAATAAATCTATTAGTCTTTAAGGTGCCACCAGACTCCTTGTTGTTTTTTTAAGGCTTTATGTCTGTCTTTTGAAGTCCATGGGAAATATACGTAGGGAAACAGGACCTTGAATTCACTTGAGACGAATCTGGGTTATGCTTACAATCTTGCTGTTTAGCCTAGACTTAAAGCCCTGCTGAATCTTAGCAAAGGTAATAAATTAAAACTTATCAATGGCACTAGTAGCGCTTAACAAAAAAAAGACACAGGATGGTCTCATGGAACGATGAGTTACTACACTGGTTCATTACCTTTGGACACTTGGTTAAACACTGATTTAAATCACATTGAAATAAGCGATGTGTTGGTCTCAGGGTTTTCCCTGTAACTATCTGTCCATATTTTAAGCTCACTGCGATGTTTGAGTCCACCGGCAGTCTCTGATGAGGAAAGCCATAGGAAAGTAGTATACATAGTAGAGCTGATCAGAAATCACCTCCCATCCACAGGAAAGTTCATCTTTTCAGTGAAAACATGACCACCATTTATTCCCCTGCCGTTTCTGGCTGAAAAATCTTTTTAGAAACCAAAAGTTTTTGGATCTTGCTGTTTGTTTTTTCAACAGAAACAAATACACAATAACAAAAAAAGTTGAGGAAAGCAGAAAATGTCCATGAAAAATATTTTTAGTCGAAAAACTAATTTTCCATCAAAAAAAAATTTGGTCGAAAAGTTTTTGACCGTCTCTAATATAGTATGTAGCTCACTGCAATAGACATGGGGAGGAATTTTTCTGTGAAACTTTGTCAAAAAATGCCAAGTCAACAAATCTGAAACTTTTCACAGGAGAAGGTAGGTCAGCTTCACTTCATTTTTATTTTTTAAACTCAGAAAAATTCTGAAAAAAAGTTTTGAAATTGTTGAAACCTTTTGTTTTGATCTTTTCAAAAGGAAAAAATTCCAGTCTTCTGGTTCAAAACAACTTTGTGTCCAAAAATTAAAGCTAATTATAGTTTTAAAAATATTTTAAAAAGAATTACAAAATTGAAACAAAACATGTTTTGATTGACCTGAAATGAATTTTTTTTTCAGGCAATTTTCAGTTTACAAAAACATTTTAGATTTCAACATTTCTATCTGATTTGGGATTGAACATTTTTTCAACAACATCAACAAAATTTTGCAGGATGGGAAAACCATTTCCCACCCACCTCTGCATTGCTATATGATATTATCATACATAGCGAGAGCCATTTGGGGCTCAAGGCTGGAGAAGCAGGGCTGTTACAGGTCAGGAATTTGCTGTGTTGGAGGACTTGCGTTTGGCCCGGTATTTGGAAATTCTGCAGGGCAGAACACAATATCATTGCTAAAACTACACGGGGACCTTGCCCTGAAATAGCAAAGCTGCAGTAGACCAAAACTGATGTGTATTGACAGAGGCGTTACAGGGAAAGATTGCAAAGCACCTGCTTGGCCTGTGCCCAGTTCTAGTTATTCACTCACCTTTACAATCACAAAATTAAAATAAGAGTTTACAATGCTCGGCTGGATTGGCTGGCTGCAAAGAATGAAGCTTTCTCTGTGTCATCAATATTCAAGGGGATGGAATAAACACAGCCTTGCTTCAGTGCGGCTGTAAGTAACACAGGGATGGAGTCACTGAAATGTAACAAGATTTATTACTTTCTCCCAAAGAACAATTGCCAGCTTGGTGTCCTCAGTAAATAATGCTCTCCTGGTGTCAGCTGGGGACACCATTAACCCAGTGGATAGTGACACCATAGTTAACCCTTTGGGGTATTATTCTCAACACCCAGAGGCTGCTGCAATGTGGGATCACATGAAGGATTGTTCCTGAATGGGATGACTTGTGGGAATGTCTTCCCAGAAGAGTAGTTATTGGGGTGTGTGGCCAAAATTAATTTGCCCTGTGAAGAATGAAGGAACTGACACCGAAAGTCACTAGGGGACTTACCTCCAGCGGTCACAAACAAACAGCATGAGCTGTCCCATTATCCTGAGCGTGCTAACAGCCTGTGGGAGTCCTGCATCTGACCGATACTAGCACAGGCTTTGCCATAGAGCAGAATCTAGGAGCTGATTCCACACCGATGCACAGCAGGAGTGACTCTATCGGTATTATGCTTGGATAAGCGAGAAGAAAATCAGGTTCCAGACTTCTGTGTACCACTAAAAACAGCCAACTCTGTCCTATGGGCTCAACACCTCATTCAGATTCTTATTCCTCTGCTCACCCCAAAATGACCTTGACGGGTATGTCTACATTGCAGTTACAAACCCTTGGCTGGCCTGTGCCAGCTGACTCGGGCTCAGGGGCTGTTTAATTGCACTGTAGAAATTTGGGCTCAGGCTGAAGCCTGAGATCTGGGACTTGTGAGCTGCAATTAAACAGCAATTAAACAGCCCCTGAGCCCAAGTCAGCTGGCACAGGCCAGCTACAGGTGTCTATGTGCATTAGACATAGCCTATGGCTAGAGCAGGAGGGTTCTTTGTTCCTGTCCAGAATATAAAATTCTTCTCCAAGATTCTAACCTTGGCTCTACCTAGGTCATCTGGGGATTTATATAAGTGGACAACTGAATAACAGGCCAATGGCTCTTCTCACGTACACTAGTTTTCCCACAGAGTAACTCCACTGATTTCAGTGGAGCAACTTCTTCAGGGTGGTGTCCATTAAAGGAGAATCTGACCCCATGAGTCCAAATCACCAGCTGCTACAAACTTCTTAGTTCATTCAGGCCCAGGCTGCACAGGGAAGTGTGAGGTTTCTCACGTGAAGAGGAGGAGCTGCGGTAACTGTTATTTGAGGAGGAAGATGCCCTGCAATAGGAAATGTGGTTATTAGAACCTAGCCCCTAGATGGCTGGTATGATATGTTTTATGAAACCCAGGTTGCAACTGGCAGTGTTTGGAAAGGTTTGAAGATGTCCTTTCTAGACCATTCACTCCATGTATGTCAAGGATGTCCGGGCACCATTGAACAAATCTAGACACTTTACTAGTTGCAGTATTATTTTGGTAGCACCAGGTCAATTCCCCTAATTGCTTTGAGCTCCTGTGTCTCTCCTAGAAAGTACCTTAAAACGTCCAATCAGTTCTTTTTAAGACAAATATCCAAAACCCACCACCCATTCTTCCACCCAGTAAAAGCACCTTTCTCCAGGAGGGAGGACTCAAAGGAGTTTGGGAGAAACACCGAGACAAGGATGTTCACAAATGTGGACCTAAAATTAGTCCAAGTCCATATTTAAGTACCAAAATGAGTGGCTGATTTTCAAATGTGCCAAGAACCTTAGGGTCCCATTGACTTCTGAGGAGGTCTGCCTCCTTACCCCTTCTCCTCCATTCTTGGTCAGTACTGCTCCACAGCTGCAGACTGCTCTCACAGCCAAACCTTTGACTGGGCACTCAGTTCAGTTATGTATTTTTAATTAGAAGCCCTTAAAGCTCCATCTGGAAGTGTTTTGCATGTTAATGTCATCTGCTTTGGGAAAACTCATATCCTGATCCAATGCCAAATTCTAATTTTGTACCGTAGGTTCATGTCTACCTACAGTAAAGTATCCCATGAACTCTTCATTCTTGGACTGACCAACTTGGGGATAGGATGCAGACATGTAAACTTGATAAGCAACTGATTAAAATGGGCATCAGCAAAAGATTGTTAGAAATGGAGATAGAAACCATAGTGGGGGTGGTTACAAGTGGGGTGACTCTCAGGTCACTATCTTTGCCACTGTTTTGTATTTTCATAGAATCATAGGAGTGGAAGGGACCTCAAGAGATCATCTAGTCCAGTCCCCTGCACTAATATGGCAGGACTAAAAATTATCTAGACCATCCTTTTTTTGCTTGTTAATGAGCTGGGGCAGGACTATGGAGTTTGTTTTGTGTAGTTTTTAATTGCTCTTAAGCTCTGATGAAGCACAGGTCAAAGGTAGGAATTGTTATAGTTCTTCTCATTTTACAGATGAACAAACTGAGGCAAAGAGAAGTTAGGACTTATCCAAGGGCACATGGCAGGTTAGTGGCAGAACTGAGAAGGATCCAAGGTTTCCAGTCTGCTTGGTCAGTCTTTTGCAAGTAGGAGACTCCTGCACACCCACTGGTTGAGTCC
Organism: Malaclemys terrapin pileata; assembly: GCF_027887155.1. Classification (NCBI taxonomy): domain Eukaryota; kingdom Metazoa; phylum Chordata; order Testudines; family Emydidae; genus Malaclemys; species Malaclemys terrapin. Next base: position 52,848,249 of record NC_071513.1, read on the forward strand.
AGAGCCTACTAGAAAAAACAGCTGCCCGTAACAATAATTGTTACAGGCTGTGGAAAGGGAATCCTGCACTAATGTTCAACATTTGCAGCAGTGCAGTGTTTACCCAGGAGGTGTTCACACCCAATTAATTCCCTTGCTGAGAGCTGCAGCCTCAGCATAGCTTGGGTCAGTGACTGCAAAGACAAAGACATTCCAGAACTCAACAGTGGCTAATGGAAACATGAGCAGATGCATTGCCATATAGCTTACATCAACAATACATGTGGCAGAAAAGTCTGCCATGATCACAGTCTATTGCAACTGGACCAAGGGCATCTCTCATCTTTTCAAAGAACTCCCTGCTCTTGAGTACAAGCATCATTAATTGCAGTGTCGTAACTCATGCAGAGGATGTTCACCGAGCATTCAGAAGACTTGGGGTTAATTCCCTGGCCTGCCACCTACTTCCTGTGTGGCCTTGGGCAAGTCACTTAGGCCCAGATCCTGTAAATGATTTAGATGCCTACCTCTGATTGATTTCAGTGGGAGTTGGGTGCCTAAATACCTGTGAGGATCTGAAGCTCAGTTCCCCATTTATAAAATGGAGATGACAGCACATTGCTACCGCACAGGAGTGCTCGGAGGATTAATTTAGATAATTCTATAGGTGAATTGTAGTATAACTTAAATCCCAAGGAATGAATGGATCCTTCATCTGTTTGTATTCTCTTCCCAGATATGTAGTTTCAGCAGCAACATGGCTTCCAGTGGTGATGTTTTTCATGCAATGTGCAGGTTTCTGAATGAAGGATCGAGCTGCCTATATATATGCAGGAAGGTTGCATGTGTGTCATGACATAAGGTCAGTTTAGTAGCAGTGTATTCTCCATAATCACATTTGTCTATCAGAGCAGGAGATGCTATACAAACCCTATGATTCACAGGTCCAGGTCCTCACCTGGCGTGAGTCAATATGGCTCCACTAAAATCAATGCAGCCACACCAATTTAAAACTCCTAAATTAAATAAATAAATTAATGGAGATATCCCATCTCCTAGAACTGGAAGGGACCTTAAAAGGTCATTGAGTCCAGCCCCCTGCCTTCACTAGCAGGACCAAGTGCTGGTTTTGCCCCAGATCCCCAAGTGGCCCCCTCAAGGATTGAACTCACAACCCTGGGTTTAGCAGGCCAATGCTCAAACCACTGGGCTATCCCTCCCCCCAAGGATCAAGCCCACAGGTTTTAAGGCCAGATGGGGCCAGTTTGATAATCTAACCTGACCTTTTCCTTTTGATAGGTCATAGAATTTCAGCCAGTGAGTCCCCTTTCTTCATAAAACATTCCACTTCTAAGGAAAATTCAGGCAGAAATATTCATCCCAGTTATAGAGGGCTGGTCAGGAAACAGTGAAACTCAGTGTCAGTGAAACTTAATTAAACATTTCCATGGGAAAAAAGGGATGAAACGTTCATGCACATTTTTCTCCAATGCTCTGTCCCATTTTTTGGCTAGCTCTGGTCCTGCTCTCCTTTCAGAGACAAGCCTTTACACCGCTGACTTCTTCTAAGAGACCATGCTTCCAAGCGACCAATTTCCCATTGGATGCTGCAAGGCAACCTAATTTAGTATTCTATATTCTTCACTTCCCCTAGCAATTTAAAGCCTCCCCATCCCACCCCATTTTTCACATGCAGATAACAATCTGAAGTGTCTTGGCACAATGACATTTATTGAGAAGGAATAGATCCGTTGTGCCAAGACCCCTGCAGAGAGAATGTAAATTGCAATCCACTTGATGGGTTTCCCCTTCTCTCTCCTTCTCTATTTCCAATTGCTCTAAGTTACCCTTAATGTTTCTAACCTCTCTAGTTTACCTTTGCCAATTGGAGAGAGTGTTTATTGAGAAATCTTAATTACTGTAAAACTCTTAAGGGAGACAGGGAGGGGAAGCCGCCTGCTGTGCGTATGCAGAGTTTGAAACAAAGGCCTCCTCCACACTAGCACTCAGCTGATGACAAATCACATTCTTCAGGCCACCCAAGCTCAGTTTCAGGAAGATGCTGAGAGGCATCATTTAAAGGTGACCTAGACAGGGATCAGTTTGGCCCAGTGTTCTGCCTTGCTGTTTTATCCTGGGCAGAGAAGGCCTGAAAGGGACGTAAAGAAATTCTTTGCTGCTTTCACAAGTCAAAGTCAGGTCTTATCTATCCAACTCTCCCTGAGAAACTCTCTGAAACACTGCAGACCTCTACTAGGTCTGTAATTAGAGCTGGGTGGAACATTTTTGCCAAAATACCTTGTTTCATCAAAGCCAAAACATTCAACTGAGCTTAACTGGTTTCCACAAAACTTGCATCAGGAAGGTTTTTGGGTCCAGAGAGAGAGGTGATGTGAAAAACACCTTTATTCACCAAAAATGCATATATAAAACATGTTGTAAAACATTAAATATGATATATTACAATATAGTCTCAGGAAGGAATAAAGAGAATCCCACTCCCTGCAAACATCACACATCACCAAAAGCTCTGATGGTAAGCTGCCATGGGATAACAGGGATCCTCTTATGGATCAGTAATTGGTTAAAAGATAGGAAACAAGGGTAGGAATAAATGGTCAGTTTTCAGAATGGAGAGAGGTAAACAGCAGGGTCCCCCATGGATCTGTCCTGGGACCTGTGCTATTCAACATATTCATTAATGAGCTGGAAAAGGGTGTGAACAGTGAAGGTGCTGAAAAGGGCATAAAGAAATTCTTTGCTGCTTGTTTTTCATAAGGCAAAGTCAGGTCTTATCTGTCCAGTTCTCCCTGGCAAACCAAGCACATCAAATGCAGCCATATCTTTGGAGTTCCTAGAAGACAGGACATCCTGATTCCATTGCTTTCCTGCAGTAAATGGTTCCCAGCACATTATATTCAGAAGAGCGTTAGATTAGATAGATAGACAGATAGATGACATAGATTTCAACAAAATAGGAAGTACAATTCTTGTTACAGTTTCACAGAGCTAGATAGAAGATCACATCAGCAACTGGTTAAAAAGCAGCCTGTGAAGGACACACCACCTTAGCTTTCCCAGGTTGTAATGCAGCCACACATGCAGCTTAGCAAATACATTTTTTCAGATGGGGTAGCTAGGGCATAGGGAGGATCTATGGGCTGGCTTTAAGTAACTGTAGCCTGGATAGGTGAAGCAAGGCTTATGGCCAAAGAACTGGGGCCCGAGCCTCCACAGTCTTGCACCTCGTTTAGCCAACTATACTTCTCCAAAGTGCTGTAAAATGCTGACAGAAAAATCAGCTGAGATTTTCAAGGCAGAGGACAGTAGAGCTGGTTGAAAAATACCAGTTACTTTTCCAGGGACATTGTGGAAAAGAAATCATCATTTTTGTTTCTGTCAAAATTTTCTGTCAAAATTTTTCCATTTTGTGATGGAAAATTATTTATTAATTATTATTATTATTACTTTTGAAAGTTGTTTTGAATTATTTTTTGAGGGAAGGATTGGTTAAAATGTTTGATTTTTTTCAAAACCTGTTCTCAGTAATACCCAGATTTTAGTAAAACTTTGAACCCAAACCTGAAAACATTTTACTAACCATTTTTCAGCTTCTGTGTTTGCATTGAAAAACCAGAAAATGTTGCCAATTGACACTTTCCCTCATAGATTTCCACCAGAACTTCAACAACTACCACCCATCAATTAAACTCTCACTGGAACACTCCCATGCTAGCATCAACTTCCTGGACACTACAATCGGCTTCAACAATGGTACCCTACAGACAACGATATATAAGAAACCCATGGATCACCACACCTACCTTCATAGATCCAGTAACCACTCAAAATGCACCAAGAAATCTGTTACCTACAGCCAGGCTCTCTGATATCTCAGAATGTGAAAGTCCTGGATATACATTTTTAACATCTTAAAACACTTTAAAACCGCCTTCACCAAACAAGGAAACTCAACCAGAGAAGTAGATTGCATCATAGAATGGGCCACCCAAATACCCTGAGAGAACATGCTTTAATACAGAAATAAAATCCCCTACGACCACACACCCCTACCTGTCACCTACCACCCCACCCTGGAACCCATACGGGGTATCATCAAACAACTACAATGGGAACTCAATGGGAACCTCACCCTGAAAGAAATCTTTCCTGAACCCCCATTTTGGGCCTTCAAAAAACCTCCCAACCTCATCATCAGAAGCAAGCTCTCGACAGACCAGGACATACCAACTCAAAGTGGCACCAGACCCTTCCAGAGAAACCTGCAGACATATCTCCACTTCTACAATGCCTGGCACCCTCCACAACACCCCTTTCAAGATCCATGGGTCCTACATCTGCTTATCACAACATGCATATGCCTCACGAGAGTCTTCCAAATCCATTTGGGGAAGCTCACACCCAAGCACCAGAAGCAACCTAGAAGTGTGTGTGTGGGGGGGGGAACACAGGCAACTGAACCATGGCCCTGCCTCCGAGGCCCCACCCACACTCCGCCTCTTCCCACTCTCTGTCCCGAGGCCCTGCCTGCCCAATGTTTGCTCCTCTCTACCCACTCCCCCCAACCCTGCCACCCTCTACTCGCTCATCTCCACCCCCTTCCCTGAAGGGGGGGGGGCATGGCCCCATCACTTCTATGGAACTTCGCTTCTGGTGATCCAAAAGTGGCGTCAGGCCAGCGTGCCTGCAGAGGGGTGACATGCGCTGCATACATGGCATTTCCTCCCGGCATGACCGGCCTTTTTTGGGGAGGCTTAGCCTCCCCTGGCCTGTTATACATGCCACCCATGACAACATGTAGCGCACCGCATCCAGAGCACTCAATGCCACAACAACAATTATGTGGGTGAAACCTGACAATCACTATACTCTTCAATGAGCTCACACACAAAAATGATAAAAGACAAAAACACCCTATCACCTGTGGGTGAACACTTTTCACAAAGTGATCACTCTGTATCTGACCTATCAGGCTTCAGCCTCAAAAGAAATCAGCACAACACTTTCAAAAGATGAGTCTGGGAGCTTAATTTCATAATTTTGCTAGACACTAACAATCATGATCTTAATAAAGACACTGGATTTATGGCTTATTAGAACAATCTGTAACCCACTGACCCCCTTTCTGTCTTAGAACTATAGGGGTGTTAATCGGTCACCTCATCTTGAATGTTCCCTTAGAATATGTATCAAGTATCAGAGGGGTAGCTGTGTTAGTCTGGATCTGTAAAAAGCGACAAAGAGTCCTGCGGCACCTTATAGACTAACAGACGTATTGGAGCATAAGCTTTTCGCTTAGAATATGTGCTAACTACTTATGCTAAACTATCTGATCATCCTTGTATTTAGCTGTGATACACTAAGTACCCTTTCCAGACCTGAGGAAGAGCTCTGTGTAATTTGAAAGTTTGTCTTTCTCACCAACAGAAGTTGGTCCAATAAAGGATATTACCTCACCCACCTCTACTTTCCAATCAAAACTGTTTCTGACAAGAAGTCATTTTTTGTCAGAATTACTTTTCAACCAAAAAGCTTTTCATTAGCTACATAACATATATATCAATATTGTGGTACATATTACTTATTAAACAAGACTATTCCCCAGATACAGCATTTATAAGTACTTTACAAAAAAGTATATACTGTCAGCGAATACATCTACTAACTAATGATTATTTTCCACTTTAGAAAATATTTAGATCCTTAAATCTTTTTTTAAAAATCCATGAGTTAAAGGGGCTGTATTGTGATGAATATACGTGTCTTTGTTCTGGATAAGAGTAATGTGTTTACATATATATGGATAGTGTGTAATTTATGTTGTTACCTATTCATTTCCTACTTTCAAGTGCTTAGGTTTTACAGATGATGGGATAGTTAACTCCAGTGTTGTTACTTAGCAACGTTAATTGGATTCTGAATTGAAGATTTTCTGTTTTGGAAATAGCAATAGAACCTGTATCACTTTTAGAATTTTCAGACCCAATGAAGTACCTTTAAAGCCATTTTCCCCATATATGGGAATATTCAAGAGCAGCGTTACTCAGTTTGGAGGGGTTTGATATTAAGATACAATTATTTATTGATCCCAGGCCTCTCTCTTCTATTACAGATAATAATCTCTTTTCATTTTACAGATGAGCCACTGAAGCGTGAAGTGACAATAGGTCAGTAGCAGAATAAGGAACATAATGCGAGTTTCCTACCTGCCAGGCCAATGCCCTCTTCTACAGTGCACCACATCACCTCTTTACGAGGCTGAGCTGACCAGAGGCCAGGGATTGCACTGCAGTTGGTCATGGTGACCGCTCTGTCACTCCTGAAGGGCAGACTGTCCCCAGCTAGTGTTGCAACGTGCTCTCCCTCTTTCCCTGTGTGTCTCATGTGACCCAGACATCCCAGCCACCGCAGCTCTTCCTTGCTCCTCAGCAAGGCTTCTCTGCTCCTTCTGCCCACTAGAGCCTAGTCTTCACTGTGGTATTTGGGGATTTCCCACTTTGAGGTCAGGTTAGGGACATTGGGAGTTGTAATGGGTGGCAGTGTTGCCTAATGGATAGAGCACCAAACTGGGACTCAGGTGTAGAGCAGGGCAAAATTTGTCAGCCACAACTTTTTCACTAAAAAATGCAGATTTGGGTCACCTGAAACTTTTCATGAATTCCTGCTGAATATGCCAAAGTGTTTCTGTTGAAAACAAAACAACACATCTGAAAAAAAAAAGAAACATTTCATTTCGACAGATTCAAAACAAGATATTTAGATTTTTTTTATTTGAAATTACTTTGTTTTGAAATTTGCTGCCTTTTCATTTTAAAAAGTTAAGAAAACCCTCACCCTGAAACAAAATGTTTATTTTCATTGTTGAATAAAACACTTCATTTGTCCCAAAACAATATTTTTCCCCAACTTTTCGTTTCACTCCATTTTTTTAAAATGGTTGCTTTGGGGCACCCAAAACACTTTTAAAAATATATTTTTTGGCTCACTCAGCAAATCAGAAAATCAGTTATTTGCACAGCTGTGTTCAGAAGACCTGAGTACTACTCCTGACTCTGCCACTGGCTTGCTGGGTGACCGTGGACAAATCACAGCATCTCTCTGTGCCTCAGTTTCCCCATCTGTAAAACGGGGATCATGATATTGACCTCCCTTTGTAAATTGCTTTGTGATCTACTGATGAAAAGAGCTAAGACCTGGTGTACACTACAAATTTAGGTCGACATAAGCCGCATTAAGTCAATTTAATAATCGATGTGTCTACACTATTGAGTCCCTTCCAACAAACTAAGTGGCCTGTAAAGTCGGCTTCTGTACTCTACCTCCGTGAGAGGCATAGCGCTTGATTCGACATCCCCGGGTCGACATGGGGATAGTGTAGACACCGTGTTGTGTAATTCAAATGAATTGGCCTCCAGGAGGTGTCCTACAGTGCTCCACTCTGACCGCTCTGGAGAGCACTTTCAATTCCACAGACATGCCACTTCTATGAGGAGCTGCATGGGATTCTCGGCGGCGACCCTAGCACTACTCCAAAATGCTCCGTGGATACCTCCCAGGAGCCCTGGGTGACCTCAAGCAACAACGAGGAGGACATTGTTGCCGAGGAAGAGGAGGAGGAGAATGTGAATCAGGCAAGTGGAGGATCCATTCTCCCAAACAGCCAAGAACTGTTTTTAACCTTGGAGTCCATCCCTTCACAGGACCAGTTGGCCGTGGAGCATGATGCTGTGGAAGGCACCTTTGGAGAATACACATTTCCAATCAAACTGTAGGGGTTATATGCTATTATTTTTAATATTTAATCTGAACAAAAAAGTAGGTGTAGTGGGTATCAGTGGCCACTCTAGCTACGCAGAGGGTGCTCTCAGAAAAAGAATGTTTATTTATCTATTTATATTTATATTTATTTATTTATATTTAATTTATGTGCATGGAATCCTCCATGGAGATCTCTAGGAAGCTTTCATGGAGGTACTCTGCAATCCTTTGCAGAAGGTTTCTGGGAAGGGCTGCCTTATTTTGTCCACCACGGTAGGACACTTTCCCGCACCACTCAAGTATTAACTCTTCTGGCATCATTGCGGCACAAAGCATTGCAGCACAAGGACCAGATCTGTACCCAGACACTCGCAGCTAGGGTGACCAGATCACCCAAGTCAAATATCGGGACGTGGGGGGGGTGGGTGGGAGGGGAGAGGCATGATGTGGGGGGAGGGCGGGGCAAAAAAAAAAAAAAAACCCACCCTTCCTCCACAAGTGCTGGAGGGAGACGCAGGGGAAGCGCGGGGCTAGGGTGAGTGAGAGTCCGGCCTGGCCCCGAGCAGTCAGGACTCAGTCGGGCGGTAGGGAGAGTAGGGGGGTTGGCCCGCAGGGCCAGGCGGCGCCTGTTCTCCCCCCCTGGGCAGTGGGACTCGGGAGCAGCCACTGCTGCAGCTCCCACTGCCGCGGGGGGAGGAAGAGGCCGATGGCCAAGCTCGGCGGCTGCGGCTCTGGCGCCCGGGCCCGAACCCCCCAAGCCCGGGCCTGCTGCGGGGACCCAGCAGCGCGCACGCTGTGCCCAGCCCCTGGCCAGTCACGTCTGGGCTGCTGCCCAGCTAGTGCTATCCCACGGCGGCCTCGGAGTGGGGGCAGCAGGCCCCAGCCCCCCACCCCCCGCTCAGGTCCCGCAGGGGAATGAACGGGGCTGGCTGCCGATGCCTCCGCCCCAGGGCTGCCGCAGGATTGCACCAGCTGGGCAGCTGCCCAGACGTGACTGGCCAGGGGCTGGGCGCAGCGTGCGCGCTGCTGGGTCCCCGCAGCAGGCCCAGGCTCGGGGGGTTCGGGCCCGGGCGCCAGAGCCGCAGCCGCCGAGCTTGGCCATCGGCCGCTTCCTCTCCCCGCGGCAGTGGGAGCTGCAGCAGCGGCTGCTCCCGAGTCCCACTGCCCGGGGGGGAGAGGGGGTGGAGAACAGCCACTGCCTGGCCCCGCGAGCCGCCCCCCAACTCTCCCTACCGCCTGACTGAGTCCTGCCTGCTCGGGGCCAGGCCAGACTCTCACTCACCCCGGCCACGCGCTCCCCCTGCGTCTCCCGGGCCTCCTTCCAGCGCTTGTGGAGAGAGGAGGAATGGTGAGCCTGGGGAAGAGGCAGGGATTCGGGGAGGGAGCTATTGGGGGGAGGAGGGGGCGGAGTCGGGGCGGGGGGGGTGCCAGAACTTCCAGGCTCCGGAGCATTTCCTTGTTTGTCCAGTGTCCTGACTGCACATCAGTCGGGACCCAGGACAAACAAGGAAATATCGGGACAGTCCCGATAAAATTGGGACGTCTGATCACCCTACTTGCAGCATCTGCTTCCTTGCCACCTCTGTTACCCTCAGGAGAGTGATGTCACATAGGGTCACGTAGGGGAAATGGGAGAAGTTTTCAATGCTAGCTCTTTAACCGCAAGCAATTCAACAAGTAATCTGCCCCCAGTATGGTGAAATCTGGGTCACACAACCACTCTTCCCCAAGTGTACCAGGGTTGTGGTTGGAAGGTATCACTGTGTATTGCAAGCAACACTGAAAAAAAAGGGGGGATGGCGGCTTCCTGTTTGTCTCCCTCCCTCCCCAGCCTGGTGCCGCTTTTGTAAAAAACAAACTATTTGGGGAACTTTATACTGGTGCCTGTCCTCAAGCACCATCCAGGTTGCTAGGGGAAAGAGGCCTTTTCTGCTGTTCCAACCTATGATCCCAAGGATGTCTTCACAAAAGCAGCAGCACAAGACCTTTTGCCCATGCCTGGTGGCCTTACTCACCATGGCTGTAGCAGCAAACCAACTCTTGTAGTAGCCAGCGGTTATGATTACATTGTGGCTTGAAGTGAAGTATATTGGGGGTGGGTTTTTTTTATTAAAAAATTTACCTTGCACCAGAAACAATGTATGCACTGTCAATGCTATCCTTGTGCTTTGCATTCCTTGCAGCTGCAACCTTGTCTGTCGGCACATCTTCCACACTGGAACAGAGACTTTCCCAGATTAGAAGGTGGAAAAAGAAGACTCGGGAAGACATGTTCAATGAGTTAATGCACGCCTCCAAGAGTGACAAGACAGAGCTCAGAGCATGGAGGATTATATTGTCTGAGAACCTGGACATGGAGGACAGGAGAGCATGCAGGGAACCAGAGTGTGCCACACAGGATGAGATGCTGCAGATTATGTGGGAGCAATCAGACATGTTGAGGCGTCTGGTTGAGGTTCAAGAAAGGCAGCTGGATGCTAGAGACCCTCTGCAGCCTATGCTGAACCTGCTGCCATCATTGCCAAGTTCCACATCCTCCTCTCCAAAACGTCTTTTGCGGTGGGGGAGAGGGGAAGAAGTTTGGTATCCCTTGTACTCAACTCCTGGGGAGGGTACAAGAGGGATCAGAAGGTGCTCATTCCACACCTTTGATTGTTATTGCAGTGCATCTGTAAGCAAGCTTTCCTTGTTTCTCTCCCCAAGTGTTATCAACCCTTTTGCCCCAAACTTACACAAAGACAGCAAAGAAAAGTGTTTGTGACCATAATAAAACTTAACGGATTGAGGAGAAAAGGCTGCATAATGATGCAGTTCCACCAGTCCGTGCTTGTTTCCCAAACCCAGAAACGGCACTCAGCCATGTCAAGGTGATGTGTGCCAACAACTGCAACTTGCTCTGTTTGTGGCATTACATTGTTCTGTGTGGTGGCTCCTGTATTGGCTGTGTATATACAGCAGGATAAGGTGTGAGGTGTTTGAAATACTCATAACAACAACAATGTATAGCTGAGCGGCATCCATGCCTACTGTGATATGGCGATTGCACGGGTAACCCAGGCTTACAAAAAAAGGCGAAAAAAGGACTTAGTTTGTTTGCCATTGATTTCAGGGAGGGAGGTAAGTGCATCATGGGAGGCTAATGCCATGTTCCCATAACCACCCTGTGCCAATGTTTTGGTCCCATAAGGCATTGCAATCCCAACCCAAAATTCCACTCAGCTACGTACACTGTGGGATAGCTACCCACAGTGCAGTGCTCTGTGCATCGATGCAAGCCCTGCTAGTGAGGATGCACTCCCCCGATACAATGAGCATAGTGTGGACATGCAAGATCGACATGCTTAAATTGGAGGCTCGATTTCCATGAAGTCGACTTAACTTTGCAGTGTAGACATGGCATAAGTGTTAGTGTTATTAACGCAGGCAGCTCAGAGTCTGCTGGTAGTGCATTCAGCCTCACTGTGATTGGGCATGCAGCAGCTCGAGGGATTTGTTGCTCAACAGTGAGTAGACAGATGACACCTGAAATCCTTCAGTGAAACTTTTTTTTTTTTCGAAGAAACATGGCTTTGTATCAAAAAAACTATTCCAGCTGGCCTGAGGAGGGTGGGGAATGAACTGGCAATGACGGGCTGGTTGACAGGGTATGGAAGCGGTGAGTAGTTGAGGCATCCATGTTTAATTTGGGCCAGTATTTTGGAGGTAGTATCCAGTCACAGAAGAGTTAGCGATATAGGGCCAGATTTCAAACGAGCTCAGCATCTGACTCATAATGGGAGCTACAGGGTACAGTGCTGAAATGGGACCTGAGGCCTCCCAAAAACCTGGCCTCAGTTGTGGGTGCTGAGCACTTGGAAATGTGGCTCATGACATGTTATTGAGAATATTGCTAGAGCTTTACAAATATTCATGTGATTATTTCAAGCAATATGCAAATCACGGTGCTCTGATTGGCTGCTCATGGCTCCCACCTACCAGACAGCAACGATTTGCCTGATACAGGACTACGGAGAAGCTACCTTAACTGTGGATCAATAATTGCACAGCATCCCTACACTCTGATTCCATTTCACCATAATTATTTATAATCTTGAGTTTAGTGGAACGGAGGTCCTTTTAAAGTAAGCCATGCAACTGATGGGAGAGTCAAAATTGTTCTGAAAAAGAGCCATTCATAATAATCCTTGCAGCCTGATGGGAATATAGAGTAGAAATTGAATGCATAGCATAGGGCCTAGCCAGCCATTTCAAAGCATCAAATATTTTATTCAACACTGTCACATTTGTAAAGGAATTGAAATAGCCTAGAAGGAATGTTATTTTCTTCTGTTAGGTGAACCAAATGACACAGCTTCTGAACCAAGCTGCTACTTCCGGAAATTGAACCGATTAGGATGTATCATGGGTACGTTAACCCATTTAATTCAAAGAACTTCTACAGTAAAATCTTCTAAGGCTATAGTTTGTGATATATGGCAAAAATTAGGCTTTTAAATTATTGTGTATAACTTTTGACTCGTATCCTGTTTTGGGCAACCATACAATTTCAGTCAGAACCCATCATTTCATGAGAATGGAACAAAACAAGAGAATAAAAAGGATCTCTATGAAAGAGTCATAGATTTTAAGGCTGGAAGAGACCATTTTGATCATCTAATCTGATCCCCTGCATTACGCAAGCCAGAGAATTTTCTCCAGTGATTCCACCATCAATAACTTGTCACTGAACTAAGGTTGGCCTCTTAAGAAGACATCCTACCTAGTTCTGAAAACTTCATGTGGTGAAGAGCCCAGCATGTCCCGAGATAAGCTAAAATCATGAGGTGGAGTTAGTGAGGGAGACATTAATGTAGCATAGGTCTGAAACAATTGGGGCTGTCAGGACTTTTGATTGCAAGTGCAGCTAACAGAGCACAGGTTAGCTATGCTTACTTTGTCTTTCTTCTGACAGGAGGTGACAGCTGAATTCTAGACCAGCTGGAACCTTTGAATAGCTGGCAGGTCCACGTTGTGCTCACTGCCATAGTCCAGGGGAGACACTGCAAGCAGATGGGTGAGAGAAGCTGGATCGCCTCTGAAGGGAAGGGGCTGCAAGTTCTTTGACAACCGCTGATGAAGGGTTGCTGTCTGGGGACTGATGCCATATGCGACGCTAAGAATAATTGAGAGTCTAATCTGATCCCTCGGTTGTGGATGACCAATGATGTTGATCAGATTGATGCCCTCAACTAATGGCACACCAGGCGCAATGACCTCCATCCCCACCAACCCACATGGACAGGAACAGCAAGGTGAGCTTCTCAGGTGCCTATTAAAGGCCTCTGCCCCACAAAACCATCAATCTTGGGAACTCCAGTACAGGGCTTGACAGCTTCTTAACTCAGCTGTGCAGTCTTCAGTATTGGAGTCTTCTTTATATCAGAATAAGACTCACGTTTTTTTTTCCCTACCGGGTCTCATACCAAGAGAGTGTAACAACATTGCTCACACATGTGGGTCTCTTCCCACAGCCAAGGTCAGGTCAGAGAAGCCCCATCACATCTGCTTTCTTACCATCTTTATTCCTGCAACCATTCCATGTTAAGTCCAGCTAGGGAGAACACAACCAGCACTGATCCAGCTGCACTGTCCAGCCAGAACTCAGGGATGTGTGCAAGACAAGCACTGTGTCCAAGATTGAGCGAAGAATTATGCTGGTTTTGTTGATGACTGTCCTTGCATTCAGTAGCTCAAGGTGAAGCCTGGGATTCCTGTCCTGACAGTGAGAGGTGAGGCCCCTGCAGTGACCTGGTAATAAGGCTTCATGCCAGAGAAGATTACCATTGCTCTGCTTTCCAGTGGCCATTGGGCATAACCTAGATATTTTGTGACTGTCTGGAGAGGGAGAACTTGGGGTTCCTGTAATCATTCAGCTGCATTCCCGGTCAGCCAGTTGCATCAGCTGCCAGTGGTTGTTGTCAGGCAGATTAAAGGAGTAGTTAGTATGGAAAACATTGTGTTTTTTTATTTCCTTCCTCTCTATCCCATTGTCTCCCCTTTTCACCCTTCTCTTCCATGCAAGAGTGCTCCTTGGCAGTGCGAGTTAGTTTGGTTCTCTCATGCCTTAGCACCTCTCCTTGGCTTCTGCAGATTGGTATGCAGGAAATCCAGGAAATGGATAGAAAGTGGCCTCAGAACATTTATATAGTGGGAAGTAGGTGTTCATTCCTGCTTGCTCCTCCATGGTGGGGGTAGTGAATGAATAGGAACAGTGCCAAAGGGACTACCTCCCCATCAGCATCAGGAAAGGACTGAGGACAACTGATGGCTTAAAAATATGGAAATAGCTTTGCTGTGTTAATAAGAAAAGTCTATTCCAAACTTGAGCAAAGTTTGCTTGCCTTTGGAGATTTATTCCTGGCAGAACTGGAAGGAAGCTGATGCTATGTCATTTAGCAACACTAAAGGGGCAAGCCAAGCATTAAGCCAATTATAGCCCACAAATCACTGCACAGCAGGGCAGCACTCTGACTGCAGCAATGGGCCAGCAACTGCAGGGATCAGCAGGGAATTAGCATTGATTGGCTGCCTGGGGCCCAACAACACAGCCCTGCCACCAGCTTTCATCGCCCAGTCAATAGCCTCCAGCTGCCCTGGTATTACTAACTAGGTTCACGTCAACTTCTGCTAGGACACTGAATTCCAATTGTTGTTTGCAGGGTTGCTGTAGCCGTCTTGGTCCCAGAATATGGCAGAGAAAAAATATTACCTCACCCACCTTGTCTCTCACTGAATTTCAAGGCAGAAGAGTCGCTCCAGGCTGGGAAAGGACAAGGGAATCAGACCACTCACAAAAGCAAGGGGGTTGGGGGCCCTAGTAAAGCAACACAATGTTGTTGCCAAGGCCTAAGTGCGGCTGTGTTCTAGGCCTAGGCTGTGTGGTATGGAGTGTGTGCTGGGAATGGGTAGGTAGGAAGGAAACCAGGATGGGGTATGGGTGGACAGGATGGGTGTGGTCTGAGCAGGCTGGAGGGGGATAGATTTTGTCCATCTATCCTCCCAAAAATAATTCTTCTGCAAGATGATCTGTGGAGAGTGGGGCTTTTGGGGGAGGGGAGGTTCAATTGACTAACCAGTGAGTCAATAATAAACTAAAGGGCTGCTAAGGTAGCTAATTCATTGTACGGTGCACAGCACTGAGGAAGGGGACACAATGTCAGAGAGGGGCCTGTTGGTGAACTGGACCCATTAACGTCTCCAGGAGAAACATTTTATGTAGCGAAGGGAAGGTGCTGACCAGGCTGTGAGCCTCTGTGGTTATTGCAGTGGGTGATGGGGCTGGCGTCGCTACTTCTGGGCTGGGGCAGCCTCCTGCAGAGTATCAAGGGCAGGAAGAGGCCAGTCCTAGGGTACTCAGTTACAGTGATTAGTGTTGAAACTTCAGTGTTGGAGCTCTAGTGGATATGCCTCCATTCAAGGGCCCAGCAGGCTCAGTACCCTCAGTGCATGTCCCTGCTTCCTCACAGTGTGTGAAGGGAGTAGTGAGGATGTCGGAGGAAGGCCACGAACCCTACACTGCCAAAAACATCTCCTAACCCGTCTACTGTACTTCACTGTAGTGCGATGGGTTTGGTCAGAGTAAGGAGAACGCCTGTGCTTCAGTGTCTATTTCATTCTGCAGTTGGCCAGCTCTGCTCTCTCTCCGATAGCAGGGGCTTCCCTGACCATAGCCACTCACATGCCTGCCTTACTGGATAAATAGCCATCGACTTTTGCAAAGCAGGGAAGAAGGCTTAAGGGAAACCTTTCCATGACTCTCACTCGTATTTATTCACACAAAGCGGCATGGGGTTTCCTGGGCTTCTCCCCTAGGAGCTAAACGCCGCTTTGCAGAGTGCTCAGGTGAGAAACTCAGAGCCTTGAAGACCGGATAAGCTCAGTTAGAGGCTAATGCGGGCTCAGCTGTAGCACAGCCAACCAAATATCTAGACTAGGGCTGATTGGAAAACTTGTTTTTCTGCTGAAAATTTAGACATAAATGGAAAAGGTCATTTTTTTATTGAAATTTAGGCTTTTTATTGGAAAACCAAAAACTGAAAAATATTGTTGGCACCCAAATGCTTTTGACCAAAAAAGTGCCCAGACCCCAAAAAATGTCATCCCCAAACTGAAAGTTTTGGCTGAAAACAAATCACCATTTTTCAGCTGAACATTTTCAGCATTTAGGTTTATGATTTTCTGATTTGAAAAAATCAAGTTTTCAAGGAGAGCAGACACATTCAGGCCAAGATTTTGTGTAATCAGACTTTCCAATCAGCCCTACCCTAGACCTATATGGGATACCTCCTACCTGAGGCTGGGTTTATATATTAGGGATGGGTGTCATGGTACTAGGAACATTGCTTGAAATTCTACTTGAAAAGACTCATTGGCCCTCTTGTTAAAAGAAAAAAATAGTATGCCCACAAAAATCATGTTAAACAAATAATAAAGTTGTAAAGTCAAGCACTCAAAAGTTAGGAAATACTAGAATTGAGATTGCTTGTGCAACCTTAATTTGTTCCCTTTGAAAGTAGGCCTTATTATTTAGTATGTGATCACGTAATTAAAAACTATTTTTTTTCCACAGGACCTATATTCTTTTAATGTTGTGTGTGTGTCAGAGAGAGAGAGAGAGAGAGTGTGTATTTTACATTAAAAAAAAAAAAAGGAAACTCAAAAAACAGGAATTCCATCATGTGGCATCATATTGATGCCCACATGGTTCATCAGCAGAATTGGAACCTTTTGATCTACAGCACTGGCCTCTTCCACTTGAGCTAATGGAGTAACTGACAGCAGTAGGTGGTTGTTATCCTGTATGTGGACCAGCACTAGAGGGTGACAGGATTCTTTGCTGGGGGTTTCCCATGTATTTGTTGTCAGCAACAGAATAATGAAACCTAATGATCTTGGGTTCCATTCCAGGATCTGCAGGGGAACGTTCTCCATGAAGCACAGATTCTTCTGCCCAGTCCCCAACCCGAAAACTCGACCTCTTCTGCCCCATCCCCACCAACTTGTCCCGGTCCCAGCCCCAAACCTGTCTCTGTGGCATCTCTTCCTTCCTGTCCTAGTCCCATTCTCCTCATCTAGCCAGTCCCAGTCTCCACTCCTCAGACTTCTGCTCCCAGTCCCAATCTCCTCGGCCAGCAAATCCTAGTCTGACCCCTCAGACTCCACAGTCCCAGTCTCCCCATTTTCTACTCTGGTCTCCTTGCCCAGCCAGTCTAAGTCTCCATCCTCCAGGCTTCTTGTCCCAATCTACTTCCTCCCACCCCCACCCCACTCCCATGTCCTTGTGCTCTCTACATATGAATCAGACAGCTTCCCCCTACACACTTTCTGCACCCCAGCAGCGGGGTCATTGGGAGCACAAGAGAGACAGGCTCCCAGCTCTTAGATCAGGTGTCCAGCCTCACCCCAGCCCAGAACGGCTGGGAGTAGCCATTACCAAGCAAGTGGGGCTTCCCCCTGTAGCCTTGGCTTGGAGCAGCTCAGTATCTCTGTGGTGATGGTACAGGTGCAGTCTGGTCAGTCCTAGCGGCTGTGAGGGGCTGGAGCATGCTCACTGAGGACACAATCTTCTGACATTTTAGCAGTTAAGCTCTAGCAAGTCTCTCCTCAGCATGTGAACTGTGATTTTTCAGAATTATAACATGGCCACATTGGGCAGCTTTCCACAGGAGTAGCAAATGGCACATCCACAGCACAAAGGCCACTCCCTGCCAATTTTAAAGACCCTGCTGCAAAGCAGGGGGGCGCTAGAGATTTCCAACAAAAAAAATCCCAGAATTTTTTTAACATTAAAAAACTGCTATTGGTTGTGCAGTGTGTGTGTGTGTGTGTATTTATTTTTATTTTTTGGCTGGCCTTACTCTCAAAAATGGCTGAACCATTGTGCCTGAAATTTTCCTAAAATATTCAACCTGAAGCAGATACTTGGCATGGAAAATTTCAGCCCTAGCAGTTAATATCTGGCAAAGTTGTAAGCAACTGAAAACAGGGTCTTACACTGGGAAGTGTCAGGCAACCTTAATAATAGTGATACCAGCTCTGCCTATAATGAAATCTATGATCTTTTGACCATTTTTTCTAATTACCCAAATAGTAGTCAATTACTTTTGGGGTTGATGTGCTATGTGATATCTGCCAGTGGATCTTCATCCTAAACCCTCTTTTACCCCTAGCTAACTCAAATGCTACCATCTTATAACTTTCCAAAAATTCAACATTAAAGATAGTGAGCAATATTGTCCTGGACAAAAGTTCCAGTTACAGCCTTATTGCTGTCTCTAAATTACCTGGATCAGCAACAACAGTCTATAAAATTCTTACAATTAAACATTTTAACTTAATAGCAATAAAACAATTATCTTAAACAAGTATCCACTGAGTGAGAGAGCCATATCATGAAGATTCAGTCTAAACACAGACAAAGACTTCAAACAGTGAAGGAACAGAAGAAAAACCTTTGTTATAGTGAGCAAAGTTTTTTAAACCTTACAATTCATATCATACAATCACTGCACAAACAATACATTCAACATCAGAAACAAATGTCTATTGAAAGTTAAACAGCACTGAACCACTTAATTGTATACCTAACTGGCTATCTCAACAGCAGAAGAAAAAAATCTTTATAATTCTGAGACTTTAAAATGGCATTTTTGCTATCAAAAATATCATGTTTATTCTTATTAAGCTGCAGATTTGCATGGAAAATATGAAAGCAGAAAAACCCAGTGTAACAAATACATTATAGAAAAACAGCAACAGTTTTCTAAGAGCTTGAATTATTATTAGAGTTGGTTGAAAAAAAATTAGTATATTTTGTGGAAAGTTTAAAAAGTAAGGAACTTTATTCAATTTGAAATTTTCTGTGAAATATTTTATTTTGTCAATGAAACAAATTGTTACATTTATGTGGGAAATTATTTTCATTATTTTTTTTTCCTTTGGGAAAAAAAAGAGGAAAAAACTTGGTTTCCCTCAGGTTTTTGTTTGTTTGTTTGTATTTTTACTTTCCCCCATGTTTTCCCACTAACATAAAACAAAGTTTGGTTTCAAAATATTTTCATTAAAAGGAAAAAAAAAGACTAAAATGAAAATGGAATGAAAAGGCATTTTCCTTTGGGAAAACAGTTTGTTGGAAAACTTTCAATTGGGACTCATTATTATTAGAAAAAAGAAGAACAGGAGTACTTGTGGCACCTTAGAGACTAACAAATTTATTAGAGCATAAGCTTTCGTGGACTACAGCCCACTTCTTCGGATGCATATATAGAAGTGGGCTGTACTCCACGAAAGCTTATGCTCTAATAAATTTGTTAGTCTCTAAGGTGCCACAAGTACTCCTGTTCTTCTTTTTGCGGATACAGACTAACACGGCTGTTACTCTGAAACCTGTCATTATTATTAGACTATTTAGTCCCAATACTGCAAGTTTTTCCATGTGGCCAGATTCCAATGGGGTTTTAAGGGAGCATGGGGTTTTGCGAACATGGCACAATTTACAGGATTGGGGATTTACTCTGCACAGGCATATACCTCCTGTGACACTCTGTACCTCAAAGTAGCACCCTGGAACCCTCATCTTCACCACTGTGATATGATTAGGATAAGTTTTGTACAAAGTATGCCTTGTGAGGTATCATTTTAAAAGTCTTGCTATGTTGAACATTAACATACTGTTGGATTGTAAGTGCTATTTTTGCATGTGGAGTTCTGAAGTATGGCTATATATGTTACTGAAATATGTTGTGAGGTTGGGAATACCCATAACCAGCCTTTCAGTTAAAACAAAGGAATAGCCATCAATAGCCAGACAGGCAATTAATGGCTTAGCAACACCCAATCCACTATCCCAGAGACTGTCAGGGTGAGAAAAGCAGTTTGATTCCACACTTGCTTAGACTAAAAGTTTAGGATTTAGAATCATGTTTCTATTTTTATTTCTTAAGATAACTATCACTGACCTTTTTGCCTACCACTTATAAATCACTTAAAATCTATCTTTCTGTAGTTAATAAACTTAGATTAATGTTTTATCCTTACCAGCGAGTTTGTCTAAAGTGCTTGGGAAATCTCAGCTCAGGTTACAACGGTGCATTTCCACTTTCCTATGAAGAAGTGGCAAACGAAGTAATGAAATTACACTGGTCAGGCTTCTGACCAGTGCAAGAAGGTACGGTTCTGGGGTGCAAGGCTGGGAAGCTGCGGGGTGAGAGGAGCGGGAGGAATGGCTGGAGCCTCTCTATTGATGGTTCATGTGTGGCTGGGAGACCATTCATGTAACACAGTTGGGTATGTCCCTGCTTGTGCATGGCTCTACAAGTGCAGTGCCTACACTGCTCTACAGCCAAAATGCTTCTGAAATAAATGTAGTCAAACTTTACTAATTCTGGGTCACTGAGAATGAAAATGATGCTTAAAATTGTTGATTGGCTCTAGTTTTCAAGATATTCTATTGGGTCAGTATATACGACCTTTGAATTGGGAATGGCGGAGGATAAGTGAGTTATAAATGGAAGGGATCTCAATTTAAACCTGAAATGACTAAAATACATCTTTGACTGGATCTATGAATAAATCTATGACTGGGTTTGGACAGTACTTGCTTTTTAGGCAAAACAATGAATGATGCAATCTGAAGCTGGTATTGCGTCATACATGATATGAATTGCATCATGTTATTCCTAGAAATCATGGATGATGAAATCATAACAAAGCTTACATCACTCTGCTGAACAAATTGCCCTATATCAGCTCTAGAAATCATACAGTGTCATGCTCTCTTATTTGTCAGTGTTTGATTTTGCAAAGGGACACATTTCTGTTTAGCCAAAGTGAGCAGAGATGCCTCGTACTTGTGTGAACAGTGCAGATAACTTCTGCTATGTTTGTGGTGAAGTGACTGTTGCATCACAAAAGCGCAGTATAACCACTTTGGTTAAGAAAGCCTATCACCTTTATTTTGGCTGCAAAATTGGAGATCAGGACAAGAGGTGGGCCCCACACATATGCTGCAACACTTGTGGAACAAATCTTCACCAGTGGTTGAACAGGAAAAGGAAATCTATGCCTTTTGCAATGCCAATGATTTGGAGAGAGCCAACAGATCATACCAGCAATTGTTACTTCTGCATGGTGCCTCCAGTTGGGAAAGGTGTGTCAAAGAAGAAAAAGGGGACTGTGCATTATCCAAACATTCCATCAGCTATACGCCCAGTACCCCACGGAGAAGGACTGCCAGTTCCTGATGCACCAGAATCATTCTCACTTGAGTCAGACGAGGAAGAGGAAGAGGATGAAACTTCTGGTCCTCAACCATCAATGTCACAGGACCCACATTTTCTCCCATCCTCCTCCTCTGAACCACACCTCATAACACAAGGAGAACTGAATGACCTTGTCAGGGATTTGGAACTACCCAAGAGTAAGGCAGAGCAGTTGGGCTCCAGCCTACAGCAGTGGAATCTCCTGGCAGGTGATATTAGGGTTTCCATGTTCCGTGACCGTCAAAAGGATCTTGTCCCATTCTTCTTCATGGAAGGTGATCTTGTAGCCTGCAACAACATCGATGGTGTGATGGCAGCCCTCAACCTCGTTCACGATCCAGATGAGTGGAGACTGTTCATTGATTCATCGAAGACGAGTCTTAAAGCTGTTTTACTGCATAATGGCAATGTTTTGCCATCAATTCCAGTTGGTCATACAGTCCATATGAAGGAAACCTATGACAACATGAAACAACTTTTGAGGTGCATAAACTATGACCAACATCACTGGCAGCTTTGTGGCGATTTGAAGGTTGTTGCTCTCTTGCTTGTTCTGCAGACTGGATACACAAAGTACTGCTGTTTTCTCTGCGAACGGGATAGTCGTGCAAGAGATTCCCACTACATCAAGAAAGATTGGCCACTCCGACAGTCATTGGAGCCTGGGAGGAAAAGTGTTCAGCATCCACCACTTGTTGAATCAAGGAAGATTTTGTTACCACCCTTACACATCAAGCTGGGTCTGATGAAGAATTTTGTCAAGGCCATTGACAAAACACAAGCAGCTTTCAAGTACCTCCATGGAAAATTTCCAAGGTTAAGTGAAGCTAAGATAAAGGAAGGTGTCTTTGTTGGTCCTCAGATTCGTCAACTTCTTTGAGATGATGCATTTGACCATGCACTGCGTGGCAAGGAAAAGACGGCATGGAAAGCCTTCCAGTTAGTGGCAATAAATTTTCTGGTAAACAACAAGGCAGACAACTACAGGTTGTTGGTGGAAAACATCCTCAAGGCATACAAAAGCCTTGGTTGCAACATGTCACTAAAGATACATTTTTTGCACTCTCATCTAGATTTTTTTCCACCGAACTGCGGAGCAGTGAGCGACGAGCACTGCGAGCGATTTCACCAGGGCATTGCAACAATGGAGAAATGCTATCAGGGCAAATGGAGCCCATCAATGCTTGCAAAATATTGCTGGACAGTGACAAGAGACGCTCCATTTAATGAATACAGGAGACAAGCCAAGAAGCGCCAAGTATACACTGAATAGGACTAAACTATGTACATAATAGTTTTTTGCCTTTTGTTTCATAATACATTTTATTTATATAACCCTTTTGCTGATTTTTAAAGTGTTACATAAACAGGACAGGTGAAATATTATCATGTAAAGCAACCATAAACACATGAAAAGACCTAGATTTACAATTTATGATTAAAACTCTACTATCTACACAATATACATAGACATAAAATGTAAAAACTTAAATATCTTAGAAACAGTAGCCAATCAGTTGTTTTAATTGTCATATTTGAATTCAGCACATCAAAATACATAATAAATAGCACATTTTATCTCTGAAGCAGACGACTTTTCAAAAATTGTACTGCAGTGTTATCAAAGGTTTGTAGCTTGTCACAGCATCACAATGTGGGAGGCAGCCCAGGTCAGTGAGTTTAGAGGGCTCAGGAGTCCCATAGTCCAGGTTGCACCCTGGGGACGCCATCAGACACCCCAATACATATTTCTTTAAAAAGATAGTTCCCTCAGATTTTTCCTCTAATAAAACTCATCATTCGTTCCTAGCTTAGAAAAGACATAATGAAGGCTGATGATAGGAGATGAAGACTAGCGGGGGTTAAGAGAGACAACAACGGAACAGCTTTTATGGGTAATCTAAAATACTTTGGTAGCTAAAGTTAAGAGGAGCATCAGAATCAGCAAAAAAATTAAAAATATTGAGCTGAATTAAAACATTCCTCCCCTTTGCACATTACAGGGGACCCCAACAGGACAGATTTGCTGCTTCAGAGTAATGCCAGCACTTTTACTAGACTCAATGAAGGGGACATTTTTTGTTTTGTTTACGCAGATCCATGGACAGAAGAACAGAACAAATTTTCTTTGCTTCACTTCTGGGCTTGGTTCAAGATTCTCTCCTAGGGTGACCAGATGTCCCGATTTTATAGGGACAGTCCCGATATTTGGGGCTTGTTCTTATATAGGCTCCTATTACCCCCCCCCCGTCCCGATTTTTCACACTTGCTGTCTGGTCACCCTATTCTCTCCTAACGCGCACAGTGAGAGCTCTTCAACTAGGGGTTCCCCTGACACTTCTCAGGACACCCAGGGCTGTGAGCGACTTTGTTGTTACCTGTCCCCAGTGCCAGGGAGTCTTGACAGCTGGATGTTAGCTCCCTACCACAACCAGCCTGTTAGCCACTCAAGCACTCTCCTCTAGGCTATACCAGCCCAGCCTTTGCCCTACAGGATGACACTAGATGCACCCTGAGTCCCTTCAAAGTGCCCTCCTGTGGTGTCTAGTCCCTGATCACCAGAAACTCACAGAAATTTCACATCCTTTGTTACCAAAAGAGTAGCATACTCCTGTTTTATCCTACACTACTGCTCCTGTTTCACATGCAGCAATTGAGCTCAACTGTAGTAAAACCAAAGGAAATGTATTGAAGACAGACTAGAGATTCAAATAGAAATGTGTGAGTGATGGAAATGAATAGTTATGTACAAAACAAAATCATAAAACACCAACTAGCTCCTACACATATTAATAGTCACCTTTCTTATCTAAGAGAATAGGTTCTCACCCCAAAATCCAGTCTTCTGCAGCACTTGCTACTCCAAGGAGCCAGGAAGCAGTTTTTCATGAAGCACCCACCTCATCAAAGTACCTTCTCAGTAAATGGATGCAAAGTGTCTTTCTCCACCTTAACAACAAGGAGTGGGTAAAAAATGAAAGCTTATGCCCAGATAAATCTGTTAGTCTTTAAGGTGCCACCGGACTCCTTGTTGTTTTTGTGGATACAGACTAACATGGCTACCCCCTGATACTTTCTTCCACCTTGTGATAAACTGAGGCCTGAGCTATGCTGCAGAGTTAGGTCAATGTAAGGCAACTTACATCAACATAATTATGTTAGTGTCTACACTACAGCCTTGATCCAGCCAGTGGGCCTCTGTGTTACACTTCTCAAGCTGGGGGGAGCATCTACCCCAAATGGGAGGAGGTGCAACTAGATCCATCTGCCTGGTTAGATGGGAAGGGGATCCCAGTATGGAAAAAGTTGAGAACTGCTCTCTTAAGCCATAAACCGAGACCAGAACAGAGCTGAAATGAGTATTCCTCAATTGTATTCAGAACAGCTGATCTAATAAAAGAGGGCTCAACAAAAATCATGTACACTGTGGTACTGGCTGAAGGTCACAAATAGGAGCAGATCTTCATTGTGTTAGGTGCTGCACAACCTCAGGGACACATGGTCTGTGTCTGGGAGAGCTCTTAGTCTAACGGAGAAGATAAGAAAAAATAAATGAACCTATGCAAAGCCTCAAACATCCATAGTATTATGTTCACAGCATGCATGGTTCCTTATGGAGCCCCCAAACCTGCAAGCAGGACCAGGAAACCTTCCCTGCCACTACTCTTTTAAAGTGAGACCTTGCAATTCCAACCCAGTCCTCAATACACCCCATGTAGATTGGTATTTTTTTGCTGGATAGCACCCATACTGTGCTAAGCACTTTGCAAACAGGTGCTGCAGCCTGGTGCTTTAGGGAGTTCACAGCAAGCCTCACGGTGGTTTCTCTTACCCCACCCTATGCAACAAATCCACCCCAACTGGGATCCCAAACCATCACCCTAGAATTACGTGGAATTAGTTCCCAGGCTGAGCAACCTGGGAACTGATTTGGCAGAAAGTAGAAACAGCAGAAAGCTAGGAGAGGGCAAAAGGACCTATGATAATACGGAAGAGTTGGCAAGAATCCAACACACCCTCACCCAGTTACTGAGGGACCAGTGGCCTGGATCCCGATATTCTAGTACCATGTCTCCTTCTGCTGCTTCAACTATGTGGTCCGGAAGGTCAGGATATAAAGAGCAGGCAAAGTCCCCTGTTCCCCATTGAGTCCAAAGAGAAAGGGCGAGGGTCTGTTCTCGCCAAAGAGGGTGTGTTCAGCAGTCAGTGGTAATGTTATTTATAATTGGAGGTGGTGGTGGTGGGGAGTTGATAGAATGATCTTTGGTCAGAAAATGCCAATTTGTCAAAACCAAATCTTTTGGAGGGAATGTTCCTCAGGTCCAGAATGGAATTTTGGGACAGAACGGTAGCTAATAGCCTGGCAGTTCCGGTACTCGCATGGGATGCAAGAAACCCAGGCTGAAATCCCTGATTTGGATCAGGGTCTTGCACTTCAGTCTTCCCCATCGCATGTGAGTGGCCTGATCACCAGACTACTGGCTACTCTTGGGTGGGGCTCTCACTTTCAGATTTTTTTCTGAAGACATTTTGGAAAGGTCTCTGTTGCATTCCGATACGGAAGGAAAACAAAAGGCAAAACCTCAAAATGTTCCCCTATGCAGAAATCTTGTTTTCCAGGCCGCTCTTTGCACAATGCCGTGGAGCTCTGAGGCTGCAGCTGAGGTCAGGGCCCCTCCTGCTAGGCACAGTACATATGCACAACAAAAGACCATTCCTGCCCCAAATCTATACAGAGGAGTCAGACATAGGTTCCTTCTGTGCTTGAGGCTAGGGAGGTGATTCCCACCTCATATAGACATGCTTGTTCTAGCTCTCGTTGAGCTAGTCCTGAGCAGCAGCATGGGTTAGCCGCCCTAAGTATGTACCAAGGGGGCCAGGTGGGTTTGTATTCAGGGTAACTAGCCCATGCCCATGGGACTGTGACTACACTATTTTTAGTGCACTAGCACAAGTGTATCTACCCACACTGGGAATCATACCCCTAGCTCTGAGTATAGACACAGCCACAGAGTCAGACAAAGGAGTGTTAACAAATAGGGTTGTGGAAGCACTGAAATTAAGTGATTTGTCCAAGGACACCAAGAAAATCTGGAGCAGTCAGGCACGGCAGCCAGGTTTCCTGATTCTCAGTCGACTGCCTTAACCAAAAGATCAACCTTTCTCACTCATTGCGGGGCCCAAACAGTCCAGCTCTCATCTCTTGACAAGTCTGATCGTGTCACTCCATTCCACCCTTTTCTGGTCTATTGCTACAGGAAGACATGACCTTGTTAAGGTCTCTGGGACTCCTGTAGCTGCTAATCATGGCCTATTTACAACAATCAAGCATCTGCACTGGTTCCTTTGCTCCCTCAATAACAATTCATTTATAGGTCAAAATGACCTTCTCTTCCATCTCACCTTCCTTACAAAATGTTTGCTAAATTCAGCATCACCCACCCTGTTTGTTATTGCTGTCTGCCCTGGAAGGTTGCCTGCCATCTCCCCCTCTGCCTGCCTCCTGTTGGGGTGTCAGGGGCTGATGTGTGCTTGCTCCCTAATCTTGTGTCTTCAAGCAATCCACTGTGACATATTTCCAAGGTCTAAGGGAAGGTGTCAGGGTGACCTGCCCCAGAGAAGCAGGCACAACATACACACACACACACGACCATCACCCCTAGACAAAAAGAAAAGGGAATACCCCCTCTTCTGCTGCAATCACTGCAAACCCAGGGAGGAACAATGTGATGAGTATAGTCTCAGCATGGTTTTTCAGAGCGTCTAATCTAGAAGGCACCACTGGGATCATCTAGTCTGACCTGCTGCATAGCACTGGCACAGAACCAAAACTGTATGCAGGATTCCAGCAGCGGTCACACCAGTACCAAATACAAAGGTAATAGAACCTCCAACTCCTACTGAAAATTCCCCAGGATCATATTAGCCATTTTGGCCACAGCATCACTGTGACGGTTCTCAGGGTACCCAGAACTAGAAGTCACCTCGTTGCCACCTGTCTCCAGCATAAGGAAATCTTGCTGGTGCTTAACGGGGTGTTAGCACCCTAACACCACCAGCCTTTCAGCCATTCAAGCACTCTCCTCTGGGCTGTGCCAGCCTTGACTTCGCCTTGCAGGTGAACACAAGGTGTACCCCAGTCTCCTTGAAGCATCCCTCTGTGGAAGCCAGCCCCTGGCACTGGCTACTCACAGATATCCCAGATCCTCTGCCCCAAAGCAGCAGTGTGTCCCAGTTAACCAGTTTACCTTAAATCTACCGCTTCTGTGCAACACACAGCTCTTGTAATAAAACAAGATACGGTTTATTTAAGAAAGAACAGAGATTCAACTAAAAACATGGGTGAGTGATGGAAACAAATGGTTACAATACAAAACAAGATCATAAAACATGAACTAGGGCCTACATTTATCAATAGGTCCCTTGCCTATCTAATAAAGTATTTTTCTCCTC
Organism: Malaclemys terrapin pileata; assembly: GCF_027887155.1. Classification (NCBI taxonomy): domain Eukaryota; kingdom Metazoa; phylum Chordata; order Testudines; family Emydidae; genus Malaclemys; species Malaclemys terrapin. The sequence continues at coordinate 52,875,758 of NC_071513.1, forward strand.
AAAAATCAGTCTATTGCAGAGATGGCTGACTTCCCAGGAATCAGGATCCAAACTTTCATGAAAATATCCCTTCCCACAAGATGACTACTCAGTGAATGGATCCAGAGGGCCTCCCCCCACTCTATTATACTGAAATAGCCTATTGTCTTTAACCCTAGATAGGGCCAACCCCTGTCTGTTGTAATGTTCCTTCTTGACCTCCAAGGGGTTTCGATTGTTTGCAGTTGTCTTTTATGGTTTTCCATTGACAGTTCTGGGATGGAGCAGTGGTGGACAATTAAGACTGGCATTACATTGCTGGCTGACCAAAGAGGGTGTGGCCAATCCCTCAGCATGAATATGCCATCACTAAGTAATATTGCTGCCTGGTGACCCCTTTAAACCTTAAGACCAACAGGGCATAATTTTCAATATAGTTACAATATTCCTTAAATATCAATATCACCCATACATACATCACACCAGGATTAGGATGAACTTTAATAAGGACAAATGCAAAGTACTCCACTTAGGAAGGAACAATCAGTTGCGCACATACAAAATGGGAAATGACTGCCTAGGATGGAGTACTGCAGAAAGGGATCTGTGGGTCATAGTAGATCACAAACTAACTATGAGTAAACAGTGTAACACCATTAAGTTTGAGATACTGGCTGGGTGGCACTGGATTCTATGGGTTTTTTCTCTATAGAGCAGGTACAAAGGCAGCTTCCCCACTCTGAATCACAAGGACGTCTCAACCCTGGGCTTCTAGGGAAAAGCTGTATGTTGGTTTTCAGGCTTATTCACTCATCCACCTGCCACCTGACCCTGTTGGCAGTGGAACCAATTAAAGGGGATTTTCTTTTTATCAACATCATCCTCATCATCACTGCAGTAGCACCTGCAGGTCCCCATTGAACTCAAGGTCCTAATGTGTCCCTGCCCTGAACAGCTTATGTCAAAATAGACAGGACAAAGGACCTATGTTATCCCCATTTTACAGATGGGGACCTGAGGTTCAGAGACTTGCCCATGGTGACACAGGAAGCCTTTAGCAGAGGCAAGAATTGGACACATCTTTTGTCCTAGTTCAGTGCCATAACCAGAAGATCAGCTTTCCCCTTCTCTCCTTTGATAATGTGGATACTTGGCTCCCAGGGACTGGATTGGGCCAACCAATTTCATCTCACAAAGGACATACTCCACAATGCCGCACGTGCCTCAGTTTCTCCATCTGTAAAATGGCGATAATGAAACTGACCTCTTTTGTAAAGTGCTTTGAGATCAACTGATGAAAAGTGCTAAATAAGAGCTAGGCATTTTATTATTGCTACACTGGTCTTATAGAGAGCTACATTTGTGAAGAGCCATTGAGAAGTTCGCTCAATAACAAGCTGGCTGGGGTGACCAAGACTGGAGCTTGTTATGAAAAACTCTAAAAGTCACTAGTTTTAGGACAGAAATCTTGGCCTGACAAACAGCCCTCCCAGCATCCGCCCTCTGAGTCTTCCTATCCATAACAGGAAATATAGGAGTTTACTAACTATCTCATATAGACCTGAGAGGAGGATGACAATCTATTTTTGTGGCAACTGTTGAGGTTTTGAAATTTGGTTTTATTCTGTATGGGATTTTGAATGTGGTTGCAAAAATGGAATTGTGGCAAAATGAAATTTGAAAATGAATCTCTCCAATTTGCAAGCCCTAGTGGACAGAGCTCTGGAATGGGAAAAACACAGGTTCAAGTCCCTGTTCCAGACCAGAGTTTTTTATCCCAGATCACTCCGAATCAGGCAGAACAAGGACCTCGACTTGGCCCTCAACACCAGGTTACAGAGCATGAGAGAGGATCTTTAATCCTTCCTGATGAAAACATCATTGAAATGGATACATCTGTGCAAACATTTTGGTTTTGATGAAACAACATATTTTGTTTCAATTTCATATCGCCAAAAATGTTCAGACCAGCTCTAATATCATATGCATATTTGTTTCCCATTATTTACAAAGCATTCTTAGAAGCTCAAAACTAAAATTCCTTTCTCTTCAGAGATAGTCCCTTTCCATTTGGAAAACACTGTTGTTGTTTTCTATCTAATGGATCTTAAAATGAATTCTTTTTTTTTTAAACTTCCTTGTTTGTCTAACTCTGCTGATGTCAGAGGATGTAGGTGAGATTTTTTTAGTTAACGGATGCTAAAGAGGGTAAGTGGAGTCGGCTTGTCAAAAGAGCACAGGACCGGAAAATGGGAGTTTTACTGTTGACTTCAGTGGGAACACAGTTTACTTCCATTGAAGCCAATGACCTGAGTTAGAGCAACACTCAGCACTTCCAAAAATCCCATCCTAAATGAGGGAATGCAAATAAATCAAGTAAATTAATCTGAAAAGACAAGGCTAGTGAGGCAATATCTTTTATTGGACCAGCACGGCTACAGCAACACTGCAAACAACAATGGAAGATATCAAATTTTGCTGTCTGAAATGCAAACTCCACAATGTGAAGAAAAAGGAAGTTGGACACAACAGTGACCTCTACTTCCTGAGCAAATGCAAGAAACAAAATATCATCCCCGGAGGACTCCCCATCTATAGCCTTTTGACCACTACATATGACTCTAGATATGCAGAACAGCTCTGCAAACGGACTTCAGGAAAACTGAGAGACCGTCTCCTGCATGTCAAACATACTCTAGAAGGGAACACCTCAAACAAGAAATCGTCACATACTCCCCCACACTGGAATGAGAAAAGAAGTTGGTCCAATAAAAGATATCATTATCTCACCCACCCTGTCTCCAATATCCTGGGACCAACATAGCTAAAATAACACTGCAAACAACTAAGTAAATCTGGTCCATTCTGGGCATCTCTGTTTAAATGACACAGAAACAGATAATGGAAGAAACCATGTAACCTCTCATGTTTGCAGACATTCACATGAGCATGCCAGCTGTTAGGAGACCCAGCTGAACCTTCACTGGGGTCTGCCTATACTTGGTTATTACGCATCCAACTATGCAGAAGGTTTAATATATACCTTATGTACTTGGAGAAAAAAGCTGACATGTAGAGAACTGATGAATACTTCATAGATAAGACAGCCAGAAGGGATTGCTGTTATCTAGTTTGACCTCCTGTATCACACAGGTCATAGAACTTCCCACAGCAATTCCTTCATCAAGCCCATAACTTCCAATTGAGCTAAAACAGATCTAATACTGGATTGCTTTGCAGCACACTGGGGTTTCTGGGACTAATGGGTTGGGACACTAATGAGAATGAAACTGACATGCAGCAGTTACTTAGCAACTTCCATACAGAAGGATCGCAAAGTGCCTTACTGGGATCATTTCACCCACCCAGGAAATGGGGGTAATTTAGCAGTGCACAGGAACCATGCACCAATTCTTTTTGGAGATGAAGGAAAAATATTTTAGCCCATAGAAGTTGTATGATACTGCACCCCATATTCTTCATAGGGATATTATTATGATATGATTGTAGCATAATTATGATGTATTTTATGCAAGACAGGTCGTGTAAGGTGTCATTGGAAAAGTAATGATTTGCTGAATATGATTATCCTATTTGTATGTATGTATCAATTTTGTATCTGAAGTTATAAATACTGACTCTCTATCTGTACTTCAATTGTACTTACACCTGGGTAATGGTCAGTAGACAAGATGCCCTAGGAGAAGCTAATCTCCCACCTGGCGAGCCTTCCTGAGAACACTCCAGATAGCCTGTAAGTGATGGCTGCTATGACTGCAAGGCCATGTGACCAGGCCACATAATTCTGGATTCCATCTTGCGATGTCAGTATTTTTCCACAAACCGGTCTGGGAACCAAGTTTTGAAACAAAGGGTTCTTGCCACATGCTAAAGCTATATAAGGGAGTGACATCACCTGTGGTTCTTCATTCCCAACACAAGACGACTCCTGGAAACACCTGAGGAACAAAGACTGAACTGAGGGAAGTGCTGGACCCAGGCTAAAGTGATTTCTAGCCTGTGTATGAAAGACCTGGGGATTCCAATCTGTAAAGCAAGTGTAGCTTGTGCCTTAAGAATCTGAAGCCTGCTTGTACCATCTTTTAGGGTGAGAAACTGCTAATTCATATTCATAATCTAACTACTGTTTTAGACTTAGTTTGTGTTTTGGTTTGTCTGCTAGGTAATCTGCTTTGATCTGTTTGCAATCATTTATAAACACTTAAAATCGATCTTTTGTAGTTAATAAACTACTGTAGTTAATAACCAGTGAGTTGGAATGAAGTGTGTGGGAATCTTAGCTCAGAGAAGCTGTTGCATATTCCTCTCCCCACTGAGAGGGGGATGTAATCTATGATCTTACGCTGTACAGTTCCCTGTGCAGTGGCAAGCCAGTATAATTTGGGGTTTATGCTCCAGAGGGGGGCGGTACCTGGAGAGCTGAGTTACCTTGGCTCTAGCCTTTCTATTGCTGGTTCACATGCAGTGGCTGGTCAAAGAGTCTGCCTGTAATTGCAGCTGGGGTGTCCCTACCTGTGTGTATGCTGGGGGAAGTGTAAGACTGGGAGCGCGTCTGAAGCTTGTCACAGCAGCACAGTGTGAGAGGAAGCCCAGGCTGGTGAGTCAGAGGGCTCAGTGGTACCCCAGTTCAAGCTGGCACCCAGGGGGAAACCCGCCACAGGCTGCACAGAATATAATTAGCCAGAATTTGCTCAGGGCACTGCCATAAATAGCCCTACCACACAGTAAAGCCCCATTGGACCTTTAATAATCACAGCTTCAAACAGATGGCATATTTAGCACCATGGTGCCCCGTTATTCCCACTGGAGCAATGACTCAAATCCTGCACTTAAGGGGCAGTGCCAATGTGGCCTAGAAGCTAGGGACATGGACTATGACTGAGGAACCCTGTTTTAGTCTTGGCATCTATAAAATAGGGTTAATTATACTCACTTCCCTTTGAAAGTGCTCTGATTTCTACTGATGAAAAATGCTATCTAAGAGCTAGGTGTTATTTACTGACTTACCAACCCCACTTACTGCATAGCTGGAATTTTCTGGGAGGTTTCCAATCTAAATACTGACTAGGACCAACCTTGTTTAGCTTATAAGAATTGTCAAGGTCACAGCTTAAGTTGGTGTGGCTACATGCTGCTGTCCAATCCATGTATTCTAGAGAGAGAAGTTCAAATCCAAAGGAGATCACAGGTAAAATGAGGTTGGTGGTCTCAGTCTAACCAACAGCTAAATGGGCAATTTGTATTTGAAATCCAACACTAAGACTGCAGGTGATTCAAGTCAGGGCTGTGGTAGGTTGGCAGAGCAGTGGGTTGTGGGTTCACATCCTGCTCTCACACATTAGGACAGGGGTAGGGAACCTATGGCACGTGTGCCAAAGGCAGCATGCGAGCTGATTTTCAGTGGCACTCACACTGCCCGGGTCCTGGCCACTGGTCTGGGGGACTCTGCATTTTAATGGAAGCATCTTAAACATTTAAAAAACCTTATTTACTTTACATATAACTAAACTATTGTTGTATATTATAGACTTATAGAAAGAGACCTTCTACAAACATTAAAATGTATCACTGGTACGTGAAACCTTAAATTAGAGTGAATAAATGAAGACTTGGCACACCACTTCTGAAAGGTTGCCGACCCCTACATTAGGAAGCCATTTGCAGTACAAAAAACCAACATTATTGGTCCTACAGATTCATAAATAATGATACATGTTCTTATGTACCAGTAGATGGCGCTTCCAGCACTGCCAAACCCCCGTATTCAAAGCCCCCACCGCAGTCATGAGATTTTAAAATAAATAAAACTCTGGTGCTCTTTTTATTTGCTTTCTGGCTTTTGATCCTTCAAGGGAGGTGGGAAGGGTCACATGTCCCAGCTTTTCTCTGCAGCCATGAATCTTACTTTGGTTTTCAAGTGAAAGCGGAGATTGTCAAATAATCACTAGACTCAGGCAGCTGGGGCTTTAAGAAAGAACACCAAACTTTGTGAGGTTTGCAACAAAATCACGAGAATTGGCAACACTCCACTCTTTCTATTAGCTATCTACATATACTCATCTATATATAGTTCTCTCTCTTAATGAAGCAAACCTTACAAGCTGCCATGAGCTTGAAAATCATTGACAAAGCAGAGAAGAAAAGCAAAGGTTTTCTATAAATGCGAGTAAAACTATTCCAAGTGCAGTTTCGTGTAGAGTATTTTACCATCTACAACAATGAATTCCTCTCTAGTCAGATAAATGCCCAAGAAAGAGCCTGGAACTAAACTGACCTCTCTCTATTTATTCAGCATGTATGGGGTCTAATCGTTTAGTCACAGGCCCAGTGGGCCTGGAAATTATCACTTTGATTGGGAAGTCAAGTTGCTGAAAGCAGACGGAGGAGGAAGAGACTAGCTGAAAGAAAGCTGCCCCGACTCCCAGCACTTTACTCAGGGCAATTCTTTCAGGTAGGGGGAAAGGGAGCAAAGAAAGAGTCTGCTTTGGAAGAAGCACTTCATTTGAAATGGATTTTGCAGCCTCCTCTCCCAGGGAATGTGGATTTGGGCTGACCCCTTTAATCTCCTGGGAAAGGCTGCTGAAATCAGACCCGCTGCAGAAACCCTTCTGTTCAGAGAATCTCCCGCTAGGAGAGACTCTCATATTATTTCAAAGGCTTGGTGATTTGGATTGGTTTAACCTTTTCTAGGTTTCCTCTGCTCAATAGCACAGATGAGCTATAGCTTTTCAAGAGAGCAAGTTGAAACAGGAGATGGGGATGGGAGGAAAGGAGGGAAAGAAATCAATTAAAGCCAAAGGAACCCAGCCTGTCATTCTCAGACGTGATTTGCCTTCCAAATTCCCTGCACTCTTCTGCTCACTCAAGGCAGAGGCAGCTTTTCTGTTATGCTGCGAGAAACAAGGCTGTGTGGCCACGCCGCACGATCTTAAACAGAGAGCAATGTGCTCAGCTCTGTTAACATTCTTAGGGCTTGGCAAGCACACCAGGGCCCACCCACAACCAGGAGCCTCAGGCTTCCAGGGGACATTATAGCAACAGAATGAATAAACTCAAAGGTGAAGGGACGGAGAGCAGGAGACCGGCAAATGCCACCCAGGCTGCTAATGGCAAAGCCAACAAAGAGACCGAATGAGCAGCCAGAGACAGCCCCCCAGTCAGATGGGAGCAGCCATTTGCACTGTGTATTGGTTTCAGACAGACGCCATTGCAATGACGGTCTGTCACAATCACAGCTCATCACTGGGATATTTCAGAGCCCTCTTTTGCAGAAGAAAATCAAGACCCCCTCTGAAATGCTTCCCGACTTCACCCAGAACAGCATCCATCACAGCAAAAGGGGTCACGTGACTGAATGATCTGAATTATTTTCAATCCCCCTTAGATGGGGCATGACACCGAAAATATTCCAAAGAGCAGGAGAGAAGAGATTTCCTAGCAGAGCAGGACAGCCTGGCTTTGATGTTGAAACAACAAAGACTCACCCGCAGAGAAAGGCAATACAAATGCATGAAAACAGCGGGTTGCATTTCAAAAGCAACATCAATAGCTTTGAAAAAAATCAATTTTGCTGGGAAGAGCCAATTGCATTTCCTGACTCATGGACCATACCACACCTTGCGCCCTGGGCTACAGCGTTGTCCACTGCCAATAGGTTCTGGAGCTGGTTAGTTTTTAAATGAAATCTTTGGAAATCTATTTTTCTAGGAGCCTGATCCAAAGCTCATTTAAGTCAATGGAAAGACTCCATTTGGTATTAGTGAATACTGAATCAGGCTCTACGTTTGCAGAGATTGGAGTGCAGTGTAAGGGTATTCTTCGCTGGAAAGTTTAATACATTCAGGTTCTAGCTTAACAAATGATGGGGAAAGTGCAAGAATTGCTCTTCAGTTGTGCTGCCTTGGGCTGCCAGGGTCCCTAGGTGCATGGGACACCTATTACAAGTGATTTGTTGAGCAGTTGGCCACTATGTTCAGAATGATGGTTTAAAAGTGCAGGAGATTGAGGAAAGGAAGGGGAAAGGGAAGGAAAACAGAATGGGGAGAAGGATAAAAGGACCCAGAAAGAGGAGAAAAGAGACGGAATACTAAGAAAGGGTGCTTGGACTAGAAACCATTAGCATGCATATGGAAGTGTCTACACAGGTGGGGTGAATAAATACAATAATAGATACATTAATAAGAATGAAGGATGAAGGCGCAGGCACTTTCCTAAGCAAAAAGACTGACTCTCTCCTGCTCTCAGACAGAGGTGGTGCCCTCTTGTGGGGTTCAGAAGCACTGCTGCCTGGGAAGGCACAGGCTGGGGTCTCTGCTTCAAGGGCAGGGTGGGGAAAGCACTGTTATTTGGGAAGACAGTGTCAGATGCAATATGGCCAACCCCAGGTGTTCAAAAATCATGAGTCGGGTCCCATGCTCCCCAGTGCCCGGCAGGTGGGAAACAGAGACACTCAGCGATAGGCTGCCTCCCAATGCCAAGTATAAGAATAATGATTAAAGGACTGGAAAACTTGCCATCCAGTGATAGACTCAAGGAGCTCAAGCTGTTTAGCTTGACAAAGAGAAGCTTAAGGGGTGACTTGATCAAAGTCTGCCAGTACCTACACGGGGAACGAATATTTATTAATGGGCTTTTCAGTCTAGCAGAGAAAGGGATTCATAGATTCTAGGACTGGAAGGGACCTTGAGAGGTCATCGAGTCCAGTCCCCTGCCCGCATGGCAGGACCAAATACTGTCTAGACCATTCCTGATAGACATTTATCTAACCTACTCTTAAATATCTCCAGAGATGGAGATTCCACAACCTCCCTAGGCAATTTATTCCAGTGTTTAACCACCCTGACAGTTAGGAACTTTTTCCTAATGTCCAACCTAGACCTCCCTTGGTGCAGTTTAAGCCCCTTGCTTCTTGTTCTATCCTTAGAGGCTAAGGTGAACAAGTTTTCTCCCTCCTCCTCATGACACCCTTTTAAATACCTGAAAACTGCTATCATGTCCCCTCTCAGTCTTGTCTTTTCCAAACTAAACAAACCCAATTCTTTCAGCCTTCCTTCATAGGTCATGTTCTCAAGACCTTTAATCATTCTTGTTGCTCTTCTCTGGACCCTTTCCAAGTTCTCCACATCTTTCTTGAAATGCAATGTCCAGAACTGGACACAGTACTCCAGCTGAGGCCTAACCAGAGCAGAGTAGAGCGGAAGAATGACTTCTCGTGTCTTGCTCACAACACACCTGTTAATACATCCCAGAATCGTGTTTGCTTTTTTTGCAACAGCATCACAGTGTTGACTCATATTTAGCTTGTGGTCCACTATAACCCCTAGATCCCTTTCTGCCGTACTCCTTCCTAGACAGTCTCTTCCCATTCTGTATGTGTGAAACTGATTTTTCCTTCCTAAGTGGAGCACTTTGCATTTGTCTTTGTTAAACTTCATCCTGTTTAACTCAGACCATTTCTCCAATTTGTCCAGATCATTTTGAATTATGACCCTGTCCTCCAAAGCAGTTGCAATCCCTCCCAGTTTGGTATCATCCACAAACTTAATAAGCATACTTTCTATGCCAATATCTAAGTCGTTAATGAAGATATTGAACAGAGCTGGTCCCAAAACAGACCCCTGCGGAACCCCACTCGTTATGCCTTTCCAGCAGGATTGGGAACCATTAATAACTCTGAGTACAGTTATCCAGCCAGTTATGCACCCAGCTTATAGTAGCCCCATCTAAATTGTATTTGCCTAGTTTATCGATAAGAATATCATGCGAGACCGTATCAAATGCCTTACTAAAGTCTAGGTATACCACATCCACAGCTTCACCCTTATCCACAAGACTTGTTATCCTATCGAAGAAAGCTATTAGATTGGTTTGACATGATTTGTTCTTTACAAATCCATGCTGGCTGCTCCCTATCACCTTACCACCTTCCAAGTGTTTGCAGATGATTTCCTTAATTACTTGCTCCATTATCTTCCCTGGCACAGACGTTAAACTAACTGGTCTGTAGTTTCCTGGGTTGTTTTTATTTCCCTTTTTATAGATGGGCACTATATTTGCTCTTTTCCAGTCTTCTGGAATCTCTCCAGTCTCCCATGATTTTCCAAAGATAATAGCTAGAGGCTCAGATACCTCCTCTATTAGCTCCTTGAGTATTCTAGGATGCATTTCATCAGGCCCTGGTGACTTGCAGGCATCTAACTTTTCTAAGTGATTTTTAACTTGTTCTTTTTTTATTTTATCTGCTAAACCTACCCCCTTCCCATTAGCATTCACTATGTTAGGCATTCCTTCAGACTTCTCAGTGAAGACCGAAACAAAGAAGTCATTAAGCAGCTCTGCCATTTCCAAGTTTCCTGTTACTGTTTCTCCCTCTTCACTAAGCAATGGGCCTACCATGTCTTTGGTCTTCCTCTTGCTTCTAATGTATTGATAAAAAGTCGTCTTGTTTCCCTTTATTCCTGTAGTTAGTTTGAGCTCATTTTGTGCCTTTGCCTTTCTAATCTTGCCCCTGCATTCCTGTGTTGTTTGCCTATATTCATCCTTTGTAATCTGTCCTAGTTTCCATTTTTTATATGACTCCTTTTTATTTTTTAGATCATGCAAGATCGCGTGGTTAAGCCAAGGTGGTCTTTTGCCACAAGGTGGTCTTTTGTATGATGATGTATATACTCATTGGCTGCTAGAGATGCTAGATGTATCTTTTCTATCTTTCCTAACCAGCGGAGTAGCTTGCTTTTGGGCCCTTAATAGTGTCCCTTTGAAAAACTGCCAACTCTCCTCAGTTGTTTTTCACCTCAGTCTTGATTCCCATGGGACCTTACCTATCAGCTCTCTGAGCTTACCAAAATCTGCCTTCCTGAAATCCATTGTCTCTATTTTGCTGTTCTCCCTTCTACCCTTCCTTAGAATTGCAAACTCTGATTTCATGATCACTTTCACCCAAGCTGCCTTCTACTTTCAAATTCTCAACGAGTTCCTCCCTACTTGTTAAAATCAAGTCTAGAACAGCTTCCCCCCAGTAGCTTTTTCAACCTTCTGAAATAAAAAGTTGTCTGCAATGCAGTCCAAGAATTTGTTGGATAGTCTGTGCCCCACTGTGTTATTTTCCCCAACATATATCCGGATAGTTGAAATCCCCCATCACCACCAAATCTTGGGCTTTGGATGATTTTGTTAGTTGTTTAAAAAAAGCCTCATCCACCTCTTCCACCTGGTTAGGTGGCCTGTAGTAGACTCCTAGCATGACATCACCCTTGTTTTTTACCCCTTTTAGCCTAACCCAGAGACTCAACACTTCCATCTCCTATGTCCATCTCTACTTCAGTCCAAGTGTGTACATTTCTAATATATAAGGCAACACCTCCTCCCTTTTTCCCGTCTATCCTTCGTGAGCAAGCTGTACCCATCCACACCAACATTCCAATCATATGTATTATCCTACCAAGTTTCAGTGATGCCAACAATGTCATAGTTGTATTTATTTATTAGCACTTCCAGTTCTTCCTGCTTATTACCCATACTTCTCGCATTTGTATATAGGCATTTAAGATACTGGTTTGATCTTTCCTCCCAGTTTTGTCCTGACCCTCCTTTCTCTCTGCCAATATAGCCCACACTCCCTCTCGTTTCCAACCCATCTCCCAGGTCTCCGTGTTCCCCACTTACCTGTGGGCTTTGCTCACCTGTCCCAGTCGAACCTAGTTTAAAGCCCTCCTCACTAGGTTAGCCAGTCTGTGTCCAAATAGGGTCTTTCCCCCCCTCGAAAGGTGAACGCCATCTCTGCCTAGCAGTCCTTCCTCGAATAGCATCCTGTGGTCTAGGAATCCAAAGCCCTCCTGGCGACACCATCTTTGCAGCCAGGCATTCACCTCCATGATGCATCTGTCTCTGCCCGGGCCTCTACCTTTGACAGGAAGAATCAAAGAGAATACCACCTGCACTCCAAACTCCTTCACCCGTACTCCCAGAGCCCTGTAGTCACTCTTCATCTGCTCAGTGTCACACTGCGCAGTATCATTTGTGCCCACATGGATGAGTAGCATAGGGTAGTAGTCAGAGGGCTGGATAATCCTCAACAATGCCTCTGTAACATTTCGGATATGGGCTCCTGGCAGGCAGCATACCCCCCGAGATGAAATGTCAGGGCGACAGATAACATGACCCAGTGGCTGGAAGTTGAAGCTCATCAAATTCAGACTGGAAATTCAGACTGTATTCAGTCATATAGAAGTACGTAGGGCTACTCTCTTTGCAAAGCAGATGGGCAGGGATGAGTGGATCCCTGACTCTACCAGCCTGCTTGCTGGCCACTACTGCTGAGCCACATGGGGATGGAAGGAGTAATTTACTGCTGGCATAGGACAGCACTGATATCACCAGAACAAGGAGGAAGCAGAGGAGGAAATGTGCCCCCTGGGATAGTGCAAAGTCCGCACCATCCTTGCTCAAGACTAGGCCTGAAAGCTCAGCGTAGCTCAGACACTTCATCCACCTTTGCTTCTAAATGAGCTTAGATTGGGGTGGCCAGGAGCACCTATGTGATGTCATGCCCCTGGGTGGTTCATCAGCACTGGGGACTGAACCTGAGCTCTCCGAATAGAAACACACCACCAGCTAAAGGGCCCAGCTCTGTTAGAAACTGATGAGCATACTACCGCCTTGACTGTCTGTGGCCCAACCACCATTACAGGGGGACAGAGCACCACATGGAATCTGTATAGTTTACAACTACTTACATTCAAATAGTAGCACACCCCCTTATATACTCTCAGCTCCTTACAAGCACTTGCAATTGAGTGCATGCAGCATGTTGGCTGTAGTTCTTTCCCTTACAACAGGCATGCTTCCTCCACCCACCCGTATCCCCTCCCGGACACGGACTCAGGTGTATGAGATTGTATTATATTTTCAGGGCTTATTATTTTGATTCTCATGCAGAGCAGCCTGTTCCAGCTCTGCGTAATGGAGACAATTATGCTAACTTTATTGGATTTGCATTCAGGGCTGGTTTGGCAGACTCACATATTGGTTCAGGGAGAGGGGACAGGAAGAAGAAATAATGCATTTGCTTTTCCTTATTTAAAATCGAAGTATATGTGTAACATTTGCCTCTAGTTCATTGTGCCCCTCCCCCCCAGCCCCTCTCTCCAGGGCAGGGGCTGTCTCTTACCCTGTACCTGGCCAGGTTCTGGCACAAGGGGATATTGGTTCTGACTGGGGCCTCTAAGCCCCGCTACAGCACGAATACCAATAAATACATCTAGCATCTCTAGCAGCCAATGAGTATATACATCATCATACAAATACGGGAGTGTCCGATTGCAGGGGGTGACCATGGCCAACGCAACAGCCAGAGACCTCCTGCTGCAAGAGGAGCACAAGCTACAACAGCTTGAGCTAAATGGCCAAGCCCCTGCAACAACTGACATCCTCTATGGCACACTCACAAGTGGTTTACAGATGCTTTGTCCTATGGCGTGCCTGCAGGGAGCACAGACAGGAACACTGTAAATGCCCTATTCCCATGGCTGATGGCTCAGAACCATGGGGAACAGAGGGCGGCCATCTCTCAAAGCACAGACATTGCCTCAACACCATGGACAGCTTGGTAGAATGAGCTACTGAGAGCTAAGGACCTGATCTTTGCTAGTGAATTCAATGGATAACTTGGGCATCTTGCCATTGATTTCAGTGGAAGAAAGTTTAAACCCTACATTAGTCAATTGCTATTTATTAGATGTACTCTAGTAGCACCTAGAAGTGCTGACAAAGGTCACAGCCCCATTGTGCTAGGCACTGTACATGCGCATAGTGAGATGCCCCTGCCTCAATGAGCTCCCAATGTAAATAGGCAAAACTAAGGGTGGTTATCCTCATTTTACAGATCAGAACCAAGGCAGAGAGAAATTAAATGATTTGCCCAGGGTCACCTCAGCAGCCTGCAGGAGAGCCAGGAACTAAACTCAGAGCAGAGCGGCAGCCAAGTGCCTTCACCACGTAGCCATCCTACCCCTTACAATAGCTTTATTGTTAATTCATGGCAGATTGGAAGGTAGCTTCACATTACTCGTCAGTGCACTGCTGAGAAAGTTAGTAACATCACAGGAATGGGGTGATTCTGAGGGGCCCAAAGAGAGATAACGGGGGGGGGGGGGGGGGGGGGAAGAGAGAAGGAGAATGGTCAATGCATCTATAGCAAAGAGAAAATATTTGCCATTTTCCAGCTGAGCCATTCAAATACACTGCCTTCCTCAATATACAGTGTTCCACCGCCTGCACAAAACACCTTTCAAAATGCAGTTAATATAATGTATCCTGTTAGAATATCCTAGCTGGAAGTCTGCAACTCAGTCTGCTCCGGAATAAATCTAGCAAAGAAGATTGCGGCTATTTGACAAACACAGTTATTTCCTAATCAATTTCCTGAGTTTCAAATCAATCCTATTTTATTTTATTTTTTTACACTCCAAAAGTCCCCATGTTCTATTTCTATATAACCTTGCCATGCATTTATTGATGATATCCCAGTGGTTGCCATGGCAACACACCCCCGTGTCACAAGACACTAGGCTTTGGAGGTCACATGCTAGTGAAGTGGCAACTGGAGACTGATAAGAGAAGGACTATCCATATCCATCTAGTTTATTAAAATGCTACAAATGGCTGTTTTATTATTATTATTATTGGGCTTCACCTTCCCTTGCTTCTCGTCTTTCCATGCTGAAGATTAAAATGCCTGCTTAGTTCTCCTTCAGTTGCTAGCTAAGAATAGTGGAGCACATGCAATGTTTCATATTTAACATCCCTGTAGGACAACTTGACAAGCCAAGCCACACATCCTGAAGCAAGGTTAGACTCGCAAAGGTCCCCTAGTGCCACACTTTGTGCTAATTTACTGCATGGTTTTCTGCACAAAATAAAAGCTTCAGAAATGTTGTAGCCATGTCCTTCCTCTGGCTCTCTCTCATGTGATCTTTGTGCAAAAGGCTCTTGTCTGTTGACTGCAAAGTACATGTAGGGTGCCTTGTGCCTTAGTAGACGAGTAAGGGGATAAGCGGCCTTTCACCTTCGCTAGCCATCATTGGTTGAAATCCAGCTCAGCCCATAGGTTGTAGAAAGTTATCGTCACCTGACAGCTGTTCAGTGATCTCAGTGACCTGCACTGATGTTCTCAAGTCCAGTTTTGAAGTGTCTGTCTCAAAAGCACTCTCGCTGCTGCTATCTGGTTGGCAATGTCATCAGTGAGGGAAGGAATCAATTGGCAGGCGTGCTTACCATATCTTCCCCCTTCCAGCTGGTGAGGGCTGAAGCATAAGGGTGGAGCTGAGTGGATAGCTTGCATTGCCACTACTCACGTTGTACCTGTTCCATGAGCAACAACAGGACTGTAGGGGGAGCTTTCCAAATGCACAAAGGGTAGTTAGGTGTCCAACCTCCACTGAATGTCAGTGAGATTTGGTGGTTTCGATCCCATTTGTACCTTTGAAGGTCTCCCCTTTGTTTTCCACTGCTGACAATCCAGCATACAATGCAAAATGAGAAAACAAACAGAGTTAAAACCATGGTCTTTTCTTCTGCAATTGTGAATGATGGATCCAGTTTACTTGCTCTTACTCAGAATGTTCTGCATATGAATAAATGAGAAACTACCTACTGTATCCTTGTTACTGTTTAATATTATGTGATTATTTATTTTGTCTTTTAGACATTGTCTATTGCTACCTGCAAGTACAAATCACCAGTGTTTTTGAGACTGTTACATGCTCAGTATTGCAATATTTAATAAAAGTTGGAGGTTTCTATTATTTCTT
The DNA here is from genome assembly GCF_027887155.1 of Malaclemys terrapin pileata. NCBI lineage: Eukaryota > Metazoa > Chordata > Testudines > Emydidae > Malaclemys > Malaclemys terrapin. Next base: position 52,891,567 of record NC_071513.1, read on the forward strand.
ATTTTATCATTACTAAGCCTTTTTAGAGAACTAGATCCTTAACACCTGTAAAATGCTAAAATCCCATTGCCTGTTTCAAGCAAAATGATTTATAAACAAATAAGAAATTGCCAAGATGGAAAAATTGTTTTCCGACCCCCAAGATCATGTTTTTGCCTTATACCATCACAGCACTCACCTATTACTGGGCCCACTGAGTCATCGCACAGAGATACTATTCACCAAAGTAAAAGTGCCGGTAGCATGTGACAGATGTCACTGAGACAGCCAATCAATATTAATGGTGCTGTATTGTCGTTCTTGCAGACATGATTTTCACAGGTGGGCAGGGTTACTCCTTAAGAAGCAGATGACATATGTGTTTGGCCCTAGAGTAGATAACAATATCTATCAAAACACCTGCTTTTTACAACGGACACTCCTTGGTATAGGTGGCTGTTACATGTAACATATCTTTGAGCAACAAATCCTACCTAGCCATGGGTTGCTGTACTGACAATCATTTATGACGTGGGATCTTTTTCAGGGGAAAAGGCAATACGCCATGTTTATTGAAGATACAACAATAAGCATATGCATTCAATCTCACACACACACATACACACACACGCACTGTCCCGCCAGTCAATGTTATAGTTACCAGTCCAGAGTCCAGATCAATCTAGTGGCCAGCTAGGTTGATCACATGTAGGTAGGAGCCAGGTTCTATCGGTCATGACACGATGGTCCGGGGAAGTCTTGGCAGGATGAAACCAAAGTTTTATGGCAAGGCACCCTGTTTATATAGCGATTTTCCTTCATGGGGACCAATGAAATTTTGCACTGTTGTTTTCTTAATTGTCCTTCTCATCCTTTATCTTGTTCTTTCATCAAGTCTCTCAGGGAGTTACCCCATGCTGGTTTTAATCACAGCTATTTTGTCCCCATTGATAGGTGCCTGTTTCATCTTTAGAGTCGTCAATCTGCCCTCCTCTGACATTTCAATAGGGGCATGTTGCAATCTCCTGGCGCCCATACGTCTGTCCTTGGTTTCTCCCTAGAACATCTGGTCTGGTGATGGCCTTCACACTCTAACAAACACGTTCCTCATTCACACACAAAAACAATTGATTTACACAGAGCATTTGAACAGGAACATCAACTTTCAATGCAAGAGAAAGCAATCATTGCATTCTTTTACTTATTTTAAAATGCTAAACCTACAACAAAGTGGTGACCCTAAAAGGTCTGTTACTGCCTTGAAATCAGCTCAGACACAGATTCTGGCTGATACATCTCTACCAATGGCCCATTAGGCCATACCTTTCTGCTTTCAGAAAGGGTGGCTGGCAGGATATGGTCAAATCATACACCAATACATTTAATACATGCTACATTATTATTCTTTATCCTTTCTTCTAAATTATACAAACATAAAATCCTACTACTACACATGTGCCAAGAAAGCATCCACCAATATGTAAACCATCTTCCACTGTCCTTGCAGGTTTGGGGTATATTTAATACAAAAGAGTGTTTGTCATCATACAGCAAGATTTCTTATTATGACAGGTAGTGTCATAATTATCATAGAAATATCCACAGCTCTTACTAACTGGATAGTGGTAAGTAGTCCAGGTTAACCTCTTCTCTCCACTGAAGGCTATTTTTCTAAAAGTCCTTTTCAGGTGGATGCCCCAAAAAAGGGATGATCAAATTGGTTCCAAAAAAAAGGAAAAAAATACTCATCTGCATCTTCTTAGGGAACCTGCACTGAAAGGATTGAAGCCTCTTCGGAGATTGGTGGACTTTGTTAAAATGGTCACACCCTCTGTTCTTTCTGCTTCCAGCCAGGAATGGATGTGGAAATACCAAAATACAGCACTTGTGGTCTCGGTACAAAGTGCAATGGAAATCCATCAGAATACCTGATGTTGTGAGAATTCCAGGGAAAGATTTCCATAACTTTGGGCACTTTTTTGTTGGCATCTGAACGCTAGGATACTTCCAGCATCACCAGCTCCAAGCGTCCAAAAATCACAAGTCAAAGTCCCCAAAATCATGCTGCCTAGAGGAATTCTCTGCCCTGGGTGAGGTGCCCAGGCTCCTCATTCAATGGGAACAGTTAGGTGCCAAAGAAACCCAACAAGCCTAACCTAGCCAGGAGTGAAATGCACAGGAAAGGGGTGAGGCTTAGGCCCAGCTCCACAAAGGACTTAGGCACCTAACTGATGGGAGACACCTATCTCCACTCAGGAGTCTCAGCCATGGACTTTCTCTTGGATTTAACGGCTGAAGCCAGGTTACCCTTTTGAGAGACAAAGACCTACCCCATTATAAGCAATAGCCCAGAGGTCAGGGCACTCCCCTGGGAGGTATAAGACCTAGGCTCCCATCTCTGCTCCAAATCAGGCAGAGCAGGGATCTGAAAGTGGATCTGCCACATCACAGCTGAGTGTCCTGACCAAGCAGATAATAGGTATTTTACACACATGCACAAATTCCCAATCTGCTCATCCCCTGATGTCTTGGGTGCAGTGCCAGTCCAGTGCTCTGAGAATGCCAACAGGAGTGGGTCCTGCTGGGAAGACAGGTGGAGGAGTGCCTACTTTGAGAATACTGGTGTGAGGTAGGGCTCTGAGCAGTTTTTTAGCTGTGGGGTGGCAGCGGGACTCAGGCAGTTTTGTGCCTAACCTAGGTGCCAAGCATGGTCCTAAAGACAGCGGTGGTATCTCAGTGTTGGATTTAGGCACCTAAGCCCTTTTGCAGATCTAGCTCTTAGACTCACTGTGACTCAGTTCACGATCTGTGCAATGGGGCTAACAGCACTTCCCTACCTCACCAAGGACTGTGAGTGCTCAGACACTACAGTAATGTTGGCCAGATAGTACCGGAGGCCTGATCTAAAGCTAAAAATTTGGGTATGTCTTCACTACCCGTCGGATCTGCAGGCAGCAATCGATCCAGCGGGGATCAATTTATTGCGTCTAGTTTAGACAAGATAAATCGACCCCCAAGTGCTCTCCCATCGACTCCTGTACTCCAGCTCGGCGACAGGCATAGGCTGAGTCGATGGGGGAGCGGCAGCAGTTGACTCACTGCAGTGAAGACACCACAGTAAGTCGATTTAAGTACATCGACTTCAGCTACATTATTCACGTAGCTGAAGTTGCGTAACTTAGATCGAACCCCCCCAGTGTAGACCAGGCCTTAGGTTGACCTAGCGAGGTCACTCAGGGCTGTGATAAATTTCTCGCCCTGAAATGAATCAAACATGGATTGTTTAGCTAGGTTGACCTAAGCCTCACTATAGATGCAGATAGGTCTATGGAAGAATTCTGCCATTGACCTAAATACTGCTCTCCAGGGACTGGATTTACTACAGTGACGGAAAACTTGCCTTCCATCACTGTAGTAAGTGTCTATGCTACAATGCTGTCTCACTTGTAGCACAGGCATACCCTCAGAGAGACTCTCTGAGCATGAGAGAGAGAGAGAAGCGCAATCTTGTCTTTCAGAACCAGTCAACATTTTTAAAATGACGACATTTATTATAGAGGGTCCTGTGGCACCTTTGAGACTAACAGAAGTACTGGGAGCATAAGCTTTCGTGGGTAAGAACCTCACTTCTTCAGATGCAAGTAATGGAAATCTCCAGAGGCAGGTATATATCAGTGTGGAGATAACGAGGTTAGTTCAATCAGGGAGGGTGAGGTGCTCTGCTAGCAGTTGAGGTGTGAACACCAAGGGAGGAGAAACTGTTTCTGTAGTTGGATAGCCATTCACAGTCTTTGTTTAATCCTGATCTGATGGTGTCAAATTTGCAAATGAACTGGAGCTCAGCAGTTTCTCTTTGGAGTCTGGTCCTGAAGTTTTTTTGCTGTAAGATGGCTACCTTTACATCTGCTATTGTGTGGCCAGGAAGGTTGAAGTGTTCTCCTTCAGGTTTTTGTATATTGCCATTCCTGATATCTGACTTGTGTCCATTTATCCTCTTGCGTAGTGACTGTCCAGTTTGGCCAATGTACATAGCAGAGGGGCATTGCTGGCATATGATGGCATATATAACATTGGTGGACGTGCAGGTGAATGAGCCGGTGATGTTGTAGCTGATCTGGTTAGGTCCAGTGATGGTGTTGCTGGTGTAGATATGTGGGCAGAGTTGGCATCGAGGTTTGTTGCATGGGTTGGTTCCTGAGTTAGAGTTGTCATGGTGCGGTGTGTGGTTGCTGGTGAGAATATGCTTAAGGTTGGCAGGTTGTCTGTGGGCGAGGACTGGCCTGCCTCCCAAGGTCTGTGAAAGTGAGGGATCATTGTCCAGGATGGGTTGTAGATCACTGATGATGCGTTGGAGAGGTTTAAGCTGAGGACTGTAGGTGATGGCCAGTGGAGTTCCGTTGGTTTCTCTTCTGGGCCTGTCTTGTAGCAGGAGGCTTCTGGGTACACGTCTGGCTCTGTTGATTTGTTTCTTTATTTCCTTGTGTGGGTATCGTAGTTTTGAGAATGCTTGGTGAAGATCTTGTAGGTGTTGGTCTCTGTCTGAGGGGTTGGAGCAGATGCGATTGTACCTCAGTGCTTGGCTGTAGACGATGGATCGTGTGGTGTGACCGGGGTGGAAGCTGGAGGCATGAAGGTAGGCGTAGCGGTCGGTGGGTTTTCGGTATAGGGTGGTGTTAATGTGGCCATCGCTTATCTGTACGGTGGTGTCCAGGAAGTGGACCTCCTGTGTAGATTGGTCCAGGCTGAGGTTGATGGCGGGGTGGAAGCTGTTGAAAGCATGGTGGAATTCTTCCAGGGTCTCCTTCCCATGGGTCCAGATGATGAAGATGTCATCAATATAGCGTAGGTAGAGAAGGGGCATGAGTGGACGAGAGCTGAGGAAGCGTTGTTCCAGGTCAGCCATAAAAATGTTGGCATATTGTGGGGCCATGCGGGTGCCCATAGCGGTGCCACTGGTCTGGAGGTATATATTGTCACCAAATTTGAAATAATTGTGCGTGAGGATAAAGTCACAGAGCTCAGCAATAAGTTGTGCTGTGTCATCATCAGGGATACTGTTCCTGACAGCTTGTATTCCATCTGTATGTGGGATGTTTGTGTAGAGAGCCTCTACATCCATGGTGGCTAGGATGGTGTTTTCTGGGAGGTCACCAATGCATTGTAGTTTTCTCAGGAAATCTGTGGTGTCACGGAGATAGCTGGGAGTGCTGGTGGCGTAGGGTCTGAGTAGGGAGTCCACATATCCAGACAGTCCTTCAGTGAGAGTGCCAATGCCCGAGATGATGGGGCGTCCAGGATTTCCAGGTTTGTGGATCTTAGGTAGTAGATAGAATATCCCCGGTCGGGGCTCTAAGGGTATGTTGATTTGTTCCTGTGTTAGTGTAGGGAGTGTCCTGAGTAGATGGTGCAGTTTCTTAGTGTATTCCTCAGTGGGATCTGAGGAAAGCGGCCTGTAGAATTTGGTATTGGAGAGTTGTCTGGCAGCCTCCTTCTGGTAGTCAGACCTGTTCATGATGACAACAGCACCTCCTTTATCAGCCTCTTTGATGATAATGTCAGGGTGGTTTCTGAGGCTGTGGATGGCATTGCGTTCTGCACGACTTAGGTTATGAGGCAAGCGATGTTGTTTTTCCACAATTTCTGCCTGTGCACGTCGGCGGAAGCATTCTATGTATAGGTCCAGACTGTCATTTCGACCCTCAGGAGGAGTCCATGTGGAGTTCTTCTTCCTGTGTTGTTGGTGGGAGGGTATCTGTGTATCAGTGCGCTGTTCGGTGTTATCATGAAAGTATTCTTTGAGTCGGAGGCGGCGAAAGTAGGCTTCCAGATCACCACAGAACTGTATTATGTTCGTGGGGGTGCTGGGGCAAAAGGAGAGTCCCCGAGATAGGACAGACTCTTCTGCTGGGTTGAGTGTGTAGCTGGATAAATTGACGATATTGCTGGGTGACTTAGGGGTACCCCTGTTGTGGCCCCATGTGGCAGGAAGGATTTTAGACAGCTTACGGTCCTTTTTCCTTTGTAGAGAGGTGAAGTGTGTAATGTAGATCTCCTGTCTTATTTTAGTAAAGTCCATTTGTGTGGAGGGTTGGTTGTTTATGAAAGTCTCCAGGTTGGAGAGCTCTTTCTTGATGTTTTTCTGTTTGCTGTATAGGATGCTGATCAGGTGGTTCCTCAGTTTCTTTGATAATGTATGGCATAATCTCTCACTGTGGTCTGTGCAGTATGTAGATAGCAATGGATTTTTCACCTTCAGTCCATTTGGTATGATGTCCATCCATTTGCATTTGGAAAGGAAGATGATATCTGTCTGTATTTGTGCAAGTTTCTTCATGAGGTTGATAGATTTCCATTCCATACGGCTAAATGCAGTGCCTTGCATGGTGTCAAGTATCAGAGGGGTAGCCGTGTTAGTCTGAATCTGTAAAAAGCAACAGAGGGTCCTGTGGCACCTTTGAGACTAACAGAAGTACTGGGAGCATAAGCTTTCGTGGGTAAGAACCTCACTTCACACAATAGCAGATGTAAAGGTAGCCATCTTACAGCAAAAAAACTTCAGGACCAGACTCCAAAGAGAAACTGCTGAGCTCCAGTTCATTTGCAAATTTGACACCATCAGATCAGGATTAAACAAAGACTGTGAATGGCTATCCAACTACAGAAACAGTTTCTCCTCCCTTGGTGTTCACACCTCAACTGCTAGCAGAGCACCTCACCCTCCCTGATTGAACTAACCTCGTTATCTCCACACTGATATATACCTGCCTCTGGAGATTTCCATTACTTGCATCTGAAGAAGTGAGGTTCTTACCCACGAAAGCTTATGCTCCCAGTACTTCTGTTAGTCTCAAAGGTGCCACAGGACCCTCTGTTGCTTTTTACAGATTCAGACTAACACGGCTACCCCTCTGATACTTGACATTTATTATGGTAGTGCCAGGGGACTGGCCAAGTAGGGACCCAGTTGTGCTTGGTACGCTACAATTTCAATGACGGTTTTTCACAAGAAAATTCTGCGGGAAACATGTGCTGCTTTCAGATGACTCGTAGCTTGTTTTGAGTGGCTTACATTAGTGCAGGTGCTGAAACAGGCATTGCTTTGTCCTTGATAAGAATAATTTGATTATTACGCAAGCCCAGGCAAGAGTTTGGAGGGCCTTCACTATTCACTCGCTTGCTCTTGAGTGCTTGTGTTTTGTAAACGATGTGATAGGTACATGCATTGGCATCACTCATCATCCTTAATTGGGGGTTGAAAACTAGATTGTTGGTTTTGGAGTAATGCAGGCTTCTCCTCTCACATTAGCACAACGGAGCATAGACCCTTTTTTTCCCTCATTCCACTGCTGATTAACGGGTTACTGCTTCCATCAGGACAAGTGCCTTGAATATTTAAGGTTATAACTTGCCATGTGATAACATATTGCCCACTTTGATAACCCATTATTGGTAGGTTGGTTCTAGGAACTATTATTTCTCTTAAACTAAGACGGCTTTCATTAGTCCTTGATGGGGAAGATTGATTTTCAATTAAGGACATGGCTTGCAAAGTAATCAGATTATTGAATAAATTCAGGGAGAGAAAATAAAGGTAGGGTGCTACTAACTATCTCAACAGAGCACAAAAGGGCTTTCTTGCTTCTAATCATTGCATCTTCACAGGGCTCCTATCCTACTGCCAGAGATGGACAAAGGAACAGACACACGGCAAATAATGATTTTCCTTCTATTCTATTAAATATGTATTGGAGACAAATCTGCTTCCCTACCATATAGGCAATGCAACTACATCTGGATGAATTAACATTATTTCTATTACAGTAGTGTCTAGAGGTCTCAATTAAGAGCAAGGCCCTGTTATGCTGGGTGCCACACAGACATATAATAAGGAAGAGTCACTGCTCCAAAGAGACAATCTAAATAAGGGATGGGAAACTGAGGCACAGAGCAGTGAAATGACTTACCCAAGATCACCCAGCAGAGCTAGAATTAGAACCCAAATCTCCTCCTTACTAGGCTAGTTCTCAGTCATCAAACCACACTGCAGCCCAGCTGCATAAAATTTCAGAGACTTGTGTCCAATCATGGGGGGGAGGGGTAGCTCAGTGGTTTGAGCATTGGCCTGCTGAACCCAGGGTTGTGAATTCAATCCTTGAGAGGGCCACTTTGGGAGCTGGGGCAAAATCAGTACTTGGTCCTGCTAGTGAAGACAGGGGGCTGGATTCAATGACCTTTCAAGGTCCCTTCCAGTTCTAGGAGATAGGATATCTCCATTAGTTTATATTAAACACAAAAATCCCTCGATTTCTGTGGGAGCAGGACTTGAGTTCCATTTCTGTTTTTGTAACCTTACTTTGGTGCATTTTCACACATTCACCACTGCAAAAACACCTCTCTATCTGTCATGGGGCAACCAGTAAGGTAGATCCCACTCTGCAACCTTCAGGGGATAGAATGTAGTGATCCTCCGAACAGCAGCCTCATATATAAAACAGTGCATGTGTGCGTTTTCATTTTTGATTCATTTCAGTGATTTCCATCATTCTTCAAAAGCAAAAAAGTCTCCTCCCTTTTCCACAGCCCCCAAGAAGCCCTGAAATAGTTTCCTGGTTGTGTTCCCAGTCTCCAGGATAGAATAGCCACCATGCTGCCTAGATCTCACACCACATGTCTCAATGGCAACTTGATCATGGTTGGGGAGCTACTGGTCCAGCCCCTCTGTCCTGCCTCTACAACGGGGCAGGTACGTGGGGAGGCCCTGTGAAACTGTGCTCTGAAGAATGGGGTATATCAACACCTGGCTTTGATGGCCCATATTATGTCTCCACCCCAAATGCAATAAAAACTGAGCAGTTCCACCCTGGGCAGTGTCCTCCACCCCTTTGAGAGGGGGATCAGGCAGGAGGGTCATGTTTGGGGGGTGGGGAGGAGCTTGCAGGGGAGTGGGAATGGTTGGTGCCTGCTCTGGTTTCTCCTTTCCTGCAGCAGTACTCAGCAGAGCTAAGAGCATTTTGGGAGCAGGTTTATGAAACCCAAGAGAACAAAATGATGCATGAGTCCAATATGGCATCTATTATTAACCCTGAGTGAGCAGAGTGGTGCATGGGACGGACCTGGTTGGGGGGAGTTGCTCCCTAAGGTATATATGCTCTCAGCCAGCCTGCTGTCAGCATTACTCATTCAGCTGGCTGGGAATTCCTTCAGGTGGCTGGTACAAACACCCCTCCATAGCTCAGGTGCATGGCTCCATGGGCCACTCCACCAGGAGATTGCCCAGACTCCATGTCAGTGGATGGGAGTGGCTACCAGCTCCAGCAGTACTCCTGCTCCATAAAACAACAGATGGGATTTTCAGCACTGAGCCCTTTGGAAAATCCCATCCACTATCTGCACTTCCCAGGCACTTGAATGGTTCTAGTTTGAAATTTGCAGGCTGCCCATACTGCAGAGCATCTCTCTTGAGAAAGGATGAATGCTGAGGGCTGCAGGGACACTTCTTGTCCTGGGATATCAGTCTCAATAGCCTGCAGCAGAACACACAGTAATTGTATTGGTGCAATCCCTGTGTAGCAAATGTCATCTCCTTTAATGCTCCCTCCATCTGTCAGTGTACTCAGGCAGCATAGAGCGTGCATATCGAGCTCTCATCCTTGCACAGTGGTGCTTGCTCTCACATTGGCTTCCTTCGACTCTTCCCCACAAATGGTGTTGTAGATTTTCAAAAAGACACTCACTAAGGAATTTCAGAGCACAAGTCTCAGTGAAAGTCAATGACACTTCTGCTCCTAAATTCTTTAGGGCTTTGAAAATCTCTTCAAGGGAGAACCTCACTTCTCTGATGGTTAGAATTCTTTTAATCTCCAGTCTAATTTTATCCATGGCCACTTTATCCTCATTTGTTCTTGCGTCAACATTGTCCTTTAGTTTCAATAGCTCTTCTCCCTCCGTGGTGTTTACCCCACTGATGAATTTATAGAGGACAATCATATCTCCTCTCTGCCTTTGTTTTCTAATCTAACCAAGGCACTTCTGGGATCTAGAGCATTTCTGTTTAGGCATATAGTTTTTAAGCATCATAAAATCATAGAATCATAGAATATTAGGGTTGGAAGAGACCTCAGGAGGTCATCTAGTCCAATCCCCTGCTCAAAGCAGGACAAACACCAAGTAAATCATTCCAGCCAAGGCTTTGTCAAGCTGGGTCTTAAAAACCTCTATGGATGGAGATTCCACCACCTCCCTAGGTAAGCCATTCCAGTGCTTCACCACCCTTCTAGTTAAATAGTGTTTCTTAATATCCAACCTAGACCTCCCCCACTGCAATTTGAGACCATTGCTTCTTGTTCTGTCATCTGCCACCACTGAGAACACCCTAGCTCCATCCTCTTTGGAACCCCCCTTCAGGTAGTTGAAGGCTGCTATCAAATCCCCCCCTCACTCTTCTCTTCTCCAGACTAACTAACCCCAGTTCTCTCAGACTCTCCTTGTAAGTCATGTGCCCCAGCCCCCTAATCATTTTCATTGCCCTCTGCTGGACTCTCTCCAATTTGTCCACATCCCTTCTGTAGTGGGGGGACCAAAACTGGACACAGTACTTCAGGTGTGGCCTCACTAGTGCTGAATAGAGGGGAATAATCACTTCCCTCGTTCTGCTGGCAATGCTCCTATTAATACAGCCCAGTGTGCCCTTGGTCTTCTTGGCAATGAGGGCACACTGCTGACTCATATCCAGCTTCTCATCAACTGTAATCCCCAGGTCCTTTTCTGCTGAACTACTGCTTAGCCAGTCGGTCCCCAGCCTCTAGTTTTGCATGAGAGTCTTCCTTCCTAAGTGCAGGACTTTGCACTTGTCCTTGTTGAACCTCAGATTTCTTTTGGCCCAATCCTCCAATTTGTCTAGGTCATTATGGACCCTATCCTTACCCTCCAGAGTATCTACCTCTCCCCCCAGCTTAGTGTCATCTGCGAACTTTCTGAAGGTGCAATTCATCCCATCATCCAGATCATTAATGAAGATATTGAACAAAACCGGCCCCAGGACCGACCCCTGGGGCACTCTGTTTGATACACTTCTACCCCGATATAACACGACCTGATATAACACGAATTCAGATATAATGTGGTAAAGCAGTGCTCCAGGGACAGGAGGGGTGGGGCTGCGCACTCCGGTGGATCAAAGCAAGTTGATATAACGCGGTTTCATCTATAACATGGTAGGTTTTGGCTCCCGAGGACAGCGTTATATCGAGGTAGAGGTGTACCAGATGCCAACTAGACATCTAGCCGTTGATCACTATCCGTTGAGCCTGACAATCTAGCCATCTTTCTATTCACCTTATAGTCTATTAATCCAATCCATACTTTTTAACTTGTGGCAAGAATACTGTGGGGAGACCGTATCAAAAGCTTTGCTAAAGTCAAGATATATCACATCCACCGCTTTCCCCATATCCACAGATGCAGTTATCTCATCATAGAAGGCAATCAGGTTGGTCAGGCATGACTTGCCCTTGGTGAATCCATGTTGACTGTTCCTGATCACCTTCCTCTCCTCCAAGTGCTTCAAAATGGATTCCTTGAGGACCTGCTCCATGATTTTGCCAGGGACTGAAGTGAGGCTGACCAGTCTGTAGTTCCCCAGGTTCTCTTTTTCCCTTTTTAAAATGTGGGCACTATATCTGCCTTTTTCCAATCATCTGGGACCTCCACGAATTTTCAAAGATAATGGCCAATGGCTCTGCAATCACATCAGCCAACTCCCTCAGCACCCTCGGATGCTATAGATCTGGACCCATGGACTTGTGCATGTCCAGCTTTTCTAAATCGTCCTTAACCTGTTCTTTTACCACTGAGGGCTGCTCACCTCCTCCCCATACTGTGTTGCCCAGTGGAAACTGACCTTCTCTGTGAAGACCAAGGCAAAAAAAGCATTGAGTACTTCGGCTTTTTCCACAGCGTCTGTCACTATGTTGTCTCCCCCATTCAGTAAGGGTCCCACACTTTCCCTGTCCTTCTTCTTGTTGCTAACATACCAGTAGAAACTCTTCTTGTTACCTGTCACATCCCTTGCTAGCTGCAATACCAATTGTGCGTTGGCCTTCCTGGTTACATGCCTGCATTCTCTAGCAATATTTTTATACTCCTCCCTAGTCATCTGTCCAAATTTCCCACTTCTTGTAAGTTTCCTTTTTGAGTTTAAGCTCAAAGATTTCACTGTTAAGCCAAGCTGGTCGCCTGCCATATTTGCTATTCTTTCTGCACTTCGGGATGGTTTGTTCCTGCACACTCAATAACGTTTCTTCAAAATACAGCCAGCTCACCTGGACTCCTTGCCCCCTCATATTAGCTTCCCAGGGGATCCTGCCCATCAGTTCCCTAAGGGAGTCAAAGTCTGCTTTTCTGAAGTCCAGGGTCCATATTTTGCTACTCTCTTTTCTTCCTTTTGTGAGGATCCTGAACTCAACCATCTCATGGTCACTGCTGCCTAGGTTGCCACCCACTTCTACTCCCCCTACCAATTCTTCCCTGTTTGTAAGCAGCGGGTCAAGAGGAGTACGGCCCCTAGTCGATTTCTCCAGCACTTGTACCAGGAAGTTGTTCCCAACCCTCTCCAAAAACTTCCTGGATTGTCTGTGCGTTGCTGTATTGCTCTCCCAGCAGTTGTCAGGGTGACTGAAATCACATATTAGTACCAGGGTCTGTGATCTGGAAACTTCAGTTAGTTGTCCGAAGAAAGCCTCGTTTACCTCATCCTTCTAATCCGGTGGTCTATAGCACATGTCCACCATGACATCACCCTTGTTGCTCTTGCCTCTAAATTTAACCCAAAGACTCTCAACTGGCTTTTGTCCAGTTTCAAATTGGAGCTCTGAGCAATCATACTGCTCTCTTACCTACAGTGCAACTCCTCCACCTTTCCTCCTGTACCTGTCCTTCCTGAACAGTTTATACCCACCCATGACAGTGCTCCAGTCATGTGACCTGCCCCACCAAGTTTCTGTTATTCAAATCACGTCATAGTTCCTTGATTGTACCAGGACTTCCAATTCTTCCTGCTTGTTCCCAGACTTCTTGCGTTCGTGTACGCGCATCTACGATAACTAGCCAATTGCACTACTTTCTCAGTATGAATCAGGAGGCTTCCCGTCTTGTACCCTCCTCCTTGTGTTTCCTCCTGGTATTCCACTCCCCCAGTCTAGAAATAAGGAAAATTATCTGCAAGCATGTTCCAATATGTGCAAGAATGCAGCTTCTAATGTAGCTGGTCCTGCTTGGATTATCAGGGGATTTGAACTCAGGACCCACAGAGCTTCAAAACATAAGCCTCTATTGTTTGAACTAAAGGGCAGCCTACAAGTAGGACTGGATGGGAAAGTTTTCCCCATGCTGCAAAAAGTTTTGAGACTTGGGAAAAAAAAAAAAAAGCCCAGTTCCACATCAGTTTGAAACCAACACTTTCTGTCATTTTTCACATAAGAACAGAGAGATTGTGTATCTGACATTGCCAAATGCCGCATAGTTTGTTAGTCAAGGCACTCAATTGGGGTGTGGGAAATACAAGTTTAAGTACCTTCTCCACCTGATGCAAGAGCAAGGACTTGAACCTATGTCTTCCATACTCTGTGTGATTATGGGCTCTCTCTCTGTTTTTTACTGGAAATTCCTGGAGGAAAGATGAGGACCTTTCCTGTGACAAGTTTTGGTTTCCACAAATAGACATTTTTTGACCAAAAAAAAAAAAAAAAATTATGTCAGAAGTTCCCTACCAGCTCTAACTGGGATTGCCAAAGCAGCTGAAAGAGAGAGACAAGGTAGGTGGGGTGATATCTTTTATTGGTCCAACTTCTTTTGGGGAGAGAGACAATCTTTTGAGCCACAAAGAGCTCTTCTTCAGATCTGGGACAGGAACTCCCAGCATCACAGCAGAATGCAAGATGGAACAGATTGTTTAGCGTAAGTTGTTACAATATGTGCTAAGGGACCATTCAAAGTACAGTGGCCACCTATACTTGTGCTAAACAATCTGGGCCACTTTGCATTTTGCTGTGATACTGAGAGTTCTCTTCTTCAGGTCTGGGAAAGGCTCTGTAGCTCGAAAGCTTGTCTCTCTTCCCAACAGAAGTTGGTCCAATAAAAGATCTTACCTCCCCCACCTTATCTCTCTAATATCCTGGGACCGACATGGCTACAGCTACCCTGCGTAAAGCAGCCTAAGAGAGTTAGATGCCTGTCACGGAGTATTGGGGGACTCAGGGCCCTGCATCCCTGGCTTCCTGCGATTCACCATGACTCTCAGCCAGCCAGTAAAGCAGAAGGTTTATTTGGATGACAGGAATACAGTCCAAGACAGGTCTTGCAGGCACAGACAACAGGGCCCCCCTCAGTTAGGTCCATCTGGGGGTCCCAGGCATCCCAGCCCCCCTTGGGAGGTCAGAGCCATCTCTGACTCCCAGCTATCTCACCACCCAGCTTCCAAAACTCTGCCTTCAGCGACCCCTCCCACAGCCTTTGTTCAGTTTCCCGGGCCAAGGTGTCACCTGGCCTCCAACCCCTTCCTGGGTTCTCATGTTACACGCTCAGGTATTCGCCTTCGGGCAGACTCCCATCCCGCAATGCAGACTATCCCAGCCACACTCCCCTGTCAGCACTCACAGACCACAGTAAGAACAGTCCCAGTTCGTCACAATGCCCAACAATTCCCTTAGGTGTTTTTGGAAATCCCAATGCAAATCCAGTAGCATGAAGCAGGAGCAGACTCATAACACTTGACATTAGAGGGGGACAAAGCCACACACTCTACCAACCTGGGTTACAAAAAGCAATGGCCCTGTTCATTAGGAATGACAGACACTTAATTGCAGAATACATACCAAGAACCAGGCTAACTGCAAACACTTTGAACACCACTTCATAAGGTGAATAAACAAATGTCATGTACAGGCCTGAAAATCCCACACACTGGCACCCTGTGCTTCAACTTCTCTTCCCACAACACCCAACATCTGTGCACAGAGAGCTGCAATTTGATTAGCAAAATTAAGAAGCGCTTCAAACACAAACGGATAGTGTGTGGCGAGGGGCAGACTGAGGGTAGCCAGCTTCAGCAGTGTTACTGAGCATGCACAGTCTGTGAGCATGTTCAATCCAAGCAACACAGCATATTGGGGAGGAGGGGAGTAAAGGAAACATGTCCCCACATTCACCCCACCCTCCCACATGTTGCCTCTGACTTCAAAACACTTCTGAAAACCTATGCATCTCTCTACCAGAATAGGCTCTGAATACTTACGTGTTGTCAGTCTGGATTTAAATGCACAGAGGCTGGCAGATCAGTCCGGTCTAGAAGGGGAAGAGGTTCTGGAGTTGGATAGGGACTGAGATAAAGATGTGGGTTATGGACACTCAAGTGATAGACTGGCCCTGGAAAGCCAGAGACAGACGGAGGAGGATTCTGGAAAGACAGGCATGAAAGAAAAGTTTTCGTAAAATATCTGCAAGATTGTGTGTGTGCTTAGTATCGCTAATTGGTCCAGGGGACGGTTCCTGTTTGGTTTGTTATATTTAGTCCCTGTTTCTAAAGGTGATTTCTGTAACAGCTGACTGGAGCAGCTGGGAAATGCTCAGGGCTTTCTGTGCGCCAATATCCTGCCGAGGGTTTGTTCTGGCCCATACGACTACATAGCTTTTTCAGGCTGCTGGCCCACATTAAAGCAATGGATCCAACTGTTTGGCTCAGCAGCTTATTAAATTTTGTGTGTCTGTGACAAGGTGTTAACCTCCATTTTAAATAACCCACCCCAGTTGTACAGGGGATTGCTACTAACAGACAGTTAATAAAAACCAGGTGGCAGACCAGGAGCTGCATTATGCAGCGATCGTTTGGGCTTGGTGTTGAATAGAAAGACAGACAATCGAGCAGGATGCAGTGCTCCTCTGCATTGCAGACTCTAATGAGATCTGGGACCAGGGAGGTAGTGGGAAGTGTCACTTTGATCACTGCACCTATGTAACTTAGGGCAGGTCTTCACTACCCGCCGGATTGGTGGGTAGTGATCGATCTATTGGGGGTCAATTTATCGCGTCTAGTGTAGACGTGATAAAAATCGATCCCTGATCACTCTCCCCATCGACTCCGGAACTTCAGCTCATGAGAGGCGGAAGTGGAGTCGATGGGAGAGCGGTAGCAGTAGACTCGCCGCCGTCCTCATGGCCAGGTAAGTCGACCTAAGATATGCCGACTTCAGCTATGCCATACCTTAGGTCGACCCCCCCACTAGTGTAGACCTGGGCTTAGTGTAACCCCTCCCCCCCCGCTTTCTTTTTGGGGTTACACAGAAGCAGGCAACTCTCACCTGTGTGCCTGATGCTGTCGAAAGTAAAGGAGACCCTGAGTTTTCCAGTGGTGATACTGCATAGGTGAGAATCCTCTAGCCTCCGCTCTGCTGCAGTCCTTTTACTGATAAAGAAAATTAGTCTTGGTGGTGCCTTCACCTGTCTGGGCCCTGCACACATTCACTGGCCTGCCTTGGGTGCCTCGTGAAATATACTTGGGCTGATCTACGGAATGGGTCTAACTCAAAAGTACCAACAGCAGACAACCAATATATACTTGGGTCAGAGTTAGCACACCTGTGCTTAACAAGCAAGAAAAACATGATAAGAGATTGAGATTGATTAAAATGTCACAACCAGTGTAACTCAGCAGGAGGCACTTCAATAAATCAATTAATAAACACAGTTTTCAGTGGTAACTGAAATTTAACCCACTTATATGTACACTGGTGCCAATGACCCCACCCGTGACTGTGCACGCCTCTGAATGTCAGAGTTCTAGATGCTTACTTGCGTGGGCACACCTGCAGATCTTGAAGCTGGGCCAAGCGCTCTGTTGGTTCAATAAAACTGTCCAGCCAATGCAGTGAGGGACAGAGTAAATCTACTTGGGACCATGCCAAGCTGCACAACTCAGCCGAAGATGGGAGTTGTTATAACCAGAGGTCAGTAACCCAGGGTCCTGGTTAGACGACAAGACCACTCCATCTCTTCTCATACCTCTTACAGTCTCTTTGCTGTCCCCTTTCCCCTGCAAGCACTTTCCGTAGCAAATATGGTGGTTACTCCCACAGCCTGCACTGCGGGCCAACCTCAGTCAGTTCTGGGCACAACAACAGTCTCTGCCCTGGCACCAGTGAAGCCACCAACAGCCACCATGGCTCCCTGCTTGGGCACAGCCCTAGCAGTTTTTCAGCAGCTGCTCCTGGCTTGGACAGAGCTCCACAAAGCAACCTCCACTTCCCTAGCAGGGTTTCAGCTCTCCACCAAGATGAAGCCCACCATGTCCGCATACTGTCCCTCCATCCCCTGGCAGTCTCGCTCTCTCATCCCCAATGCATCATGGGAGTTGTAGCCTGCAAGGCTGGATTGCAGTACTCAGGATCTTCCCAAGTGGAGCACTTCCAAATGAAGTTCAGAGGCCCCTCTAGCAGAGAGTGCCCACTTTAGCTGCTTAGTTCATGGTTGAAAGGAGCCACATGGCACTCGGGGACTCCACGGTGTCCCATCTAGATGTGCCATGACCTGAGGTTTTGGTTGGACAGCTGGTGCTTGGCCTATTTATTCATTCAGACAGACACTTTCCCCATCCATTTCTCCTTTGTTTATGAGTAGAATTAAACCTTGATTTCTGATGGCAGCGAACTGACCGTTCTCATGCCCAGTGGGCTCTGCAGAGCATGGCATGTTGCAGGAAGGTGTTTCACATCTAGGATTCCATGCTCCAAGAGTGTAATGTATTGACCACTGCCAGCCACTGGTTTCAAATGGGTGGCAGGCAGTTGAAGGTCACACCATTAACATGTGCATGGAGTGGGCAGATCTCCCCATTCATGCTTTAGCACTTGGGAATGGTTAATCTGACTTCCCTAACATTCAGTAGCATAGCTGCAGCAGGAACCCTGATTTCACAGCTTGTTGTTTGATAGGGGACCCTACTCCTGCAGATGCTTCCACAGTGTGTGAGATTCAAAAAGGGATCAAGTGTTTCTATGGGGACTGACACTATCCAGCAATACAAGGAAACACATGAGAGTTGGAAGGGCTGTAGACCTTCTGCTTCCATGAAGAAGCCAATCATGCCTGGTGAGGAAGTGTGATGAGTTCCCCCCCCTTTGGGGTGCCACCTGGGACTGGGGTACCACTGAGCCCACCTAACCCACCAGCCTGGGCTCCCTTTACACTGTATTGCTGAGACAAGCCAGCCAAGCCCTCCCTCAGGCTTCAGACTGCACTTTACCAGCACACATACAGGTAGGGATACACCCAGCTGCAGCTTTACACACAGATGCTGAGATCAGTTGATCATGGGAAAGCTCAGCTAAGGAATTGCCCAGTACTCACGTGCATGCCCCCCTCTAGATGTTAACCCAAAATTGTACTGTCTTGCACTGCACAGATTATTGTACAGCGTAAGCGCATGAAATTTGCCCCCTCCCTCAATGTGGAGAGAGATACATAGCTTTCTGCCCCAAGTTACGAATTCCACACACTGGGTTTTAGACAAAACAAAACAAGTTTATTAACTACAAAAGATAGATTTTAAGTGATTATAAGGGATAGCAAACAGAGCAAAGCAGATTACCTAGCAAATGAAACAAACACGCAATCTAAGCTTAATATACTAACGAAACTGGTTATAAGTGGCAAACTGTAGAAGGTCGGACACACCCCTGCAGCACCTCCTGCTGGTCGTCCAGGGAATTAGCTCTCCAGCCTCTGGAGTGCCCTCTGCAGGCCAGTGATCCACCTGTCCTCTCCTTCTGGGCTCCCGTGTCCCTCCCAGGACCCCAGTGCCCCTTGCTTTGGGTGCTGCCCCCTGGCAGTACCCACACACTAGGTCTCCCCTCCCAGGGGAACCCCCACCCACTATCCCCACCTTGCCTCAGCACTAGGCCACTGCCAGTCACCAACTAGCCCCCACTCCCTGGGGCAGACTGCAGTATAGGCCATTCATCACTGGCAAGGGGGGTTTGGACCTGTTGCCTTGGGATAGCCCTGGGCTGCCCTCTGCAACCCCCAGTACCCCTTGGTCTTCCGCTAGGCCACAGCCTGGGGCTCTCCAGCCTGGGGATCCCCAGCCTGTCCCCAGCCCTGCTCCACTCAGGTATGCTATCGCTAGCTTGCTGCAGCCAGGCCCTTCTCTCTCTGCACTCAAAGAGAGACTGCTAAGCTTCTGGCTGCCCTGGCCTTTATAGGGCCAGCTGAGTCTGTTTGGGGTGTGGCCCCCAGCTGCAGCCACTTCCCCCAATCAGCTCAGCCTAAAAGCTGCTTTCTCCCGCCACAGCCCCCTCTGGACTGGAGCGGGGTTACCACCCCGCTACACAAACTCTCACCCTAAATGTTATTTTAGGCAGATTGCAGAGATTCTTGAAGGCAAGCCGCACTTGCTTGCAGCTTAAAACTCCAGATATTCCTTTCACAGGCCAGACACCCTCTAGCTTGGGCTCATCCCTTCTCCTCTAGTCCAGTCCTTTTGTTCTCGGTTATTTCCCGCAGTCCTCTTTCTTGGGTGGGGAGTCAATGAAGAGCAAACCACAATGATGTCACTCCCCTGCCTTAAGTAGTTTTTGCATATGGCAGAATCCTTTGTCTCCCAGTGTGATTCCCACCCCCAGTTACTGGAAAAATATTTGTATTATCATGGAGTCCAGTACCAGATGACTTGGTCACATGTCCCTGCAGCCGTAACTTAGAGGCTAGTTGTAGCGTCCCCAGGAAGACTTCCCAGTGGGAGATTAGAATCTTCAAAGACCAATTGTTTTCCCTAATGGCCCTTCCCAACCGGCCATCCAGACTGATTGCATTCTGTCTAGTGGGCATTCCCCAGGTGTAAACACATTTGTAATAGATGCATAGACAATATTTCTAACTTCAAATACAAAAATGATACATGCATACAAATAGGATAATAATATTCAGTAAATCATAACCTTTCCAATGATATCTCACATGACCCATCTTGCATAAAATACATCTTAGTTATGCCATAATCATATCATAATGATATCTCTATGAAGAATATGGAGCATAGCGTCACAGGGAGGGTTAGAAGGAATTTGCCTTTGAAGTGTTTAGTGCTAGCCCCGGTCAGAAACAGGATATTGGACTAGATCGACCATGAGTCTGAACCAGTCTGGCAATCCCCATGTTCATATCATAGAATCATAGAATCATAGAATATCAGGGTTGGAAGGGACCTCAGGAGGCCATCCAGTCCAACCCCCTGCTCAAAGCAGGACCAATTCCCAACTAAATCATCCCAGCCAGGCCTTTGTCAAGCCGGGCCTTAAAAACCTCCAAGGAAGGAGATTCCACCACCTCCCTAGGTAAAGCATTCCAGTGCTTCACCACCCTCTTAGTGAAATAGTGTTTCCTAATATCCAACCTAGACCTCCCCCACTGCAACTTGAGACAATTGCTCCTTGTTCTGTCATCTGCCACCACTGAGAACAGCCGAGCTCCATCCTCTTTGGAACCCCCCCTCAGATAGGTGAAAGCAGCTATAAAATCCCCCCTCATTCTTCTCTTCTGGAGACTAAACAATCCCAGTTCCCTCAGCCTCTCCTCGTAAGTCATGTGCTCCAGACCCCTAATCATTTTTGTTGCCCTCTGCTGGACTCTTTCCAATATTTCCACATCCTTCTTGTAGTGTGGGGCCCAAAACTGGACACAGTACTCCAGATGAGGCCTCACCAATGTCGAATAAAGGGGAACGATCACGTTCCTCGATCTGCTGGCAATGCCCCTACTTATACAGCCCAAAATGCCATTAGCCTTCTTGGCAACAAGAGCACACTGTTGACTCATATACAGCTTCTCGTCCACTGTGACCCCTAGGTCCTTTTCTGCAGAACTGCTACCTAGCTATTCGGTCCCTAGTCTGTAGCACTGCATAGGATTCTTCCGTCCTAAGTGCAGGACTCTGCACTTGTCCTTGTTGAACCTCATCAGGTTTTTTTTGGCCGAAACCTCTAATTTGTCTAGGTCCCTCTGTATCTGATCCCTACCCTCCAGCGTATCTACCACTCCTCCCAGTTTAGTGTCATCTGCAAACTTGCTGAGAGTGCAGTCCACACCATCCTCCAGATCATTAATAAAGATATTAAACAAAACTGGCCCCAGGACCGACCCTTGGGGCACTCCGCTTGAAACCGGCTGCCAACTAGACATGGAGCCATTGATCACTACCCGTTGAGCCCGACGATCTAGCCAGCTTTCTATCCACCTTACAGTCCATTCATCCAGCCCATACTTTAACTTGGCGGCAAGAATACTGTGCTTTGCTAAAGTCAAGGAATAACACATCCACTGCTTTCCCCTCATCCACAGAGCCAGTTATCTCCTCATAGAAGGCAATTAGGTTAGTCAGGCATGACTTCCCCTTGGTGAATCCATGCTGACTGTTCCTGATCACTTTCCTCTCCTCTAAGTGCTTCAGAATTGATTCCTTGAGGACCTGCTCCATGATTTTTCCAGGGACTGAGGTGAGGCTGATTGCCCTGTAGTTCCCCGGATCCTCCTTCTTCTCTTTTTTAAAGATGAGCACTACATTAGCCTTTTTCCAGTCATTCGGGACCTCCCCCGATCGCCATGAGTTTTCAAAGATGATGGCCAATGGCTCTGCAATCACATCCGCCAACTCCTTTAGCACCCTCGGATGCAGCACATCCGTCCCCATGGATTTGTGCTCATCCAGTTTTTCTAAATAGTCCCGAACCACTTCTTTCTCCACGGAGGGCTGTTCACCTCCTCCCCATACTGTGCTGGGAGTAGGGTGACCAGATGTTCCATTTTTAAAGGGATAGTCCCATTTTTTGGGACTTTTTCTCGGTCACTAGGTTGCCTCCCTCATTCAGTAAGGGGCCCACACTTTCCTTGACTTTCTTCTTGTTGCTAACATACCTGAAGAAACCCTTCTTGTTACTCTTAACATTTCTTGCTAGCTGCAACTCCAAGTGCGATTTGGCCTTCCTGCTTTCGCTCTTGCATGCCTGAGCGATATTTTTATACTCCTCCCTGGTCATTTGTCCAATCTTTCACTTCTTGTATGCTTTTTTTTTTTTGCGTCTAAGGTCAGCAAGGATTTCATTGCTAAGCTAAGCTGGTCACCTGCCATATTTACTATTCTTTCTACACATCGGGATGGTTTGTTCCTGCAACCGCAATAAGGATTCTTTAAAATACAGCCAGCTCTCCTGGACCCCTTTGCCCTTCATGTTATTCTCCCAGGGGATCCTGCCCATCTGTTCCCTGAGGGAGTCAAAGTCTGCTTTTCTGAAGTCCAGGGTCCGTATTCTGCTGCTCTCTTTTCTTCCTTGTGTCAGGATCCTGAACTCGACCATCTCATGGTCACTGCCTCCCAGGTTCCCATCCACTTTTGCTTCCCCTACTAATTCTTCCCTGTTTGTGAGCAGCAGGTCAAGAAAAGTTCTGCCCCTAGTTGGTTCCTCCAGTACTTGCACCAGGAAATTGTCCCCTACACTTTTCAAAAACTTCCTGGATTTTCTGTGCACCTGCTGTATTGCTCTCCCAGCAGATATTAGGGTGATTAAAGTCTCCAATGAGAACCAGGGCCTGTGATCTAGCAACTTCTGTTAGTTGCTGGAAGAAAGCCTCGTCCACCTCATCCCCCTGGTCTGGTGGTCTATAGCAGACTCCGACCACGACATCACCCTTGTTGCTCACACTTCTCAACTTTATCCAGAGACTCTCAGGTTTTTCTGCAGTTTCATACCGGAGCTCTGAGCAGTCATATTCCTCTTTTACATACAATGCAACTCTCCCACCTTTCTGCCCTGCCTGTCCTTCCTGAACAGTTTATATCTATCCATGACAGTACTCCAGTCATGTGAGTTATCCCACCAAATCTCTGTTATTCCAATCGCATCATAGTTCCCTGACTGTGCCAGGACTTCCAGTTCTCCCTGCTGGTTTCCCAGGCTTCTTGCATTTGTGTATAGGCACTTAAGATAACTCATCGATAGTCCCTCTTTCTCAGTATGAGACAGGAGTCCTCCTTACTTAGGCCCAGAGTTATAAAGACATTTAGGTGCTGTTGTGCTCAGTGCTGCAATGCCTATCTGATTTAGGAGCCTAAATCTCATTTTCAACAGTGATTTAGGCACTTAAAAGTCTAAAACTCATCCACTGTTAATAGGATTTTTGTTCCTGAATCCCTTTTGAAAATGAGACTTCGGTATTGCACCACTGAGCGCAGCAATGCCTAGACACCTTTAAAAATCTGGGCCTTAATCTTGCTGTGTCTCACATCCCTATCTGAAAAGGGGGGTGATAGTATTTTTCTCTTACTCTGTTTTGCCTATTAGGTTCTAAGGTCTTTGGGGTAGCTACTGTCTCTAAGCTTGTGATTGTACAGTATCCTAGCACAATGAGCCTCCTAGTTGTTGTTAATAATAATAATAAAGTTTGGAGGCCAAGAAGACAGAGTGGAGTGTTCAAAAGGCAAGGATAAACAGGACTTTTAGACACAAGCAAAGAAGCATATTAAACAAACATTTAGGAATGAAAGAAAAACTCCAAAAACAGTTTAAGAGTGAAATGTGCCATCTAGAGCTGATGATAGTCCAGGATTTATCCCACAACAGCAGCTTAAGAAACGACATGTTTTGACAAGTAGGGAACTCCTCCCTTTTGAGACCCAACACTTGTAAACCATAGGAAAATCTAATGTGCCTGGGAATAGGGAGATAGCTGTAGGGTCCTGGTGGGATGCAGCAGATTGGAGAAGGCATTCGTTTCAGATGGGAGAGCAGAAGACAAGTTGCCACCTTGAATTTAGGATGGAAGGTAAAGTGGATCTGGCTGAACGAACGGTGTGGGAGTAGGACCCTGGGCTGGTATCCTGCAGTCAGGCTTTGGCCAGCAGGGACACATCACAAGCTGATAGTCTCAAGTGACGTCGGGGATCAGAGGCACAGCCTTTGTGAACTGTAATGTGTGCAAGTATATAAATACTGACTGTCCTTTATCACTGTGGAAAACATAGGCTCCTCAGGTTCCACACTTCATATAGTGGAGCCACTAGGACCCAGACTTGGATTCTCTGCTGGCATAATTCCATTGAGGGAGCCCAGTTGGACCCCACTGTCTCAGAGCTGGCCTTGTATGTAATGAACCATCCATATATAAAGGCCACCACACAAACCTAGTTTGTTGTGCCCCAGCTCTCCATGGTATATATATTCTCGGTGGAATGTGGCAATTTCTATTGCCAGTAAACCACACACAGAGTGCAGGACGGTTACCTAGCTCTTCCTGAAGCTCCTTGTGGAGGAACTCGCTTTCCTCTAGTTATGAAGAGAAACTGATTCGCTTCTGTGGGTTGCTCTGAAGACAAAAAAACTGTACGAGTACCAAGCATCCATACAGTATTCCTTCATAGGACAGGCTGCTTACCCCACTGACCCAGGGGACCCACCCTAACACAATGTGGCATCCTCTAGTGGCCAGACCACAGAGGTGCTTATGAATTTGCCAGTGCTATATAATTTACAATGTTGGTCCTTTATCTCAAGCCATTGAAGGCGAGGTGCTCCACTTGAAAGGTCCCTAGTTCAATCCTTACTACTAATTACCCATCACACGGAACAGAACTTGTCACTTGCATTGCTAGTTTCACCTAGAGTGACCAGAGAGCAAATGTGAAAAATTGGGATGGGGGTGGGGGGTTAATAGGAGCCTATATAAGAAAAAGACCCAAAAATCAGGACTGTCCCTATAAAGTCAGGACATCTGGTCACCCTAGTTTAACCTCCCCTCCTTGCAGTGACATATCAGACACATGTGTGACATACAGAGCAAAATTCTACTTACACCTCATAGGGCCAAATTCAGCCTTGGTGCCAAGCAGTTATCTCTTTACAGAAGTGCCCACTGCATGCAAAAATGATTTACAGAAATGCAAGAAGGACACTTCCTGTTCCTCACAAGATAAGGACAGATAGAGGTTAGAGGAAAGGAACTGGAAACAGCAATAGGCAAATTACTTACAGTTTACATAGACATCAACTTGAGTCACTACAGGGATTCAATGGAGTTACAGTACAGCTAAATGATTCACATTGACTCCACTGGGGCTGCACTGGTTGGCAGGTAAGTTAGAGCTGATTTTGTCTCACAACACCAATTATGGTATTTCATGGTGGACTTTGTCTATAAGTCATTATTACTTTTACTAACTATGACAGAGCAGTGTTGTTACACAAGTCGAAATGCTGGGGGGCAAAGAGGGAGGAGTACGGAGAAATAGTAAAGCCACTGGCTGTTTCAGACTGGTTGAAAGTGGGTGAATATCCACTGCTTTAAACACAGTTGCTTCTGCTTACACTGGCTCTGAATTTGACGAGTCTATACATAGGTCCCAGTTGCTCTCCATCGCCTCAGAATAGGCTAGATGTGCTTGAGGGCCAAATGAAAGGATGGCATGCCTGGTAGCTTGGTTAAAGTCCTGGCATCACATCACAGACTCCTTCATGCACAACACTTCTGCCACATACCCAGAAAATGGGACACTCCTCAAAAATATACAGCGTTTCCACCATATTGGGAACACACCTTCACTAACAGGTGTGAAGAGGATCACGGCAAGCTCCAGAGGTCTTACCGAACCTCAGATCCCTTTAGTTGTATCCACTCCCGTCACAAAGGAAGACGAATGAGATGAATGGTCCCTGCTGGCCTGAAAATCTATGAGTCCATGAAAATTCTATTCACCCCTAAGGACTGTTTTTAAGTTGCAGCTCCCAGAGTTTTCCTTTGGATCTTTGTTCTACCTGTACAAGTTAGGCAGCCCCCATTCAAGAGCTCTTTAGGAACCATTTGGCCTGTGCCAATATTGCTGATGTTCTGGAATGAAAATTAATGAGACATCAGCAGCTGGTTTTACAGGAGGTTCTGCCCATTTGTCTCTAGCTAGACACTCCTGCTTATTGGATAAAGAAATTTCAGAAGCCTTTAGAAACCACTGCTCCCCGTGACCCTTTTTTTATCTCATTCCACCCCATCTCTTCTTATAATAAGCACTTTTGTAGCTTTCCATTTCTCTGTCATTTTAATCAGATCCTCAGAGAATTAAGACTGAAGGGTAAGTGTATCAAGTGAGATGCTGCCAATTTAGCTTTCCGAATGAGCCCTCCCAGGTTTGTGGGAGCAATCTACTTACAGGCTGATCCTGTATGTATCAAATGACATTAAATCCCGGGAGCTGCTGTTCTTTTGGAGTGTCTGCTGAAATGTCCTCTCAAGCCAGAGCCGGCTTTGAGTGAGCGGAGGTGCGCAGTGTGCGTGCATCTGTCTCTTGGGTGGGATGGATCAGGAATGTAATGGAGAAATTAAAACTGACTGATAAGTGTATGTCCAGCAATTCTGATTGTAGTGAGTTTCAGGGATGGAGTCTCCTGCTTGCCACGTCCTCTTTGTGCCCCATGAGTGGTGCAAAGTGGCTTTGAAACATACTGAGATGGACAAAGTAGAATCTGCCTTCCACCAGGGAACTGTCCCTTGGCAGAACTCTGCTTGCCCTGATCTCCCACTGGCTCATCTTACAGCTGATTCTGTGCTGCTGTCTCGTGCATGGGTTCCCTGATAGCCCCCAGCGGACTGCTCCGAGTTGAGAACCTGGCTGTCGGTGTGTAGTCTGAGTGGATCTGGATCTGAAGAAGCAGGATCGGGTTTCAGGAGAGACCTGTTTGGGTGCTACACCAGGGGCTCAGACATACAATCCAGGCCAAGGCTGCTGCCTCACACATTCTAGAGCCTCAGCATGTAATGCTGGCCTCTCAAATGCTTAGCAAAGATCTCTTCCCTAGAACTCTGCTTGCCTGGTGCATCACCGGCTGCTAATGAAGCAGGGGTACATAGAGAGCAATGGGCTAACAAAAGACAGAGGCTAAAAACGATTCATCAAACCCGTGTGTCTCATCCATAGAGTCAGCTGAATAATGAAATAAAATGTATATGTGAAAGTGACATTTCAAAATGCAGTGGGTAAATGTCTCCCAGTGAGCACTCCAGCATGCTCTGTTTATACATTCCCTTTCTGAGGCCGGTTACACAGGGAGTGAAATCTGAACCAAGAGCCAGATCATTCCCCCAGGGTCCAGGCCCAGCTATCACCCACATTGCCTGGAAGAGGAAAGCAGCTACCTCTGCAGGAAAGGACCCCCCCCCCCCCCGGCAGGGACACTTCAGGAAGTTTGGAGTGGGATCAAGAGGTAGCCGCGAGAGGGTGGGCAAGGTGCATGGAGTGGCTAGCCCGGCACTGGGTTGGGGCAGGACCAGGGTAACTGACACTGCCCCCTTCTAGCTCCATGGAGCTTATCTTACCTACAGACCCCCATTCATGATACAAGTGGGAAAAGGAGGGAGGGTGCCTTGGAGTAGCCACATCCAAGGAATTCCCTGGTAGCACAGCTTTATTGGAACTGTGCTGTAAAGTACCCTAGGAAAGCGGGTGTGGTGCTGGGGCCAGGGCCTCTGTACATAAGGCTGCAGCCTCCAGTAGATGCTCTGGGGTTTGTGCTGAAACCCGGAGGGCCTGTAGATTTGTGGGCAGGTCCCATGGCCATGGGTCTTTCCAGTGGAATGATTGAGAATGAGTCCTGAGGAGACACACTCATGAATATTTCTTCCTTCCTTGCGCCTTGCTATGGGCAGTGCTTAATTTATGCCACGGCTGAGCCTGCACCTCTGGGCCTGGCAGGTCACAGCCCCGGCACCTCTGGGCTCGCTGCAATTATGAATGTAAAAAACATTGCTTGAGTGCTAGCATCTAATTGCTTGAGCTCCGGCACCTCTTTCATTACAAATTAAGCACTGGCTACTTCTACTGCAGGAGACAATTTCAGCTCCAAGACATCTGCATCTGCTCTTTGAATAGATTGCTAGGAAAAACTGTCAACTATTATATGGGGCGCTTAACCTCCATAGTTAAGGTTGCCTAACAAAACCCACAATCCAACACTGTTGTTACTTGCTTATAAATTTGCCAAACTTCAACCCTTTGGGCTGAAATTTTCCACTCTGGGGCCTGCCTCTGACTGATTTATTTGTGGTTTTCAATTTCAGCAAAAACAGTTCAGCCACATTTGAAACTGAGGCTGGGGAAAACAGGCAGTCTTGCCAATGTTAAAAAAAGAAATAGTCAGAAAAAGTGGTTAAGAACCCTAGCACATTAGGTGTTTGGAGCAGGGACGTGAAGCTTGGCAGGGTGATAGTTCTGAGGTCAGAGGAATTATTTTGCTCGTCATGAAAATCCACCTTGACTAAGTTATAGGCCTTTTGAAATCATCATTTGTACATGCTCAGTTCAGCTTTTTAGAGACTCCTGGATTTTCAAACATTCCATCTGCAATGAGCATGCTCATCAGCCTCAGGGAGCCTCCTGCATTGTCCTGGAGCAGCCACACAGACCAAAACATCTGGATGAGATGGACAAAATGGGTCTATCCAACTCAAAAATCCCTTTTGTCGTAGGGAAAGTGCATTGTGCTGGCAGCCAGGAGAACAGGAATTTAACTCTCTCACCTCTTATACTCACTGGTATTAATTATTCTGTGCAGTTCACAACACTTAGTATTCAGGAAGGGCTCAAATCCATATCATAGGAGGCAGGTAAGAATCATCCTTCCCTTTGTAAAGAAATACAAACTGAAGTACAGAAGTTCACTCCTAGCAGAGGTGAGAGCATGACCCAAATCTCTAATATGACAGTTTATAGTTTCAACCACTTAGCTTCACTGCCAAATGCTGTCTGTTTAATGGGGCCACTCCTCCATACGTAACCCACCATTTGAGTGCATTAAGTGGCTGGTTCACAGAGGATACCAGTCTGTTGGTGCTACCAATTTGTCTTATTTCAAGCGGTAGCAAATTATCTGTGCTACAGTGCTCAAGGGTGTGAACTCAAACACAGAAGAGGAATGATGCATTTATTTCAGTTGCACATGATAGAATATATTTTTAAGCTTTTCCCCTTTTTCCTTACCCCTCCCCCCAATTAGCAAATAATTTCTAAAAATTCACTAATATTAAAAGAACTTTGCTAAGTTAGCAAATGCTGGAATGAAGAATGCTCGTGCAACCTGAACTTGGCCCCCTTGTGTGCATACATTATGATACAGTCTTTATTTACATGATCACATACTATTTTTTCCAACATTTCTACCCTCAGTAAAATAGGTTCTAATGTCAAAAGCTGTGAAGAATGGCTGCCACAATTTTCCTGCATAAAAATCACTGAACAGCCACTATCAAGTTCAGTGGTTTGTAAAAGTGCTTTCTGATCTGGACATTTTTAATCAAAATGGCTTTGACGAAACATGCTGTTTTCATTGAAATCAAAATGTTTAGAAATAGGTGTCAATTCTGATGAAATTTAATTTAGAAAAAAATGAAAAAGAAGTGTTTTGATAATATGAAAACATCTCATTTTGACATTTTTGGACTGGAACATTTTGATTTTTCCTTTCAAAATGACTTTTCTAAACCAAAATTCATTGTTTGGTAAAACATTAAAAAAATTTAAAAGGTCAAAATCAGAATGCTGTGTTTTGATTTTACCTAAATGTAAAGTTTAGATCAACCCCATGTGCATTTTTTCCAGAATTTTATTTTGCGGGACATTTCAAAACGTCTTGTTTTTGTTCCATTTCAGAACAGAAAGAAATTTTAAAATTGCAGAATTTCCCATGAAACAGAAAATCCAGTCCCTGCTCTACTTCTGATGCCATCGAGTATGCAAGATGTTAAGTCTTAATGTACGTGTATAACATATATATATTACAATTAACTCCTGTATGTTTTTATATCCTGATACTAATTAGCTCCCACCCTCTTTTAAAAGCCTTCATCATACCCAGAAATCTTACATCACAGAGCCAATGTCTCACCTAGAAGAAATGCACTGAGCTCACTATGTGTGATCTGGCAAATTTGTGTTTTCTTTTCCTGTTAACAATCTCTCCCCTCTCGCTGTCCCCCACAAGCAGCTCACTCCATCTCAGTCCCTTTTTGTCCCTGTCATTAATGAAGTTGATGGAAATTGAGGAATAATTGCATTTGCAGGTGACAGGGTTGGAAGTGCACTGACTGGGAAAAACACACTTGGCAAAGGCTGCCTGTTTGGAGGTGAGTGCAGTCAGTCAAGTGTGAAAGCCATGGCAAAATGATCCTGTTAAACCAGCTTTGCTTTGCTCAGCACAGGTGCACAAAACACACCAGAAAATATAGGGCAAAGTGTGCTTCCCAGGGATACACTGGGGTCTAGTGGATAAGCATTGTACTAGGAGACCTGGCTCCTGTTCCCACTTTGCCCATGACCCTCTGCATCATCTTAAACAACCACTTGATGTCTCTATGCCTTCGTTTCTGTGTGTACAAAATGAGGTATAACCAGGCTTACATCCCTATCTAGAACCCTTGGGGATCTATGGATGAGCAGCATTATATACAGAGCTAAGTATTATTAACTAGCTATGCCTTTGTGTAACTATCACAGAGACATAGGGAAGTGACTCACCAAAACAATCACACAGCAAGTCAGTGGTGGAGCTGGGAAAAGGACCCCAGTGTCCCAGTGTCATGATTCATAGTCCAGTGCTCTAGCCACTGGATTATTCTTAATGCAAGCATTTTTACATCACTAACGTATTGTTCCCCTTTTGGCTCGAGCAGTTAGTCAGTATTGGGGGCCTTGCAGGGCTGTTTTGTTACAAGGAAAAAAATTGATTATATGGATCAGGTCTATTCTTTGGTGTCAACTTATTTACAAATAATGTGCGCACTGTGCTGTTTCTCTGAACACAGTAGAAACAAACAACAGCCAGAAGTTTCCTTGCTCAAAAATCCCCAAGTATGGCTTTTGAGCAAGCTCTGTGCCCAAGAAGCTCTGTTTCTTTGCTTCCTCTCAGGGTCACATTCACAACTAGAACTAGCTAGAACTCAGAATTCCCAGTTCACAGGAAATTTCAACATTTGGTCTGATTCAGAACAACATTTCCCATGATCCAGAGATTCCAACAGAAACTTGCCCGTGATGTCAGAAACCTGCCTGTCGTTTAACTAAAGTTTTTCTGGGCTTTCTGCCTTTTAATACTGACTCTGCAAAACAAATCTCCTAGCCCCTGTGTTTACAAGCAGGAAAATCCCTCACCCCACAAGGCTTCCCTCTGACCTGGCAGGTGCCTTGGGCAGTCTCTCCATTCTCTGCAGCTCTCTCTATTACATAAAAGGGCTTCATTGCTCCTTCCATTGAGTCCGAAATAGAGCTTCAGTTCCCCATCAACTTTAACAATATCTATGATTGTCTTTAGTTCAAAGACACACCTGACAGCAGCCATTAGCTCCTTTCAACATAAGAGCACTAAATACACTATGGACAAAATTTTCCAACTCCTAAATCCATATAGGTTCTGAAATTGAAGGGCTCTTGTTTTCTGATGTTCTGAGAGCCCACAGCTCTCACTGATGTCCGTGACAACACTTCTAAAAATAAGGCCCCTTTTATTAAGAAACTTACATAGAATCACAGAAGATTATGGTTGGAAGAGACCTCAGGAGGTCATCTAGTCCAACCCCCTGCTCACAGGACCAACCCCAACTAAATCATCTCAGTCAGAGCTTTATCAAGCTGGGCCTTAAAAACCTCTAAGGATGGAGATTCCACCACTTCCCTAGGTAACGCATTCCAATGCTTCACCACCCTCCCAGTGAAATAGTTTTTCCTAATATCCAAGGAACAACCTTTTGCTTGCATGAATGTTCATGCAAAACAAATTTGGCAGAAATTGAACTAGGCTCCAGAACACCTCAAAAGGGCTATACTCGGGGCTGGGGTCTGACCCATTTTTTCCTTTGTGGATTACAAGTAGTGTTCACCAAGCTGACCTTTAGCAGTTGTATTGGGATGCACACACCTTTTCCTCAGGACGGTTTGTGACTCAGTGCACTGCGAGTTCCTGAGACAGGTAAGAAGTATAGATGACACTACACTAAATTGAGTCACCAGGATTGTTAATGCCTGATTTCCAAAAATGCGCATGCAAAAAATACATAGGAAATTGCACACCTAATTTGTGCATGCAAATCCCACAATCATGTACCATATTGGGTAATTGTACACCCAACCAACCAGTTTGGTGCATAACTAACCATTTGCAAATTCTCAGTCTTCACGAATAGTTGAGGTGACTGAAAATCTAAATTACACAGGAATATTTGAAAACCAGGCCCTGGATGTACAGAAGCCTTGTGCATTGTAAGGGGGGTGATGTGGTTGAGGGGACTGTACCACTGATTTGGTGGGAAAATCATTCACTATTTTATCATGCTTTTCTCTCAGACCATTTCCCCTTCACAAGGATTTTGACTGCTGACTGATTCCCTAATACTATAGAGAGCTGCATTATCTTAAATGTTTTTCTTCTGCTAATTTTCCCATGTGCACAGGTTGCTTGGGGTTGTGGCATTGCAAGGTATCTCATTCGGAAGAAGAGGAGAAAAGGCCCTTTATTTCTGCTTGTAACTCTTGCATTTGTCTGTTAAGTACCATGCACATTTATGGTACTGTAGTAATAATAAATGTAATAGTTCAGCATAGAAATGGACCTCAGAGAGGAGTCAGCTACAATTGCGCTAAGTAGCTTTCGCTTTGGGAATTTCTATGTGCCCAACCGTTACACAGAAGTAGGTTCTTGCAGTGCAATTTCTTTTGAGAGCCCATGCAGCCTGTGCTCCCTAGTAAAATGAACACTTTGGTTGCAATGAAGGAGTTTATAAATACAGGGCTCGATCCTGCTCTCAGTTACACAGGTGCAAATTTGAACTAACTCCACTAGCTTTAATTCATACAAAGGCATGGGAATTTAAACTCCTGGAGTATGCATCTGCATAAAAGCATTATCATATAATGTCAAAAGCCATTTTCCAGCCCTTACAATCTGGCTGAAATCAGCTACGATTTGCTAGGATGGGAAGGATGTATACTGAGCGAGAGAGAATTAACCTAACGAGTGGGACAGGCAAGGTAAAAGGCAGTGGTACAGTAGGGTTCATTCTTCTTGTTCCAGATCTAGAAGTACAATAAAGTAGGTGAAACAGCTCCTTTCTGGTCCTGTTTTGCTCCTACCCAGCCACCCAAATGAGCATCCATTAATGAGATTCCAGCACACAGCCAATCCCTAGGGAAAGCCAGTCATTTTATCGTGAGGCTGCCAGACCTGGCCTTTGAACAATGAGGAATATTTTATTAATCAAGGTCTTTTAAATTTAAAAAGTGTAACTTTCAACCTTTCTGCCTTCCACCTGCTTTTCTGAGCCCAGTGGCTAAGAGGGACTAATTAAATCTACCTTGCAAAGATTAACAGTGTTTTAAACGGCCACAGGGAGAACTCTTAAGACCCATGGTGAAAAAAGGGGGTGGGAACTGAACAACCCCATTCATTAGCAGCCCTGCAGAGCTGACTGCTTCCACCTGCCAGTGTAACAAATGCATCAGGAGAAAGCAATGCTAAGGATGTGGGTGTAAAAAGACCTCTCATCAGTTACGCCTTATTGGGAGAAGGTTTCCTCTCTGCAGAGGAATAAGATGCTTGCGGGGTAGTAACCTTTAGGGGCACTGAAAATGGAACATTCCAGCTAATGAGACAGAATGACATTCTTCTAGGACACGGCGAGTTCTGGGGATGCCCAGCTCACTGGATCCAGAGGTTATGTGATGAATTGTTTCTTTGCAATGCCAATTACTATCCTCAATAGCCAGTCTCTCCGCTACTTAACTCACAAGCCTTCCCTTTTCCCATTGCCAGTGATGCAGACTGCAGTAGAAAGGATTTTGGCTAGCAAAGGTTTAGCAATCTGGGGGGAGCTCTGTTTTTCAGGATCCCAATTTCAGACACCTGAAAGAGGCATGTTTTGCAGAGTGGGGGATGCTCAGAGCTTCTGATAATCAAGTCCTCTAAGGTGTCTCACGTTGGGCAGCCAAAAATCACTATCCACTTTTGCAAATTCAGGGCTTTGTCTCAGTGCCTTGCTATGAGCATCATGAATACTGAGCCAAGTCCTTAGCTGATGTAAATCAGCATAGCTTCATTGGAATCAAGGGACTAACACTGATTTACACCAATGGAGAACCTGGCCTCTGGCATTTCAAACTACACAGTTGTTCAGGAGAAGACCCTTTATTGCGCCCTCCTGTCCAATCATCTCTCCTCAGTCGCAGTTCCCTTCCATTACATTTAGGGTGAACCCATCTCCAGCACAGCTTCTGGCCAAACCATCCAGCTCTCTGTATGTATCCCTGGTTCTGGAGGGTCCCTTATTTCCAAATATGCCTGAGCCTAAACATGAGACATGGAGTAAGGCTTGAAGATCAGCATCTGAAATAGCATTTCACAGTGATAAAGTTACATTCAGCACATGAAAGAGTAAAAGAATGAAGAAACAGAACCCTTGTAAAAATAGCCCCAGGTTTCATGCTCTATTTACAATCATCCATGTGTAATCTTTCTGCCCGGGGTTGTGATCAGCGAAAAGGGGTGGGTTAAAATTTCTAGGAGTTCCTTCTGAAAACTTAAATAGCACCGACTTAAGCCTCTACCCAGAAACCTGGGAAATTACATATACCACCCAGAGCACCCCTGATAGGCAATATTGCCCCACCTGCAAACATTAAAGTCAGGGTTTGTTAGGGTTCCCTCCCCACTCTGAACTCTGGGTACAGATGTGGGGACCCGCATGAAAGACCCCCTAAACTTATTTCTACCAGCTTAGGTTACAAATTTCCCCAAGGCACAAATTCTTCCTTGTCCTTGGACTGTATCGCTGCCACAACCAAGTGAGTTAGACAAACATTTAGGAAAAGGACCACTTGGAATTCCTGTTTCCCCAAAATATCCCCCCAAACCCCTTCACCCCCTTTCCTGGGGAGTCTTGAGAATAATATACCAACCAAATAGGTAACCAAGGTGAGCACAGGTTTTTAGGACACTAAAAACCAATCAGGTTCTTAGAAGCAGAACTTTATTATAAAGAAAAAAAGTAAAAGAAGCACCTCTGTAAAATCAGGATGGAAGGTAATTTTACAGGGTAATAAGATTTAAAACACAGAGGATTCCCCTCTAGGCAAAACTTCAAAGTTATAAAAAAACAGGAAAAAACCCTCCCTCCTAGCATAGGGAAAATTCACACGCTAAAACAAAAGATAAGCTAACGCATTTTCTTGCTATCACTTACAATTTTTGTAATCTTGGATGCTTATTTCAGATAGGGGTTTAGGAGATTTTTTTTTCCTGCTCTGCTCCCTCTCTGTCCCAGAGAGAACAACAAAGACAGCACAAAACAAAACCTCCCCCCACAGATTTGAAAGTATCTTCTTCCCTTATTGGTCCTTTTGGTCAGGTATCAACCAGGTTATTTGAGCTTCTTAACCCCTTACAGGTAAAGGAGGATTTTATGCTACCCTTAGCTGTATGTTTATGACAGGGTTAAAACAAAGATAATTTGATTAGGGGAGGAAAAAGGGGGATAATAGAAAATGACCTTGGGAAAGATTAATTGGAAAAGAACAATTAATATATTAACATTAGGTAAGACTCCCACCCTACCAAGGTAGCTTAGCAATAGTCCCCCCCTTGAACTTTCTCTTGCAGTTGTGAGTGGCTAATACGTTCTAGCCAGTTCCCTTAACCCAGATCCCCACTCACAGTTTGTTGTCCAGGGATGAAGAATCCCAGGGATCCTGGCAGGTCAATGCTGCTCTGATTGCGGCCTCATTGTCCCTCGGACTGGTGTTCAGGTGGTTCTTGAGGCGGGGGTTCTGGTGCGCTGGGGGGGGCAGTTCTCGGTGTCTCCGAGGCAGCGCTGGATCTTCCGGGAGGGAGTGGGGTTCTGGAAGCACCAGTGATGGGCTTTGTGGGGGCGCAGTCATGTTTGGAAGCGCTGGGGATGGTTCTGGTTCTTCTGCGGGCGGTATCTGGCTGGGAGGTCCTCGGTGGGGCCTGGGGTTTTTGGCGGTCGGAGGCTCGTTGGGTAACCTTAGAGGAGGTGTTGGGTCTCCCGGGAGTGGGGTCCGGCCGTGGGATCCGGGGGCTGCGGGAGGCTCCTCCGTTGGCTGGGTTTTGCCGTGCAGCCTGGGGGACGGTGCTAGTTGCTCCTACGGCAGGGCAGCATGAGGTGACCTATGGGGGAGTGCTGCACCGTCTGGTATCTGTGTTGTGCCGGATGGTTTTTATGAGGTCGCTGAGGCATCTGGTGAGGTTGTTGACCTGGGAGGTGGAGGTGCAGGCAAGGCTGATGAGGGCTAGGTAGGAGGGACCTGCACCCAAGTTCTTCAGGTAGGCTCCTGCTCTCTGTGGCTTCAGCCCAAGCCACCTCTTTGTCTGCATCAGTACTACCTGTGTGTTGTCTATTTTCATGAAGCAACCTCACCTCTGCACCATCCACTGTCTCTTGCACTGTTTGTCTTGTAACTGCCTGAGCTCAGCTCTTCAGAGAGAGATCATTAACAGAATTCTCCCCACTGGAGAACACGGTTCGCCGCTCCAGGCCAATGGGGGCCGCAGGAAGCGGCGCGGGCTAAGGGATGTGCTGGCCGCTAATTCCCACCACCCCCATTGGCCTGGAGCAGCAAACCGTGGCCAGTGGGAGCCGCGATCAGCCGAACCTGCGGACGCGGCAGATAAACAAACCGGCCCAGCCCGCCAGGGTGCTTACCCCTGGTGGGCCGCGGGCCAAAGATTGCCGATCCCTGGTCTAGATAATACTTAGTCCTGCCATGAATGCAGGGGACTGGACTAGATGACCTCTCGAGTTCACTTCCAGTTCAATGCTTCTATAATTCTATGTTATTATTCGCAAACTCACAATGTAACTGTATTTTAACCAATATCTCTCAAACTGTCACAGAATTGATATGCAAATGAGGCCTGACCCATTCAGTCATTTCCCCTGGCTTACCAACAGCTGGTGACAGAGCTCCCTCCCCTCTAGAGCCCTGTGGCTTAAGGGCCCAAGGCTAACACAGCCATTCAATACAACCCACCACTGCCAGTGAACTGCATTAGGTCCCAGTTTGTAGTGCTGGGTATCCTCCATGGATATTCCCTCCTTCTCCTCTAGTCACCCGACTCATTTCCCTGCCATTGTGGGGGCCTTGGGGTCTGGTGCACCTTGGTCCCTCTGATTCTCTGCCTCTGGTGTGTAATACTCTAGTCTCCTGTGGGCTGGAATACTTTGGTCTCATTTCTATGGGTGGGTTTAGTGTGTGGGGCTGGGTGGTGCTGGTGGCCTGTGATGTACAGGAGGTCAGACTGGATGATCTAGTGGTCCCTTCGGGCCTTAACCACCATGACTTTAAACACACGCTTGCCTTGAGTTCTGCTCGCAGCTGCTGGTGGGTGGTTATGATGGGTGATGCTGAGTGCAAGTGAGCAGTAGTGCTTGAGACTGTACATGCTGGATTCAGATAAGAAATGCTGGTGCTGCTAGGTAGGGGCTGGGACCACGTCTAAGCATATTTTTTCTCCCTGATCACTGGTCCAGGTGCTAGCACTTAGCAATGTATATTGGTCCTCAAAGCATTTCTCTATCCTGGAAGGTCACGAACCATTTAGCCTTAAAGTGTGATCCAAACCCCCAGAATCACAGAGTATCTGAGCCCTGGCTACCCTGCTGCTCTGGGTGGGAAGTCAGCTGTGCCAGCCCCCTTGCTGACATAGATTCCATGCCTCTTTACCAGCACAGCTGCACTGGCTGCTGCATTGAGGGGGGTAGTATCAAGGCTCGACCCACTCCCCACCTCATCCCCCCACCTGCCTGGGAAGGTGAAGAGTGGCCCCATGAAGGCTGCCCTTCCCCTTGTGCTGTGATCCACAAGATGAGTGGAGAGATGGGGTGGACTACTGAATATATAGCACCAATTAAATCTGACCTAAACACTTTATACCAGTGTTTCCCAAACTTGGGATGCCGCTTGTGTAGGAAAAGCCCCTGGTGGGCTGAGCCGGTTTGTTTACCTGCCACGTCCGCAGGTCTGGCAGATTGCGTCTCCCACTGGCCGTGGTTCGCTGCTCCAGGCCAATGGGAGCTGCTGGAAGTGGCGCGGGCCGAGAGACATACTGGATGCCACTTCCAGCAGCTCCCATTGGCCTGGAGCGGCGAACCATGGCCAGTGGGAGCCGCGATCGGCCGGACCTGCGGACGCGGCAGGTACACAAACCTGTGGGGATGTATCATCCCTACACCAACCTAATGAAAAGTTCCATGAGGAGGTAAGGGTCACGATGGGACACTTGCCAGGTAAACAAATCATGGCCTTATGTAAGGCCCCCTGGTGGTCTAGGATTATATAAGATGATCATGGCCTTATGTAAGGCCCCCTGGTGGTCTAGGATTATATAAGATGATCATGGCCTTATGTAAGACCCCCTGGTGGTCTAGGATTATATAAAATGATCATGGCCTTATGTAAGGCCCCCTGGTGGTCTAGTATTATATAAGATGAGGTAAACAAATCATGGCCTTATGTAAGGAATGGTTGAACCAATCGGAGTGGGGCTATACATGTGATAAACACATGATTCTCCTTCTTGTCCAATCCGTAAATGTGTTATTATAGCCTAATTGTGTTATGTAATGTTGAGAAAAACTATAAAAGAAAGCTTGTAATAAACAGAATTGAATTCAGCTTGCAACCACATTGGTCGTGTGCTTTATCCGCTCCGCCTGGGACGCCACAAATGGTGACCCCGACGTGATTCGGCTTGGACATCAAGGCAGCCAGAACTTTGCCCAAAGTGAGCTAGCAGAGATCATACTAGACACAGCCGCCAGTGGAGCAGGGATCAATGTTCTCAGACAGTAGACCCAACAGGTGTTGTCTCAAAAGCTGAGCAAAGAGAAAGCAGATCCAACCAAAAAAAAGGATCTGAGTGGTCAGACTCTATGTCATCTCTCATGAAGAAACTGGAACAATTGAATTTAGATATTGAAGAGGCTCTCGGTGCTGGCTCTTCTCCTTCCAGCACTCCTTCTACCAAAAAGCGCAAACAGCCGTGCCCTGTTAAGGTGGAGACAGGCCTTCTTCACAAAGATCATCAGAGAAAGGGAATCTGTGGGAATAAGAGGGCAGGCTACCAAGATTTAGATGGTTTGCCAAGCTCAGTGTCAACTGGAGCACGACCAAAAACTAAACATGGTTTGAGAAAAGGCAGAGGTGGCAGCCGAGGCAGGAGGTACCGGAGGATACCGGCTCCTGGTCGTCCGAGAGAGACGTTCGTGAGCTCACAGCCGACTGAAGCGTTCGGTGAAAAAAGGCGGAGGTGGCAGCCGCGGCAGGAGGTACCGGAGGATACCGGCTCCTGGTCGTCCGAGAGAGACGTTTGTGAGCTCACAGCCAACTGAAGCGTTCGGTGAGTAAAGGCGGAGGTGGCAGCCGCGGCAGGAGGTACCGGAGGATACCGGCTCCTGGTCGTCCGAGAGAGACGTTCGTGAGCTCACAGGTGAGCGGCTGCATTTAATAAAATGGGCTCTGCTTTGTCTGCAGAGGAGGAGACGGTGCATGATTTTTTATTACGCATCGCTAAAAAGCGGGGAGAGAAGCTTCCCTCTGACGCGTTGTCCCGTTTGTTGAAATGGGGGCAGAAACGCGGGAATGTACAAACAGGGCCTTCAGCTACAGGACATGCTGAATCAGTTGTCCCATTTGGCCGGTGAGAGCCATCCCCCGCAGTCCCACACATTGCGAGCCCTGAACCAGCCCGGCTTTCCTGTCACCAGTGATGTTTGTACCCCAGAGTTCCGGGCGGAGTTCCCGGGGCAGGGTGAGAAGTTGCGGAATAGGTTGAAAAGAATGGCGGAGCCAGGCTTATCTAACTTTGAAAGGACATATAGGAAAAAATCGCCGGATAAGATCCCTCCGGCGGATGATGTAGCTACCCCCTGTCCTCATTGTGGTTTGTGGGGCTGCGCGATTGGGTGCACTGGACGGGATAACGTGTCCACGCACCGGCCACTGGATGTCGCCAACCCGTTTGCTCATCCGATGTTTCCACCCTGCGACATGCTTCGGACAATATCCCAGGCGGCTCGGGCCCCCCGGACTCCGTACGGCGTTGGCACGGACTTATTAGGGAAGCCCATATAGAGGGGGAATTTGCGCCTGAGGCTTATCCAGTAGTAACACCGGATCCACAGAACCCCGTGGCACCGGACCTGCACTTATTGTTTGTCACAGCCTAGACACCTGATAATGTGGTACTTCTGTTTGTTCGGACTCCTTATTATAGGAGCAGGGGTCTTTGTATGTCCAAACTCTGTACCTTTTGTTAACCCACGACAAAATGTTTGAATCA
Source organism: Malaclemys terrapin pileata (assembly GCF_027887155.1). NCBI lineage: Eukaryota > Metazoa > Chordata > Testudines > Emydidae > Malaclemys > Malaclemys terrapin. The sequence goes on from NC_071513.1 coordinate 52,931,967, forward strand.
CCTGGGCGAACCAAACTGGCCAAAAAGCCCTTTTTGCTTGTTCATGGCCACCCCATCGGATCCCCAATGGTTTTCGTGGGTATTTATGTAATGTTATGTTTTTTAATAGTTCTCCATATATTTCCCAGTTGTTAAATGTCATCTGTCGTCAGTTTTATAGGTTCAAAAAAAAAAAAAAAGTAGTAAGGTGGCTAGTAATTGTCCTAATGTTAGTTGGACCCTCCTATAGGCCTTATTTAAGAAAAAGGGGGGAGGTGTGGGGATGTATCATCCCTACACCAACCTAATGAAAAGTTCCATGAGGAGGTAAGGGTCACGATGGGACACTTGCCAGGTAAACAAATCATGGCCTTATGTAAGGCCCCCTGGTGGTCTAGGATTATATAAGATGATCATGGCCTTATGTAAGGCCCCCTGGTGGTCTAGGATTATATAAGATGATCATGGCCTTATGTAAGACCCCCTGGTGGTCTAGGATTATATAAAATGATCATGGCCTTATGTAAGGCCCCCTGGTGGTCTAGTATTATATAAGATGAGGTAAACAAATCATGGCCTTATGTAAGGAATGGTTGAACCAATCGGAGTGGGGCTATACATGTGATAAACACATGATTCTCCTTCTTGTCCAATCCGTAAATGTGTTATTATAGCCTAATTGTGTTATGTAATGTTGAGAAAAACTATAAAAGAAAGCTTGTAATAAACAGAATTGAATTCAGCTTGCAACCACATTGGTCGTGTGCTTTATCCGCTCCGCCTGGGACGCCACACAAACCGACCCAGCCCGCCAGGGGCTTTCCCTACACAAGCGGTGTCCCAAGTTTGGGAAACACTGCTTTATACCATTGGAGAGTGGGGACTGGATATTTTCAGCCAGCAAAGTTTCTAGCTGTAATTGCTCCCAAAATGGTGACTATTAAAATCAGATGGGGAGGCCAAACAGTTATCAGACTGATGTGATATTTAGGTCCACTGTCTCATCAATCACCAGGCTATGGGAAGCTGCCCAATTTCACTGGAGAGCTATGAAAAGTGGTGGAGGCTACCAGGCACTCTAACAACACATTGACAAAATGGAACAAAAAAAGAAAATTCTTGGCAATGTTTGGAAAAACATCAGCCATTTTGCTGGTGAGATGGGGTGCTTAGAGACATGGGAAGGGAAACAGCCATTTGGGGAAATCCTCAGACTTCAGCAAAAGCAGGTTAACGAAGATGCTTCTAAAAATAAAGTGAAATGAGATTGCAAGTCATGAAGGGCATGACACTGAAGCCCACTCAATCCATTCCCTGCCATTGCTTGGGTCTTGGGCACTGGTGCACCTTGGTGCCTCCTGTGGGGCATGGAATAGTTTAGGCTCCTCAGGGCTGTGACACTTTGGTTTGATTCTTGTTGTTGTGCTTGGTGTGCAGGTGGCTGGGTGGGGCTGGCAGCCTTTGATATAAAAGAAATCAAACTAAATGATATGGTGATTCCTTCTGGCTTAGAGCTCTATGAAAATCTCCTACTGATATTCATGGCCTTTGGAGCAGGGCCTTCACAAAATGCACACATGGATTTAAGCATTACAAACAGATGCACTGCAAGAAAATATCATCTCATGATGATAAGTGTCAAAATGATCCATACTCCTTTGAGAATTTGAAAACAAACCCTCTCTTTCTCTCTTTTCCTATGAGGACATATTGCAGAGGGCCATTTTACAATCACAGCATGGTCCTGGTACTACCAGCGCGTGGTGCTGCTCAGTACACACATTACCTGCCGGGGCTTATAACTGAAGCATTGCATAGCAAGTGATAAGTGGATTCTCTTTCATCCCAGCTTAGGTGCTTTAAAGGAAAATGAAAACACAACATGACAAACAAATGAAAACCATTTTTTTCTTTTCAGCAGCTGGAAGGCAGGCAGATAAGTGAGAGCTGGCTGCATCCCAATGTAAGATTTTCCCCAGATGAGGGGCATGGGGGATCGAACACAGTTTTCAAGCCTAACCTTATGCCTCAGCAAAAATGGTGAGGTGGAACAATCCATTTGAAAGTGATTAATAGCAAACCGTTCCCCTGGGGAATTCAGCTGTGTCTCACGCTGCCATGGGGAATGGAAGAAGCAGTAGTTACATTCCAGCAAATCTAAGATGATTTACTTAGGTTTTATTTTTTCATTAACAAATGGATGCCTGTAAGTTGAAAGTGTCTCTGCGAAGCATACTGCAGTAAAACTCACAAACTTGAAATCTGCTGGGAATCAGCCTCTGAATACAAATGGCTGCAAAAAGGCCCCACTTCATCAACAGAAAATCCTCACCCAGCCCAATATTTATAACCTGCAGCATGTGGAGAGAGACCACAGTAATAGTGTGGGATTTGCTCGAGGATTTAGCACTGGCCTACCTCTAGTCCACTGAAGCTATGTGGACAGATCTCAATGGGAGAAGAGTTAGGCCAGTGCTGAGCCCTGTAGAAAACCCCACCCATTAAGTCTGGATCTGGACACCTGCAAAGGTCACAGGGGTTCAGGTCCGGGGGCAGCAGGGCTCGTTTGGCCCATTCCCATCTAGGGTGACCAGCTGTCCTGATTTTATGGGGACAGTCCCGATATTTGGGGCTTTTTCTTATATAGGCTCCTATTACCCCCCACCCACGTCCCGATTTTTCACAATTGCTATCTGGTCACTCTATTCCCATCCTAGAAATGGAGTCAGTCCTGTGGTTCAAACCACTCTTGCAAACACCCCCACAAGGTTCAAGGCTGTTCAGATCCAGTGTTTTGGTTCAATACTATCTCGACATTAATGTAGGCCCTACAAAGATCATGCTTCATTCCTGCAGAGCTAGCCTATGGAGGGAGAATAAAACTAAGTCCTTCTATTTCTAGAGCAAAAAAACCAAATAGCCCTCCTTTCCCTACCCATTTCCCTTCCAAACAGCAAACACCCCTTCACAGTCTTCAGAAAAGATTGTACTCCTGGAAGCCCAGGGAGGTTTGTATTGAATAGCACCAGGGATCAATTTCCTATGGTACATGACTCCTGTCACTTGTTCATTACCCCAGGATGGGGGCCACCTGGCTCATGGTGTTACCGCCAACTGCTGAGTCTTCTGTGTCACATGCAGTGCTTCCTGGGGGCAGGAGTGGGGTGTGTGTGGGGGTCAATCCTGAAGACCCTATTCAGGGAAAATAACTCCCATTGACTGCTATAGGAGTTTTGCCTAAGTAAGGACTTCTGGAATAGGCTCTGTCATTCTAGGAATGGAAGGCAAGATGCAAAGTCCACTCCAGCCAATAGAAAGGCTTCCACTGACATGAGGGGGTTTGGACAAGCCACGAAAGCATTGGTGCAGTGGTGTACAGGCACATGGGGCAAGGCAGGATGCAAATCAATGGGAACTAAACTAGAGACATCCTCTTGGGTGCTTCAGCATCATTCAGCACAGGGGCACTGTGCCCAGTAGGGAGGTGACAAAATAAACGCTGGGCCTTGAGGTAAAAGCACCAGACTGGTGAAGGAGCAGCTAGGCAGAGATACTGCCTGGAGCTGGCATCGCTGGTCCCATAGTTATATAGAGTGTGGGTCTATATTATGGGATTTGATACCCTCCTCTCCTGCCTCCTTCTTGTCTGCCACATTCCATGACAAGCACAACTACTTTTCCCAGCTGCACTGAGCACCATGTCCATAAGCACTGTTATTTATCTTAAACCTCCCTCCAAACCCTTTCCTGCCCTCACCAACCGAGGCTTTGCCAACTCTATCAGGGAGAAACATGACAAAATATGCTGTGCTCTCTCCTCCCACCAAAAACCTGCTCCTCCTCCTTCCAGACACCAACACTGAGACTTCTCACCTGTCCCCCAGCCCCATCCTTTTCCACATCCGGACCTCCCTTGCTCCCACTACCCCTCTTCCCCCCTTCACTCTCCTCTGCATCCTTCCCTTTTCAATAAACACATGCTCTGATCTCTCAATCCAAAAAAAATCAATCAATCCACTGTCGCTATCTTCAGCTTCCAACAACTACCACACAGAATCCTAGAATCATAGTACTGGAACAACAAGGAGTCTGGTGGCACCTTAAAGACTAACAGATTTATTTGGGCATAAGCTTTCGTGGATAAAAACCTCACTTCTTCGAATGCATAGAGTGAAAGTTACAGATGCAGGCATTATATACTGACACATGGAGAGCAGGGAGTTACTTCGCAAGTGGAGAACCAGTGTTGACAGGGCCAATTCAATCAGGGTGGATGTAGTCCACTCCCAATAATGGATGAGGCGGTGTCAATTCCAGGAGAGGAAAAGCTGCTTCTGTAATGAGCCAGCCACTCCCAGTCCCTATTCAAGCCCAGATTAATGGTGTTAAATTTGCAAATGAATTTTAGTTCTGCTGTTTCTCTTTGAAGTCTGTTTCTGAAGTTTTTTTGTTCAATGATAGTGACTTTTAAATCTGTAATAGAATGACCAGGGAGATTGAAGTGTTCACTTACTGGCTTATGTATGTTACCATTCCTGATGTCCGATTTGTGTCCATTTATTCTTTTGCGGAGGGACTGTCCAGTTTGGCCCAATGTACATGGCAGAGGGGCATTGCTGGCACATGATGGCATATATAACATTAGTGGATATGCAGGTGAATGAGCCCTTGATGGTGTGGCTGATGTGGTTGGGTCCTCTGATGGTGTCGCCAGAGTAGATATGGGGACAGAGTAGGCAACGAGGTTTGCTACAGGGATTGGTTCCTGGGTTGGTGTTTCTGTGGTGTGGTGTGTAGTTGCTGGTGAGTATTTGCTTCAGGTTGGGGGGTTGTCTAGGGGACCTTGAGAGGTCATATAGTCCAGTCCCCTGAACTCATGGCAGGACTAAGTATTAGCTAGACCATCCCTGTAAGGTGTTTGTCTAACCTGCTCTTAAAAATCTCCAATGATGGAGATTCTACAACCTCCCTAGACAATTTATTCCAGTGCTTAACCACCCTGACAGTTGGGAAGTTTTTCTTAATGTCCAACCTAAACCGCCCTTGCTGCAATTTAAGCCCATTGCTTCTTGTCCTATCCTCAGAGGTTAAGAAAAACAATTTTTCTCCCAACACCTTGTAACAACCTTTTATGTACTTGAAAACTATTATCATGTCCCCTATCAATCTTCTCTTCTCCAGACTAAACAAACCCAATTTTTTCAATCTTTCCTCATAGGTCATGTTTTCTAGATCTTTAATCATTTTTGTTGCTCTTCTTTGGACTTTCTCCAATTTGTCCACATCTTTCCTGAAATGTGGCGCCCAGAACTGGACACAATACTCCAGTTAAGGCCTAATCAATGCAGAGTAGAGCGGAAGAATTACTTCTTATGTCTTGCTTACAGCAATCTTGTGAATACACATCTCCCTTTAACTACTAGTGTATTCAGTGACTACAGTGACTAGCACAGGCAGCAGGTGACTAGGACTAGAGGGGGTTCAGTCCTTCCCCCAGTCGATCTACCAGCTCCAGTGCCCAGCTTGGCAGGCGAAGCTCCACATCCAGCAATACGGGGCTAGGAAGGGGTGTGTGTAGTGGGGGGGAGGGGGGCATCGCATGGGGATGGCCCCGCCTGCACATGGAAACATGCAGCACATGGCTCTATGTTAGGGTCTTCCGAATCTGAGAGTGAGGAACTCAGTCCAGCCCCGCGTGACAGGAGCCTTTGCTATGTAGTGAGCTTGCAGTCCAACCCCCTTAGCATGGGCCCAGGAAAAGAGCAGCAAACTACCTTCTTCCTGCCTGCCCCCCTCCCAAAGAGTACTTTCACTCGCCACCTCTGGCGAGTAGTTCACAACCATTGCATGAGGTTTGTCCTTTGTAGCCCCCTCCAGCAGCATCCAGGGACCCCACTCAAGCCCAGGGCCCCATTGTGCTGGGTGCTATACATATACATATGTGTGGCTTCTGGGTTTTCTGCTTCTCTGAAACCGTGCCCACTGAGATCACACGTGACCTTCTCCACACCAGACCTCAGGCCTACACTCAACAACTTCAACCTCACCATTGTTTTTGATGCTCTAGAGATCTCCCTCCTTTATGATGCTTTTCCTCTCTTGTTTCATGAGGCTATCACCTTGTGCTCTGCCTGCCCCTCACTTCAGGATCCCCTCCCTCTTGCACTTTGAGGGGTTGTCATAGGGACCTGACTAGGCTCCCTCTTCTCCCTAGGGGGGAATCTCACCTGCTCACCAGTCCTTGGCTCTCAGTTGCACACATGCTGCCTGCAACACAGGAGTCCCCCCTGCCTCCCCACATAAAAGCTGAAAGGAAAGAAAACAAACAAGATACCCAGCACCCAGGCAAAACCAGCATTGTACATAGAACTGCCACCTGGCAACCCCAGTGCGGCGACAAGCACCACGCTGCTGCTGCCCAGGAGGAATGCGTGAGATTCGTTGTCTTCAGAACCACGACATGTTTCAGGGGCCAAAGCTGAGCCCCAGCCCTGGGGGAAGTGAGGCTACAGAGCAGCACCAGGACAGTGAGCCTGCTTCTCAGTGCATTGGCCTGCGCTGGGGGCCAGTGCGGCCTAGAGCAGCATCTATCTCTCCCTTTTCGATCTCCTTGCCCATACATGCTCCCCCAGGAGTGCATGGAAAGGAACACCCCTGTGCTGCCCCCCCACAATTGTCTCTGGCCCTTTCATGGGTGGGTAGTTTGCTGCTCTTTCCCCCCCACCATCTTGCTGGTACCACACAAGGTCAGAGACAAGCTGACCTATAATGCTCCGTGCCTTCCCCTCAGGGTCTGCACATCATGTACCCTCCCTCAGCCCTGTGCCAAGATTGGTCTGCAGCAGCTTATAATAGGAACTCCCCTGACCTACACACACACATTCTCCTTGCTCAGCCTGCTGAAGGTCACACCACCATGCGGAGTGGCCTGAAGGCTGAGAGGCCGGATCAAAGGAGGAGTGATTACATCTCATTGGGAAAGTGAAACACAGGGTCACTTAGCCGATGCAGGAAGGAAAAGGAGTGAGGATTGATTTTAAAGTGCAAAAAAGGGGAGAAAAAAAATCATCTCATTCCTTTTATTCTCTAAATGCTGCAGCGGCTTGACAAGACAGGGCTCCAAAAACTGCTGAGGCTATCAAGACATCCTGCTTGGCCTCATCTCCTAGGCCTCATCTCATGCATATTACATGACTGCTGATTAGAGAGGAAAGCTTCAGTTCTCCCGCCACCTTCTCCATTCTTTTTGAACCAGGGAACTACACGTCTCTATCAGGACAGCCCTAGCAGAGCCCTGTGATGGAGGGGACGACCATGGAATCCTTGAGGAGGCCAAACACTGCAGCAACAGCAATGCAGAAAAGGAAGGAAGTGGGTGGCATAAATACGCACAGCTGCACTGAAGTCAATAGCACTATACCAATTTACACCAGCTGAGGATATAGCCCTGCCCTGGTTCTTCATCTCAATCAGCCTTTGTGTTTTCCTTTGTATGTGATTAATTTTATACAGGATAAAAGGATAGGTTGTTGCAGGGTAGCAGTTACCTCATTCATCTCATGCAAGAAAGCTCCCCAGCGTGAAACTGAAAACAAATATCTCCTTCAAAGGGTTTATTAAGGTTGAGTGGTAAAAGCAAAGGACTGGGAGCCAGGCTAGCACTGGGTTCTAATCTTAGCTGAGCCACTGTAACATCAGGGAAGTCTCCCTCTGTCTCGGCCAAGTCACTTAGAAACAGGTGCTGATGTTTCCTTGAGGTTTCCTGCCTTTTATCTCATTTTCTGAGCCAAGCTTTTCTAGGGAATCAGACTCGAAAGATGGAAAATGAAATGGTGCAGGAGGAGAGAGATGAATATACCTGCATGATACATCTGGGAAACATGTTCATGTGACAAAGGTAGCAAAAGCTCCCAGGGGTTGACTGGTTACATGGTTCCAGAAGGGAGGGAGAATTGAGTACCCAGAACTCACAGGGACTGAGCAATCACAATTCCCAGACTGAGGGGGCACAGAGTGTGGGCTCGCTTGCTTTTTTATTGCTTCACTGGAAGAAGCAAAACTATGGACATCCTTACTGTGGGAGATGTATCAGGAGCAGAGCAGGACACATGCTGCAAAGAAAGCACACATCAACTGTTGTAGAAATAAGCTGCTCAGGGGCTTTAGGGATGTCTACATTAGCCATTGTTTTTTGGGGCAAACACAAGAATATCCATAGAGAGTGAAAACCTTGCAAATGTGCAGGATGGTTTGTGCTTCACTTGCTTAGATCCCATCAGCTTCAACAGGATTGCCACATGAGATTAAAGTGTACAGATGGTTAAGTGCTATGCTGAATAGGGGCCCATACCTATCCTGCTTGTTCTCCACTGGAGGATGAGCAGTATTGTCAACCTCAGGAGATCAAAAATCATGAGTCAGATCTCCCAAGATCATGAGGTTTTTTCCAGAAAAAGGTGATATTGTGTTTTTTGGTCTGTTTTTTTGATTGTCGAATGCCCCTGTACATCCCCAGCATGGGGGTTACAACAATTTCTACCCAGTGGCGGATTAATGATTTTGCTGCCCCTAGGCCCTGAAATAATTGCTGTCCCCCCCCCGCCCCTGGCCCCGCCCCAACTCCACCCTTTCCCCACTCCCATTCCAACCCCTTCCCCAAAGTCCCCCCCCAACTCCGCCCTCTCCTTGCCCCTATTCGATCCCTTCCCCAAATCCCTGCCCCGGTCCCGCCTCTTCCCCAGTGCGCCGCGTTTCCCCTCCTTCCCCCTCCCTCCCTGTCCCACGAAACAGCTGTTTCATGGCGCAAGCGCTGGGAGGGAGCGGGGAGAAATAGGACGTGGCAAATAGTGTAGCTGAAGTCAGCGTATCTTAGGTCGACTTACCTGTCCGTGAGGACAGCAGCGAGTTGACTGCTGCCACTCCCCCGTTGACTCCGTTTCCGCCTCTTGTGAGCTGGAGTTCCGGAGTCAACAGGGAGCACGTTCAGGGATCGATTTATCGCGCCTAGACAAATTTGCCGCTCTAGACCTAGGCCTTGTTGGCCTAGGCGATAATACGCTGCTGCTTCTACCCACTCTCCTACATACATTGGGTGAGGAGTTTTTTATCCTCCTCTGCCCCTTCCTAGGTGGGTGCTGACATCCTGTCCCCATTGCTCACAGGAGGGGAGGGGGAAGCGGAGCTACACTTGGCTCTTTGCTCTTCCCCTCCTGCTGTGAGAATGGCAAGTGGGGTCTGAACTTTGCTAAAAGGCTGGTGCCTTTGCGTCCTCATGGGATAAGATGCAGCCCTCTGACATCCCATCACTGCGGAAAAGTCATGAGAGTTGGCAAAACAGGAATGGGGCAGGGAGAAGTGTTGCTTTGAGCTCCCAGGAATGAGGGGTGAGACTCTCACCCCCACTCAGGTCCCTTTACGTCAAGTAAAGGGACAAACCGGTGTAAAGGGACCCTAAATCCCCAGTTATGGCCGAGGGATGAGTCTCCTGGTGCACACACTGTGGGATCTCCCTGGGCTGTGAGTTCCGTGTTGTGAATCTTAGAAGGTGAGCACAGAGTCTCATCCAAGATCTCCATCTGTTCATGACTGTTCTGATTCAAGTAGGACAAATTGCTCTTCTCTCTGACTGTGCAGTGACACGCCATGTCCTGTGCTCTGTGGCTTTGCACTCTCCAGTATTTCCTACTTGTGCATTTTACTCTGTCCAGAACCTCTAGGGATGAGCATATGCTGCAGAGAAACAGGAGTGGCCTTGTACAACAGAAAGGAAACTGTCTACCCAGGGACAGTGCGCTCTCAGCCATTTACTGTTTTGAGAAGTGTGTTTTGAAGCACAAGAGGAAGTGCAGGAGAGAATGAAAAATCAATGGCCATGGCTTAGTCGTCTCGTTGGTAGGCATGGCGATGGGTGCTGAGTTGGGGATACCCAGGTCAAGAAGCAGAGGTGTCATTCCAGGCAAAGTCATGCTGCATTTCCAGATGAGGGCAGTGGGGAAACGGACACTTGGAGAAGGAGTCCTTTTGCTCCAAGAGCTCTTTAATATTCTCCATGGATGCTTAAGAAGAAGGTCATTGTCTAACATGTCGGGTGAAATCTTTTCTTCCTCTCTCTTTTGCCAGCAGTTCAGCAATCTGTAGATAAAGTTAATATAATGCAGGAGCTGCCGGAGGGAGGCAGGCTGTCGTAAGCCATTACCATTGACTTTGCCAATGTGATAATATTGTCCTTCATCAGCAAGAGAAGGATTAGGAGTAGGAAAGACTGTTGGATGCAGTAAATTAATGCTTTTACCTTCCAAGGTCAAAGGGAGATTTTGACTGGGCTTCAGCTGATGTCTTCATGGCCTCCTACTCCTGATGCAGCCTCTTGAGGAAATTAAGTGGGACATGTACTCTTCGATTTACTTCCAGCTTTCTGATATTCCCATTCATACAAGTTGCAAGACTCATGGGTTCTTTCTCCTAGCTTCCCCCGACTTTTTTACATGTGGCTGCAGTGTGGCATAATAATGGGAATACAAGCAGAGCTGGAAGGGAAATGATGGGGGGAGGTGTTTTGTTTTTTTCCTGGGTTCTTTTTTTTTAAATTGTCTTCATCAAACTTTCCAGTATTATTTATTAATATATAACAAACAAACAATGTTGAGTTTTGGGTAAAAAAAATCTGTTTTAGTAAAAAGATTTGGTTTTGGAAAACCAAAAGTTCTGAGCAAAAACTGAAAGAATTTGGGGTTTCAGTTTCTTATTTTTTGTGGAAAAGCAGGGAAACTTCAATCCAAATGAGAGATTTTTGCAACAACAACAAAAATATTTTGGTTGAAAAGCCATTTTTCATTGCAAAATGTGTTAAGGTAAAAATATTTCCACTAGCTCTAAAAACGAGGCATGCATGTAGCTAGATGAATCATTCCAACTAAGCTACATTATATAAATTTATTTACCCTGACTAGGGATTCTAGAATGAGATAATTATGGACCCAAATAACAAACTAACATCTATCTTTTATTACAGGAATTTTGTTTAGAAATTTAGCTTTTTAAAAAAGTGAAAAACACATGAAACAAAACAAAAAACAGAAAATCTTGAACAAAACGTTTTGTTTGTCTTGAAACTAAATATTTTAATTTCATCGAGAAAAACCTGAAGAAAAACATCAATTCAAACCAAATCTGATTTTTTTTAATAAGGATTTTTTGGTTCAACTCCAGTTCAGCTAATGGGAAATAGTTAAAAGGAAACAGACAAATAAATGCTTAAAAATAAAATCCTACTAAATTTGAATCCGGAGGTATTCAGAATTTGATTCTGTGTCCTGTTTTCCATAATTCTTGTCTAAAGCACATTGAAAAATTGGATTTTTGTTGTTGTTGAAAGTTTTAATGAAAAAAAATTGCCCTTTTTTAATTTTGAAAACTTATGACCATCATGGTCGTTAGTAAAATTCACCCATGGTGACTCAGGAAGTCTGTGGCTGAGCAGGGATTTCAACCTATGAGGACCAGGTGAGTGTTTTAAACACTGGACCATCCTTCCTTTCACATACCTACAAACTAATAGTGTTCCTATATGGGTGAGCACTTTTGCCACAGATATGCTTGTTTGCCTGCAAATGCATTCATGCACACAGAAATACACGTGTGACTCCCCATACTTGCATGACTAGACATTCTTCCCCAGACATTTGTGAAGATAAAAACCAGTTATACAAAGACTTGTGGGAAAGTGAACAGAAAGGTCACTGTCATGGTTGGATTGAGTCTCGAGTCAGACATGGCAAACATGTTGGAGAATACATTTTTGTCAACTCTTCACCCCAGGGTAATCAAGGTTCAGTGAGCAGCAACACATCTCAGCACACCCAGAATTTTCATCTTTTTGAGTCTTGAGCTTAGACTCGGAATGTTATTTTTACAGAATTGCTTGCATGTTGCTGATGTATATAACAACAACAACTTCAATTTATATAGCACTCGTCATCCAGAAGTTCCTACAGCACTTTAGAGATTTTTTATATACAGGAATCACGTCCCCCATTATATAGATTACACTTATCTTTCATAACTCTAATGGCTGAGATAAAGGAAAGGCAGTTTTCTCACAAACACAGTATTTTTCAGTAATGACACTTAGCATGAAATAAAGGCCATTTTTTTCTGAAATAATCTTTCATAGATTTCCAATCGTTTGCTGACAAAGAAGGAGACCCGTGCATTTATTATTGCTCTGACAGGAGAAGTGACTGACAACTCTGCTTTGCTTTGCTACTGCTCCTCAATAGCTCTTCTAAGCAAGATTTTGGTAACATTTTGAAATGTGGGACAGTACCTTTTTACCTCCACCATCCATATAGTCCCAAAGGGGAGTGAATACTTTGTAGGGCTGGGAGAGAGATCAGTATTGATTATCACCTGTTCATTTTCTCTACTGTGAAACTGAAAAATAATAAACACTTCCAAAGTGAAATTTTTCCAAATTTAGATTGATCTGCCACTCTTCTTAAAAGGAAACCACTAGGAGTAAACACAAATAATATGGAGCATCAGGGCTCTTGGATATGCCTGCTTTTCCACAATTTATAAATTGTTTAGACCTGGTGAATCAAGAGTTGTATCTTAAAATCATATCATTTGGATTATCACCTTCCCATTTCATTTTTCCCATTTCAGTTCTCATCTGATTTTAGTGGCCTCGCAGGAGCTAAACCAGTGCTGGGTGTCAACTTACAGCTTGCAGTCCTGTCTTCTGATTCTTGGACTTTGGGAGAATATTGACTGCTAAAGTGATGCTGGAACTGAAGTGCAATGAAAAAGCAAGACAGTAAGCAGAATGACATGATTTTGTATGTGTATGCCATCTGATGTATTAAAATTATGGGCTAGATTCACTACTGCACTCTGGCTGCTTTGCACCACTCCAGAGATGTGGAACAACGATGAAGATAAGCTGCTTTTATGACAGCTTTGTGTCGCTGGAGCAGCACAAAGCAGATGGAGCATGCTGCTAAATCTGGCCCTATGTTTTCACTGTTTATGTTGTTTTTGAAGGCCCGGTTGCCTCGGTTCCCACCTGGGTTATTCCAGTTTTATGGCATCCATCATAACTCCATTGACTTATACCCTGACTTGCAACTACTTCAAGGCTTTCCACCTTTTCACAAAGTGGAAAGGACAGTTAATATCTGCAGCCAAAATTGTTCCCTCTCCCAGCAAAGAGTGATAAGTCATGAGTCCCTTGCATGCTGCTGAGATCAGAAGCATTTCTTGTTTCCATATTCAAGAGGAAATGTAGCAGCCCAATAAAGCTAAATAAACAAAATATCAGACGTACAGAAAGAAAAAGGCATTAAGGTTTTAGATTTTCTCCATTTAACATCATTGGTCTGTTGTAGCACCAGACCCAGCTACCTCATTGGCACAATCTCCTGTACCACACTCCAAGGCTATCTACCAGCACTGACAGCAAGATTGTACTTGGGAAAGGAGGAGGAGGAGAGTAGGTTTCCACCTGCAGTGTGGGGAAGAGGAGTTGTATGCCAGGATAGGACACATCCACCGTAGATTCAACTTATAGCTGCACATCCTGGTCATTGTTCCAGATAATCTGCCTCTGCTCCTCCCGACACAGTCTCGACCCTATGATACCAGCATCAACGTTAATATAATGGGAAGTTGTCTGCCATTCCACAGAAGGTCCATTGGAGGGGCAGGGGTAGGAAGACCAGTCATAGCAGGAGTTACTGTGGCAACAACAGTAATCTTGTTTTACCTGAAAAAAACACTGAACCTATCTACCACTGCTGCAGTCTTGAAGGAGAGGGTTCCTCCTGGGTAACAGTAATGTCTCAATACTAGTTGAGAAACACAACTCGGTGAGGTAATGGCTTGGCATTGAAAAAAAAAAAAAACAACCACCTATTTAGGCTCTTAAGGAAACTAAGCAGTCATAGAATAACAGGGAAGGCCCTCTTATGGATCAGTAACTGGTTAAACAATAGGAAACAAGGGTAAGAATAAATAGTCCGTTTTTACAATGGAGAGGAAAGCAGCAGGGTCCCCCAAGGATCTGTCCTAGGACCTGTGCTGTTCAACATATTGGTTAATGATCTGGAAAATGGGGAGAAAAGTGAAGTGGCAAAGTACAGATGAAACAAAATTATTCAAGAAATTAAAGTTCAAATTGGACTGCAAAGTGTTACAAAGGGATCTCACAAAAGTGGGTGACTAGACAACAAAATGGCAGGTGAAATTCAACACTGATAAATGTAAAGTTGTGAACATTGGAAAGATTAATCCCAACTACACCTATATAATAATGGGTTCTAAATTAGTTGTTACTACCCAAGAATGAGGTCTTGGAGTTACCATGGATAGTTCTCTGAAAACCTCAGCTCAATTCACAACAGTGATCAAATAGGCTAACAGAATGTTAAGAACTATTAGGAAAAGGATAGAAAGTAAGACAGAAAATATAATGGCACTATATAAACTCATGGTGCATCCACATCTTGACTACTGTGTCCAGTGCTGGTCATCCTGTCTCAGAAAGGGATATAGTGGAAAAGATTCAGAGAAGGGAAACTAAGATGAGCAAGGGTATGAGGAGAGGTTAGGGATGTTCAGCTTAGAAAAGTGACAGGTAGGGGGGGATATGAGAGAGGTCTATACTATCATGAATGGTGTGCAGAAAAAAGTTATTTACCATTTCACACAATTCAAAAACCAGGGGTCACTCAATAAAATTAATAGGCAGCAGTTTGAACACAAACAAGAGGAAATATTTTATTACACAAAATGCACAATTAACCTGTGGAACTCGTTGCCAGGGGATGTTGTGAAGGCCAAAAGTATAACTGGGTTCAAAAAACAATTAGATAAGTTCATGGAAGATAGGTCCATCAGTGGCTATTAGCCAAAATGGTTAGGGGATGCAGCCCCATGTTCAGGGCAAGTGACTGCCAGAAGCCAGGAGGGAACACAGGTTGGGTGACTTCAAGTGGCCTGTTCTGTACACTCCCCTGAAGCTCCTGGAGAACAGGATACTGGCCTAGAAAGACTGTTGGTGTGACCCAGTATGCCGTTCTTATGACCAAATGCAGCCTTGGCATATTCCAGTCTCTGGGCTCAGTCCTGCCTCCTCATGTTCAGATTTCAAACAACCTGCAGAGACTATTTTTTAAAATAAACTGCAAGAAGATTTCAGCAATTGTGCAGTAGGAACATCCCTTTGGTGACCGCAGCTTCATGGCACGACTCTTAGGAACATGTTCATTATAAATTCATCCTTACTTGTAATAAACATGGGGACAGGACTGATTTGTCCTGAAGTAACACCCACTGGAAGGGGTCACCAACTCAGTAGGGGTGGGCTGTCCCCCTCCATGTTAAGAGCTTTATGAGTTTGTAACTCTCTTCACTGCAGAGGGACAGCTCTGACAGGTGAGGATCATGCTTTTTAGATGCAGAGGTTGGAGGTTGAATCCTTTCCAGTGGTAGTATTACACAGGCAAGGAAATATTAAAGAGTGCCCCTTTGTGGAGTTCCTCCCCCATCCTTCTAGAGGAGAGAGATGTTTGCCTTCCGGGGAATAGGAGAGCCAAAGAAGCTTCGATCCTGCAGGGAACCAGGGACATCTCCTTGGAAACCCTGTGTCCTAATGCCAGCCTAGTGTTGCTCTCTTGCCATGCACATACTCTCTGCCACGACCTCTCCAATGGAGCTCTGCTAACAGGACTCCTCTTGGTTGCAGCTGACCCAGCAACCCGCACACACCTTAAAAGGGGACCTCCATTCTGTCAGAGATTCTGAAGAAAGAGGATAGCTCCTGGCTACGTTAGTTTTTCTGCGGAGGAAGATGCAAACATCATGCATCACAATGGCCTTGCCCTGTGCAAGGCTACCCACTTCCCACCACTAACTCCACAGCTCCCCCTGCACTGATGAAGACCCTTGAAGTTGTGAGATCTGTACGTAGTTTCTAGGGACCTGATGTGACTCATTAGAAATACCTAGCTCAGATATAGCACTTTGCATCCATTGATCTCACAGCGCTTAACCAAGGAGGTCAGTAACATTATCTCCATGTTACAGCTGAGTCCCAGCAGTAGAGACAGAACTCTTGTCTTCTACCTTCTAGATCAGTGCCCAGCTACTGGACCTCCCTGCCTCTAACACTAGGGTCTGGTCACCACTGGGAACTGACATCAGCATACCTATGTCTGAGGGCTGTGAAAAATCCATATCCCCTTATCGATCTAGGTAAGTCAACCTAACCCCTGGGGTAGACAGTACTAAGTTGAGGAGGAACTCTCCCATCGCTGTAGTGTCTACACTGACGTGCTTCAGCTGTGTCACTGTAGTGTTTTAAGTGTAGACATAGACTAACATTCTGCAGCTAATGCTGCTTTGACCCTGTCTATGGTCAGTCCGTCATTCGGTATTATACCAGTTCTATGGAATGGGTGAATGACCCATTCCACACACATCACCAGTGACCAGAGACTTCTGGCTACTTCTAACAACAACTGCATTCAGGCTAGTAATCTAGAAGTGACCCCATGTCACATAAAACTCCCTGAGCTATCCAGTCCCATAAGACGTCTTTTTTTTATTTTTAAATAGAGCATACAAAAATATAGTACATTGCAAGTTATTTTAGAGTCAGGAAAACACCTGGATATATTGCAAAATTGCCTCTTTATTTATTTGAATTCTCTGTGCTGCACTCAGGTTTCTGTGTATTCGGGTGACCAAGAGAATCAGTATTTCAAAACACATAGTAGAAAAAAAATACATAATTGAAGTGAGGCAGCCAAGATTAATTTGTGTTATCAGGTGAGGTTACCACAGCAGTAAATCATTGTCTCTGCATAAGCACTTATCCATATTTCCATATTAAGACAGAACTTGGACAGTCTAGCTCAGCTCTGTTTAACTTAAGGGTGTCCACGTGTCTTAACACTCTCCGTTTTATATGGTAGCTGTAGCCAGGGTGAAGGGACATTAGAATGATCTATGGAGAGAAATGAGCGATTCATGGGGTTTCAAGCCCCTCTTGTAGGATTTAGGGGGCAGAGCTTTTGTAGCTGTTTTCTCCTCCCCTCTTTTACCAGGACTGTAGCCAGCCAAACAAAAGTGTTTGCAGAGCTAGACTAAGGTAATGCCATTCGACCTCCCATGGTCCCTCACTCAGAGTGGTGTTGCCCGGGGAACTCCTTCCCTCTCCGAGAGATACAAATGACAGCAAGAGCCTCCCTTCTACAACAGATGAGTGCAGTGGGGGCCCTCACCCTCACTCCTTGGAAGCTTCAGGTATGGTAGCCAGGATCACCAGAAAGGCAGGGGAGACAGCACACTCCCCTCCCCCCAGTCCTTACCCCAGCATCTGTGATGTCTGTGATTGAGTGGAGAGCTGCACACACTGCACTCTTCTCTTCTTGTAAAACATGACCCCCCTGATGGAATGACTTGGCAGGCCTCCAGAACATCCTATTGTGATGCATGGGACAGTTCATGACCTCAGAGCTATTGTTTCAGGCGCTCAGCAGATTCAGGCAGGTGTCACAGCATTAGTTACACTTGGCTCATGTTTTCAAGCTTTTCTTTAGAACCATTAGGGCTAGCAATGTCTGTATTTATCTATTTACTAAAAATTAAAGCTGAGATTCTGGTGAGGCCACATGACTTTCAGTAATTGGGGGGCATAGGTACACACCTACAGAGACTATGCCTTAATCTGTCCCTAGAAGTTTGGTATTTTTCTTGGGGCAAAGCACTCAGTGACATAGAACAGAATCCTCATTGTCTGCAGCTTCATTCATTTTGGCTATTGCATTTCCACAGGCTGTCCATAGTGCAGCATTTCTACAGAAGCAATATACTACATGCTCGAGACAGTGTTCTGCGTTGTTACAGGTAAGAAGCAAAAAACTCAGTTGAGATGCAGGAGGTTTCTCTGCCCCCCAAAACATATCCTAATGCCAGATGCAATGTCCTGCATTTTCGAAGGTTTAAATATATTTCTGAAGAAAGCCATCTGAAATGGAATCAGCCATATCTG